>NC_039243.1:8510113-9148657 GCF_003368295.1 Carassius auratus
GTAACTTGCATTACCTATATTATTAACTAAAATTTGCAATATTATCTTGTAAAGGAATGCATTGATTTACTAGTTACTTGAGCAGAAGAGACTTACATCAGAAACCGTTACAAAATCTTATTGACTCCAAACTTTTGCATCCAAGTATTTTCACTTCTTGCATAATATAAAAGAATTGAGAAAGCTTGCAGGACAATGAAGGCGGGACCTGAGGCGTGCAGGCCTGACCTGAAGTCTGCCATCTGCACACGTACATGCTCCTGCAGAGAGAGACAGCTGTGCTGCAGAGGTCAGGGTCAAGGACAATGAGGAGCGTGTGGGGGTGCTGGGAGACGAAGGGTCGGGGTCTGGTGGGAGGAGCCGAGCGCAGCAGCTGTTTGAGGAGGCCTGGGATGAACTGAACACACAAACATGGGTAAGCTTGTCATAATGACATCAAGTCAACAGTTACACAGAGTTAATGGGGTAATCATCGTTGTCATCATCATGGTCCCTGGCAGGGACGATTCTAAGATTTTGATTTTAGGGGGGCTCAGCCCCCAATAAGGGTATGATTAAAAAATTATATTTGACTATTAGGGTAGGGTTGTATACTACTAACCTTATTGCAATCCACTATTCCATTGTATTCCCTGTATTTCATATATGGGAGTAGTAGTACTTACTGAGCCATATATAACACTGTAAAAAAAACTAATACAGTTTTTTAGATGTGACCAGTCACTGGAAAATTTTGAATTGGGAATGTAGATATTTTTTTTTATTTTAATTTTTTTACAATAAAGACTTCCTGATTCAGTATTAGGACATTCATGTTTATCCTTTGATGATACCACTGCTTTTTCTTATGAAATGTACGTGGAAATGGGCAGAAAATTAAAACAACATAAGGGTTCAATGACTGCAATGAATCTTGGGAACACAGTGGTATTGTGTGTGTGTGTGTGTGAGGCTGTCTGTTCTATTCTCACCTGACTGTTGCTCATTTGCAGACCTACTCCCGCACGACAAAAAAAAATGTTGTATATCCATCTACAATGAAATATAAATTATTATATTTTATTATTATTATTATTATTATTATTATTTTTTAGCTTTTTAGCCTTTATAATCAACAATACAGTTGGTTATACATCAAGTCAGCCCCTGAAAATCTATTTCATTTCAAATAATTTAACTAACCAGCTAATATTCATTAAGAATATAGACAAAACATGTATTAATGTAATTGTCTATTGGCAATATGTTTAATCTGTTCTATATTTATTTATATTTATTAAAAATAACATCATTATCAATTTGCCACTTCTATAAATCAATTACTTAAAAAAAAAAAAATCACAGATCCCTTTACTCTAATATATGTATCATGATACACTAATGATTAATTATTACTTAATACAAAATTATGTTTAATAATAGAAAACAAAATAACTCCACATGATGTTTCTCTCTCTGTGCCATTTAGTACTTTCAGACAATGATGTGTGTCGTTAATAATTTATTTTGCATGGCTGCATAATGTAATGCCGAAATACACAATAATATGTTTTCAATTTCAAAAAGTAAATTAAAATAAATCATGATCGTTTTCTAAAGTATGTTTTCATGGGTGTTAATCGCTTCATTTTTGTTAGAAGAAAACACATCTGTCACACTGTGATAAAGGCTGAAAGTGAACGCAGCGAAGACGTACTGGTATTGGATGCGAGAACACACACACCACACGCACGCACACACACACACACACACACACCTTGTACTCTCTGATGTTCGCTCTGCTCGGCGCCCCTGTGGATTGAAAAACGCGCTGAATCCATGCAGACTCAGATAAGGGGAGGAGCCGGAACTTGATGCAGCTTGCCACCGTCTCAAATGAGTTTTTAAAGGGGACTGAAGCGATCACTAATTAATTAATCAAATAATTTTTTAGGGGGGCTGGGCATAAGTTTAGGCTGAAGCCCCCCTAAAAAGGGCCTAGCGACGCCCCTGGTCCCTGGTCTCCGGCTCTCTGGATGTGCCTTTAGTGTAAATCTGGGGGTTTTCTGTCTTTTAATGCTGACTCTCATTCTAGATTACTCTCATGTGTTCATGCATCTGTTTACTGAGACGGCCCGAAAGGTTGAGTGACTTTCTTTGTGTGTGTTTGATGTGGTTTTGAAGCAGAGATGTGTGTGTGTGATGATTCAGCTGCTCTGATTGACTGCTGCTTTATCTCGCTCCTCTTGTTCAGGCCATCTGGATTGTATGAAGTGAAATGCAAAGAGAAGATGAGCACAGATGTCAGCATGTGCATCGTGTGAAAATATTTCTGAACATTTTGACACACAAAGATCTTTTTTGCAAGGGCGTAAACTGAACGTCTACCTGGTTATTAGACTGCTAGTGGAGATTTGTCTGGTTTTAAATAAGCTGCATTGGAACTGAACATTGTATTGCTCCGATTTTGGTCTTTAATAGTTAGAATAGGAGAATAAAAATTATGCTTTATTTAAATATCAACTTTGTCTCATGTGCATTTTCTAGAATAGGTGCTTTCAAACTGTGGTCCATAGAAATGTTTAGGGGGGAAAATATAAAAATATATGGAATAATAATAATAACAGCAATAATAAAATAATAAATTAGATTCAAATAAATTAAACAATAATAATAAATTATCAATTTTGGAAAAAATATTATTACATGTATTTAAATTAGAATAAAAAGTTTAAAGTTTAAAAATACATTTTTTTTTAAATCAATTAAAATTAAATAAGATTTAGGCTATAGACAGTATAAATAAAAATAAAAGAATCCCCAACAAAACTATAATAAAAATATTGAAATAAAGAATAAACAATATAAGTTGATTAAAAAATGTATAAGATTAAAATAAATAAATAGTTTATAATAAATAATTAAATTAGATTTTAATAAGCAAATAAATAATACACAGTGCAGGACTAAAGACAGCAGAAAAAAACTTAATTGGGAACTCGATATTTAAAAAAATATATTCATATATCATGTTAATTTTGCATTAAAACCTTGACAAATACAAGAAATTATCCAGTGAGAGTTTGTATAAAATGATTGCGGAGAAATGTTCAGGTTCATGTTGAGATCTCTGACTCCCGACTGCAGACACATCTGAGATCTCCTCTAAAACTGAATTCATCTCCATCTGATCTCTGCTGTCTGTGAAAATGCGCACATAAGCTTCAGTTTTATAAGAATAAGGATATTGCCTTATTTTTCTGAAGAGCGCGCGTTCACATGACCTCGAGGGGAAGAGCTCGTGCCGTGAATGCTTCACATATTTGCGGCTTTTCCGCGGGAGCGCGTAGAGCCAGATCACGTTCAGTGACATATACAGACTAGAATGAGATCGAGAGAGGGAGGGAGAGGCATCGCGAAGTCCGATTCATTTTGTGAATCGACTCAATCGGGCGATTCATTTCAATGAACCTTTTAATGTTGTTTTAAGCGAATGTTGTTGTTTTGTACAAAAACTGCTATTTGGTACTAACAACCTCAAATTTTTATGTTACATTTATGTAAAAATGTCGTTAACAGAAATATTGTGGAGAACAGTGTTGACAAGTATTTACATTTATTTGCGTCAAGTTTATTGGCAACCATAAAAAGCCTGTAAGCAAGCTAATATGTTGCATAGTTTATAGTTGTTTATTCCAATTATTACTACATTTAGAGCATCACTTCGTGTCGCGAATCGGGTGGAGTGAATCATTCAAACGAATCGTATCGATTCAAACAAAGGATTCGTTCACGAGTCGCCATCTGCGAGGCTTACGTCACTGTCGAAGACTCTGCTTGCGGGTTTCTGTTGAAGGCGGAGCACTCTCGTCCGTCCGCTGCAAACGCGTTTTTCACACGGTAACGTTAGAGTCGCGTGAGCCGAGCGGAACGGTGAACGAGATACGAGTCCGATGAGCAGCTCGAAATCCTCGTTTGACCTGCATGCGGTGAGTTCATGAACTACTCTTCACGTTAATCAGCGGAGTCGCTATGATAGAAAGTGACTTAACGTTAAAAACGTGTGTCTCACTGTATGCGTGTTAAATTAGGCGTATCTGTTTAGTGTATTGGAAGTGTGTTGTGGCCAACTGAGATCTCAGATGTGTCGTTTTGACTTAAATGTATTGTTGCCAAACATGTAAAAGCTACTAAACTACAGTTAACTTGAGCTGAACCCGGTGAATCTCGAGCCTGCGGTAGATAACGTTACTGCCGACGGTCAAGAACGGGTTAATACTATCAGTCTTCATTCTGCTCTGATGAGCCCTAGCTTTCAATTTACTGTAAGTCAGCTGAAGTTTCACTTTGAGCTGAAATAATGTGGGCGTGCAGCGCTAAATGTCACGGCTTCAGCTCAGACCTCACCTAAACCTTTTAACTGTTATGATATAATGGTTTTGCGTAAAAATCCACAGATGCCAAAATAATGCAAATACTTTCATGCTTGGTTCATTTCTGCACGTCAGCTCAAAGTAGTCAAATGCAAACGAATTCTAATAATTATATCACAATTAAGGCATTAAATACTGTATTATACCATAGTTATAGAACTCATCCTAATTTCTTAAAGTTTCCTGTGAGCTACTGTGCATGTATCCCAGCTCTGGCTGTTGTTGATGGAGTTGGGTCAGTGGTACAGACTGTCACACACATAACCACTAACCAGTCTTGTGAAGAGAGGAAGTTAGGCAACACTCGAGTGCTCTGATTTACAGTAATCACAGAGTTTAGAGAGAAGACAGTCATGTGTGTAGTCATGAGCTGTCAATGCGGACTGATCGTCTGTCTTTGATGGATGCTGACTCAAAGTGGAAAGTACTGTGTATTTCTCTGTTAATTCTATGTTATTTGGTCTGCTCTGCTTTATATCCAAGAAAGAGGAACTAGCCCTTTAAAAGAATCAATTAAGGGTAGTGTTTATATTAAAATATGTAATATATTTATTTTAGAATATAAGCATTTATAATAAAACAAAAAATATTCTTTTTGAAGTAAAATGTTTCAATAAATATGGTGATTTATTTACTCAAATTAAGATAATATTAAATGTTAGTAATAATTTATTAATAGCTGACAATTACATATATACAATATTTTAAATGTTGTTATAGAAAACAGTTTAAAATATGCATTTCAATAAATATTGTCATTGTATTACGTTTGATTTTATTTAATAAATTTACAGATAGCTTTGAAATACGTAATAGTTAACAATAATTCAGGTAATTAAATTAGATTTAATTATTTAAAATGTTATTATAGAAAACATTGAAAATAAAAAATAATTAAACGTAATATGTAAATTTTACGATATTTAGAACTTTTTAATTGTATTACTTTTTATTATGAATTAAATATTTAAAATGTTATTATAGAAAACATTTCAAATAAAATAAAAACCAAACTTAAGATATTAATGTTAAAATATTTAAAACTTTTTATTTTTAATTAAATATTTAAAATGTTATTACGGATAAGAAATAAAAATTTAAATATACATGATAAAAATATATTATAGGATGTCTTAAATTAGAAATGTCAACTATTCAAATATGTTGGATGCCCACACACCCTTAGCTTCATCACTGTCTCTCTCTCTCTCAGATCTACACTATATGTTGGGGAAAGGCCTGAAACGGAAGCTGGAGCAGGAGGAAGAGCACGAGGTGATGAGCTGCTACTGGCTCCAGCGGCAGACCGTGCTCAACCTCTCGCTGCTGAAGCTGCACAGCCGTCCGGGACACTCAGACCCCGGCCTGGCCCGCAGGGTGCTCATCACCAACACACTCCGGCACATCCAGGACGAGCTGAGAGGCGAGGGCGGCCCTGTTCCCGGGTCTCCACTGGCTGTTGTTGACGGGTGTCGGGAACGCCCGGCGGAGTCCCATAGTGAGGGCAGTTTGACGCCTGTGTCACGTTTGGAGGAGGACAGACATCTGCTTCTCTGTCTGTCTCCGCCCACTTCCAGACAGCAACCCCCATCATCCTCTGTTATTAAAGACAGCTTCACCTCAGCACTGGCTGAAATTGAAGATCTGTGCCCGACTGTGGGAATAACCACTTTATTTACTACAGAGACGGGCCGCTCGATCACGTCAGACCCAAACCCCAGACAAACAGACCCCGGTCTTTCTGAAATGAACAGCAGTACGGACTCAGTGTCATCTCTCTCTGACTCTGCCCTTTCAGTGTTTGGCCACACCCCCTCGCTTCTCACGGACTTCTCATTGGACGATTTCCTGTTCACGGAAATAGACAGCTTGCTGTTCGACAACATCCCCTACGGTTCGTCCCTGAGCGCGAGCTCGGGCGCGTCAAAGGTCGTTTCCATGGTAACAGACGACCTCGTAAAGACGCTCACTGGTTACAGTAACGGCGGCACGAGCCAATCAGGGCTTTCCTCTAATCAGACTTTCAAACTCGATCTGAGCGAACTGGATCACATCATGGAGGTTTTGGTCGGGTCGTAATTTGATGCATCTTTAAATTGGTATTTAATATTAAGGTCAATTTTGGCAAATGTTTATGGTTTCAAAAAGGGTTCTGTGGAAAAGTGTTTGTATATTTATTTTGATACAGTAACAAAGGATGCATGATATAATGTAATATATTGCAGCAATTTTATAATGTTATAGAATACTATTTTCTCCTGTGGAATAACATATGAATAACGTTATTTTAGTATTTAAATTTTTTAATAAAAAAAATAAATAAGATAAAATTGCTTTTAGTTTGTTCTTTTAAAACAGATGAATTGCAAACAGACATGAATGAAGACAGTAACGTGATTTAACACAAAACAAAACAGCATTTTCTCTTAAATTATTTTAATTTCTTGTGTACACTTAAAGAAAATTTACACACTCGTTTTTTTTTTGTTTGTTTGTTTTTTCAAAGAACCCAGGCATGCGCGGTTGACCTCGGTACAGGCTCTTTAGAGATATCATTCATCATTATGAGTTTTCCATAGGAATTCTCCCATAACAATTTGTACATGTTCCATAGTTTGACTGTACACAGTCTGAAGCCACAGTTAACTATGTAAGCAGTTCTTCTGTATATCTTTACAATGTGCAAAATCCTCCAGGAGACAGAATAAACAGTGACACAACTGGGAGAAAAAAAAAAAAAGAGCCAAAAGATGAGAAAACTCATTTCTGGGGAACACTTCCCATCATGCATCCTGGCGTACAGGACAACAGTGACGGCAGACGTCCTCCAGAGTCGCTTAAGATTTATCTGATTAAATAAAACACAGATACAGCATGACCAAAAACACAATGATAACAGGGAAATGAGCTAAAGGATACAGCAGATATTGGTCCCTTATTCTCGATACACCTATGTATGTAAATATTCAAGTTAATCATTCAATAATTCCTTCACTACATTATAGTCCGAAGCCAGTGGTTTCAACTTTAAACTTTAAAAAAAATAAGAAACGAATAAACAAGAGCAGCTAAAGATGAAGTTACTATAGACTCATCTACAGTCTGTCGGTGTGGAAAGAGTTAATTGTTAAACTATCAGCATAACAAAAAGATAAAGTGTTCACTAACGCCTGTGCGAAATCAAATAACCTAAAACCTACAAGTATAACAATATTGATTGTAATGTAATAGCCAAAACGATTAAAAACTAAAGCCTTTGTTACGTGAAATCAAAAGAATATTCTGCAGACGGTTTGGTTTCAAGTCGATATAACTACGCATTTATATATCAATACAAATCAGATCATTCAGTTGTGCCATTGAAGGATGTTTAAGCCAGTGTTTCATAAAAACAACCTGAAAAGTGCCTCTTTCTCTCTCTCTCACACACACACACACACACACACACGGTTGTGATGAATACTCGAAAGGAAATCATCCCTGATTATATACAGATTAACACTAACTCTTCCTGTCATTCTAACAATTAAAACGATCTAGTCTTTTCTCCTCTACAGCGTTTGATCGTGAGCCGATTATTTCATCCACTCTCTTGTACACAGGACAATGTATTTGAACTTAAAAACGCCTGGGAAAATGACAAACAGGAGCGTTGAAACCGAAAGTCTGAGATTAAAATCATAACTGTCAGTATGGTGAGATTCAGAAAGCGATACACAGAGAATGAGAGGTGAGACGTCACGGAGGAGAAGAACGCGTCAGTCGGGTGAAGAGGAGGGGAGGAGAGGAGTCAGCGTGGAGGGGAACATGAGGACTTTAGCCTGCATGAACGACAGATCCGGCAGACCGGAGATCACTCGCTGAGCCTCTTCACTCAGGTTCTCCTCCTTCTGCACAGGCTTTCTGCTGAGAGAGAGATCGTTTAATGACAAACCATACTAAATCGGTATCTACCACAGTTTACATCATCTCTTTCTTGACTTAGTATTTGATCAGACTTCGGAAAGTTGGATCAAAAATGCAAAATAAGCGTGTTTTTCCAAGGGTAATAACCGAGCGGCAACCACCCGCTCTCTCTCGTGAGGCCATTAAGTGACTAAAACTGCAATTCATCGACTGGCCGCTTGAGGCTGGCTGCAGAAGAGAGTCAGTCCCATTGACTCCCCATGTTAAAATGCCCAACTTCACAGCAGAAAAAAACATGTTTACAGCCTGGTTCAAAAAATGATTTTGGTCTATATTACTCCTAAAGGGACTATCATCCGTCTATATTATTATCATCCGTTTAAATTATATTAAGACTTAAAGTTCGGCATAATTAAGGGCGTGGCCACTTGAGTGACAGGTGGATTGCCGCTGCTGACAATGCCGATGCACTAGGTGGGCGTGGCTTCAGCAATCACCTCCCGCCTTTTTGCCCATTTTCGATTATCCGGGAGAGTTGCACGGTGACGCGCTGCCAAGATGGCCACGGCCCGCTCTACACACTTCAGGCTTCAAAACCGCTAATGAGGAGTCTATGAGGCTAATGAGGACTCACTGACCTGGTGGAGGTGCTGGTCTTCTCCACGGTGGACATGAGGCGAGCGAACGCATCCACGACTCTCCTGCCGCCTCCGCTGACGTCCAGCTTCGCCTGGGTCAACTCATACAGCTCCGGGTCCACGCCTGCACACATGCACAAGCATATCAGATCTCTCTCGTGATACGCCAGCGTATGTAACAACGATCGTGTGAATGGACGGTTAAAGATATAGATGCACATAGAGCAGAAATCAAGAACACCCAGACAGCTGTGGTGATGAACTGGAAATGCTTCAGCAAACCTGGAATGGAGGTGGCCGTGCCGGAGGGCGACTCGTCCACAGGGCCGAAAAAATCGAGGTTGAGCAGAGACGAGCCTCCACTCGCTTCAGAACGAGGGATGGTGAAAGAGGAGAGAAGAGAGAAGGGTTACGGACAGAGAGAAAGAGATCAGGAAAGCAGCAGTTGACATAGATCTGGATTAGTGATGAAACTACGTGACTGGGTTAGTGCTGGTTTCTGTTAGTGTGAAGCACGAAGAGTACATGAACAGAGACAGATCCTGTGCAACTGTTAATCAAGCGTTTAGTTTTTAAGACACAAGGCACTTTTCCATATATTCGAGATGAGAACAGCTTGTTCCTCCATTCGTCTCGATGATGTTCCTCCCTCAGAGTGAGAGAAAGGATCGATCGTCTTACCGTCCAGGGGGTTTGTAAGGCCACTGCTGCTCCAGTCAAACTGAACGGGAGGAAGAGACTCCTGACGACAGAACAAGAGACCGGATGACATATAAGTGATGCAAAATAACAACAATAACAAAATCTTCATGAAGAAAAGCCTGTTTAATTCTATTTTCTATTTAGTAATCTGTCGGATATTTTTCTTTGAGACAATTCCTATTTTATTAAAATGTGTGAAACTAAGTTTATCTTATTAAGGGTTATATGTAATATGTTATATCATATGTAACTTTGTAAGTCTGATCAAAAAAGTCAAGAAACGGATGTTATAAACTGTGGTAACCACTGACTACTGGTAACTACTGTCAAAAAACAATATCATTAAAAACATTTATATAGAAAAGCTGTTAAAGTTTTAAAAAAGTTTAAGTTCTGATGTTTTTCGCAAAAAGATAAAAATAATTCTCCATCGCTTTGTCAGACTGGCATGTTAAATGACCATCATAGTCCATTTTTAACCATCGTTTTTTCATTTTATTTTTCTCAATTATTATATATAAAATCAAAAACTAAATTTAATTTGCATATGTAGATTTCATGTGCTCTTGCTAGGGTTAAAAATTCATAACCCAGGATGAAATTGTGTTATTAATGCATTAGTTGCACATAGTTAGACGCATATAATTTCAATTGTACTTTGTTTACATTTATAATAATCATCAACTTACTTTGGTACACAAGTCAAACATATTTGTGTATGTGATTATCACAATATGCATGGTTTCAAAGCAGATTAACAGAAAGTAATGATGTCAATGTTAATATTTTATTATTTTCATAGTCGCATTCAACAGATTAAAGCCGGGCGACATTTATATTTTGCACTGATACATGCAATCCAGCAGTTGAGATATGCTATGAAGTTTAAATGGCTTTAGGTGAATGTACTGTATGTATGCAAACAAAGTTGGATATATTCTACATAAAGAGCTGGGTGATAATATAATTACAATTTCTGATGATATAAACATTAAAGCAAAAAATTGCTTTGTACAGCTTTATTCAATAAACGTATGAAAAAAAAAGTTACATATACTACAAACCCAATCTTATATATAGAGCTGTGTGATGTGTGCACTGTTTTACCAGGTGAAGGTTACTGAAGACGCTCACCTGGGCTGTGTCAGGTGGACAGGTGTTCAGCTCTGTGGCGACTGAAGGAGATTGTGCTATTGAGGCGATCATTTCAGCGGCGGAGACGGGCTTCACCGGCTCTTTC
The DNA here is from genome assembly GCF_003368295.1 of Carassius auratus. Classification (NCBI taxonomy): domain Eukaryota; kingdom Metazoa; phylum Chordata; class Actinopteri; order Cypriniformes; family Cyprinidae; genus Carassius; species Carassius auratus. The sequence goes on from NC_039243.1 coordinate 8,521,012, forward strand.
GTGGGTTCCAGCATCCCCTGCAGACCGACAGTTGTCCAAGATGATTGATTAAACACACATGAACTCTAGAGGACGTCTAAAATAAACCAGCGTCCATCATTCACACACACACACACAGTTCTCCTAAAGCTGGGCTTCACTCACCAGACTGGCAGCATACATTGGCACAATTACAGGCTGCTTTTTCTGGCCCGTGAACAGCTGAGGAGAAAAAGAGACAAAAACAGAAGAGGAGAGAAATCAGTTTCTTATATACATGACTTGACAGAATTCCATGTTTTCCCGAAACCAAACTCACGATGTTTCTGGTGTCGATACCAAGCGAGCAGAGCAGTGCTTTATTGGTGCGAGAGCCGCCCCACTGGTACCGGAGGCCGAAGGCATTATGAACATCCTGCAGCTGCTGCCACACGTCCTGCAGTGCCCTACAAAACCCACAGGATGAGACAGAGAGCGCTTCATTGACCACAGAACAACCAAGATGACTTAGTAGAGGAGCTGGCTCCCGGCAGCGACGAGCAAATAAACCTGTAGCTCCTCACCAATTGGTTGTCCCTTTGTCAGCATCTTCCTGTTGGGATGTGTCAGGAGGTTTGAGGAAGGTGTTGAGCGTCGACACCTCTTCCTCCACCCGAGGAGCGAGAACCAGCTCGAAACTGGCCTGGAAAATCATCTCCAAACGGCTGACCAGTGCAGACTGGAAAGAGAGAAGAAGAGAAGAAAATGGTGCAGCTTATTAAAAAGAGTTTTTAAAAAGGAAAATCAGCATATCTGAATGATTTCTGAAGATCATGTGACACTGAGGACTGGAGGAATGATGCTGAAAATACAGCTTTGATCAAAGCAACGAATAACATCTGATAATATATCCAAATAGACCATAGTTGTTTAAAACTAATAATATTTCAAAATATATTAATTTTTACCGTATTTTTGGTCAAATAAGTGCAAAAAACCACAACAAAATGAAGAACAGAATGGGGCAAAGTAAAAACAGTAAATATAAACCTACCGTTGAACTTTTGCGCTCCTCCGCAGCAGTAGGGGGCGCTGTAGCTGGCTGGCTCTCGTGCCAGTCATCTCCGCTCTTTTCAATATCCGCTGCATCCTGTTCCTGCTCGAACGTTGCCCACGATTCCCCTCCATTCTGGCTCTGATCCGGCTCAGAGAAAGCCTGCCATCCTTCGTTATCACCACCATCGCCCACCTGTGCAGAGCTGAAATCCGCAAAGCTGTCACTTCCAGGAAAGGCCACAAATGGCGTTGCCTCTTCACCTGCCAAAGCTGATGTGCTAGGTTCTTTTGATGTGTCAAAATCGCCAAATTCATCATCTTCTGCCTCCACCGGGGCACTCGGAGCCAGTTCGGTCTGAGAGACCCCCTGCTGGTCAAAATCAGCAAAACCAGTAGCGCTAAACGAGCTGGCATCTCCAAAGTCACCGAAATCTCCAAAATCCTCATCGTCGTCCTCAGCCAGCTGGCTGTGGTCGGCCGGAGTGGCCGTCTCCTCCTGAAGCGGAGGCGAGGGTACAGACCCCGTCGTGCTAAAGTCACCGAATTCTTCAAGCGCATCAGTAGATAGCGGCCGACCAAAGGAGGTCTCTGTCTCCGTCTCCGTTTCGAAAGTCTCAGTCTCCGAGCTTTTCTCATCTGATTGTTCACCACTAGATTTATCCTCATTCGAGTCGGGCGACACCCTGTTATCATCAGTTTCGCTAAAAGTGACACCATTAAGGGCTAGCGGTTGCACTGTGCTATCGACTTCAGTAGTATCAGCGTCTAACTCCCTTTGATCTAAATCCGAGACTTCATGGAAACCCCAGTCACCGTTGCTGAGATTTTCAGAGTTTTCCGAAGGGAATCCAAATCTTCTGATACCCGAGTCCCCACTATCATCTCCTAAACTAGCTCCTTGCACTTCAACGCTGTCGCTAACATCATTATGTAGTGGTCTGTACCCTTGATTCAAATCATCCAAGTCTGTATCTGAAGGCTGGTTGTGTTCAGCATTTGAAAAAGCAGAGAAATCAGCAAAATCATCTGTACTGGCATCAAATTCGTTGGGTTTGTGTGGTGTGGCCGGGCTTCCACCTTGGTCTAACGTCGCAAACCCGTTCGTGAGCACTTCAGCGGTGCCATTGCAGTCAATGGTGTCACTGTCAGTCCGAGACCCTGTTGTGAACTCCAGGGATGTGAAGCGAGCTTGGTGCTCTGTGAACTTTTTGAGTTCCTCTACGCTAACCGTTCTGCCATTGGGCGTGCAGGTCTGGCCAGAGCCAGGGGTCACGCCGTTGACTTTCGTAGACCCCACGGGTTGAGCGGACAATCCCACGATCCTTCCGTTGCTCAGCAGCTCCGGCGGCGAGGTGGCGTTCAAAGCCTGAGACTGGTTGAACGTGGTGGGCGTGTCGAACTCTGAGAAGCTGGTGCTGTTCGGGACGCCGGTGAAGTCACTGAATTCATCGTCCTCTTCCTCGATGCCGTCCTCCATCGGGGGTGGAGACGAGGAGTACATGCGTATCACGTCAGGCTCCATGGGGCCTTGAGCAGAAACACAGCCAAGAGCTCACACCTGCAGCAAAGCAATGTACTTCAGATTAGCATCATGAAAATGACTAACAAATCATTTAAGTACAAATACAAGGTGATACATTCTCATGGTCTTTATTAATCTAATCTTATGGATCAATATTTTACAAGTAGACACTGGCAGAGAAATGTGATGTGTGCACAATAAATCCGAAATAGCAACATGGCTTTGTGCAATTACTATAAATAGGGTAAAATCAATGTGCTGCATGTTTCGGTGTGAAGTGTGGCACTGTGTTCATTTACACGAGAGCAGGTCACGACTGGGTGTTTTCAGTGTCTCGGAGCGGCTTGGTTTACAGTAAATGCTGCTCCACATTAACTCTGTTGCTTACAATTTACAAATGCAACATGCAATAATCATCTTCTCAAACTTGAGAATGACTATCAACGAAATAGCTTAAAAAACAAGAAACTCCCTGTGTTTTTCTGCCAATTTAAAAGCTTGATTGTTTAACATGAATTAAGACAGACTTAAAACACATTTTAAAATGATCAGATAAATTACAAATAGATTTGTCCCCCCAAATCGTGCAGCCCTATAATTGCATGTAACAGATTGAGACTGTTACTACTAATGTAATTAAAGTGTCATGATGCCCTCAGGATTAGTCCAAAACTGTAATTAGATGTAATGTGAAATGCAAAGGATCGTTTGGAAATGATTTCTGACACAGAAACAGGAAATCAGCTCTTCTGCAACGCTGAATGTTTTAATCACAACAGTGCGAACAGCAGGGAGTTGCTGCAATCACTCATGCATCCTCTTTAGTGAACTTAAGCCTCGTTTTCCTACATCCTAGCATCGTCTTGTGTCTAATTACTGGCATTTGCAAAGGCAAGCGACACTTTTACTATTGCTCTACATGGGTGTCAATGCTTTTAACCCTAAATATTAAACTAGCGAGTAAATCATCCCACCATTTGTGCTTCAGTACCTCACATCATGGAGCTTTAGAGGAGACATTAATAAATCTAATCTTGACATGAATGAATCAGATGGATGCTTATTTCCTTTTCACAAACCCCTGATCACCACCACTGCAATACACCTGAACAATCATCCTCTGTTAGCAGCGCTCATCATGATAGCGCTCAAGGGCCTATTAGAGGAACAGGTTCTTGTTATCTAACTCAAATCAAATCACGAGAGTAAAAACAAGACAGACTGCCTTCAAATCAGACGCTAATTAAGTGCTAAAGAGAGAAGCGGTGACTTAAGTGCAGCAGGGAAACCAGATCAATTTGGAAAAAGTCATCGCCGGGAATAAACCACAAGAATTCAGACACGGACTGAATGCATTAATTCACAAAGGATAGACAAATAAAACAGGGCTTTTAAACGGTCTATTGTATGGTGCTGGGAGCTTCGGCAGCGATGTTTGCTCAAAGCAGGGTCAAACAATGCCAGAGACACGTCTGAAAAAAACACAATTTACCTTCACACTGCTTAAGTGACCCACATCTTACAGCACAAATACAAAACTATTTTGTTATCAGAAGGCATAAACTGATTTCCAAATTAATTATTTACGGATTTATTTTATTGTGAATTAAAAATATGTCAAGCAATACACAATTAATAGTATTAATTGACAGTAATGCTAAATTCTCCTATAAGGATAAAACCTTTTAAAAGGAATATAAATAACTGATATAAATAACCATAACTGAGTGTTATTGTATGATCATTATGAAAGTGATACGTTTAAACACAGGAAAATTATAACAGAAAGTTAATTGTGCTAAACTACAATTTACGTTTATATCATTTTAACAACCCGTTTAACTCAGATTTCTATGATCTAGCACAAACACAAAACAACTTTACTATCAGAAAGGATTAACAACTGACCAATTCACTCATTTTACTCCTCTAGTTCATGTTATTGTGAATTAAAAATCCACATGCATGTAATCAGATTGACAGTGACACTCTTATTTTCTTATGAGGAGGATACACTTCACATGTAAATATCTACAATTATGATCAAACATTCATATTAGTCATATCAAGACTGCTAGTAGTAATATAAATCATCCGAGGTACAAAACCAGCATTGTCTCTTAACTTAAATACTATGTTCAGTTAGTGAAGTTATTAAATGTGTTATTAAATCAGTTAACTTACTGTAACATCACAGCTGTTGAGAAACACCAGGCCTTCAGCACATAAACTGATAAAACTGCTCATTATAACTATATAAACCTGACGACGACATTGGTTTAACCCAAACTATGCTAATCCTAGACTAAATCTGAAATAAACTGAATTAATGACATTTAGTCACTCGGACAAAATCAAACCGTTTTTGTGATGTTTACATCACGGCTAGCTGCTAGCCGTTAGCCTGAGCACAGCAGTGCAATAACACCTGACAGCATAAAACACGCTGTTTAAACCAGTCAAAATGAGCTGCTTCGGTCTAAACAATGACATGAAGTTGACATAAGAGTCGCGTTACTTTTTAACGAGTAATCCAGAAGAGCAGACTCGGTCTGTTAGCATCCCAGTTCAGTGTAGCATCAGAGCCCATTGATTAACACGGGCGATGCTAGCAGGCTAACATTAGCACTAGTCGTCCTCGTCTCGGTCTCACCTCACGAGACCGGGGTGATGTGTCGCATCCTCACGAGCGCATCCCGCGCACCGGCGGCGAGCATCTGGAGCATGTCGCGGACACAGCGGCACGGAGCCGGTGAGATCCCGCTCTCGCTGTCAGTCTGGTGTGTGTACGAGGAGCGGATCCTGCTTGGTTCCGATTATTACCCAGCATGCATCATGCGCTGGTGTGGCACTTCTGGCGTCTCGTGTTGATTGGGTGAGGCCAACTGAACTAAACCATCACTCAGATCTGATCATCCTCATTTGAGCAGAAAGACTGCTACGTGTTTTTATTCACAAAGACGCAATGTCTAACTACTGTGAAAAAATAATATTAGAAATATGTGTAAAACATCATTTGGATTATTTTTTTTCTACTCACTTAGTACCGTCCTGTACTGTTCTATTATTTATTTGTTTATTTAATGACATTTTTTAAATGTATATGATTTTCTTTATTTGGTTTAATAAGTTACTGAGTAATTTATTATTTTTAATTAATATTAAATTAATTAATCCCACTTTTTATTTATTTATGTATTTATTCATTCATTCATTTTATTTTATTTTATTTTATTTTTATACTGCTTTGCCTAAAGACCCAATTTATACAGTGAAAATATAACATTATAGAATTTAATTTAATCTGGAAAATAGCCAGTCTCAATTAAAATACATGAAGTTTTTTTTTCTACTCAGTATAGTACTTTACTGTTCCATATGTATTATTTATTTGTTTATTTTAATGTCATTTTGACAACCTTTTTTTATCCATTTTTAGTGAGGTATTTGTTTTATTCTATTCTACTTATGTTTTTCATTTTAATCTAATTTTATTCTACTATTTATTTTTTAAGTAATCTCTTAATTTATTGTTTTGAATCTACTTTTTAAAATATTTTTATTTTACACTGTCTAAACACCTAATTTACACTGTAAATTTTTTTTTTTATAAATATGTACTAAGTTGAATTAAGCTTACATATTCTTTTATATACTTGCTATAGAACTTTGGTGTTATTTATTTATGTATATATATTATCTATTTATCCAACCCATTTTTTTTTATTTTTTTTGTCAGTTTTGGCTTGCTGGCCCAAATCAAGCAAAGGCTTAGCAAGCACCACAGCATTACCATCTAATGCTGTCTCTTTAACATAAAGTAAAATTAGGAAACGGCTCTTCTATGATAGACGTAATCATCAGGAAGCAGAGCAGAGATAAGAAAGCCAACAGGAAAACTGAAGGCAAGACATTAACAGCACGATATGCAGGAAGACGACAAGACTCTTCCACAAGCAATAAAACTATCCAGAATGGATGAGAAAGTTTCAAGTAACAGGAATGTATCACACAATTCACTTGTGTGTTTGAAATATCTCTCTGTATATACCAAAAATCACTAGTGATCAATAATGTGTCCGGCCCTGCTGCAACCAGCCATCATCATCATCATCATCATCATCATCACTGACAATACAATATCATTCATTAGGAGTCTTTATTAAGTAAGAACAATGAGTGTACATTAAAAACACACTGTGTGCTCAGAGACAATAAATACACAAAGCCCTGGAATGCAATGATTTTCTCCCTGATTTTATGTTGGTCTCAAGTAAATAAAGTTCACATCATCAGCGGTTCATCACATCATCTCGTTAACACAACTAATCATAAAATGCATTGCTTTTACATATGTTTAAGTGCTTGACAATGGAATTACAATGGAAAGATCACTACTATTGCTGTAAAACAAATGTAACTCTCAAATCACCATGTTTAGTTTATAAACGCGTATTTAGGAAATAAATAAACACATTAGCTGGAGAGTTACAAGGTTAAAATTAGGCAGTACATTCATAAATAGTTATTCACGCTCTCAAGCGCTCTGTTGTTAGTTACTCTTCTGCATCTGAACTCAGTTTTATCACTACTGACGGCAACATTCATCTTACATTTCTTTCATTTCCTCTTTAACACCACAAAGTCAACATGAAATCCAGACTGTTTTTGCTTTCTTGGTCTTACAGTGTTAAATATTTAGTCTCATATCTCTGAAACACCTCTGATGCGGTCTCTTTCTAGAGTACTGCAGGGATGATGTAGTTTTGGAAGCCAATTTTGTTCATTTTCGTTGGCTCATTTGGATCCATTGTCCTTAAGTCAATGTTTCAGTGTTTTTTTGAATGGGTTTTTGGTTGAATGCCTAAAATAAGGTCCGTGTTGTACAGGAGCTCAGGATATTTTCAGGTTTTAATGCGGTTGCTAACAAGTGGCTCAGTGGGACATCAAATGTCATCAAGGTAACTCCTCCACTCACTGCTCACTTTCACAGCCGCATTGTGTAAACTATTCAACTCAAACTTTCATGGAAAATGTTTTTAAATAAAGACTGAAAGACCTGTATGAATCTTAGTGATGGTGATGTCAAAATTCATAAACTTTTGCAGGTCACAGAGCAAATTTTCTGCAGTAATTCAAAAGCCAGTGGAAAAATCCTATTGGATTTAAGTCAAAGGACTAGGATGATGCAAACTTATTGGTTTTACTACAAAAATACGTCAGCCACATAGTTATTTATCCTAATGGAAGAAAATCAACCCCATGTTCTATTTTAACATCCTGTTGCACTCAAAAAACTAAATAAATGGGTTGCAAATGGTGTTTCATGTTGACTTCTGCTAAAAATGCTTCAGCGAATAAAAATAAATGCCTCGTTATAGCTGTAATATAAACGCAGTTTCACGTTGAGTTCATCAGTGGTGGATGATTCAGAAGCGGTGTCACACAGTCTTTAATGCTCAGAACGGATGGGAGGTGGTGAAGCTGCTCTCATGTGACGCCGCAGAGGTCAGAGGTCAGAGGTCAGTTCAGCTTGGTGATGGTCAGACCGCCGCTGATCTGGATGGTGTCGATGGCCGTCAGCGGCGTCACGCGGTGGTAGAAGTCAAAGAGCTGATGGCCGTCCACCAGCACACGGAAGCGCGAGTGCTCACAGTGGATCTCAACCTGAACAACAACAACACAGAGAGAAAGTGAAAGTGACATACATACAGCTGAGTGGTGACCCATACTCAGAATGCGTGCTCTGCATTTAACCCATCCAAAGTGCACACACACAGAGCAGTGAACACACACACACGCACACACACACACCCGGAGCAGTGGGCATCATTTATGCTGCTGTGCCCAGCGAGCAGTTGGGGGTTCAGTGTCTTGCTCTCAAGGACACCTCAGTCGTGGTATTGACGGCCCGAGACTCGAAACCACAACCCTAGGGTTAGGAGTCAAACTCTCTAACCACAAGGCCACAACTTCCCCAGAGAAAACAAACAACACTAGAACAGGAAACTCAGCTCATTAATTCAGCTACAACTTCAAATTGCATGTTCATGTTCCTGTTATGATGTCTATATTTGTTGAATATTCACAAGTCACTCTATCTACAGTGTGATTGTAAAAATGTCCCCCAAACCAGTATCAAATATGATCATCAGGCTTTAGAGGAACGTTTAATCATCAGTGTAATGCATTGCGTTAAATGTTTTGAAACTAAAGAGCTTAGATTATAAAACTAAGCATTAGAAAATCATCTTGCTATGACACATTATTGGAGATACAGAGTGACAAAGATAATATTGATTTATTATATGATTTATACATTGATTTATATTACAAGAAGAATTCGATCTTACTTTTTGTCCTTGTAATAAACATCAGGAACTGCACCACATTGCACATTTTTCCTCTATATTCTCACTGTGTTATACTATATGAGCCAAAACAAAAACTGATGTATCAAATATGATATTCAATAAAAACGCATATGCAAACTTTTAAATGTTCCAATTAATATTTTTCTGTCTATTACTTCATATTATTACATACCAACAAGTCAACTATTTAGTAGCAGACAGCCACCATTCATTTTGCAAGTCTGTATCCCCACACAACACATGATTGAGTTCAGTGTAGTTCAGATGATGATGATGATGATGATGATGACACTGACCCTGAAAGGCTGCTCTGCGATGAAGGGGAAGTAGGGTATCGATCTCTCCTCCTCGCCCCAGTTATCAGAAACACAGGCGTTTCGCAGAATCTCCCGGTCTTCGAACTGTACGCACATATCCAGAGCGACGTCCCCGCAGCCGCACGTCAGACTGATGTCAAAACTGCCCGAGAGAGAACAGAAACATCCAACACTGAGCTAAAATTAGCAACCGAACGAGCCACAACAACAGTGTACAGGAGGTCATCGTCTAGACGCTGTGATTCTATCTGAAGCTTTTCTGTCAAACCTCATTCTTTAACTAGCTAGAAGCTTTGATCGCTCAAGTTATCCAGATATGATGAAGCACAGGACAGCCGTGTGTGTGAGCACTTGTGTGTGTGAGTGACGTACCTGTCCGGATCTGCGTTCATGACGCCCATGATGGTGATTTTCTTCCCTGGCCTCATTCCTCCCCGGATGCCGCCGCAGAACGGCACAGCCTGAGACACACAGCACAGAAAGAGACGTGAGACAAAACCACACGCACATACAGACTAAACCACGGCCGTCGGGTCATTACCAGTTTCTGTTGCTCTTCTTTTTGCGATGATGTACACGGAAGCTCCCCGAAAGAACTGCTCAGATTTCTGTTTCTCTGAAGTGTGGATAAAGCACAACCAGGAAGTGAAGAGGCGGCCGTTTGTGCAAAAATCATGCAAATTACACATATTGATATGATACACAGCACAGGTGGAAACAATGGATCACATACAAACATCCATCTGAACGGGAATGATTCAGAGAACATACAGATGCACTATATCAAAGCTGACGAAAAGCACCAAAACGACATTGCAAAAGTACCCCATATGAACTTCTTTGCTGGAAACTTTGTCCAGTTTGCCGGAGATTCTCAAGATATTTAAGGACCAATGACAACTGACATAACTGAAAACAAACTTGTGTTTATGCAACAAATTTTTATCCTCACACAAAATTATTGTGTGGCTTTAAAAGACAGTATAGCACATCAGTTGTATGCACTACTTTTTTGTCATACATGGAGTTTGACAGCTCCAGTCCCCATTCACTTCCATTATAAGAGACGCCTCCTAAACATCTCTTCTTGTGTTACACAGAAAGAAAGTAAAGTACATTTATAAAGGTTTGGAAGGACATATAATTAAAGTGAATAGAGACTAGAGCTATCAAGCCTCCAGAGGGAAAAAAGCACCATAAAAATATCCTAACAGTACCCCATAATAACTATATCCCCAAGTCTTATGACTCTGAATCATTGTTCACTGAAAAATCTGTGCTCTCAAATCTCAGCACGCTTATGCATATTTAAAGTCAGGTAAATATAAAGACATACAAGAACCAAAGACATTTGCTATAACTGAAAACAAACTGTTTATGGACTAAATTTGTTCCTGTGTCGCTTCATAACGCATCAGTCGTGCGCACTACTCTGGAGTTTGACAGCTCCGGTCCCCATTCACTTCCATTGTAAAACAAGTGTTAACATTCTGCTAAACATCATCTTTTGTGTGTCACAAGAGTCAGTAGATTTATACATGTTTAGATTGGAAAGACAGGAGAGTAAGTAAATGATGGCTGTTATTTGTTGGTATGCCATTTCTTTAAAACATCAATATGTTCGTATTCTCTGATCTAGTTCGCGCTGCTGACAAACTTGTTTCCGTGTGTGAAGCAGGACACACGGCTTCCAGTCCCCAGAATGAAAATACTCACAAGTTCCTGTCGAACTGCGCTCAGATCCGCCATCTTCCACTCCAGGAAGCCCGAGAAGAGCGCTCGGCTTCGGGTTCGGTTCGGTACGGAGTCGGGACACTGATCCGCTCGGATCGCGTGTAATACTCCCAGCCGCCAGCAGAGACGCACAGAGAAGCGTCCGTCCAATCAGCGCGCGCCCAGCAGGTTTTGCGTTGTGACGTGGCAGGACGTTAATCCGAGCGCTCGCCTTAAAATTTAATCAGCTCTAATGACTTTAAACTGTGTTTATGGCCCTGGGACTGAGAAGAATGTTATTTTTTATTGTTTTGAAAAAAATCTATAAATTTAAAACATCATATAATGTTTGAAGCCACTTCTAAAATATAATGTTAAATAAGTTCAGCATGTTCTTACAAACTCCTGTTCAAACACTTAGACAAAAGAATCCTAAATTGTAAATTTGTAAGGCTTATGTTGAAAATCAAGGAATGTTAATGCAGTGTGTGAAAAAAATGGACTGCCATCTAACTAAACTAAAATTAGCATGGTAGCCTGTATATTTTTGGATCTAATGCTATAATGCTGTAAAGCAATTTTTTTTGTATGTGCAACATGGTACCCAAAATATATTTTAAGAATGTCTTGCTATCATTTTATGAAAATATTATTTCTGAACGTCCGGTTTTATTAAAAAATAAAATAAAATAAAATAAAATAAATAATTCTTAGTCAAATTTTATGAGTTTACAAAAATGTATAAATTGGTTGGTTTTAGCTGGTCATTCATTCTGGTCATAACTGGTTTGCAGAGAGTTTTGGTGCTTCTTTAGCTGGTCAGAGCTGGAACAACCAGCTTAAACCAGTTTGGTCAGGCTGGGAGACCAGCTAAAACCAGTTACTTCCAGTTTAATCCAGCTAGGACCAGCAAACCTACCTAAAAAAAGACCTCTAACACTAGCTTGCTCAATTATTTTTCTATTCTATCTGTTTTCATTTTATTTATTATATTATTTAAAAGCCCCTGTTATGTGTATTGTGTTAAGCTAACTGAGACTTGTTATAGCTCTTATATGTCATTGCTCTTTTGTTGTTTTTGATTGCTTCCAATGCTCTTATTTGTAAGTCGTTTTGGAGAAAACTATCTAGGCTACTAAATTACTAAACGTAAATGTAAATGCATCTCTGAAGATTCTAAAACAGGAAGTAACACATTAAATGGACAGCCGGCTAAAATGGCTCAGAAAAAAAGTATTCTTTGAACAGTGTATAAAAACCTGAACTCACTCAACCAGCTAATTACGCTGCAAAAACAAAGTTCAAAAAGTGTATAACTTATGAATTATCTAATTTATTATTTGCATTTGTCATAAATCTGAATATAAAAAAAAAACAAGACCAAATTATATTTGAGCTTTGCTGTTAGAATCATTAATGTCAGCTAAATATCACTCATTTGATTTAATTGGTAAGGGACACAATGGAGACGTGTTTAAATGAAACTTAATTGAGAACTCCATAAAGTCTCTCAGTCTGTTAAAGAGCAGCTTCTGAGCAATCACCGTTTAATGTGTTTAACTCTAGACGTGTAGTCATAAACATTTAATATCTCATGATACATGAATACAGCAGACTGATTCCACATGGCCATTACATATTACTAAGATGATGAGATATAAATAATGCGAATTTAAACCATCTGTAGACTGGTAATTCCAGCCTACGGTTGCGTAAGAGTCAAATTTGTGAACATAAACTAATTTAGAGAGAAGCCCGAGGAAATGGAAGGAAAGGGTTTGAGACAGAAGTTCGTTCCACTGAGCTATAAAATATTCCGCTCTGTAACTCATTTATACCGAAGGAGGACCTTGGACTGAACACAGTGCCACTTCACACAGTGACTCCCAAAGAAACTCATATTTTGCCTGTTTTGATGTTCAAAGCACTGATAAGTTGTCTGTGTAAATAAAGGTAAAGGCAGCACAACAACAGAACAGACACCAACACATGAGTTGTGTTGTGAGTTTATATACAGCAGGGGGCAGTAAAGAGCAATGTTCTAGTTTCTGCCTTTCTTTAACACTAAACACCTTATCTATATATTTATCTGTCTCTGTCTTCTGTCTGTCTATCCGTCTGTCTGTCTGTCTGTCTGTCTGTCTGTCTACTTTTCTATAAAATTAAATTTTAAAAATAGTAAACAAAACATGTTTTTATAACCACAAAGTACACAATGTTCTCTCTGCATGACCTACATCAACCAAAAGACTCTCAAAGCAAACTGATCTCCAAACGTCTCCTAACTGCGTCTGTTACCAGCAACCTGTTGCCTCATTCATGTTTAAAAAGCGTGTCAGTTTGATTTGAGTCCCTTTGTAAAGAGTTTTAAAATAAATCATAAAGCTCTGCTGTGTCATGGTTCACTGTTCTGTGCCTATGGTGCACGACCGGTTTGAGATCCACAGACTCGAGAAGACAACAATCCAATGTGTTACACAGACAAAGACTTCTAATGCAATATCTCGCTTTTCTATCTCCTACGCCCAGCTATAGCACACACACACACACACACACACACACACACACACACACACACACACACACACACACACTCAGACATCAGGACTCCGGCCAAGCAGTCCTTTTGTTTCCCTCCCCAGTCCAAGTTCAGGGTATTTAAAACACAGTGTAAACACACTCATACTCATGGCAACTGTCTCCATGAGAGCATGACAACAAGCCCTTGGCAGCTGGGGTAACTTAATATTTGCCTTGCGTTAGCATAACATTTTCATTATGTAAGGCCGAGGCAGAGAGGGCGGCGCGCACCCATTGAAGTTCAGGGCAGTCGGTGAGGGACGGTTGCTATGTTGCTGTGTGTTGAGTTGCAACTGTGGCAACAAACCCATGCTGAAGTACTTCCTTTAGAGGAACATCTGGTGAAAAAAAAATGTCTCCGGGGCGTAATGTGCTCTGAGAGAGAGAGAGAGAGAGAGAGAGAGAGAGACGGAGTGAGGGGTGGGCTGGGCAGACAGACAGACAGACAGACAGACAGACAGACAGACGGATATGAAACAGAACAGATGCAGATTATCACCTCTGCCAGGCTTTGCCTACAGCGGACGGATGAAGGAAGTGTTTGAATGCTGTTGCTGTGTGTTGGAATCTGACTCACTTTAAAGGGTAATTTGGGGATTGTTTGGTCTGAAGAGAGACTAAAGGTTAAACTGTGTGAGTAAACGCATGGCTTTCCCTGTTTGTGTTTGTGTGGACTACACCCATGACTACACCTGTGTCGATTCAACACACCACAATGACACCCTATCACTGCATGACAAACACTCGCTTCGTCAAACACGCACTTATGAGATGCTGTCGGACCGAGAAACAATGATGTCACCCTGGGATTTTATCACCAGATACTGAGATCTATTCTGTTCTATTGTGATATATGTTTTTTTTATCTATTGTGTTTAATTTTATTCTATTATATTATATTTTAATCTGATATTAAGTGTCCTTAACTAGTCTGTTTCTTCTAATCTAATCTAGTCTGATTATACTTTATTAAATTATGCCATACAGCCTATTATATGCCACATACTTTTGTATTGTATTCCATTCCATACTATTATTTCGCTATATGATCTAAACTAGCCTGTTTCTTCTAATATAGTCTAATTTAAATTCTATTCTATTCTATTTTGATATCATGTTCTAATCTAGTCAGTTTATCTCAGTGTTACATTATGTTCTATTCTGTTATGCTATCGTTTTTATATCTCACCATGCTGTTATATGCCACATTCCCTTCTATTCTATTCTATTCTATTCCCTTCTGTTCTATTCTATTCTATTCTATTCTATTCTAACTTTGTTATTTTGCGCTGTGCTATATATAGCCTATATAGCATATTCCATTCTATTCTGTACTGTTAATTTAAATGGTGAAGATGTAAAATTACTGACATAGATATCTAAGTTGCTAAATAGGTTAGTTATAAAATGAGATATTTCCTGTAACAAAAACAAAAGTAAAGTGGAGATGGTGAAAGACTAATGGGATTGACTACATTACCCATAATCCGCCGCGGTGCGCTCTGTGACGTCAGCTCTCACGCTTCGTAGGCAGACTCGGTATGATTCTGGAGATCTGTCACTGTGCACGGAGACTGCTGGGGACATCCTGCCTCACGCCTGACGTGATTATTTTTGGCATTTTATCCGACAAACAGAACGACTGTTGTCATTTATTTCCGACAGCTACTAACCCAGTCCTCCCGGAGTTTCTTTAGTTTGGCGCATATCTGAGAAGCCACACTAAAAAGTCTTATTAGAGGTAAGCTTATAAGAGGTAACCTTTAGTTAATGGAAATTAAAGCACTGCAAGGCACATTTAATTTTGGTTTATATCTATTATGCAAACGATTGCAAGAAGTTTGCAAAATGCATTGAACTCCGCAGTAATTAATTAGCCAAACTAAAATAAATTCGAAAACTTCTGTTAGTCTACGAAATAAATACAGACTTTATATAGATACTGAATGTTAATTAACCTATGATTCAAATGAAAAAATCGTTACATATAGTGCCTGTTTTATTTTTTTTATTTTTTATAGCTATATATATAGTTTTTTTTTTTTTTTGTTCTTGTTTCTTTGTTGTGAGAGTGTATGCTTTGGTTGTCGTTAAATCGGAATTGATCAGCAGCGTTGATTGATTGACAGCTGTCAGCGTTTTTGACATTGACTTGACAGCTTTAACTCCGGATGCGCTCAGCTTTGAATGCTGCGAAAGTATATATTAGGTTTATATAAAAAAGCGCATAATGTTCCTCAGTGTCCGTCCGAGGAGGCTCGATCCCTCTTCCACAGGCTCGCTCGCGCGTGGGGGGGTTTAATCTGTCGTGTTTGAGGTTACAAAACCATCTTAAAATCATCTGACGATGAGAAAATGAGCATTACAAAAGTTTTTTTGTTTTTTTAACTGTGATAACTTGGTATTAGCCACTAATGTCATCAATAAATAAATCAATAAACACACTTTAAACTTTTGAAGAAGAAAAAAAGTTTATAATAGAAAAAAATCGCTGTAGTAAAATTACATAATTAAACTAGAAATGTTTTATATTGAATTGTTTTCATTATTCAGTTTAGTTCATATAGCAATGCTTGTCCGTTTGCCCATTTGTTCTCCTAAAATGAATGCAAACATTTCCATTCAGTCATTTAGCAGATGACATGTAAATGTAAAATGCAAACACACCTATTATAACAAAAATGCATCTTATCAAGTTATGTTAAATGTTTTAAATTCATGTCACTTTCTCTGTTGAATAATGAAAACAGCTTGCACGTGTGCTTTCAGTGTCCAGTTTTTGAGTTGAATAATGACATTTTACATGCTTCATTGAAAAAAAGTCCCACTGAATAATTTTTTGTCAGCATGGGCTACATCATTCTGTTATTTAGTGTAAACACACACCTGCTGAAATGCATAACAAACATCTTAATGAAAATTAAGCTAATAATAATAATTAAACTGAAACACTACAAAAAATGGTTTATGTTAAATAATCACTTAATTTGCTTAAGAAATATGTCACCAATGAAATGCAAAATCCTAAAAATAATGACATTATTTTTCACACACACACACACTGTCCCTCCGCTGTTTTTGTTCTCCTCTGATCTCTTGTGTTTCTTCTCGTTCTCACACTTATCTCTGTCTTTAGCTGATCTCTGGATCCATTGGGCTCTAGCGACTCTCTCCTTTTGAATTTTAGGATTTATTTTCTGTTAATTACTCCATATTCATCAAAGTCCTTTGTATGTTGAACACTGTTCATAGTCAATGCGGACTCGGCTGAGATTAAAGCTGCTCTCTGCAGAAGATATTGTGCACTAAATTGACAGACCAGGATGCACTGGGTCTATAATGTTCAAACTCATTAATGCACAGCAATGATAATGTAAAAAAAGGAAGGACAAATGTAAAAACTTCTATGGCTGCTGTTTCTCTGGCCATTTTCTGTCTATCCTGAAAACATATTTTCCTGCAAAACCTGACATTGATAAAAATGTGCTGTGCAACTGAGAGATGATTGTGCAATAAAAATAACTAATTTGTTTATGATTTCCGAACATGTGAATAAATGAGAAATCATTCAAACAGAATCAGTGCTGGGATTTCCTGAATATTTGGATTTATATTTGCATTAGATCCTTAAAGAGTCTGAATCAGAAACACTACAACACTAACTGACTTTACATTTACATTTCTATGTAAATCTGAGATAATAAGCCTTGGCAGATTAATCAAAACATAGACTTCTCTCCATTGCATTGCTCAAATGCCATGCTTAAGCAAACAAACCGTCGAGTCTAACCGTCTCTCTTACACATACAATAGATGAACTGAACTCCAGCTCTGTCTGAGCTGAGCGTGCTCTCAATCTCAGGTTGTGTAAGTGTGTGTGGATAGTGTGTGTCATGAAAGATCCTTTGTTGTCTGACAGTGAAGTCACTCTTTGACTCGTGGGTCCATCCAGAGCTGAGAGCCCAGTGAGGGGCTTTCAGAGTCAGACGTGGGGTGAATGAAGCTCTGTGTGGAGCCACCTTCCCTCTGGAGCAGGAGGAAACGACTCACACGGCCAGCTCTGTCAGATCTGACCATCAGAGCTTCAGCTGCTATTAGCCGTGTGTGTTTGCTATATAATTGGGGTTTTGTCCCTCTCACTTTTAGATATTACTTCATACACTTCATAAATGTAACTATTATTCCTCAAATAGTGCCTTGAGGGATAATAGTTGAATTGAAGAAGTTTGTTTTGCTTAACCGTGCACAGTGTGAGGAAAATATCTGTGGTCGTTTGCGTAAAACGAATGCTTTAAAATTAAAGGGGTCAGCTTTCCTTTCTCTTCAGAGTGTTACAAGCTGTTTGTGAAGAGATACGTTCCCTAAAGTTGCAAAGACTAAAGTCTCAAACCCAAAGAGATGTTCTTTATTAAAGTTAAGACTCGTCCTCACCCTCCTAAAACGCCTCATTTAAACACGCCCCCACATGTCTACATCACTGTGTGGGAAGATTTGCATAACACCGGCTAAACGTTCACGCAAAGAAAGAAGGCAGAAGTTTGATTCTTGCTGTTGCCACAGCTGCGATGTTGTGGAGACGAAAGTGCAAATACTTTGTTTGGTCTTCCCAAAGAGGAAACAATTAGACATCAGTGGTTAAGTTATATTTACAACACTGTTCCAGAACAGTTAAACCAAATATTCAGATGTGTGCAGTGCATTTAACGGAGGACTGTTTCCTGAACCTGGGAGAGATGACGACAACACAAAGGCTGTTTCTATAAAGTGGGGCAATTCCAACTTTGCAAGGACAGTCACGCAACGCAAAAAAAGACAGTGAAAGTCATTATAATCTCTGATTATGTCCCCATTGGATGCAAAAAATCCTTCATTTGAAATGGGTTTCTTCCAATCAAAATGCACTGTATAGCTTGCTAATCAGAGCCACCACGCTTTTAAGAACGATGAGCTTTGTAAAAATCGATTGGTTTCAGAAAGCATAATGGAGAAACAATAATGTATAGTATGTAGAAAAAATATATATATATATATATATATATATTTTTTTTTACCTTAAACCACATAACATTTCATCACACCAAATACACAAAATAATGTTCTTTATAAGAAAATTAAATGACTCCCTTTAAAACCAATCAGAAGCCACTGCTAGCTTGTTGATTCAAAAGTGGGTGGGGCTAAACGCACAAGCAGTAATACTATTGGATAATGCTCACCTTGCACTGTTCACATTTTGATTCCAGCCAGTCACTTTGGTCGAACGGAGACAAAGTGAGTAATATTCATAAATCAATCGGCCTGCAGGAATATTAGTATGAGAGACACTACAGGAAAGAAGTGTGCAAAAAGAGAGTTGTCTGTGACTATTGTAAGTAAATTTTAGACAAAACATTTATATTTAAGTAACTTTAAGTCAGCGTTTCACAGAAAGAAAAAAAAACATTTACACTAGTGTTTAGATAATTTTTGTTAAAGTTTTAAGTTTAAAGAGTTAATTTTCATGCACATATATGTAATGTCCTGGGAATAGTACATATATATTATTACATATGCATATATGCTGCACTGTGTGCATGTGCATTCTGTTTATTATGAGTTGATATGACATTTTAATTGATTGCAACAACATTTTAGGACTAAATACTGTATAATGAAAATGCAATTACTTTTATAAGTGATCAGGCCTGTGATTTTCACGTGTTGGATGATAATGTAACACCCTAGCAACAATGTGTATCTTTAACCATTATGTTTCACGACCCCAGAAATCTGAGCGAAGCATGCACGCTTCTATGTGCATGTGTGTGTGTTTGGATCCTCAGAATGTGCTCATAAATCACAGTTCATCATGAGCAAACGTCCCCTCGCACTCTTCAAAGAGCACAAACTCAGAGGTGTGTGCCCTGCATCACCCAGTGTATACTGGGTTGCTGTGGAAACGTTGTGCTGTGTTGTAGCCGGCTGGCAAGAGTGCAAATGTCTTCTGTATTCTGAGCAGATGTCTGGCATGGATACAGGGACGAGGCCGGGTGTGACACACACACACACACACTCACTCACTGCCCTTAGGGCTGACAGTATCTGTCCTTAAGAGACATATCTAGATTTGTGTGGTTTAGTTAGTGTCTGTGTATGTGTGTGTGTCAGGCAGGAATGAGGTGAGGAGTTTATTCACAGTACCTATGTCAGAGTCGTTCTGTCAGACAGATGATTAAGTGCTTTAAGCCCGGATCAGATATCCATCCTGTTTAAGAGAGCTCTCTCTGGGTCATTCATACAGACCTACAGGAAAGAGCGCAGCTGGGTGAAGCCAGGAGCTCTGCACATCTCCACACAGGTGTGTTGTTAGGTATTCAGCTGCTAGAAAAAGTGCATTACACTGCTGCATGCAGTACTCAGGATAAGAAGTTATATAAGAATTATATTTTGTTCATGTTAGTTTGTTGTTTACTTCTTGTATTTGT
Source organism: Carassius auratus (assembly GCF_003368295.1). Classification (NCBI taxonomy): domain Eukaryota; kingdom Metazoa; phylum Chordata; class Actinopteri; order Cypriniformes; family Cyprinidae; genus Carassius; species Carassius auratus. Next base: position 8,540,996 of record NC_039243.1, read on the forward strand.
GTACGATTATTTTGTCTGTTGATTTGTCCGTGTGTTTTTGCTTATTCACAGTTGTTGATTTGTAATTGTTTGTTATTTTGCAGCTGTCTTCATGCTGGTTTGTTTGTTGCTGCTTTATATTTGTTTCTTGTTTCGTTTGTTGCTTTGCACTTTGTTGAGTTGTGTTGGTGTGTATTGGTGGGTTTAGATTTGCATTTTGTTTTATTAGTCCATGTGTATATTTGCTGCTTTATGTATTTTTATGTTAGTTATTTCTTTTGTTTGTTGCACATTATTAAGTTGTGCTGGTTTTTGTTCGTTGATTTACACTTTTTCATGTTTTGTATGTAGCTTTGTTGCACTTCTGTTTATGTTTGTTTTGCTTGTTGCATTCACCTTGTGTTTGTTTGTGCTTATGTGTTGTTGTGCATGTTTTTGTTTTGTTTTGTTTGTTGCTTGGAACTTGTGTTAATTATGTGTTGCTTTACACATTTATTTATGATTGTTTTCTCGTTATGTTTGCACGGATGCTTGCACGTTTATCTGTTCCTTGATTTGCATGTATATGTATGTGTGTTTTTCGTCTGGCACTTGTTTATCTTCGTTGGTGCATACGAGAGATTAAAGCGCTGTCATTTGTGGTTACGAGAGTCATTGATGTTTTCGCGACGGAAACAGGGATGTCTGTCGTCTGCTGTTTTTATATTGTGGTTTTATCGCGTATCAGCGCCAAATTTTTGTGACCGCTTGACCCTGACAATTCAAAACAGTACTGATGCCAACCCACACTGAGAGGAAGTGAAACCTTCTCAGTGTTATTTGTAGATCCCCTCCTTCTTATTTCACAGACATCATAACTGTTATCAAATGTGTCTTTTCTGGTTAATTTAATTTACCATTTTTTGGTCGTGTTTTATTTTTATGTATTTATTTATTTTTGCACTATAGTCTCAGTGGCGCTGCCCTACAGGTGTGAATATGAACAAGACTAACATCCGAGGCTTCAGATTTTGTGCTAATTTCACAGGCGTATGGATGGGGGAGAACAAAGTAAATGGTGAATCACAGACGTGATCAGAGGCATCTGTCGCTTAGTCATTAGTGTAACCTACTTTTGATGTGTTTACACTTGCAGATGTCTTATGGTGAGAACGTGATGGTGGTTCATTGAGGAAGCAAGATTAAGAAGAGAAGATAGAGATATTTTTCGGAGGAAGTGTTTGAGCTGAAGACCGAAGTGATGTTGTCTCCTGAACAGGAGCTGCTGAGCTCTTCTAAACCCATCAAATACGGAGAGCTCATCATCCTTGGGTAAGAATCACTCCTCTTTCTCAAACAGATTTGCATTTATGCTTAGTTAATCTTGCCAATGCAGCCCTGTGAACAAATGTTTTATCTCCACAGCTACAATGGCTCCCTACCGAATGGAGAACGGGACAGAAGAAGGAGTCGTTTCGCTCTGTTTAAGAGACCCAAAGCCAATGGAGTCAAACCCAGCACCGTCCACAGCACATGCAGTCCACAGACCGCCAAGGTACACACCCATTTCCCCCGATAATCATTTTTAAGCATCTTTAAAAGCCTTTATTGCTCATTTATGTGTCACATTGAATTTTTAAGGGCTTCTGCACAAGCCGAGTGTTTAAATGTGAGCTGTTTTTCTTATCATTCTTCGCTGCCGGTGAATGTGCATCTATAGCATGTGTAGCATGCAACACATTTATCCAGTGTGACTACACCCTCACATTTCATTGTCATCTGTTACTCCTGCATGTCTGAATTTGATAAATGAACTGTATGCTGATTTGACTGATGTAAATATTATGAACCGGGATATTCTTGACAAGGGTTCTGGTGTGCATGTGGTGTTTCTGCAGGCCATCAGCAACAAAAACCAGCACAGCGTGTCGTATACTCTGTCCAGGGCGCAGACGGTAGTCGTAGAGTACACGCACGACAGCACCACCGACATGTTTCAGGTGTGTTTATGTTTCTTCAGGTAACTGTGTTTGAATTCTATACAGATTTTTTGGATGCGTACATGCCAACGGATTTTGCATAGCAAAAAAAAAGTATGATGAGCAGTGACTGTGCCTTCGCTCATTAGAGCTAATAAACCATGCATTCTGCACATTGTGCAATTATGATTGAAAAAAGACCTTTGAGTGATAATGTAGCTATCTAGGGATATATTACACCCCCTCCCTCCCTTCAAACCCTACACCCGTCCCGTTACACTGATGGTCCTCAAAACAAATGTCCAAGGTTGGCAGGTCTGAGACTGTGATCTAGTACTGCATGCTCCTTCATATCTCTGAAGAGTCTTAAGTTTTATCATATAAAAGAAAGAAACAGCATTATGCTTATCAGCCGAGCTCTGGGAGGCGTGTCGTGGGCGGAGCTAAAGAGTCACTAGCATGCCAAGCTTTTACAGTTACACAGTTACTGGTGCAATTCATACCCACATACAAACATTCAATTTCAAGCCAATTTCCCCTACATCATTGCGTAAACCCTATAAAACTGTCTTTGTTTTGCAGATCGGCCGGTCCACTGAAAGCCCCATTGATTTCGTGGTGATGGAAACGCTGCCTGGTTCTCACAGCAAAAGCGACACGCTGTCGTCTCAGAGCACTATATCGCGATTCGCGTGTCGGATCGTGTGTCAGAGAGCGCCGCCCTACACCGCACGCATCTACGCCGCCGGCTTCGACTCGTCCAAAAGCATCTTCCTGGGGGTGGGTCAAACACACTCCTCCAATACAATCTCTGTCCTCTCTAACAGTCTTTCATACTCATCCATCCATCCATCTGTTCCACGATGCTTTCATGTGTTCATCTGTCCACTATCACTCATCCTGGAGAGGCTGAAAGTGAACAAGTGAGTGAGTGAGTGAGTGAGTGAGTGAACTAATTCATGACGCGAATGAACTACACTACCGTTTCGAAGTTTGAGTCTCTTCTGCTCACCAAAGCTGCATTTATTTGGTCAAAAACATAGTAAAAACTCAAATATTGTAAAATATTATTCTAATTTAAAAGAACTTTTTTATGTTATTTAAAATCGAATTTACTACGTGATCCTTCAGAAATAATTCTGATATGATGATTTGCTGCTCAGGACACATTTCTGATTATAGTCAATGCTGAAAACAGTTGTGCTGCTTCATATATTATATTATATAAAAAAATATATATATGATCATTTTTTCCAGGATATTTTCATGAATAGAAAGTTCAAAAGAACAGCATTTATTTGAAACAGAAATTGATATCCTAATGAACAAGTTAACAAATTAATGATAATGAATAAAAGTATTCATTTATTTAAAATAAAAATCTAACTGACCCCAAACAGGTGAATAGTAGTCTGTGTGGGTGAGTTAATGAGTGAGTGAGTGAGTGAGTGAGTGAGTGAGTGAGTGAGTGAGTAAATTGAAGAAATTAATGAATCTGAGAATTAAGTGTGTGAAGTGTGAACACATGAACTGGTGAATTATTGTACACATAAATTGGTGAACCAAGTGAGCGAACAAATTAATTGGTGAACAGAGTTAGCAGAATAATTAACTGATGAATGAATTGAGCGAATAAATGAACTGGTGACCACAGTGAGTGATAAAATGATTCAGTGGACAAAGTGAGCAAATGAATGAATTGCTGAATCGGTGATGAAGTAAGCAAACAGGTGAATTGGTAATGAAGTGAGCGAATGAATGAAATGGTGATAAATTGGGCAAACGAATGAAATGGTGAATGAAGAAACTGAACGAATAAACCGGTGAATGAAGTGAGCGAACGGATGAAATGGTGATGAAGTGAGTGAACAAACAAATCGGTGAATGAAGAGAGCGAATGAATGAATCAGTGAATGAAGTGAGCAAATGAATGAATCGGTGAATGAAGTGAGTGAACGGATGAAATGGTGATGAAGTGAGCAAACGAATGAATCGGTGAATGAAGAGTGAATGAATGAATCACTGCTGAAGTGAGTGAACGAATGAATCAATTTGAAGTGAGTGAACGGATGAAATGGTGATGATGTGAGCGAACGAATGAATCGGTGAATGAAGAGTGAATGAATGAATCGGTGCTGAAGTGAGTGAACGAATGAATCGGTGAATGAAGAGTGAATGAATGAATCACTGCTGAAGTGAGTGAACGAATGAATCGGTGAATGAAGAGAGTGAATGAATGAATCGATTCGAAGTGAGTGAACGGATGAAATGGTGATGAAGTGAGCGAATTCATGAATCAATGAATGAAGTGAACGGATGAAATGGGGATGAAGTGAGCGAACGAATGAATCAGTGAATGAAGAGAGTGAATGAATGAATCGGTGCTGAAGTGAGTGAATGGATGAAATGGTGATGAAGTGAGTGAACGGATGAAATGGTGATGAAGTGAGTGAACGGATGAAATGGTGATGAAGTGAGTGAAAAAACTAACCAGCGAATGAAGTGAGCAAAGGAATGAATCGGAGAATTAAGTGAGCGAACCAATGAATTGGTGAAGAAAAAATTAATTTTAGGAAAGAAATTAACTTGTAAATATGGTGAGAAAAACAAATAGAAAAAAGAATGAATCAGTAATGAATTGAGTGAATGAATAAATCAGTGAATCGATGAATCAACAAGTGAATGAACAGTTTTCCCTCTGTCCTCAGGAGAAAGCGGCGAAATGGTGGTGTGCTGACAGCCAGATGGACGGCCTGACCACCAACGGTATATTAGTGATGCGACCGCGGCACGGCTTCACCTGCGAGTCCAAACCGAGCGCCTGGAGAGAGATCTCAGTCTGTGGAAACGTCTTCACGCTCCGAGAAACCCGCTCCGCTCAGAAACCCGGCAAACTGGTGAGAACTGACATACGGCTGCCTTTGATAGACCTGTCATTAAACAGACAACCCAAATTAGACTGAAGAATGACTGAGGCTTGATGAAACCATCCAGAACGAGGTCAAAACTCGACCATAGCGACATCTCTGTAAAGCTCAGATAAACATTCGGGTGACATTTCCTTGTTTCCCAGCTTCACCATGACAACTGCGATCATGTGTTGGTAAATACTCAGTTTAGTGCTTGAGAATTCCCACTGTACTTATCTGGAATCACACACACAGTTTGCAGTGTGAAGAAGAATTTGTATATTTGTGTATCTTTTCAATCAGGCACTGAATCAGCACATAGCTGGTGTGATTGTGTGTGTTTGTGTGTGTGTTGTGCGAGATATGACTCCCGCCCAACTGCGCAGTTTGTTGTGTTGTTCAGATCTGGTCTCCATGGTGTCAGAAGTCCTGTCCGTAACCTCACCATGCAGCTTTTTTTACTGGATGCACAGTTTGTGAGAATGAGAGGTTATGAAATGACGGTCGCTGGTAAACAACTGCAAATCTGAAAATCTTTAAGCCATTTCCTCTCAGAAAAGGGTTTCTCAATTTCTGTTGAGCGGAGTTGTATATCTCATAAAAGTGTCTTATTTGAAATTGAATCTCAGGAATAAATCATTATTAGATCGAAAACCTGAAAGAAGGAATGTTTTAGTTAAATAAAACAGCCATTGTTATGTTGGTATCATTGATATACTAGTGTAGTTTTTGTTGATCGGATTTAATTTGTTTTACATTGTTTTCAATTTCATATACATTTTTCTTTATTAGTTTTAGTTAAAATAAAAGAGAAATGCTGCATTGACAATGAACTGAAATAATTGATATATATATTCATTGTTACTTTAGTATATTTATATACTATTGTAGTTTTTGTTGATTAGATTTTATTGTTTTTAATTGTTTTCACTTCAGTTAAAGTTTCAGTTAAAGTTGTTTCATAATTTTAATTATGTTTTATGTTTATATATATATTTTCATTTCATAAGTTAAAAAAGAGAAATTTAGATCAAGTAAGACTTGTGTCTAAATTATTCATTGTTTTTAATTTCATTTAGTTTTTATTATTATAAGGGATGATGTAGCTTACATGAATAAAAATCACAAACATGACACTTGTAAATTAAATACGTTTAAATATACTTATTTATTAATGAATGTTATTTTTATTTTTTTTACAAAAACCACTTTAGACATCCACAAATGTCGCATATCAGCAAAATCCAAAATCATGCATCCCAATTTTTTTTTTATGTATTCTAATATGTCTAGTTTTTTTTTTTTTTTTTTTACCTATTTTAGTACTTCACGTTTTGAGAAAACAAGAAGTGTTTTCTTAGCAACTAGCCAAAATAAAATATATATATTTTTTAAGTTTACTTTTAATAAAGTATTTTCATTTTATTTTAAGTAACAACTTTTTTCCCATTCTTTTAAGTTTGTTAGCTGTAATAATCCTGCTTATATAGGAGCATTATTTATATATATATATAAAACCCACATCCATTTTCCTGAGATTCAGCTTTTAATTAATCTGTCATGTTAAGTTTACTTTTGTGCTGTGAACTGTGGAAATGCAGCAGTTCTGATAGCACACCTGTGTAAACTGCTGTGTGTATATTGGTGTTAGCAGTGTGTTTTGGCGATGTGGGCCGGATTTGTGTGTCCTGGCTGAGACTGCAGACCTGAGGTGCATGTTGTGTGCTCTCTGAAGAGTGGATGTGGTTTGTTGCATTCTGTCGCTCTGCACTGACTGACGCTCGTGTTTGTGAAGGAGTCGTGTGGGTGAGAGCGGCCTCTAGTGGACGCTTACAGTCAGTGCAGAGGCACATTTCGACGACTCCAGGGCAGGAGACTTCTGATGGTTATATAAACCAGACCTGATGTCTGACCATTTTATGATTATCCTTCTCACATGAATAACAGAATTGGCTGTTTTCCCTTGGGTCAGTTCCAAATGCTATATAGCTAAAACATTTTCAGCTCTAAAATAATTGTATAGAATAAATTAAATATATTAAAATTAATGTAATAAAAGCTTTTTTTATACCTTTATATATTTATAAACATTATGTAAATGCATTCTCAGATTACATTTATATTATTATTCATTTTTTCATATCAATGTAAATTTGTCAAAAGATATTCAATATAAAGAATCAATAAGAATGCATTTAATTGCTCCATTAATATTTAATAATATGAACTAATATTATATTGATTGTCATATATTTAGGGCTCACACAAAAATGGCTCAAGGTTACACAGGGTTTGGTCCAGTCAGTATGTTTGAGCGATAGTAAAGTGATCAGTCATGTCGTTCTGTTTCTCTCTCTCTCTGTAGGTTGAGACTGAGTCTCACGAGCTGGTGGACGGCACTTTAATCGATCTGTGCGGCGCGACTCTGCTGTGGCGCTCGGCGGAGGGTCTGTCCTGCACGCCGACCCCCAAACACCTGGAGGTGCTGCGGCGGGAGCTGAACGCGGCTCGGCCGCAGTGTCCCGTGGGCCTCCACACCCTGGCCTTCCCCAGCCTGGACCGCTCCTTCACCGGCTCCACCCACGACGACCAGCCCTGGGCCTACCTGCACTGCGGACACGTGCACGGATACCACGCCTGGAGGGGCCGGCGCCGGCTCACCAAAGAGGGCTCCACCGAGGAAGATGAAGAGGAGCTGGAGCAGGAGCCGCTGTGTGAGGGGGAGCGCGAGTGTCCGCTGTGCCGCACGCGCAGCCTGTACGTGCCGCTGAAGCTGGGCCGAGAGTCTGGCTTCTGTCTGGACAGCGCTCCTCCCACACACGCATTCAACCCCTGCGGACATGTGTGTTCAGAGCGGACCGCCGCCTTCTGGAGCAAACTGGTGCTGCCTCACGGAGCTCACGGCTTCTTCCCCGCCTGTCCCTTCTGCATGCGGCCGCTCGCTCGCCACAGGAAGTGTGTCAGGCTGATCTTTCAGGGGCTGCTGGACTGAGTGTGTGTGTGTGTGTGTGTGTTTAAGACTCCTCTACCAAACTGCTATCCTGCTCTGAGTTTCCCTCAAGTCATCTGTTCTCTGCACTGCCGTCTGACTGATGCTGCTCGCCGTATGTTTACTGTTTGAAAGCCACTGCCTTTGAGCTGTCCTGCTCGTGCCTTAACAATAACCACCATCCATGCTGTTAACAATGTTAGGAATCTGTACGAACACACTTCAGTGGGTGTGTGAACCTGTTTCTCAATTGCTTTTCTTTCATTTGTGCTTGTTACAAACTGCCATAGATCATCACCCTGAAAAATACCAACGATTTTCATCAATCATGAGTCTGAAATGAGGTTATTGTTATATTATATTATGTATGTGTAATATTAAAACTCTGCTGTTGTTGCATTTTCCCTGAAATGTTTTTGTATCGTTCTTAAAGAATAAAGTTATTGATCATATTTGAATAAATCATGCAGCACTTCTTCCGCCTGGTTTTAAAATGTTATGTGGTCAGAAGAAAACACTCTCTATCTGTTCCTGTTGCCATTCATTCAGATCGCTGAATGAATGAAGTAAAGCACATAAATAAAAATAAATCAATGAATGAATGAGAATAATGAATACAATGTTACAGAAAATGCAGACAATGAATGAGAACAAAACAATTAATGAAAGAAGTCAGCGCAAATTACTGTATTTATTTTGCTACAAAGAACAATACAAGAATAAAGACAATAAATATCCTAAAAGGATTATTCATGAAATTAATTTAATGGACTGAAGTGTATTATATTTTATTATATTACATAATGGTTGAAAACTGTATTGTTCTCGGAAATATTTTTGTATTATTCCTAGAAAATTTACGTTAATAACTCTTACTTCAAAATAAATAAATAAATAATATTTGTTTATATTAAAATATACGTTAAGAAAGCTGAATGAATGAACAAATGAACAGAAATACATAATTAATTAATGAATAAGACAATAGAAAATAGAAAAAGAAGGTATTATTTTAGTTTTATTTTAAAAGAAAGTACATATAAGACTGTAAATGTTTTATTTTTATTTTTTCAAGGAATCTAAAAAAATACAAAAGTCTTGAATAAGACTTTATAACAACGGATCGAATAACTTTATGACGTTCGTCTTGTACGCGTGTAAACCGGAAGTCTCCGCGTTACGCGCGCAGTGCATTATGGGCCGGTGGCCGGCGGACCGCTGAGTGAGCGATATGAGTCCGTCTGTGAAGATGTGAGCGGGATCTGACGATATTATGATCTCCAGGAGCTGCTTTATTTCATATAACAGGTATTTCAGAGGTTTGTGAGTGTGTGTGAAGCGTTTAGTAAAGCGGAAGCGGATGTTTATCTTGATTAGCGCTGCGGCTAACAGCAGCACACAATAACAAACACAACACATTAAACTGACGAACTTACTATAAAACACTTGACATTACGAGTGTATGCTCTTCAAATGTGTAATTAAACGTCCATGGGTGCGTTAATGCGAATGCGACGGCCTTATTAGCGCTGGGTTGATGTGTTTTGCTCTTAACAGGCGATTGTTTCTTTGATTTGTGTATGAATAATCAAACATATAATATAATAAATAACATCAAGCTGAGGTGTGCGTCTCCACATGATGCTCAGTAGTGATTATTATCAGATCTTGAATGGGGCTGAGCTGTCATTCACAGCTTTCTAGGTAAGAAGCATCTGTAATGTCTCATAGAGTTATATAATATCTAATAATATCTGTAGTTCATCAAATATAGCCAGTTAGTCGATTATCTTAAGTGAGAGGCTTCATTGTGAGGAGATTATGATAGAGCTGTTCATTTCATCTGATCAGCTCTCAGCACTGTATCTGTTCTGTGTCCTGTCTTATCCATTCAAAGTCATTCATTATTCAATACGCTAATATTAATTATTTGGAGATTTCTTGGTTTCAGACCCGATTCCCTGTTCATTAGGGCCTGGAAAACATTGAGATGTACTGTATATATAATGCCACAATGCAAAAAAAAACAGATCCATTTTCTTTATCAAGGATAGTTTTGTTTTTCTTTTTGGATTGACATTTGATTAACATTAATCAGCTGAATCTTGCAAACATATCCAGTTGACATTTAACACACAAATCATAAATAAATTAATAAACAATATATATTTTTTTAAGAAATACTGCTGCCCTAGAAAAGATATGTTCAGTTATGATAAAAACAACAACAACTGAATAATGCAAGCATGTCCAGAAAACATTTAACCAACTGTTTTTTATTTGTTTTATTTTTATAGGATTTAATTAATATTTTAGGAAAACGTTTATTTAATTTATATTTAATTAAAAGTTATAAATCTATTTATTATTATTATTTAATTTAGTAAGAATTGGGAGAAAAATGTGCTCAGTTCTCATAAAAACAGTGCAAGAAAAACAATACTTTTTCGTTACATAAAAACAGGATTGATTTTCTTCACATAAAGCATGTATGTCATGTGAATGTCTGCGTGAAGATGCCTGGAGTGAGTTCTCGTCGGGCTTCTGAGTGTGTTGTGTAGGGTGTAGAGTTGGTCGGGCTCTTCCTGCTCTCAGACTCTGCAGCAGCTGATGTCAAACCACAGTGCTTTCGTTTCTCATTCTGAATATTAGAAAGCAGACGTGTGCCGTGCTCTTGCACTGCTTTGGTTCAGATCTCAGATCCAGGCTCTTCTCTCCGTCTGTCTGCTCTCTCAGGAGTCAGATCGGAGTAAACGGCTAGAAGTGATTCAGATTGCTGCACACACACCTGCAACATGTTAGGGGTGTGTGTGTGTGTCTGACTCCATCTTCCTCTGTACGTTTTTCACTCTGACTCACTTGTTTTTGTTCTCTGTGTGGGCGGAACAGATATTCTGCTGATAATATTAATAACAACACTATGTGATAAACCAAGGGGAATTTTTTTTTTTGTCAAGTTTGTAACTGTTTTCCATCATTCGACTGAAACCTTTAGTATTTCACAACGGTTTAAACCAGTCTGACAATAGTTTGAAGGGAAATCTAGTGCTTTTCTTCTAAAAGACTGGTACTTCCTGTGCTGACAGGAAGTTGATGTGTGTTCTTGTGCTCTCTTCACATGTGAGGGATCCGCAGTGATGTCCTCAAATCAGGGCTCGCCTCCGATCCCTCAATCCAGCGATGGACTCTTCCGGAAGCCCAGGGACCCTTCGGTGGCCCCCAGACACTATCGAAGGGTGCGCTCCTTACCGGACGTGTGCCCTAAAGAGCCCCCCGGTGAGAGACCAGCAGAGCTTGTTCTGGGATCAGCCACATCTTACTCTTTTGAAGAACTTTAGTTCTTGTTCTGTATTGTTAATATTTCAACAATAATATTAGTAAAAAGTCAAACTTATTTTATTTCAGAGACAGCTATTTTCCAAGGCAACACTTGTCATTTTTACTAAAAACTATTTGAACAGTTTTTTGTACAGAAATGTAAAATGTAAAAAAAAATTATAATAAATAAAAGTTTTAAATTTTTTAAACATGTATTTCTTATTTCAGTTTAAAATAGATCTAGTTTAGAATGGATTTTTTTTTTTCTTTTTTTTTTTTGAATATAAGTTACTTTTTTTCTGGTTTTAGTTGTCTCTAATAAAGTTTTTTTAAGACAGTACTAATATTCTTCCCTGACCCTCTTTCGTGGTCTGTACAGGTGAGGCTGGAGCTCTCTGTGATGGGCCGTCTGTTGTGGCTGACCAGCACCGCTGGACTGTGTATAACTCTAAAGTGAACCTCCCCGCGGCCCTCAATGACCCCAGGCTGGCCAAGAGAGAGTCAGACTTCTTCACTAAGACCTGGGGCCTGGACTTCACCGAGACCGAGGTCATGCCTTCCTTCTACCTGCCCAACATCAGCCGAGAACACTTCAGCTCGTACCTGCAGGAGACGGCTCAGGTGAACGCAGATGAATAATTCACACACTGCCTCCTGAAACTGACTGCTACATAGACCGGATCATAGCAGTCATCACACCTCATTATGTGACTGATTTGGCAGTAACTGTTGCATTTTTTATAATCTATATAATCCTGAATAAAATATATAAATAGAATGTGGATGGACAAACTATATGGAAAAATTGTATTTTATAAAATTAAATTATTTACTTGGCACTGAAAAAAAGACACACACACACACACACACACACACACACACACATATATATATATATATATAAAATAACAAAAATTAATAAAAATGACAAAAGCACATAGAAAATGTAAATAGTTGAAAATATAAAAATAAAGCTCAGTTAAAAATATATAAATAAATACCATAATAGTATAATATTACTCAAATAAAACTGCCACTAAGTTAAAGTATTCATATCAAATAAAAAAAAAATATTAAAATAGAATCAAGTTGAAAATATTAAGACAAACTATAATATTACAAATGGTAGTATAATATATAATATAAATAATACTGGCAATAGGACATCAATATATGACACACACAAATATTGATTAAAACAGCATTTTTAAAGCAGCTCTGCTCCTGGAGCACATGTATGACTGCTGCAGGCGTCTCACTAGGGTCTGGAGGCTGTTAGTGACCTCGCGGTGTATTAATAGACACTGAGGGTCTTGTTCTGTTCCCTGTCAGATCTTAAGCTGGAGAAGACTTTATTTAGTCTGGGTTGCTTGTGTTTATCTGGCACACTGGTGAGAACAGGCTGGGCTCAAGACCATGGCAGGCGGTGTGTCTCTGTGGGTTTCTGAAGGTCACATGACTCTGCTTTTCCACCTGGGATGCTTCTGAAGAATGAGCCTCTGCGTTTCCTTCACAAGAAGATCTTTTTTTAGTGGTCAGCTGGTTCTGTTCTGCGTCGGGATCGGAGAGTCAGAATGTGTTTTGGAAATGTTGCTGTGGAGGCTCTCATAAACACAGCATCTCACGCCGACTGTTTGTTTGTGTCTCTCAGAGGGAGAAGATTCACGAGCGCTGTAAGAACATCTGCCTGAACAAAGACGATCTGGCAGTGCCCACCATCACCAATAATCACGGTACGGTTCACTGAACTCTGAAGCTGCCATCATCAGAACACAAGCGCTCTGTCAGAGGAACCGCTTTAGCTTCTGTAATGTGTGTTTGTGCCTCACTTGTCTCGTAGATAAAGCCAGAGCTGAACTGGAGCAGGTGCCCAAGGTAAATACACATTTAGTTTCTCCATGCAGAGATGGATAGATCTGCTGTAAACCAAAGTATGAAATGTTGTCTCAAAGAGCTAAATAAAGCCCTGTGGAGAAAATGAATGAGTACTTCCTCTGGATCCGCTTGCCTTCTGATCTTCTTCTCTCCATCTCCCTCAGATCTTCATGAAGCCTGAGTTTGTGCTGAATGATCCAGCCACGTTTAACGCAGTGTTGCCGTGGTCTCACTTCAGCGTCGCCGGGGGCAAAAACAGCCGAGATGTTGCGTCGTCACGGTTACTGCAGGAAAAGGTGAAAAAAACCATGAGTCATCACGACCAATCAGTGCTATTATTAAAATATTGTTATAGTTTTTGATTGTATTTTTTCATTTGTTTTTATTTATTTATTATTCCAGGTAAAGTTTTAGTAATTTTCTTGTGTTTTTGTAAAAAAAAAAAAGAATTTAATATGCCTATATAGTTTGACTTTTTTAAATATATAATTAGTTTACATTTATTTTAGTACATCGAAATGAGAAATGTTGGCTCGGCAACTAGCTGAAATGATAATTAAAAAAAAATATATATATATATATATATATATATATATATATATATATATATATATATATATATATATATATATATATATATATTATTATTATTATTATTATTATTATTATTATTATATTTTTTTTTTTTTTTTTTTTTTTTATTATTATTTTTTTTTTCAGTCAATGTTTATTTTATTTGAGTAACAAACACGTTTTTCATGGTTTTAGTTAACCAGTATGCCAGTTCGCATAAATTTTGATGTATTGTTTACAAATGAAGAGGACAGTCTGGCAGAACATCCCATAATGGAAGGCTCTGGTGTCTGTTTTTCTGTAGTTGAGTCACTATCTGGACGTGGTGGAGGTGAGCATCGCTCGGCAGATCTCTCTCCGCTCCGAGGCTTTTTTTCACGCCATGTCGTCGCAGCACGAGCTCCAGGATCGTCTGCGAGAGACGTCCGATGCTGTGGCCAAGCTCCGCGCACGCACCGCCGCCATCGACCGTGTGATGTGCCGCGGGCCACTGCAAGCACTGCGGGACACTCTGACCCGCAACAACTGCATCAAGCTACACAACAAGCTGAAGCTGATGGCGGCCGTGCACCAGACGCAGCCCACCGTGCAGCTTCTGCTCTCCACCTCAGAGTTCGTCGGCGCGCTGGAGCTCATCGCCACCACCAAAGAAGTGCTGCAGCAGGAACTGCAGGGGATTCACAGCTTCAGGTGCAAAAACACCTGCACCAGGAAACATACAAGGAACAGAAGAGTAAGAATGTGGGCATGCGGTTTATTTCCTGTTGTTCTTGTCTCTGTCTGCAGGCACCTGGGTTCTCAGCTCTGTGAGATGGAGAGGTTGATCGATAAGATGATGGTGGCCGATTTCTCCACCTACACTCAGAGCGATCTCAGTCGAGCCTTTGAGGAGGACGCTCAGGTCCTGGAGAAGGTCAGCAGGAATCAAATGTGCCTTTATCTTCTGAAATAACAGATCTTTGTACTGTGACAGCATACCATAACTCTCACAGCACAAAACATCCTCCTAAAAGAGCATTCATCAACGCTGCACTGCAGAAGTGTATTCAGCTTATAAAAAGGTTTGAATGCATGCAGATGTGTCTGATTTAAAGTTTAAAAGTCTTAGAAGTCTCTTCTGCTCCTCAAGGCTGCATTTTACTACTTTTTTTTTTTATCAATTTTTATTTTATTTTTTCCTTTAGGGAAAAACATACAGACATGCTTCACAGAAATAGAATATAAATGTATATATACATTCATTTACATACATGTTTATACATAAGCATATATAATGAAGCATAATTAACATAAAAAAAATAAAAATAATAATAATAAAAAGAAACAAAATAAAAGAAAAAAAGGCTGCATTTACTTGATCAAAAATGTTATAAAAACGATAATATTGTGAAATATTATATTTTAAATAACTGTTATATAGTAATTTATTGCTGTGATGTGCAGTTGTATTGTCAGCATCATTCCTCCAGTCTTCATCGTCACGTGATCCTTCAGAAATCAGTCTAATATGCTGATTTGCTGCTCAAGACAAGTTCAAAAGAACAGCATTGATTTGAAATGGGAATCTTTTGTAACATTGTAAATGTTTTACTGTCACCTTTGATCAATGTAATGCAGTCTTGCTGAATAGAAGTTTACTGAATTTAAAATAAACACTCACTGACCCTGAACTTTTGAACCAAAAATAGAGGAAACCCAGGCGTTCTGGCATTGGTGCTGGTTTTCCTGTCACATCATTTTAAATGTGAATCTGAACTTGCGAGTAAATGTCGTTGAACGTGAATCGTTGCATGCAGACCACAACAGTGGTTTCCAGTTGCCAGGTGTGAAGTAAAATCGAGCCCATGTACCCGTCGACGAGGCTGCGCTCTGTAAATCAGGTCATGTTTGTGTTGGATGTGGGCCAGTGTTGGTTTGAGGTTTACAGTGTCAGATCTTCTCATACAGGTCCCACAGCAGCCTGCAGCGTCAGGAAAGGTTGGTCATGTAATGCTCCAAATCCCACGCCGACGAAACCGCCGATCTGATTTAATTTCCTTAATGAAAGTGCAAAACCACAGACGATGAGAGTGAAATCTGGTTCATTGTAATTGGAAATCAAATCAAGATGATCTCCGCAGCATGTGTTGTTTGGTGATGTTTTTGATCTGCACGTGTTGTGGTTATAAATCTGTGTCTTCATCACAGGATCGCTTGCAGTCTCTGGTCTTCGGCCTGTTGAGACAGAGGAAGCTGGATTTCCTGGACATCTACAGCGAGGAGATGATCCGAGCAGCTAAGAACATCGTTCGACAGGTACCTCACATGACAGAAACACAAAAATGAAAATCCAAATGTTTCTTTGTATGACTTCTCTCTTTTTCCCCACACAGTGTGTTATGAAGTCTGTGTCGCAGATCAGTGAGATCGATGCAGACACTGTCAAGTGAGTTAATATATGTTTAATATAAATATCACCGCACTGTTTATCACAACTGACTATGTGTGTGTGTGTGTGTGATGCAGATTTCACGAGCAGATGCGCTTGATGACGTTTCATCAGTGGTTTGATCTGCTGCTGGATATTTTTGAGCACTTCATCCTGTTCCTCAAGAGGATCAAGGTAACAGACTGATGTTCTTCAGGACAAAATGCACTATACTTGTTATAAACCACCAGCAGTCACTGACATTCAGAAAGCTTCACTTGGTCAACACAACTTCAAAATAGACTTGCATTCGACGTTCCTGGCAAACAGTGTTTGCTTCAAAATGTCCACAATGCAAACTCACCTGTGTTTGATTCAGGCTACGCTCAGCGTCATCCGCAACGTGGTGCTGGAGGTGCTGGACAGCAGCCAGAGGAGTCGGCTAGCAGACGCCAATCATTCTGACGGCAGGACCAATGAGGAGGAAGAGGAGGCGGAGTCTGGAGGCCCCGCCCTTCATTCAGGAGAGGCGGAGCTTGCGTATCTCACTCACGAGGGGCTGTTCATCAGCGATGCGCTGAATGAAGCGGAGCAACGCAGTAATGCAGCAGCACACGCGCAGCTGAGAGCACAGACACACACAGAGACCTGCGGGAGCGACTCGGCCTCCGTAACCACCGAATCATCCTCCAGCAGGGAACACAACTCTAACACTACCTCCTCCCTGCCCATAGGAGGCGCTGCTGCCATGTGAGTTAGCATTACAGAAGCCTTTCTGTGGTTCAAAGGTTTGGGGAAAATATTTATTTTCTAAATAAACAATTCAGCGAGTATGCATTACCTCATCAAACTTTCTATTCATCAAAATAATCTAAAGAGACATGTATCACAGTTTCTACAACAATATTCGTCACCTGTTTTCGGCATTGTTGATAAACAGAAATATTTCTTGAGCAGTAAATCGGTATATCAGAGTGATTTCTGAATGTGACACTGAAGACTGGAGGAATGATGCTGAAAATTCAGCTGCCCATCACAGGAATAAATTACATTTTACAATATATATACAAATATAAAACGGCTATTATAAATTATAACAATATTTCACAATACTACTGTTTTCACTGTATTTTTTAACAAATAAATGGGTGAGCAGAAGAGACTTCCTTCATAAAAAAAAAGTAAAAATAAATATATATATATTTCTTTTCTTTTTTTTCTTCTTTTTTTTACATAATGTTTTGCATACAAATATTGAAGTATGTTATAACATTTAACATTTCTACACAAATTAGATTTATTGTAATGCAAAAAAATTGTTTTTGTATATCTATATCCTTTGTGTAACAGCATGAATACACCGGCTGTGAAAATCTGTGAAACATGTGTGTTCTGTCTGGCAGTAGTGAGGACGTCATGCCGTCTGATCTGGAGTTGAGTCGGGTGGCCAGTAACGTTCAGGAGCTGCTGTACACGGCTTCAGACGTCAGTCACGACCGCTGCGTCAAAGTGCTGATGACCCGAGCCAAGGTAAACACACACAACCGGTTCGAGCACTTTTAACGCATCGCTGCTTTCAAAACTCCTTTAAACATGACGAGTTGGTCTCCTCCTGTATGAGTTACATAAGGCTGACACTACGAAGCACAGCTGTTGACGTCAGTCTGGTTGTGCAGGACGGCTCCCTGGAGCGCTTGAGCGCGTCAGAGTTTGTGTGTTTGAGTCAAGCGGTGGAGTCGTTCGTCAGAGACACTGAAGAGCTGTGCGGCCGGCGCAGCATGAGCCTGAGGGGGGCGCTGCAGAGTCAGGCCAACCGCTTCGTGCAGCGCTTCCATGAAGAGCGCAAGACTAAACTCAGGTACAGCTGCCCTCGTGCGCTTTAGAGCTGTGAGCTTCCAGGCAGAGCTCAGTGAGTCACTGCTGTGTGTGTGTGTGTGTGCAGTCTGCTGCTGGATAACGAGCGCTGGAAGCAGGCTGAGGTCCCGGCTGAGTTTCAGGATCTGGTCGACTCCATCGCTGACGGACGCATCATGCTGCCCGAGCGCAGACACACAGGTAGTGAACTATGGCAGTTCCTAAATAATTAAGTATATACATATGGATTTCAATAAAAGAGCCTATAACTTCAACACTGATGTTTTTTTTTGATGTAAAAATCTTGATAACATTATAAGTGGACCTCAGAGAACAGTACAAAATAAAAAAGGCAGTTCATGACCCCTTTTAAGTTTTATAAACCTAATCTAAACATATTTTTTCCCTAGTTATACAGATTTCTGTATTATAAGTGAATGATTATTTTTGTACTTTGCCGATCACATTGTGTGTGATGAATGTATTTGGTGTGTCTCAGGGTCCGAGGACAGGAAGCCCGGTGAGTTTCTGTGCGTCGATGCGCAGAAGTACGCTGTGGTGGGGTGAGTTTTCACTACTTGACCAGTAAGTTCTCCTCCTGTCCCTATTGTGACCTTTAACCTTTTGTGTGCTCTGACAGGACGGTGCTGCTGCTGATCCGGATGTTTCTGGAGTACTGCCAGTGTGTGAACGACATCCCCTCCATCACCACCGACATCCTCACGCGCCTCGCCGACCTGCTCAAGGTGTGTGTGTGTGTGTGTGTGTGTGTGTGTGTGTGTGATGTTCAGCTGGACACTGCCCTCTGACATCACTTGACTGACAGGTTGTGCTTTGTTTCCATGACTCAGCACTTCAATTCTCGCAGCTGTCAGCTGGTGCTGGGGGCGGGAGCTCTGCAAGTGGTGGGCCTGAAAACCATCACCACCAGAAACCTGGGTGAGAAGACACATGTGATGCGTCTCCTAGATGCGCTGATGATGTTTACTAAATCTGAAATCACAGGGGCACTGTGGGTCCTTAAAGAATCTTCATTTGAGCTCTTACATTTGGGCACATTTATGCCAAAAGATCTCTTATGAGCCCACTGTTGAAGAATGATGGTGTTTATATTGTCATGTGCTGTAGATTGTTGTATGAGAGCATATTTAATCTCTCATCTTTTTTACATGAGCATATATTAACTCGCATACATTTCATAATAAGAGTCCTGGTGTATTTCAGGCTTGATTCTAATTAAAAGTGTATAAAATGTTATTTTGGTTGCACAGCTCTGGCGTCTCGCTGTCTTCAGCTGGTGGTTCACTACATCCCTGTGATCCGAGCACACTTTGAGACCAGACTGCAGCCCAGACAGTACAGCATACTGAGACACTTGGACCACATCACCAAGGTAAACATCCTCTCATGCACACAGCACACGGTCACAGCTGTTTCACACTGCTAACACTCTCTCTCCAGGACTACAACGATCACATCGCGGAGATCTCTGCCAAGCTTGTGGCCATCATGGACAGTATGTTTGAGAAGGCTCTGTCTAAGGTGGGTTTGGGTCTCTGTGATCTGTGTAGTATCTCTGTGCTTTATCACGGCTGAACCGTGTGTGTTCTCTGCAGTACGAGGTGAAGGCGCCGATGCCGTCTGCGTGTTTGCGTAATGTGTGTAAACAGATGGCCAAGATGCACGAGGCTATTAATGAGCTGTTACCAGAGGAGCAGACGCAGGTGAGACGCCGCGTGTGATGCTGGAGACATCAGCGGGAGCCCAGGCTATACCCTCATGTGTTTGTGTGCTTGTGTGTAGATGCTGTTCCTCAGGATAAACGCCAGCTTTAAGCTGCATCTGAAGAGACAGTTAGCGCGGCTGGGAGTCGGCAATGATGGTGGACCTCAGTATGGGTGAGCGACTTTGACAATTACAAACAAATTTCTATAATATTGATTTTACATATAATAAATATGTATTTAAAATTAGTCTATTTTTTTACTATCATTTTCTACCAGTCTATGATTATATAGGAATGTTTTTTTCATGAATTCTGGGCTGTGACTTGTTCTTTCTGCCATCAGCTGCTCATCTTTCTCTCTCTGCAGGCTGGTGATGGTGGACGTGGCGTTTTACTCGGAGAACGTGCAGGCTCTGCGCTCTCTGGAGCATCTGGACTTAAACATGCCGGAGATCTGGGAGCAGAAAAGGTGATGATGGACAGCTCGTCCCGGCCAATCAGGCCTCTTCGTCACGCCTACCATCACGGTGACCAGCTCCGCCCCTGTATCTGAGGAGGACGTGAAGAGACTCAGGACTCGAGGTCTTGTGTGTTTGAATCCCTCGAGACACTGGAGTGACCGCTGGTGACAGACGCACTCTTCAGGGCTGTGATTCAGAGACTTCTGTACTAACAGGACGTGCCCCGGAGGTACTGACAGACTTCTTGTGGAGACCAAATCAGGACAAGCTTGAGTGGTTGATCAGTCGCACATAGGATTTGTGGGGAACATGTGTTTTGTTGTCGTAAAGCGGAGACGCCTCAGTGCCTCCTCCAGTAGCGCCACTACAGTGCATCTTTCCATTTGTGTGCAGTTCTGTCTGATTATTATTATTATTATTGCTGAATTATTTAATCACAGTCAGAGGAATCAAGGTATGGTTATTTATTTGAATCGATTTTGTTGTTGATTGATCAATCATGGTTTTTTTCACATAAATATTTCAGGTGATAACATCTATTTGGAGATCTGGAGCTAAAAAGGGTTTTAAACACATTTGGCTGATTTGTTCTCTGATTTTTCACTTAAAGGGTTAAAGGTCAAGGATTGCAGTCCATCTGTTTAAATGAAGTCTGCTTTATATGATCTACATGGAGATCTTCTGTACTCCTCTTCAACAAAATCAGATAAAGTCTTTTACATTAATCAGGTTTAATCAAAACTATTGAAGATATTGGTAACACTGACTTCCAGAACCATATTATACTAAATTATATTAGAAAAAGAAATTAAAATGAAGTTTAAAGTCAGAGGAGAAATGAAGAAGAGAGTCCTACTGTGTTCTTGCAGAGATGAGATGCAGCCGAGTCTCGAAATGAAATAATTGTTCATGGAGATTCATCATTATACCTTCTTGTCCATGCAAACTAGAGCATTAACTTGATTTCTCCAGCATCCACATGTTACTGTCACCTTGTCTCTTCTCCAGTGCTACTTTGAATAAATAGAGGCCTGTGATTGGTTGTTGAGAATGGAAAGTGTGTTTTTAATCATCTATTGTTTTGCTATTTAACACTCATTCTGTTTGGTTCAAAAGTGCCTAACCTTTAATTTGGTGTCAGAAACTTCTAACTCAAACTGTACATTTGTGTGTTGCGTGTGCGTGCGTGTGTCTATGTGTGTGTTTCGAGGGCCCTCGTTTTGGCAAAGAAATTTACTGATGAGAAACTCTTGTGGCATGCTTGACTTTTTAAAATGTGGCACTTTTTATCATTAATAAAGCCACATTGAAAATAAATACTGTGGATTATTTTGCATATTACTTGTAGGCTGTTTCTCCAAATCTAGCTGCCTAATTAGTCCAAAACATTTTGTTTCATAAATCATGTTAGTCTTAAAATTAGTTTGCAATTTTTATCAATTAAGTATGCAATTTTGCATTATTTATTAACATTAATTAAACCGCATTTTATTTTTTAAATTTACGTAACACACACTCTGTTTTGTATTCAGAGTAGACTTTTATTTTACATTTTAATCCTAACCGTTTCAGGGACTTTTATTCTGTTTCGCGTCTTCCGTCTTTCTGTTTCCGGTTGCGATCAGACCGTTGAAATGCCTCAAGGTAAACAGAAATTCAAGGCGCAGCGACCCGGAGGAGCTAAAAAGCAGCCACAAAAACCAAAAGGACTCAAGAAAGGAGGTAAAACATTGTGTTCTTAAAGAGAAGAGTACTCTGAGCGTAAAACTGCGATAATTATAGACTACTGCGTAGCAGCATGTCGAGTGAACGCATTTGCGGTACAGACGCGCGTGCGCACTTCAGTTTAATCATGTTAATTCTTAAAATCCTCTATTTCAGGAAGAATAATTGCACCCAAAAAAGCTCAAGTGGTCGAACAGCAGAAGCTGAAGAAGGTAAGCGTTCAGTCCTCACGTAAAACCGTCCTGTGTCAGTAATAGTGGTTTAATGTGTGTGTTTGTGTCTGTGGCGCAGGGTTTGGAGGTGGCCATCAGGAACAGGATCGAGCATGAAGTCACACAGAGGGCAAGCAAGTCCCTTCATAAGAAACTGAGTGTGCTGAAGACTCCAGCAGGGAAGAGTGGGACCTCTGGACCCCCAAACCCAGCTGCTGGATCCTCCACATCCACCTGAAGACAGGCAATCATGTAGTGTACTGTACAGCCGCTAGATGGCGCCATATAAAACCTGATGTGTACCTCTCTCTGGACTGACAGACTGACGTTTATTCTTATTTCTCAAGGTTTTTTAAAGAAAACACGGTGTGGAAATTACATATGACAAATCTTACATGTGTGCGACAGGCCATGATATTTAAGACTCTGCTTATTTTTATATAATAATAAATAAGAAATGATTGAGCTTTCTTTTGAACAAAATTTGCCTGGTGAAAGTCATGGACAAGCACCACTAATATTTTAAATCTAGTTGATTTCATGCTTATATCTGGTTGTATTGCCCCTTTGCCACCTTTATGTGTTTCACTCTGCATTCTATGTACTTTAAAGAATTGTTATAATATAATAATTATTGTAGATGCTGTGAGCACACCTCTGCACCGAGTACGCTGAGATTCGGTGAAGAAACGGCGAGTGAACTCATGGAGTCAAATCATTAGGACAGTCCTCTCTCTCACGCTCGCTGTTGAGCAGAGACTCAGGTCCTGTGACGGCTTTCCATCATTCTCTCTGAAGAAAAAAATAATAGATGTTTTTTATAACTCCGTTTCAGCTTGTTTGTCTTAAACAAGTAACTTCTCTACGGTTGAGTACAAGTTAAACTCAATCAATAGCATTTGTTCCATAATATTGATTACAACGAAAATCCAACTCTCCTCTATTCTAGGTTAAGGAGGAACTTACAATAGAAATTGATTTAAAAGTAGAAATATGAAGTTCATATTTTCTTCTTCAGTTTTCTCGTGTATTATTTGAGCTGTAAAGTTCTCGTTAGGTTTAACGTCGTTTTAGGGTTCACCGCGTTGTGTTTTTTTGGCAACAAAGGTTAAAAATTGGATAGATCTAAAAAGGTTAGCATGTAATTATTATGATTTAATTTTTTTACACCAAAATAATGTTAACACACATTTTGTGGTTCAGTTGACATTTTTTCTAATGTTATTGCTTTCATTCGGAGTTATTTACACTTGTTAAAGTGAGTTGGGTTTTCTAGTCAAAGTCTCAAAAAACGAGTTGGACGATGAGGGAGTATTTCTGTGCCAAATACACTCAACGTTTCAGAAAGGTGTTTTTTTTTTTTGTATGATGTCATAAAGACGGAATTCCTTATATGGGCACTTCTCCTGGAAGAGCGGGAACACAGAAGTGTGTTTTTTTTTTTATCTTTCTTTTATAAATCTGATTAAACTAAAGACTCTTCGGAGATATGAAGGATGCAGTACTACTCTATAGGTCCTCAAGTTTAACATGAGATTGGCAGAGAGAGAGTGTGTGAGTGTGTTTGAACATTTACAAATTGGGCCCATTCACTTTGAAGGTAAATGCCTGTAAAAGGTAAAGATTCACAAAATTAAGTTTTAATGATCGTTCTCTGAGAATAGTAAAGTCAACACCATAACTATTACGATATCATTGTGATCACTTTAAAAACAAGTTTTTTTCAGCTGATGGACTTTAAAAACATTGACAAAAACCAACAAGAATCCCCTTGACTTTATGGCGAGCAAATCTATCATCTCACTGTAAATGGATCAGAACTCAGTATTTGTATATATTTATTGCATTTTTAAAGAAAATGAGGGTATGGATAAACTATCTGTTGTGCTAATCAACATTAAGCCACAAATGCTTCAGATCAAGCTGACAGTGGTTTTCATCAGAGAGAGTTTATCACCTGTATTTGTGTCAGGATCAGTGAAGGCAACCGGTGTGCAGTAGTCATCTGTGTGCTGATCTTTTCTTCTGTTCATCAGTTCACAGAACAGCTCGTATCCAGACACTGTCATTTGTGGAGCTATTATTGATGATGGAAGTGATAGTGAATGCATTTAAAGTGAACATTACTGCAGGAAACTGAAGCATGATGTTTTTGTTTCAGAACCAGTTGAAAAACTGAAGGAAATGGATGTGCATTGTGTTGATGAATAATGTTCATTTACATTATCTGAACAATAACAGCATGGACATTCATCCAAACATCTGATTTTGTTTCGCAGGGTTGGTAAATACTGACAGTTTTCGGGCGAGCCCTTTGAAGTGTTCAAACTGGTTTTTGCAACATTGTAGCTGTTTTTTGAAAGTTTACTCTGTCTGACCAGAATGACCAAGATGGTCTATCTCTAGCAGATCAAAAACTGTCTAGCAGTTATCCAGAGCAGTCTGAACCAACTAAAGACCAGTCAGTAACCAAGAAAACCAGCTTTGGGTTTGGCACAGATGTGCACTTCTACCATATATTATCCTGCTCACACTGATACTGTGTCTGATTAGATATACTGGAAAATATCGGAGTATGCTTCTGCATATTCAGATATTATCTAAACCCACTTATGGGTTCATTATGAACCCTCAGGAAGTGAGTTCATAAACCCTTGTGAAGAAAAGATCATGTTGTGTTCTGGAGGACAGAAGATGTTTAACTCGG
The DNA here is from genome assembly GCF_003368295.1 of Carassius auratus. Taxonomy (NCBI): domain Eukaryota; kingdom Metazoa; phylum Chordata; class Actinopteri; order Cypriniformes; family Cyprinidae; genus Carassius; species Carassius auratus. The sequence goes on from NC_039243.1 coordinate 8,565,689, forward strand.
GTAAACACTGCAGTCATTGGAGAAGCTGCTGCATCTAATCAACCAGTAAAGCGGGTTATTTATTCTCCTCCCGGTGATCTGTCCGTGTCCTGAGGGTGTAATCTGAAGCCTGTTGTACAGTGGGTTGCGGCAGCAGAAAGTCACTGCAGTCCTCGACGAGCGTTCATCATGTTTTGACCATAGACTGACGCGTGGCGTCTTGAAATGTCGCAATGCTCGAGGATCAGAACCCGCTAGCGCGTGGGGATCGTAGAAGCGCAGAATGCATGTTTGCGAAAGCTTCCTGGTTCTCGTGTGAAACACCATCTGCGAAACGCGATCTCTCGGGACGCGACGCAAGGGGCATTGTTTCGCTAACAGCTCCTTTTTTGGACGCGCGCAGAACGCGTCTTCCGCCCGTGCTGGCTGTCGTCGAGCCGGTGGGTGACCGTGCGTGGATACGATCATGTGGCGGAGCGGATGCTGGACGCGGGCGCGATGTCAGGACAGCGGGGTCGATCCGGAGCGCGAGCGGCTCTGGGCCGAGCTCTTCGAGCAGCTGGATCTGAACAAGAACGGACTGATCGATGTGAACGAGCTGCGGGTCGGACTCGCCGCCCGGGGGCTGTCGTGGAGCTCAGTGGAGGAGGTACGGAAGAAACACAACACACGCAGTCATAACGGAAGGTTATTTATAGTGCAGAATAACTGTCTATGTATTCACAGGTTTATGAGTTAATGTCAGATGTGGAGATAATAATCTTCACCTCCAAGTCACGTGAGCACCTGAAAGTGATAATGCTGCAGAACGCGATACAGTCGCAGTCAATCAGATTGAATCTAATGCTTAATCTTTAATAATACAGAGTGCGATTCGGACCAATTAGATTTCGCGGTGGGCGTGGCTACCCAGCGCAATATCAGTCGCAAATCGTGAACCGCACACAGTGTACTTTTCAACGATGAATTAATGATGAATTTCCTGTAATTCTGCAAGACTTCCGGTTCATTAGCCAACTACAAAAATACCAGAGTTTGCGCTACATGGTAATAAATTAAACTAATGTGACAGCAAATACCTGTTTGCAACATCAGATAGCTTTATGGTGTCTTTTTGTGTAGCTAGATGACTGAAAGCCTCGCATATTTAAGTTTGTACGTTAAAAATAAGGTATGTAGACTATACTAAGTACATAGTGTATACATTAGTGTCATCTTAAATGAAACAATTAATGTAGATTTTAATTAGAACGAAATTAAATTTCCAGTGCACTTGATGTGTAGCTGCTTGTAGTGCACTGCTCGCACTATTACACTATGAAAATGACATAAAATAGTGCAGAAGTACACACAAATGGGATGCACCTTGTAGAAAGCACAATATTTAATATATGTAAACAGGATTTCAGACGGCCGAGATCTCACTGTGGATAGACAGCACACACAGTGCTCCAGAAATAAAGCAGGGATGGAGCATGATGTTCAGCTCAGATTAGACAGATGTGCTGGAGCCATTAGTAAAAGTATAACACTTTATGTAGCTGCTTACTCGCAAACACACTCAAACTCATAATGCTTCATGTGATAAAAGTACGACTGCACAGCAGGATTGTCGTTTCGAAGGCCTCTGTGTCGGGGTCAGGAACAGGGCAGATTAGAGCACTGTGTAGCAGCACTAATGAACCAGTTAATGAGCTTAATAGTTAATAATCTCAAGGTCAACGACAGGAGCAGAGGAAGGGCATCAGCAGCCGCTGGCACTGAGTCAACATCACCAGGTCTCCAGCTGCCTTCTGACACAGGGTTTCTTCAAAGTAGCTTGCATTACTGATTCGAAAACGAAGATATTTTCTTGTAAATTTAAGTAATGCCGTACTTCATTAGTTACTTGAATAAGTAATCTGATTCGGTAACTTGTAACGCATCACCCTCAACACTTACCACATACCAACATACTGAATACATACTGTAGTTATAGTTTAGCATGTGACTAGACGAATGATCTGCTTGTCTGGGACAATCTTGTGTTATATTGATTTCTGAAACTTGATTTTGTAGTGCGCTGTGAGGTTTGAAGTCATGTGTTCATGTATGTATTTGCATTATGCATTATGATGAATGATATTGGCAAGAAAGTACTAAACTCCACACACAGGCTCACAGAAACACATGTAGGCTGCAGACTGAGCAAAAGGTCAGCGTCTTGGAGTCGATCCATGAGAGAGTAAATGTCATGTGACTGCTGGCTCACATAAATAAACACAACAACACACACACAAGTGCGATGAAGATGTCTGCAGAGGAGGACAAACTAGTTAAATGGGTGAAATTACTGGCATAGCTACATTGTGATTTGAATTATAACATACCAAGGATTGTGGGAATGATTTGAATGAGCTTCTCAGTGCAGCACTTTATGTGGATTTAAAGTGACAGTAGCTTGTGTGTAGTGATTAATTAAGATGTCCTCACCATAAAACACCAGAATGATGTAGAGTTTATCTGACTGTAACACCCTGAGTCCTGCAGTGAAACGCCTCTGATCCTCACTGTCTGCACAGCTCCGTACAAACACGTTCAGACATGCTGCACTGGGGATCATGGGGCAACACCCTGAAGGAAAAAAGCATGCAGTGATTAATCTCATAAATTTGGACACTGTGTTCATTCCTAGACGCATGTTTATTTGCACAGCTCTCTCAAAGTACAGAAATTCTGGATAGAGTCCCATCAGAGAGATTTAAACCAATCATTTAGCGGTTTATCTATCTGTTATGTGGATTTAAACACTTATATAGTCATTAATTTTTTCTAAATGAATTAAACACGTTGTAAAGCTACTGTTTTGTGCACTTGGCTTTCTCTGCTGCTTTCCTTCTTTTAATTTACATTCATTTTGTCAATGCATTTAATGAAATGAACCTGTGTTTGATTGAGTGATTAACCTCTGACTGCTCTTGTCTGATGTTGGTGCTTGGGCTTGTGGCTTTGCATGGTTTTAATGTGCTTTTCTCCTTCATTTGCATCCCATCCCACCTTTCCTAATGATTCCCGGCACCCCTCTTCCCCTCCATTTCTCTCCCACCCTTCTCTGTCTCTCTGTTAATGCTCTATATTCAGCAGATTGTACGAGCTGGAGACATTAATCTCGATGGTCAGCTGGATTTTGAAGAGTTCACAGAGTATCTGCGATCCCACGAGAAACGCCTTAAACTCATGTTTCGCAGCTTGGACCGCAACAACGACGGTTAGTTTCCATCCGTGTTATTGTAGTATATTCGATTACAGTATGTATTAAATTCCAAAGTAGCTTTGAATTTTTTTTTATACTTTGTTTTCATTATAGTTTTACTCGAGGTTTATTTTAGGTTTCATTTCAGTTAACTACAATGATTTTTATATTAGCATTAGTTTCAATTGCATTCATTATCTCACAATATTGTTAGTTTATCTTTGTGTTTCAGTGTAATAACGCATTGTTTTTATGTTTGTAGGTCAGTTGGACGTGGGGGAGATCCAGCAGTCGTTACACAATCTCGGCGTGGACGTCACGTTGGAGCAAGCTGCCAAAATACTGCAAAGGTGCGTGTGTTACTTAGCATATGTGCAAAGTGCTTTCAGGCGTGATTCAGTTGTGACATGCAGAACTTGTGAAATGTGTTCCCACAGTATGGATAAAGACCATTCCTTGACCATCGACTGGTTCGAGTGGCGAGATCACTTCCTGTTTAACCCTCTGCACAACATGGAGGAAATCGCTCAGTACTGGAAACACTCGGTGGTACGAAGCACAAGCAGAGAGATGAGTTTTGTATGACTATAGAATGGGCCTCTCTCTTCCTGTAATGCTGTTGTTGTGTGTTTATGTAGATGTTGGACATCGGAGAGCTCCTGACGGTCCCAGACGAGTTCTCGGAGAAGGAGAAGCAGTCAGGGTACGTGTGGCGGCAGCTGATGGCAGGAGCTGTGGCCGGATCGGTGTCCAGGACAGGAACCGCGCCGCTCGACAGACTCAAGGTGTTTCTGCAGGTAAGACAGCACTGGTCTGAGAGCAGGCACTTTTGGTCTTCACACAACGAAAGCATCTGATCTTTGATGCACATTTAATGTCAGTTTCCTGTTTAGAGGTTCCTGTTGAGGTTTAGAAACCTTCAAAGTAGCTCTCAGTGCAATCCAGAGAAAGCTGTGTCTTGTGTGAACAAGGATAATAGGAGTTAGGTACTGTCAGATGAACGGCATCTAACTAACTACAAATATCCATGATAATATATTTTTTATTTTTTACATTTTATTCCTATTTTTTATTAGTTTTTATTTTAGTTTTTTTGTTTTGTTGTGGTTTTTATAACTTATTATTGTGTTTCAAGTTAAACTAAAATAAAATGAGAAATGCTGCATTGGCAACTGGCTGAAATAAAATAAGTTTCAGTTCATTTTTTTTATTTTATTTCAAGTAACATCAAAACATTTAATGGTTTTAGTTTTTTTTTTTGACTAGTTAACTAGTTTAGGTAAGTACAAAAAATAAATAAATCTGAAGTTAAAGATGTTGATTAATATCAAATAAAAAAATGTTGTTAGAGCACATTGTTCTTTCTCTGACTGGTGGACCGTCTGTGCAGAATTATGGGTGATGTAGTTTTTCAACACTGTTGAACATGAGTATTTAAAAAATACATTGAAATAATGATTATTTAAAAAAAATACATTGCTTTGGTTGAACCTTCAACAAAACCATCAATTAACAACCTTGGAGCTGGCAGTAGGTCTGTCTATAAAGGTTTATAATTTACTATCAAAAATCAATTCCTTAATGGAAAAAGTTAATGGAATCTTTACTTCCAGAACATAACTGTTGCACTCTATATGTTCTGCTCCACACTGACCTCTGGAGGTCATGTGAGAAACTGCACGTGATTGTGTCTAGGTGTGTTGGGTTTATTCTTATCTAGTTAAACTGTAGTATTACACTAAAGATCATGTGAATTGTGTGCTGATGTTCAGGTGCACGGCCAGAGCTCTGATAAGGGGACTGTGTGGCGCGGTCTGCATGCGATGGTGAAGGAGGGCGGCCTCACTGCGCTGTGGAGGGGGAACGGCATCAATGTGCTGAAGATCGCACCGGAGACAGCCATCAAATTCCTGGCCTATGAACAGGTACGGCTCGGTCTTTTACACTCAGCCGTGTGGACGGCGACTCAAAACTCAGCCTGCGTCTCTGTGTCTGCAGATTAAGTGCTTGATGAGAGGCAGAAATGAAGGAGGAACTCTGAAAGTTCAGGAGAGGTTCGTGGCTGGATCACTGGCTGGAGCGACGGCTCAAACTGTCATATACCCAATGGAGGTAAACACACACTCAACACATGACAGCTGGCTCCTGCACACACTGAACCTCAAGGTCACTGTGTGTATGTCGAGGCCTGGCTGTCCACACACACACACACACACACACATCTACACTCACATTACCAAAGGCCTCACGTAAAGCTCATGAAAGTGCTCTGCGTTCAGAATAAAGCGGTGGTCCGTGAATAGCTGTGGTTAATGGAGGGCGAAGTCTGTGAAATAGACTTAAGTAAAATAAAGCCTTTTTTAAAAATAATGGCATTAGCAATGTTATAAAAATATACATAGTTTCCATAAATTATCACTATTAATTAAAATAGATTTTAAAATGTTTATATAATATATGAACTAGTTTAAAAGATCTAATTGGGGTCTGTAATCTTAATGTTTTAAGAAGTCTCTTATTTGACCAAAAATACAGTAAAATTGTTAAATATTTGTACAATTTAAAATAACTCTTTTCTATTTGACTAGATTTTAAAATGTATTTTATTCCTGTGATGCGCAGCTGTATTTTCAGCATCATTCCTCCAGTCTTCAGAGTCACATGTTCTTCAGAAATCACTCTGATATGCTGATTCCATGTTCAAGACACATTTCTGATTATTATCAATGTTGAGAACGATTCATATTTTTGTGGGAATGCTGATTGTTTTCATTGATTTTGTGGCTTCATTCCTGTCTGCTTCTCTGGTTCTCTAGGTGCTGAAGACTCGTCTCACTCTTCGTAAAACAGGACAGTATTCGAGTGTGGCGCACTGTGCTAAACAGATCCTGCAGAAGGAGGGCGTTCTGGCATTTTATAAAGGATACCTGCCCAACATGCTGGGCATCATCCCGTATGCGGGCATAGACCTCGCCGTCTACGAGGTGTGTGTGTGTGTGTGTGTGTTGATGATTTCTTCATAAAGACTCTTTCTCACACGGTCTTCCTCTCTCAGACGCTGAAGAACGCCTGGCTGCAGCGGCACACGGAGGGATCTCCCGATCCGGGCGTCCTGGTGCTGGTGGGCTGTGGCACGGTGTCCAGCACCTGCGGACAGCTGGCGTCCTATCCCCTCGCCCTCATCCGAACACGCATGCAGGCGCAGGGTGAGAGACACACGCAGAATCAGACAAGAGCTGTGCTTCAATCCCAAGCTATAAATGTTAATTTATGTGAAAAAAAGGATTATCACAGAAATCATTGGTGAATAAAGCATCATTTACATCCTTCATGTTCAAGACAACCAAATTATCAGCTCATAGGAACCTGCCAGAAAATATCACTAATAAAAAATGAAGTTGCTGTAATAATGTGGGGGTTTTCCCATGTAATCACTGAGCTCAAAGTGCACAGAAATGCAATAAAAAATACAGCTGTGTTATTTTGCATTATGATGTTAGGGAATGCAATAATGTGAAACCAAGATTTGTTTTGTTTCACAATGAGGAATTTATTCACTAAATTGATTTCTATCATATTTTATGCAAAAAAAAAATCTAATTAAATACACAGTTATGCACTTTTTCATGCAAATTTTAAGATTGTATGCACATTTAAATATTTCCATCCAGCGTTTTCGAATTGATATTCCAAAATTCACATAAACAGGTGAATTCGGAACATCATTGTTATTATTATTAACTAAAGCTAAAATAAAAAAAGTTACTTATTTTAAATAAAGTAAACATTAATTTTTTATTATTTTTTTCGTTATCTCAGCTACAATGAAAAAACTGGTGAAGATGCAAATGAAACTATAATAATGTACTAATAACAGTAAAGTTCCATTGATTCTGATCATTTTCTGGCAACTGAAGAAGTACCGTTTCTTTTTCCTCTTCTGGTTCCTCAGCGTCAGTGAAGGGAGCTCCTCAGCTGTCCATGCTGACCCTCTTCAGGAGTATCGTGGCCCAGGAGGGTGTGGTGGGACTCTACCGAGGCATCGCGCCCAACTTCCTCAAGGTCATCCCGGCGGTCAGCATCTCCTACGTCGTCTACGAACACATGAGGAAAGTACTGGGAGTGGGAACCTGAGACAGCTCATGTGTGTGTAGAAAAGACTACAACAATCATATCCGGACAAGAGAGGTCAAAGACTTGTTTATTTAAGCCTATAATATATTCAATCACTGGAGTGATGTTCACCAAAAACAGTGGATGTGAGGAAGAACAATGAACTGAACCCAAACACTGAATTATGCAGAATGTAAGAGGTGCTGTTCTGACCCTTTCCTGAATTACTGAGGTTCATGATGTGCTCTCCGTGTGTGTTGTTGGTCAACAGGGCCCTGATATTCAGATATTCAGGGTACGGCCCTCTGGATGTGGTAAAATGAATGCTTGCGTGTGTGAGACTGTGTGAGCATGTGCTGTACTGTACTTTGTGTTTAACCCTGTGCACACTACTGAACTCCAAATGGGAATGGGCAATAAACTAACTTCCTCCTTTTGAACTTCCAGTACAGCTGAAAGTGCCTCTGTTTTGAGAAGCTTGTATGTTTCATCAGCTGTGGTCCAGTAATACGACTCCTCTACAGTGGTGTCCTTCAAAATCAGCATTCCAACCAAACAAAAAGATTTTGTAGCACGAGTTTATAGGAATAGTTTGCCCAAAAAATAATATTTTTTCTAAATGTACTCACTCTCAGGCCATCCAAGATGTAAATGAGTTTGTTTCACCATCAGATTTGGAGAAATGTAGCATTGCATCACTTGCGCACCACTGGATCCTCTGCAGTGAATGGGTGCCGTCTGCTGATTCTTTAACTGATCCTAAAATCCTGCACTGCGTCCCAATTTGCATATGATGCAACCTAAATAGTGTCAAAACACAAGGTCTCACTCATGAAATATTTCTGTTTAAATTATCTTAAGAAAATTATTTTACGGATGCAATAATTGTGCTTGTGTTTCATGAATAAGGCCTTCACATTAGTATGCCAAATGTCATATTTTTTCAGTGATTTTATTAAAAGCATGCATACATGCACGTTTAAAAAAAAAAAATTCAGCTAATGTTGCCCCCAAACAAGTATAAAGTTTGTGACTGTTTTCTTTCAACTGTTTCAGCTAAAGAAAAGTACAGAAGAATGCAAAGCAGAAGTTTCCACAGCAATTTTTAAGTGTTCTTTATGTGATTTTTAGCTTGAAGCTAATGCTAACAAGCAAACAGTAGATAAGTGGTATTGATAAACAATTAATGACCCAACACTGGCATACTAGAAACTCAGAAGTACTTTTACTGTGTACTTTCAGTGTGTAGTGTACCTATCTGAATTGGCATGTAGCCTTGGAGTTCAATTTATATGATACTGAGGTACTGAAGCCTACGGTTTGGAGCAGAAAGCCTTATGGACTCTCGGATGGGAGAAGGAGTGTTTGTTTTGTGATTTTTAACTGAACAATATAACAAAGAAAAAAAAATTTGATTGATTGAGTCACATCTAGGTCAATATGCTCTGTATTTTATTACTGACCAAGCTGAAATTCGGATAAACTGTTTGTATGTGTTACAATAAAATGAAGATTCTGATACGGAATCTGCGCCCACAGCTTTCCACAGAATTCAAACAGAATTTGTTCACAAAATTCTACACAAGTTCAAGTCTCAAAATTAGATTTTTCTTTTAGGTTGTCCATTAGCACATCCACATGCTACTGCACTACTAAATGCTTTTTTTGCAATGGTCCATCCATTTCTCTTTTGGGAAAACATAGCAAAAATATTGATGACATCATTCTGCACTCACTGAGTGTATCCTGTCAGGTCCTCTGTAGAATGAGAAAGTCCCTCCTCCTAATTCAACTGTGACAAACTAAAGACACTGGCTGTTTAACAAAAATAGTAATTTACTTAAATTAAAAGCTAGTTTAAAATATTTACCATGTTTACACACATTCTGCACAATTAGTGTGCAAATTGAGGAAAGAAAAATTGCTTGGGTCTCCAAATTTCCAGTGGTTTTGTATGCAGAAATTATTGGTCATATTTTGATGTTAACAAAAAAATAAGAATTATAATTTATGGTCATATATTTTTGCTGTTCCTCCGTGTATTACTGAATGCATGCAAGAGAATGTATTTAAATTAAGTTAAACAGTACATTCTTCCCTGGCGATCTTTATCTTATTGTTATAACACCAATTCATCTCTCAGCTGTACGGAAACTGTATTTCATAAAAATGCCAAGAAAAAGCACTGAGCAGCAGAATATAAGCACCCAGTCTAAACGATGCAAACGTCCATCATTGTCATTCAGCGTTTTCTTGAACCTCATTGGTCTATTTCGTGCGCTCTGATTGGCTCCCTGACTTGTAGTTTGGTCAGCCCTTCGTCTGGTCGTCACCACTCATTGGATCAATGGTCCCGTACTCACAGTATGCCCGCCTCCAGCTGCCTTCTGATTGGTCATCGCAACAGCCACTCCTTAAGAACGCCTATAGGACACCGCTTACAGACCCGCAGGCCTTATGCCCCGCCCATGCGTTTGTCCCGCTTGTATTCGCGCGTCTGCGCACCTCCGCCCGGCCTAAGTTAGTCCTCCCCGCCGTATTCCGCACTCTGCACCCCTCCGCACGGACAGCATGTCTGAATACAGCGCGGTGCCGCCGCCCGGGCCCGGAGCGGCTCTAGGAGCCGGTGGACTCAAGAAAGACGCGTTCGCCGACGCGGTACAGCGCGCCCGTCAGGTGAGGGATCCGCACTGCGGGAGCAGCGGGCCGCGTTTGTGGGTCAGCGCGAGGGCCACGGGCACAGGAGCCGGTGTAGCGACAAATATCTGTTAGCATGAGCCGAGATCGCGTTAATGAACACTAACGATATCTGGGAAATATTTGTCATTAAAAAAGAAAGCGGTACAGAAAGCTAGCACGTTAATTACACGGCAATTTGGTGTTTAGCGTCTTTACATATCAAATGATATATTCACATAACGTTACCGTAGTACCATGGTAACGTTAAATGTATCATATATATATTTAAATAAATAGTACATTTCTAAAGACATAGTTTTAGCATGATATTTCACCCCCTTTTGGTATAGTTCCGTGTTTTTAAACGAGCTCAATGATGTACCATTGTATTATTTGTGTATTAAACACCCTAGCACCATGTTATCATGGTAAAAACAGATTTATTTACTCCAATAAAGCCTATTACTAAGATACAGCATTGGTTTTGGATAGATATACGAAGGTACTTTTAATATACCATTGCACTGATCTTTGGCCATATTTGTTTACCATGTTTTGACGTTGTTCTCCTAAGGTATTTCAAATAATAAAAAGCCCTGTGTAATAATGGTAATAATAATTCTTAAGAATGCCTAATTAGCAAATCAGCATATTAGAATTTTCTGACCGTGAAGTCTGGAGTAATGGTGTTGAAAATTCAGCTCTGACCACAGGAATAAATTACATTAATGTATATTAGCATAGAAAAGTGCTATCACATTTTAGTGTTGTTTTATCAAATAAATATAGCCTTAGTGAGTGAAGGGACTTCTTCCAAAACTTTGAAAAATCTTGCTGACTAAACTTTTGAGCAGTAGTGTATTTACTGCAATGCATAATAATACAAGGAGATGTGTAATAAGCAATTAATATTATCATCATGCCATTCAAAAGTAGTACTTTTTAGTATTTTTGGTTAGTGTACTAAGTTCATGTTGAGTTTGCGGTTTAAATGTGGTGTTTTTATCATAACTTGTGTTTTTGTGTTCTCCAGATTGCAGCAAAGATCGGAGGAGACGTCACTGGTCCCCCCATGAGCAATAACGGCGGAGCGGAGAGTTACTCCTTCGCTGCACAGAAGCGATCGCTGGAGGACGGAGGTACGGCGGCTCCGGATCTGTCCGTCCGGCTCTCCTGAGACTCTTTTTGAGCTGTTCTTGTCTTTTTCCCCTCAGATCAGCCTGAAAGTAAGAAGATGGCATCTGACAGAGACAATGGCTCAGCCCTGTGTACGACTTTCTTTGCTTTTTGTTTTTTTACTCGTGTAAACACACACTTTAGCAACTCAAAGCAAATGTCTGTGTATATTTAGAGCTGTGATTTTATCCCCTTCTCATCCACAGCTATCGGAGCCCAGCTGGCTGCCCTTTCCCAGCAGAGGTAAGACTGTCCTCATGTGTGCTCTGATCAGAGCTGCTAGCATCGTCTGAGTCATTAAAACAGATCTCAGATCTGAGCGTTTGAGAAGGCAAGAATAACTACACAGGCCTGTATAATTAGACTGGTTTCAGTTTCAGTGTTAAGGCATATACAGGGGCCTTTTTTTGGTGCTGTTTTGAAAGTTGAACTATTTTTAATGTGATGTCTTCAATATGTCTTCATCTGTAAGTCCCTTTAGCTAAAAGCGTCTGCTAAATGAAAAAATGGAATGTAAAATATGTACCGCCCAAAACCATGTGAGATGTGGTGCAGTGACCAAAGATGTCTATATAATAATATAATTGACAACTAAAAAAGGGTTTCGTCCGAGGCGCAAGTTACAAAGAACTGAATGTATTTGTCTGATGTTACTTTTCCTGACTGTTGCGTTTTTGTTTTTGTCTTTCTGTAGTGTACGTCCCTCATCTGTCACAGAAGAGTACAGAGTCCCTGACGGCATGGTTGGGCTCAGTAAGTACACACTACCCATCATGCACTGGTCCGTACTCAAGCTTTCCTGTGTGACTAACTCAGGGTTATTTCTTGCCAAATCAAAAAGAAACAAAAAAAACACACTTTCTTATTGTTTAATTTATTACTAGTAGTGTATTCGTGTACATATAAATTGTATATTATTAAGAAAATTGAATTTATATGAAAGTTATTCGGTTTAAAAACAGAATATTCAGCATTTATTATATTACAAGTTATAATTTGCAACATGCATATTTAACAAATTGTATTATAATAAAAATTGTATAGTATGCTACACACACACACTAAAATTCAATAATAAAATATATTTTTTATTTAAAGGTGTATTTAATGTATATTTGTATGATTTAAGATAATTTTTGTTATACTGTGTATTGTGTATAAAAAAAAAACAGCCCTCATTTATATTTACAGGGTTCTAGACCGTCTAAAACGGTCACATTTGCATCATGTTCTGGTTTAAAAATTTGCATGTAATGCCTTTTTTTCCTGCTTGTTTTGCGATCACATTTATGTTGACGTAATAAACTGAGACGATGCACATCAAAGTTTTAGAGGAAAAACAGTCCTCATCTCTGCTGAACACCAGCGCTGACGGCACACCTGCTGAAAGCAGCTCCAGTTGTGGCAGCATGAGAGAGATCGAAAATGATGGAGATTTGCGAAGTAAAACTGCAGAAAGGCAGGGTCTATTTCATGCACAACTTGAACAAACTACAACAGGTAAAGCTGTCAGCCGTGTGGATATTAGCAATATCGTTAACGATTCTCATTTATAATCAATACTAATATGGCTTCTTGTAATCAAGATCATTAGTCTAAATACTGTTCTGTTAATGCATGAACTTTATATTTGTAGCGTTCTTGACCTCCAAGAATCACAATAAGCTTTGTGCTCTGTTGCGTTTAATAAACAAAGGACCAGCTTTAAAATTTTGCCAAATTTCCAAAGAAATTAAAACAAAAAATGAATACTGCATAATTCAAGCAGCATGTGTACCAAACATATCTTTCTCTTTACTATTATAGAAATAAATGAACATCAATAGGAATATTATAAGGGCATACAGTACATCTTACTGAAATGTTTCAAGTAATCGTTCATTCAGTGTTTCAAACTGCGGAAAACGTTTAAAGCTTGTGAATAATGCCACATAATACATTTACCTCAGAATAACCGTTTGTCTTCCATAAGCTCATCAGTCAGCAAGAAGAAATAACAATAAATAGGAGCATTTTGCTAAATTTATGCGTTATATTGAATATTCATATTTTTACTTAACCTGTTAACATAAGAAGGAATGCATGGAGCTAAAGATAAAATTAATTTAAACATGAATCAGGGTCATATTGACAAATTAAAAAGAAAAATCTCTGATTTTAATTACTAGTTTATTAATGTACAATCGATCTAATTTCTAATCGTGATTACAAATATGGGTGCCAAAACTACATTATCGTTCAAAGCGGCAGTTAATCGTTCAAAGACCACTTATGTTATTCTGAACGCTTAAGATGAGTTTCTTTCTACATGTTATCTTAAGGGTTTTTCTATTGTTACGGTTTTATAATATTATACATTATAATACCTTTTTTATATTGAAGTATAACAATCTGATGTATCTTTGACATTTCAGGCTTAATACTATAGAAAAGCACTAAAGGTTTTTTTTCAGTTAGTGTTTCAGCTTGCTTATTTTCATATAAAAATACGGCTTGCAGTTGCATCAAAAAATGGTATAAACCTCATTCAATGTAAATTGTGATAATCGTAATTAATAGTCACAGTTGACTGTTTTATTTCACTAATTCTATTCAAAAAGTGAAACTTGTATGTTATATTCATTCATCATACACAGACTGATATATTGATGATTATAACAGACAACTAAGGAAAATCCCAAATTCAGTATCTCAGAAATACAAAGAGAGGATTTTTAGAAATCTTGGCCAACTGAAAAGTATGAGCATGTTCAGCACTGAATTCCTGCAGCAATGCGGCGTGGCATGGAGTCGATCAGTCTGTGGCACTGCTCAGGTGTTATGAGAGTCCAGGTTGCTCTGATAGTGGCCTTCAGCACTTCTGCATCCTTGGGTCTGGCATATCACATCTTCCTCTTCACAATATCCCCTAGATTTTCTATGGAGTTAAGGTTAGGCGAGTTTGCTGGCCAATTAAGAACAGGGATACCATGGTCCTTAAACCAGGTACTGGTAGCTTTGGCACTGTGTGCAGGTGCCAAGTCCTGTTGGAAAATGAAATCTGCATCTTCATAAAGTTGGTCCGCAGCAGGAAGCATGAAGTGCTCTAAAACTTCCTGGTATACGGCTGTGTTGACCTTGGACCTCAGAAAACACAGTGGACCAACACCAGCAGATGGCATGGCACCCCAAACCATCACGGAGTGTGTAAACTTTACACTGGACCTCAAGCAACGTTGATTGTCTCTCCTCTCTTCCTTCAGACTCTGAGACCATGATTTCCAAAGGAAATGCAAAATTGACTTTCATCAGAGAACATAACTTTTGACTTCTCCGCAGCAGTCCAGTCCTTTTTGAAGCGAGATGCTTCTGACGCGTTCTGTTGTTCAAGAGTGGCTTGACACAAGGAATGTGAAGCTGAAACCCATGTCTTGCATACGTCTGTGTGTAGTGGTTCTTGAAGCACTGACTCCAGCTGCAGTCCACTCTTTGTGAATCTCCCCCACATTTTTGAATGGGTTTTGTTTCACAATCATCCTCAAGGTGCAGTTATCCCTATTGCTTGTACACTTTTTTTTTTTTTTTTTTTTTTTCATACCACATTTTCTTCTCTTCACCTCTCTATTAATGTGCTGGACACAGAGCTCTGTGAACAGCCAGCCACTTTTGCAATGACCTTTGTGTCTTGGCCTCCTTATGCAAGGTCGTCTTTTGGACAACTGTCATGTCAGCAGTCTTCCCCATGATTGTGTAGATTACAGAACTAGACTGAGAGACCATTTAAAGGCTTTTGCAGGTGTTTTGAGTTAATTAGCTGATTAGAGTGTGGCACCAGGTGTCTTCAATATTGAACCTTTTCACAATATTCTAATTTTCTGAGATACTGAATTAGTGAAATATACTTTTTGATGATATTCTAATTATATGACCAGCACCTGTAGTTGGTTATAATAATATTGTGAGTTGAAAGATGGATCTGAATGTGTTCTTTGAGATACACCCTTCTGGTGGAGGTTGAGGTAAAATTGGTTTATTACTGTTATCCAGTCAGTGAATGATGTTTGTTTGTTTGTTTGTTTTTGTTTGTTTGTAGTCATTGGTCGGGGAGGAGAGCAGATCAACAAGATCCAGCAGGAGTCTGGCTGTAAAGTTCAGATTGCTCCAGGTGAGTAAAACACTGGTTCAAAAAGATTCAAGTGGGCACTTCTTTCCTCTGTTTTTGATATTGTCATGTTTAAAAGTATGAGGACTGTTGGTTTTGTGTGTGTTTAGACAGCGGTGGTCTTCCAGAAAGGAGTGTGTCTCTTACCGGCGGCCCTGAAGCCATCCAGTATGTTTGTTTCCTCACATGTTTTACCTCACTGTGGATCTCTTTGTTGGCGTTTTGACATTTTGACCCTGTCCATGCAGAAAGGCCAAAATGCTGCTGGATGACATTGTCTCTCGGGGACGGGGCATCCCTCCCTCCTTCCATGAGTCGACCAATGGGAGCGGCCACATGCAGGAAATGATCATTCCAGCAGGGAAAGCTGGGCTCATCATCGGCAAAGGAGGAGAGACCATCAAACAGCTGCAGGTAGAGCTTGTGCCTGTTCATGAGTGCTGAGAGGCTCTTGTCTTGAAGATTGTGGCTGGTTTTACTTAAGAAATTAATACTTTTATTCAGCAGGGATGCTTTCATTTGATCTGAAGTTACATTTATAATGCTGCACAAAATGTTTATTTCAAATAAATACTATTCTTTTGAATTTTCTATTCATCCGAGAATCCTGTATTCCACAGAAATATTACGGCAGCAGAACAATTATCAATTATCAACATTGATAATAATCTGGAATGTTCCTTAAGCAGCAAATCAGCATATTAGTGATTTCTGAAGGATCATGTGATGTTAATGATGCTGAAAATTCAGCTTTGATAACAGCAATACGTTACATTTTATAATATTCAAATAGAAAAGTTATTTTAAATTGTAGTAATGCTTCACAGTATTACTTTTTTTATTATTATTTCAAATGGAGCCTTAGTGAGCATAAGAAAAAAATAGATATTTGATCACAAACTGATGAACTATAGTAACTATTACAGTGTTGTATTGTATATTATCCACTATAATTGTCAAAAGCTGTAAAAACACTAATTTTTTCGACTACTTCCCTGAAATGTATACATTTTGCACATTAACAGGCAGTTTTTATTCAGCTTCTCTTGTCCTACATATGATTGTGTTTGTGTTTCAGGAGCGAGCTGGTGTTAAGATGATTTTGATTCAGGACGCTTCTCAGGGGCAAAACATGGACAAACCTTTGCGCATCATTGGAGATCCTTACAAAGTCCAGGTGTGACCTCTTCTCTCACCGGTTTCCATTCCTTATTTTGACTTTTGTCTTCTATTACCTGTTGTACCTCTAAAAAGCCTGTTAAGATTTTGCCACTCAGGGCTCATGTCTTTTTTTTTTCTAGCAAGCGCGTGAAATGGTGCAGGAGATTCTGCGAGAGCGGGATCATCCTGGCTTTGACCGAAATGAGTACGGCTCTCAAATAGGTGGAGGAATCGAGGTGCGTGATTTGTTTAATCATTTTACATTTCATTACATTGCCCTTTGAAGTGTGAGTTTGATGTCGTCTCATTCTGATTGGACAGGTGCCCGTTCCGCGTCACTCTGTGGGTGTCGTGATTGGCCGAAGTGGAGAGATGATCAAGAAGATTCAGAATGATGCTGGCGTGAGGATACAGTTTAAACCAGGTTTGTTTGAACTATCAGGTTCGGACTAAACTCAGTGTTTTATGAAATTTGAAATTGTAGTGCATGACCTCATATTTCATCTCTCTGTAGATGATGGTAGCGGTCCAGATAAGATTGCTCACATAATGGGTCCCCCAGACCGCTGCGAACACGCTGCTAGTATAATCAACGACCTTCTGCAGAGCATCAGAGTCCGAGAGGAAGGAGGAGGGGTGAGCGTTGCACAGATTATTCTGAATATATATCCAATACACTTCACCTCAGAGCTTTTTTTTTTCTTTCATTAATTGTTTTATTTTATTTTTATTAAAAAGCATGTCTAAATGGAAAAAGTTTATATAGCTAGCTAAATTTTTCTGACTGGATTCCATCTGCATCTGGTTGCATTGGTTAATCTCAGTTCTGTCCATCAGGGTCCCCCTGGTCCTCCGGGTACAGGCATGCCTCCTGGTGGGCATGGCAGGGGGCGTGGCCCAGGAAACTGGGGCCCACCTGGCGGTGAGATGACCTTTTCGATCCCTGCCCACAAATGCGGTCTGGTGATTGGCCGAGGTGGCGAGAATGTGAAGGCCATTAACCAGCAGACTGGGGCCTTCGTGGAGATCTCACGGCAGCCGCCGCCCAACGGTGACCCCAACTTCAAACTGTTTACCATCCGGGGATCTCCTCAGCAGATCGACCATGCCAAACAGCTGATCGAGGACAAGATTGAGGTACAATTAACACCCACTTTTGTGTTTTATCTTGGTGTGTTCGCTGGTTTTAAATGGTCTGCTTCTCCTTGTAGGGTCCTCTGTGCCCTGTTGGACCTGGACCGGGTGGGCCGGGCCCCGCTGGACCCATGGGCCCCTACAACCCAAACCCCTACCAGCCCGGGCCCCCTGGTGGACCACCACAGTCAGTAGTGCTTTAATGGGAACTCAGCCTCAGTGATGGGGTTAATGTTTGACTTTGCAGGCTTTTGTTTGCTCATGTTCACAGTTGTTCTGTCTGTGTCTGCAGCGGGGGTCCTCCTGGAGGTCAGTATCCTCAGGGTTGGGGAAACACATACCAGCAGTGGCAGCCACATGACCCCAGTGAGTCGATTTGTACTGATGCTTTCAGTGGAAGCAATCAAAATCAACAAAAGAGCAATGATACAAAAGTGCTATAACAAGTCTCAGTTAGCTTTAACGCAATTGTATCAGTGATATTAAAATAACTGTATTTTAACGTTCCTGTCACATGTTGATGCCAGCTTTTAACTGAAAATTTTTAAAAAGTGGATAATTTTAATGTAATTTTTTTTTTTTAAACATTCATTTGATCTCGTTTCTCCTGAGGCTTTGCTCATGTTTGTTACTTGCTTTGGTTCAAGTATGTGTATGAGAAATATAAAGTGAATGCGTGTCTTTCTCTCAGGTAAAGCAGCAGCGGATCATAACGCAGCCTGGGCGGCTTATTACGCACAGTACTACCAGCAGCCTGCAGGGGGTGCCATGCCCGGACAGACACCTGCGGCCCAACCGGCAGCTCCTGCTCCTGCTGACCAGAGCCAAGCTGCTCCTGGAGCCGCTCAGCCTGACTACACCAAGGCCTGGGAGGAGTACTACAAAAAGATGGGTATGAGCTCTCATTCTTCAATGTGTTTTATTAAAGGCGAGTAGAGACATTCCTGTGAATGAATCTGCTGGCATTCAGGCTGCCTTTTCTTACAGCTCCCAGTTTTGCTGATGAAAATCATCTCTCATCTCTATCAGCTGCAGCAGGAGGAGGTGCTGCTCCAGCCGCAGGAGGAGCTCAAGCCACGGGAGCCGCAGCGGCGGGACAGACGGACTACAGCGCCGCATGGGCGGAGTACTACAGACAGCAGGCTGCTTATTATGGACAGACGGGCCAGGCCGCGGGACAGCCAGGCGGCACACCACAAGGCCAACAGGTACAAACACACATCACACCTCGGTTTGTACGATGAACAGACAATGATGGCACGTAGATTTGAATTAATGTTTAATGCGCAGAAGTCTAGTTTAAGAAGCGAAGTAATGATGCAAACTAATTTAACTCCGTATTGCTACTTACTGTGAAATCACATAATTGCAGTTAATAGTGTTCATCGTCTGGTTGACTTTGTCTTGTATGCATTTTTCAGAAAATTCCTGTCATTTGCGCACAAACTGATCATCACTTATAAGCTACTACTAAATATTGTAGCAACTTAATTTTCTGTAAAGTTGTTTGCAATGATTTGTATCATTAAAAGCGCTATAGAAATAAACTGGAATTGAATTTAACTAGTTTAAAATTGAAAGGTTAACTGATTAGCAATTAATAAACGTGTTTTTGATGCTTTAAAAAATATATTTTTTTAAAAGTCAGCGATTTAAAAGTTTCTGTTTGCCAACTAAACTTTGTATCAGTCTTTAAATCTTATTAAAGGAATTAAGTAGATACTTTGCATTTTCATTTTTAATTATGTATATACACACAGCTTTTCAATATAATATTATAAATATAAACCAATTTTTGTACTTTATATACATAGTGATTTGCAATGATTTTTATAACTTAAGTTCTAGTAATGAAGATTAAATCAAATCAAAAATGATATTTAAAAATTAAAATTATAAATTCAAAGCTAAATATTATGTATTTGTTTTTAATTGACCAGTAAATGTCAAGTTTTTTTGATACTGAAGATTCAATTAGATTGAATAAGTTGCTCACACTATTAAATTAGTTCAAACATATATTATTTAAAATTCTATAAATAAAATTCATATTTATAAAATATATATTTTTTGTTTTGAAAGCTGTGATTTGACCATTGCTCAGTGTTTCCATGTGCAGTGATATGACCGTGTTTTCTCGTCTCTCTTCAGGCGCAGTGAAGTGAAGCTGAACACTCGTCCGTCCTGCTCCTCCCCTGCATCCTCTCACTCTCCTCTGGCAAAAGGACTTCTGGACTCCTCCTGTTTTGTTTTTTTATCTCGTGTCCTGCTGAAAAGCTCTGTGACTCTCCTCTGAAGCCGGATTTCTGTCTTTATGAAACGTTATGGCTTCTGCAAATGCTCTTGTTTCTCCTCCTGGTTTTTGCTGGATCCATAAACGCTGATGAACTAAACTCAAACTCTGCCTTCCTCTCCACAAACGCTTCGTCCCTCCTCTTCCTCGCATCAGTGTGACTCATGACCAGGAAACACAAGGGAATACTTCTTCTGCTAACTTCCTCACAAGAGCGTGCACTTCCTGTTTTTGTTTTTTTGTTTTAATCAAGTATTTGAGGAAACAGGTACATTTAGAGAATCTTCAGATGTTAATAATTACTGTTTCAAACTCAGTGAGTAACCATGCCTTTTTTAATGCCTTTTGTTTTTGCTTTTAGTCCTTTTTAATTTGATTTTGTGTTGGTACATTCCCACTGTTTAACGTGCTCACTTTTTGTTTTCTTTCTATTCATTTTTAGTTCGGTTTTGTTTTTTAATGCGACTAATTTTTCTCCTGTGATTTTTATCAAATGGGGTTTCAGAGAGAGAGTGTGTGTGTGTGTGTGTGTGTGCGTGAGTGTGTTCTGGTACTGAAACTAAAGCTGTGTGTGTTGCCCCTCACTCTGTGAAATGAGGGTTTATATTTTGTTCGTTCTTCCTACCCCAAGTTATTGGAAGTAATGTTATAAATATATAAATTGTTATTTTGTGGGTTTTTTTTTTTTTTTTTTTTTTTTTTTTAAAAGGTTGTTTTTAGAAACTACAAAACAAACATAAAATCCTCGTCTGATCACATAACCACTGTTCAGTCTAGTTTGTTTTTTGAAACTCAATCTTTAGCATTACTTTTGCTCATTCTTCTAGTCGGTGACTAGAAGAGCTGCCCAAACATTTTACGTTAAAAGGCCAAAAATCTAACTTGATTTAAGGGTTGTGGAAGAAAGTAAATATTACAGTGTTTCTTTTTTAATTTTTGTAATTTTCCATTTTATCAAATTCACTTGTTCTCTGCATTTCTGTGCCAAAATAATAATAAAATGTTGAAATAACATGGATTTGAAAGGATGATGTGCTTAAATGTCTGTTTTGTTTTTGACCAGCCCAAATTTATGCATCTGTTTTAAGTTGTAATTACAGGCAGTTAATCAGGTTAGTTTTCTGTAAGTTACCTTAGAAATCTTCATTATAAGAACGATAATGATCGTTTTTAGTCAGGGTTAGGGTAACGTTAGCTATTTTTCAGTTCATAGAAATGAAAACGAAGTTGTGAAGGCCTGAAAATGAGGCGCTGAAGTAACGTGTGTTCAATGGACTGTGCTGTTGTTTAACAAATTAAAAATATATATGAGCCAAATACTCCATGAAACTTGTGAAAACCTCTACTAGGACCTTAAAATGCGTCACGTTATAAAGTTTAGTTTTAATCCATATCAAAATGAAATATGGGGTCTAACCTGATTCAGCGTCTCCACCAACGGTCGCTAGATGACGTTCTTCTGTGAGTTAAAAGCAGTGTTGCCAGATTGAACTAAAGATTTCCAGCCCAACTACAGCTTAAAACCCGCCCATTAAAAAAAATACCAGCCCAAAATACATACTGTTATTAAAACTGTTATAGAATAAAACACACCATTTTTTTTCTTATTAAACAACCAGACTAACAAATCGCACATTGGAGAGCACGAGGCTCGCCCCAAGTATATCCAGTGCATTATATATATATATATATATATATATATATATATATATATATATATAAATGATAATTTTAATAAAACACAAGGTCTACATCGGAAACCTCAGAAGGGGACATCATTTTTTATTGTTCTTGTGCTACTATTGTCAGAACTACAGTTCTTTTCTAATAGGCCAATTCTCAAATCATTTCATTATACTTTTCTTTTTGTATTAGTAGGTTACTTACAAATTTGTGCTTAATTACCAACTAATTATTTTTTTATATTATCATTATTAAAATTATTATTATTATTTAACTTATAGACCACTGGGCGAATCAACATGAATTCTCGTTTTCCTTCTTTTAATTTTAAATAAAATAATGACTGAATGATACACTGAATCGTAATCAGCTATTACGTTTCAGAAACGATCAAACATCAGAATTGTACATCAAAATAAAACTGTAGGCTAATAGCATAAACACGCTTACCTTTTAATATGAAGTTAACGTAGATAATCCCCGCAGAACTGATGAAAACGTCTTTATTATAGAACAATTCTAGAACTATTTAAAGATAGGACCAACTTTGTACAGTCACAACCAGTTTGATTAATAGATCGTTGAGTCAAATCTCTCCAGCAACTGCCTGGGAGGTTTGAATGTTGCCGAGGTAAACCCATTCAGACCGGGCCAGTGCGCACATCCATGATGCTGGAGAATAAAGGTAGATGCGATTCCTAGTGTCATCTTTTAAAAGCGAGACGAGGGAAAATGCCCGCTCAACATGGCCATTGGAAACAGGCAGAACAAGAAGTCTTATGGCACCTAGTGCCAATTCCTGGAAACACTTGTGCCAAAAAGCATGCTCTTTCAAATCATTTAACTGTGCTCTGATTTCTGATTGACAGTATTTACAAAATGCCTTTGTATCATCGCCTACCACAGGTGTAATCCATGTTTTTAAAGACTGGTCGCTCTCCCATTCCTTTCTGTAGGACTTTTTATATTTACCTCACTTTGGCATGATGATGATGATGAATGATGATCACAGTTTTGACTATATAACGAATTAGCCTACAACAACCCGCCAATCAAGCTTGAAGTCTGATTGGAAAGGATTCCCCTGAACCCTATTGGCTAAGCTGAACCATACCTAATTTAAACATCATCCTACATTAGCTATATAATTTATTTTATAGTTAGTTTTCATTAAAAAAAAAATAAAGAATACTGTTTATAGTCAAAAATAAAAACCCGCCTGTTGTATCAAAAACCAGCCCAAATTTTAAAGACCCGCCCAATACATTTTTTTCCGGTTGGACGTGACCAAAAGGAGCCCAATTGGGCGGGAACCCGCCCAATCTGGCAACACTGGTTAAAAGGGCACGCAACTGTTTTGTCCTCTACCGCTTTAAATGTTCGCGCGCTTTTAACAGCTGGTGGATTCTGATTGGCTGTCAATGACTATCGTTACTCAATAAAAACGTTCGGAACGATTACATCGTTCCTCTGTGACGTGATGCTTATAGGTGTGAACGAATGATAACTTGAAAACGTAATAGATTTATTAATGTATTTTTAACATATTCTAGAGAAAGATTTGAACAGTTTTTATTCAGATCACAGCTGGGAAATCGAGTGCAACAACATCAGAGAACAACAGACACTTGAGTGTACGTCTGTCCGAGATCTTTTGAAGATAAACGCTCAAACAGCACAATATTTGCAGTAATAATGGAAAAAAAAGTTCTGTTAGAATGTGCTGATGGTTTGCAGATGACTTGACTGGCATTAAATAGAATACACTGCACTTTAATCTCACCTCATTCTTACAAACTCGTTCTTTCTTTGCAATTCTCAATTATGATTTACAAAATAGTCACTGTAATTAATCCTGTCACTGTAAAATATTAAATTTACAAGTACTACCATGATGCTTAACCCAATTAAAAAAAAAATAATAATAATTTGTTTTGAGTTGATGGATTTTAAGATTCTATATATTTTTTTTAAATGGCATGAAAGACATCATCAGCTCTTAGTGTAGTTTTTTCTCTTTACTGAAGTAAAAAATGAAAACCAAAAGTGAAATCACACTGACATGATTAATTTGTTTTAGTCACCAAAAAGAGAAGAAAACACCATTCTTTAACAAAAATGCATTAAAATGGCCTTTCTAAAACTAAAAACAACCATCAACATTTACAGGGCAAAGCTCACAATTCAAAACGAATCTCAAGAGGAGAGATATAAAATTACAAATTGTCCCTGTTGGAGTTTGTGTGACCCTCACACTTTGATTCGATGAACCCGTTTCCATTTGTTCTTGTGGCTTTGGTTCAGTCTGTGCTGGTTTAGCAGTAGTCTTGCTGGAGGTGTATGTGAGATCCGATCCCTTCAGACCCCAAACCCACAGATAAACCCCTTCAGACCTGAACTGACGATCAAATCAAAATGCTTCATAGTTCACATAAACACAAACCTGGGTCTTCATTTGCCCTCCCAGGCATCTTCACGCTGCTTAGCAGCCAAACACTTTTGTTCTGATGAGGAAACAGATCAAATAAATCCCTGTTTTTATACCAGTCTATCAAAATACGAAGCTGTGAATAGTTATGTCACCTTTTGCCTTCCGTAGTTTGTTCCTCTCGGCCTCTCGCTCTTCTTTGGTCTGGTTACTCTTCACACCCAGAGCCCCGATCACCAGGCGGCGAGCCAGAGCCGCACTCGTCTGAGGACGCTCTTTAGCTGGCAGCAGATAATCTACACAGGGACAAAGTTTAGAGGAGGTAAAATATTAAACAAGTCTGAATTTATTAATTCATCTGTGATGAATGCTCAAAACGGTCTCATAATGAATAAAACATGAGTGAATAAGAAAGACCAGGAGTACCGGAGCAGCTGCGCGCTTTGGCTTTAGTTGCGTTTGATGATTTGGATAGAGGCCTGATCTTCATCATGGGGTTCTTCATCCTCAGAGCATCACGAGCTACACAAACACACTTTGTAAATACAAGAAAAGGGCAAGGTTTCTCACTTTTGGTGGCTCATCAATATTTTGAATGTGTGATGCTAACAATGTTTTCCGGAGAATAAGCTGGATAGGTTTTGAACAAACACAATAGCTAGCAATCAATTAACAACCAAAAAAAATAGATGGTTTCTGGATCTAAATTTGGCAAGGACACCTAATACAGCTCTTCTCAGCAGGACATTTCTAATCTTCAAACTCTTTGGGTTCTTTTCCACAGTGCTTCTACAGACAATTTCAGATCCTCAAGCACGTCACTGAAGTTAAAACCATCACGCCATTTTCCTCCAGGTCAACCAGCTATTGATTCCCGAGATCTTATAGGCATCATGTAGTCATTCACAACATCTGGAAGATGCACTGACCTGCGAAGGGACTGGAGAACAAACCGAGGACATGCATGTCATCAATCCACTTGATGTCAAACCCCTTCTGCCTGAAAACACACACAAATATTTCAATAATTTAATTACACATCTGTATTTTTATAGTTCTCAGATTTCAATTAATGGTCACATGCAAGTTAAACAGATATTTTTAAATCTTTTTTAGCATTTTTTTTTGGCAATTTGCAAAAAAAATAATACCAGTTAGAATAGAAATATTTCTGCTGTAAATTCTTCACATTAGACGTTAAACCTTTAAATTTTGCTGCTTTAAAAAAAAGAAAAAGGAATATTATGTGGACTATTTGAGCCGGAAGCAATGTTTGAAAGTTAAAAGAAATTAATGATGGATTTGTTTCTTACAAACAGCTTTTTTCCATTGCTACACAAGTGATGTAATGCTAAATTTCTCTAAATCTGTTACACATCCACAACTTGGAGTGTAAATTTTCATCAGATTTTCATTTTTGGCTGAACTATCCCTTTAATTTAATCACAGCCTTTGATTTGACAAGGCATGTCACTATTTCAGTTTTAGTTTGCACAGCCCCATTTCTTTATTTTCATGTTGGTTCGATGTAATCAGTTATTATCTTTTCATCAAACCCTGATTGTGATTAATGATAAGAGCTTCACACACTGGAACAAGCTGAAGGATCTGATCAAGTCCTCCGTCTTGAACTCAGGCGGGAAATCGTAAATCTCGACAATGTGTGACAGCTCATCGTCCCGAAGCTCCACCTCCTCTTCCTCCTCCGGCGTCCAGTCATAGTGGTCGGAGCGCGCCTCCTGTGAAGACGGCTTCTTGCGGCCCTCCGTCAGAGACAACTAAAATTGGAAAAAGAATCAAACATGGGCACAAACCCCAGCTAAAGCATCTCAGTTCATTATGTCATCACGAAAGGGACAGCTCACTCAAAAATGAGGGAAGTCTTTGTGACTCTTACCTCCTCCATCAATTGTGGATCAAGACAGTCACCGTCATCATTAAACAAAGAATCCCAGTTCTCCCCTTCCTCCCCCTCCTCTTCCTCTTTTGGCACCCCATCATGTTCTAGTGCACTCCCCGTGTCCTCTGGTGTGTTCATAGTTCTGGATACATTTTGTGTATCCTCCTCTTTTTCTGTGTGCATGTTCAGGTTTTCTTTATCTCCATCCTCTTCCTGTTTGACCTCTCTGTTTGGAGCATCTGTCACTTTGGCTTTATCTTTCTTATTCTTGCGTGCCTTGTCGGTGTACCGGGGCCTGGGTTTGGATTTCTTGTCACCATCTGTATGAGGCTTCTCCGATTTCTCGGCCTGACGTTTCTTGGGAACGTCGTTTTCCATGGGCTTTTTGGTTTGGGCCGGAGCAGCCGCTTTGGGCCCCTTGTCTGTCTGAGCTGCTTCAGTCTCCATAGAAATCTGTGTAATGAAAGTGTGTCGGTGAGTGTAATGAGGACGAATGCTGTTTTTAGAATAGCGTACGAACACACTGTTAGAGAAGTGTCCATGGAAATGGAAATGGCCTGCATTTATGTAATATAATTTGCCCTTTCTTTTCCAGTGTGTTACATAGATAGGGCAGTGTACATATTGTAATTTTACAACATCCTTTGAGACTCTTTGTTTAAATCTGTCGTTTTCGCTATTTAAAACTGATATTTCTGGACGAAGTTGGATCAACAATGCAAAATCATTATAATTTACAAGATAATGAATGACAAATCAAATCAAACGACAACAATGTAGCATACTACTGTCTGACATATATTCTCTGTTTTAAAAATAGTAAGCTTTCATAACAAAAACACAAAATTACTGTTCGTGACACCATTTAAAAAACCCGAAATATCTATTCAAAACAACTCAACAAGCATCAAATTATTCTAGGATAGTATGTTGCGATGTAAAAAAATCAACACTTGTAGAGGAAATTATTCGCAGTTGTCTTCTACTTACGTCTCAATATTTTTCAGTTCGCCGAAACGTTGAAACCATAACCGGATGTTTGGAGACGTAGGGGCGGCGTGACGTCACGGTCGGAAAGCCTATCACGGGAATTGTAGTTTAATAGTGTGGTTTAAATACAAAGCTGACATCGATCCAAAGTATCCATAGTAAACATTTAATTATTTTAATCCGTTCAATTGAAAAAATCTTATCTTAATCATTGAATTCCATGTCAAATGTAATGCCTTAGCAGTACATGTGATAACGTTTTCAGTAACACATCCATATTATTATCCACAGGAAATATTACAACTATTTATAAAAAAACATGCAAACCTGATTATTTTAGTATTATTGTAGTCAATCATATTCATTTTAAGTTTATTTGTTTGAGTTGTTAGGTACATAACACATTTTCATGCTGAACTGCGCGTCGTTAACGCCCTCTTTTCTCTTGCGGGCCTGTGATTGGGCGGACCTTCACAGTATTTAAAATACTCGACGATGATTGGATAGTCCCTTACGCAAGCGCTTATGTAAAGCGGCTGCAGTGAAGTTGTGCAAGGAAGGAGTGAATACACATAGTATAAAAAAGAAATCTCACATAATTTCCCAAGCTTTTGAGTCAAGCCACATACTGGAAATTCTGAAATTCTGAGCGTGAGTATCCACTAATCCAGTCCAGTCAGCACGAGAGGAGGATATGACACATTATATTTTACTTCTAAAGCTAAAATAATAGTTCTCTATTGAGGTGATGATGGCTTGCAAATGCACGAACAATTCTGTCCTGTCATTTCTCTTTGGTTTGCTTACTCTAGCTCTGAAAGTCTATTTCGTTTGTTTTCTTTAATTCAAAATAAATGTGTTCAGTTGTGCATCCTCGCCACACTTTCTTTTCTTTCAGTTTAATTAAAATATAATTGCATGATCTTAATTATGTTTCATTTCCATATGCTTTGTAAGCAATGCCACAAGTTCTTTTCACCTGCACCTATTGCATGACTGAAACATAAGTATGAAAACTGCTCTTTGTGATGAAGAACACTGTTTGATTGACAGGAGGAGATGAGGATGCGGTGGGCGTGTCTTCTCGGTTTGGCTCTCTCAATGTTCCATGTTCTCCATCACCACAGATACGGTTCTGCCTCCAGATGCTCCTCATGTTGATGCTTTGAGGAGAGATATTCACACAGTCAACACAAACAGCCGCTGTGTTGGTAAGACCTCCACACTATCATTATCTGTGAATTAAACAATCAAGGTTCATAATAAACATGCATCGATTGTGGACATTTAACTAATAATGGGAAAACTTGCATTTCTTCATCTTTTAGGATTTTAAACATGTTAGAATTCTAACGTGAACATTTCTGACATATGAGAAATGTGTTTTTGTCACATATGTGCAAAACGCTTTTATAAATAAAAACATACTTCTAATACAATAGTGCACAATACAATTCTGGTATTTCTGATCAGATGTATTTCTGGTCAGTGCATTTTCTCAATGACAAAAACCTAGTTTTGGACCCAGTTTTGCATATTCGTGAAAATGCATCTTTAATGACTCTGACTCTGGAGTCTCAGAAACTGCAGAGAGATAGATATTTGGGATATAGAGTATTTAGAATATTCAGTGTTGTATTTATGAAATAAGGGGAAAAAGGCAATGAATGTTGAAACAATTTTCACTCAGAAATTTTTAGTAAAGTTAACAAATAATTACAAATAAACAGCAAGTAAACTTTGCACTAACTGTGAACTGAATTGATCTTTTCTTGTTAAACGCACTCCTGTCATAATCTTTTTTTCTTTTTACAACTTCGTAAAAAATATACTGTATATATATATATATATATATATATATACATATATATATATATATATATATATATATATATATATATATATATATATATATATTTTTTTTTTTTTTTACATTGTATTTAAAAAAAAATAGGCTAGAAATGTGCCCTTGTAGTTACTTCTTTTCCACTTTTTTTAACACTTTATATGACTACATCTATGCCAAAAAGATTATGTATATTATCATTCCTCATTTTTAGTCGTCTTCTTCTTTTATGAAAATAATCATTTGAGCTGAAATGTGTAGTTTTATTGCAATGAAAGTCTTAATAAAATCTTGATTTAATTACTCTAATTCATAGTTTATATTAAATTTACTGTAAACAATATTGTATTTTTTTTTATATTACATTAATATCTTACATAACAATATTCTTAACAATAATCTTTTGAATTTGTTGTGAAAAATGTTTATTAAATTGCTAAAGAACTATAAAAAATACTTTATTTTAACAATATAATGCCTTAATAATAAAACCCTTTAAATAAAATGTGGATTAAATAAAGAAAGGCAGAACTTGTTCGGTTGGCCATCATTGTTCATTTATTTTGCTACACAACAGTAAAATCACTCTCAGTTTCTTTTACGCTTGATCTTTGCATAAACAGGGGCCGAAGGTTCTCCGTGAGAAATGAAAGCTCATGATGAAGGACCATGAGAGGAAGCTCTGGCTCTTGAGGACTCGTTTCTGCTCTGACGCGGCGGTATGAGTACAAAGCATGAACGATTAGCACACTATGAAATAAAACACAACACAATAAAGTCATAAATCGTACCCGTGGAATAAGATGGCAGTATCTAGGGAATGTATAAAATATCTGGGGTCAGATGTCAGTCCTTGACATCTCTGTAGTCTAAAATCTGACTTCTGTTTAATAGAGTAAAAGTGCTAATGAGCAGAAGGATGATCAATCATGAAGATGGAAGACTGTTGAGTGCCGTTCGGCAGCTACATCACAGGCGTTTGTGAGTGAGATTGCATATTACAGTGACAGAAGCTCATGTGCACTTTACCCAGAATGCTACAGCGAGTGACTGGAGGATGTGCAACATCTGCGAGAGGACGGTGGTAATGACTGAGGTAATGACGTGCTGCTGATCCAACAGCGGATGTGTCTCGTGGAGGCAGTGCATGTCAGGTGTGTTTGTGTTTGGCGATGCTGAGCGGACGCTCAGGCGTGAGTGTGTGTGAGTGTGTGTGTGTGAATCATCGTCCGCTGCTGCTGGTTGTGCTGCTTCCTGAGCTCGAAGCACTGGAGCCGCGATCCTCGTACACACTGATCTCAATCTAACACACGCTGGGGTTAAGGGAGCAACATCACAGCGTCACACAACCTTACATGCACTAACTAAAGACATAACTTTACACATACATGCTTTTAATACTTGCCATGATTATGAGTAAACTGCATGTCAAATTTAGTCTTATTTTAATATCGTTTTTGTTAATATTTTGAATTCGATTTTATTTTTACATTTTCTGTTTTCATTCAAAATTTATATAAAGTTTTAGAAATTTTGTTGTGTGTTTCTGGTATTGTTATTCGTTTCTAAATATTATATATGTAATAGTTTTGCTAAGTTTATTATGTTTTATTTCAGTGAATGGTTATTTTATTTGAAGTCATGTTTTTAAGATTTAGTTTTGGTTAATGATAATATCCCTGGTCCAGTTACTGTTATAAAGCAAAAAAGACACAACTATGACTAATTATTTACTATTTTCTCACATTAAATTAACATAACGTGAAAACATCAAATGTCTGTTCGATCCCTTAAAATGGTGAACATAAGGAGTCTTGGCCTTCTTGACTTTTTAAACAATTAAAATCATAAAACAAAATAATTTGACTTTCAACATAATCTTTTGAATTGCTATTCTATGTATTACAAAAAATAATAATTATAAAAATATTAAATATTATAATATCTTAATTTAATGAGAAACCATATTTAGGTTATTTGACATTTGTCATAATCTGTTAAATCTATATTGTGGGGGGACACATAAAAATAATTTATTATAAATTCTATACGTAAATATTATACATTTATTATAAAAATAAATATTATATAATTATAAACCTTATTTGTTATCAAGTGTTATCAAGAAATCAATCAGTAATTTATCAGTAATTACGAAGTATAATAATATAATAAAACTATATTGAGCTTATTCGCCATTCAGCATTATCTGTCAAAGTAATTTAAAGTAAAAAAAAAACCATAATTAATATATATG
The DNA here is from genome assembly GCF_003368295.1 of Carassius auratus. Classification (NCBI taxonomy): domain Eukaryota; kingdom Metazoa; phylum Chordata; class Actinopteri; order Cypriniformes; family Cyprinidae; genus Carassius; species Carassius auratus. The sequence continues at coordinate 8,596,701 of NC_039243.1, forward strand.
TCAAAAACAATATTTGGTTACATCCCACATTTTGATCTTGTCTCAATCTTGTCTTTAGTTTTTCAATAACTGCAAACCTCACACAAAATAAAGACATAATAAAAAGAGTTCACGAAACATCCTAAAGCTGGACTAACGCCTGTTTCTGAAGAACAAGCAGCTTCCTCTGACCATCTGCTCGTGTACACACAGTATTTGCAGCTTTCTCTGTAAGGATACGACTCTCATGCCTCTCTCTATGGGGTCTGTGATGAGGAGACCTCGAGGAGCGTAGACCTTCTCATTCTGCTCCTGAATGTAGCGCGAGATCTTCTTCAGCACCTGCACACACACACACACACACACACGCATACTTTTGACTAGCAGCACCATTTTTATTCACCATAGTTTGCCAAACCAACACATAAAGTGACCCAGAGTATGTTTGATTTTTACCTGCCGTTTTCAGGGTGGGTTTATCTGAATCTGATAACTTACCTTCTCGTAGCGTGTCTCGATGCACAGGAATATGAGGTAAACTGTGAGGCAGGCCAGACATCCCTCGAGGTAGGACTGGCCTCCGATCTTCTCCGCCTCTGCATAGTAATTATTCAGCGTCTTCACCGTGTCCTCAAACAGTGTCCTCTCAATCTGACCAATCAGATGCAAGGAAAAGATGAGTCAGCCAATCAGAGAACACCAGGGAGTTCACACAAGGACATCATATGGCAGAAACTACTGTTTTTTTTTATTGAAAACTAACTGACACTGTAAAGACATCAGTCTCAGGCCAGATACACACATGATAAAACTTGATTGCGTCTAAATGAGAGAATGACACAGAAATCTCTAGGTTAAATTCCCTTTGCCTGTCATTTCCTCAGAGAGCCTTTACTGGCTGTCTGTAACATGATCTTACACCTTTAAACAGCTCTATTATCAGCTCTATTAGCAGCTCATTATGTGTGTGTTGTGTGGAGTTGCGCACTCAGCAGTGCTTTTGCTGAAGAGCAGAGTTTCTCTGAGTGAAGAGCCCTTTTCTCTTTCCTGTCCTTTTTACTTGCATTGCGTCTCTTTTGTTCTGCCACACACACACACACACACACACTTACCCTGCTGTCTAACTCGGAGGGGAACTTGGTCTGGAACTTGCAGACGGTGCCATCTGTGTAGTCTCTCTGAATGAAGACCTTATTGGCCAGAGATGCACTGTGTCTCAACTCCTGAAGGTTATGGAACTACGACAGAGGACGAGAGAGGGTTACAGCACGCTGCATTCTGATCTAATCATAAATTCAGTTTCCTTGGGCTGTTAGAAGCTAAACAATGCATGAAAATGGCTTGATGAGTGAAACCAGAAGTTTGAGCTGGAAATTAGCCATTCAGTTATATCACAGTTATGGTCCTACTTGCTAGTCAGTGACAGGCGGTATTAGACATTTCTGCAGTGTAGTGCAATGACATCATTTGGTCATCACTGCATTACTTTGAGCTCATAGACTGATGCAGTCATGTTGATGTTGATTTTTGTCATTAGGCTTGTTTGAGATGAGCAAAATCTGCGCAGAACCGATCACCGGCGATCACGGCGAGATGCATGCCGGTTAGAAAAGTGTCCGAGTTACGTCCCCCTTGCTCTGATGTCATGCTGACGTGTGGCAAAAAACTCTCACGATGGCGAGGTGGCTGTGTCGGATTGAGCAGTCGAGCGCAGTTGCTCTCCACCGACTGCGCTGATCAAAAGCATGATGGGAAACGACTGACTGACGACACAGCTTCATGCTCATTGGCTGAGAATGTCAACTGATACATTTTCTCTTTATTCTAAGAATTAGATTACCCATTTATTTATATTTACATTCACACTAAACAAAAACAAAACACACCTAGTGAATTTAAGAATTAGGACATGCCTTTATTTAATTTTATTTAATTTTTCTCTTAATTAGAATTCTTCCTTGATGTAATTTTCACTTTATTCTATTTGTGTGAATTAATCGATCCATTAAAAATATACATGCACACATACTTATCTAAATGGACTGTTTAGCCATTATGCCTTAAAACAAGGGAAGAAATTCTGAAGAATGTTTGCTACAAAACAGCTTTGACTTGCATAGTATGGAAAAATGGTGGCAGAAACCTGTTTGTTTGCAAACATTCTTCTAAATGTCCTCCTTTGTGTTCAGCAGAACAAAGGAATTGATGCACATGATGACAAAACAATGGTATTTCGATTACATCCACTTTGTCTGCGATAAAAAATGCAAATGCAATCTCCTCCATTGCTGACGTTTCCGCGAGACAAAACAGCGAGATTCAGGAAGTGTCCGACTTCAAAGGTCTTTTTTGACCCCTTTCCTTACTGCAGCCGCCTACTCTTGCCTACATCATCTCATATATTGATGCAGTGAAGTCATTATCTCATAGATTGATGTTGATTTAGTCATTATCTCATTGATTGATGCAGTGATTTCATTATCTCATAGATTGATGCAGTAATGTCATTATCTCATAGATTGATGCAGTTGTTGTTATTACATCATAGACTGATGCAGTGATGTTGTCATTATCTCACAGATTAATGCAGTGATGTCATTATCTTAGAGTAATGCAGTGATGTTGTCATTATCTCACAGAGTGATGCAGTTATGTTGTCATTATCTCAGATTGATGCAGTGATGTCATCATTAGCTCAGGGTGATGTCATGATCAATAGTTCAGAGTAGTGCAGTGATGTCATCATTAGCTCTACACTGCATTCCTACCAAATGAATTATCACACTGCATTTTTTAACTAGCGATCATGAAACCTCCGAGTAATGCAGTAATGCAGTGATGTCATAATTAAATTATATATTAATCCTGTGATGAACTTAGAATTTAATGCACACATTACTGTCCGTGTGTATTCACACACACATACACACACACACACACACACACGCACACACACACAAACATCAGGTCGACTGGCCATCTGTCACTGCCAATACACACTCTAAAATCAGCCTGAGTCATGAGTCCTTTCATCCCCCACTCCTTCCCTGCGTTCTCACCTCTTTATTTTGCAGTACCTGTCATGATCACACACTGGAAGACTATAATAAGAAAGCACATTCCATAATGAACTACTTATTCAAAAACTCAGCTCTGTTTTAGCAGCAGGTCCTGCCAGTGCATTGCTCCCTCTGATAAAATAACAGGCTGAGACATGACATGTTGGTTCAACACACACATACAGTCTCGACTTATAGGATCTTGAACTAAACGATGTTGGGAAAAGATCTAATAAACAATGGTACTTCAGTATAAACAATTGTATGCAATTACGAACACATTCATGAAAAACTACATGCAAAATCAAAAAAATACATTGACCATGGACAATGTACTAGCAAAATTTTGTTAGGTACTTTTGTGTTTGCGACATGTCGCATACTAGCACCATGTTTTTTTAAGTACTTCACAGTTCTATGTAAACACTAAAGTACAATACCGTCTGAAACCACAATAGTACTAAGTTACCGCCACTTTTGTACGGGAAAACTGAGATTTATTACGACAATGGTTCTGGGCTGTTGTTACTAAATGCCTCATTAATTATGCATGCAAGCAGCATTTGGTCTCGGTCTCAGAAAGATGAGAGACACTGCTACCGACTCCCACGAGCACAACCGATCGATCGCGAGGAGACGATCATTTAACACGCACTCACCGCTGATACCAAATATATCAAAACACAATCTAATCACACGGTGTAGCCTGTGCAGAATGGTTATTGACTGTCACCCCGGGAATTATGCTTGTTTTCCGCAAGCACGAGATTAAACACAGATCTCGCGCTCGAACCACAATCGCGCGCGCGTTCAAGGTTACTCGGCGGGACACACAGTTGATTGTCAAATAAGCCTCAGTATAACTTCTGAAATCACATTTTAATGCCCACCACAAGAAATCACAAAAGGAAATAACATATCGCCAGTTAAAACACTTTTGAAAGGGGATATGAAAAAAAGACAGAAAAGAAAGACGCTTACAGATTCGTGGCAGTACGGGAGTTTAGTTCGCTCCGTCGCTGTCCGCGGTGCTGAACTCATTCCTGATCCGGCCACCGATGAAAGAGACGCACAAACACTCCCTCTGCTTTCACTAAAAGAGCTTATCGAGCCGCGGACAGTCGCTTTTATCCTCTTTGATGTCCAGCTGCGCGCTCCACTACGTCACACTCGCACCAGACCCTTCCGACTCCACACAAGCCTTTGTCATCTTCATGAACACGGAGCTTAAAGAACACTTTCTCTTATGGATCTATCCTAGCAGCTGCTGTAAGCAACATCATTTCTGTCAATCATGACACTATGCCAGTTATAAACAGATAGAGAGGACCTGAGAGCATAAGTGAAGAGCCTTTTTCTCTCTCTTGTAATATTAATCATCATTACAACACAATCATTACAATAAATAATCTCGTTTCTCCCTTTTATTTGATAGTAGCATTAATGATCAGTGTCAAGTGAATAATATACGTAAATCTCCACCTGATCGTATCCTTAAAAGTTGTTGTATAACCCAGTATAATCAGTTCAGTCCTGATAAATAACATTTGACCGAATCATTTAGATTACAACATTACACTATCTATCTATCTATCTATCTATCTGTCTGTCTGTCTGTCTGTCTATCTATCTATCTATCTATCTATCTGTCTGTCTATCTGTCTATCTGTCTGTCTATCTATCTATCTATCTATCTATCTATCTAGTCATGCTCGATGGTCTGCGCTTCACTTGTGGCTGTTTAGTTCACTCTCTGTATGATATTTACTTTATTGTATTCTGTGCATTATGGGTTGAGCAGTAGTCATAAACGATTGTTTTTAAAATCGAAGCGTGAAACGGCTGTTCTCGTTCGCCTGTAACGTCACGTACCGATCCGTGATCTCCATCCCAGATTTAAATGATCAAAACGACGCCGAGATTCAGACCGTATCTTCTATCTATCTATCACACACGGGTCGTGTCACCCAAACATGAGGAATAAAGGGCTGTTTCTCACCTCTGTGGCCATGTTTCCATGCGAGAACGAGAGGCTTGTCCCGGCTGCTGAAACCGTTTAGAGAAACAGGTTCACGGGAATAATCGTTTGCGCCTGGGGATGAACTGAGGGGGCGGAGCCGGAAACAATCACACAATGTGATGACGCGCGGAGGGAGGAGCAACTGCAGCTCTCAAGAACGTCCAACAGCCAGAAATTACAATATTTACAATATACAATTAATATATAAATTTGTCAGCTAAAAAAAAAAAAAAACCCAACACAGCTCAAACCCAGCCTACGCTTATTTACCTCCAGCTCAGGCTGGTTTAGCGTTTTTTTTCCGTCGAACGTTCATGAACAGAAGTCGCGTTCGCCTGGAGAGGTAACCATAGCAACAGTACGTCAGAACGCTTTTAAACAGTATAAAACGGCCGGGGGACGACCGAACCGTCATTATAACCTTTATTATAGACATGTGTCACATTTATAACTTCAAAAACGAAATGTTTTGTTTAAAATGTCTTTAAGGTAAGTAGCAGCTAGCTAATTGCGAGAGGCGCCAAAACACAACCGGGGCGCGAAAATTCCTCACAGAAATTCCACAAAGCTTTATTCAAATTCAGATTGTTTATTAATGTAACAGAAGATGTAACCAAGGAAACAGAGGATAACAGCAGTACGACATACATCGATCTATAACCATAAAAACACTGGTTTTACATTCAACCTGGGCTTAAAGACGAATAAAATGACAGGAACATAGCTCATTCTTTCATTAATGTGAGCAGGAGAACTCTTGTGCGGATATGATACACTAATATGATTATTTAATATAAATGCTTTCTGAGGACGTTCCAACAACAAACATACATCAATATATAAATTAAAGCTTTTCGGAGACAGAATTACACAAATAAATTATGGGTCTAAGCAGATAAGCAGCTAGCAAAAGGTTGAATTGTAACTGATTGGTCTAAATGTTTAATGAGAGAATTAAACAAATTCATTTTCTTAAGTTATTGATACCAACTAATCAGATTTTACAGTATGTGGAACAATATAGAGAAGCCATCTAAAATGCGCAGATCGATTGGTTTTGGCATCTAATGCAATAAATAACCAACATAATTTTCATGGTCTTGTTCTCCTCTATAGGATGATTATAATAACAGATAAACAGGGCCCTTGCTATTCAAATTAAATCCCACCAAGGGCTCATTCTGGAAAGTGAAGCCATAATAAGAGTTGATGAAAGTACAATATTTGATTTCACAGTATAGTGACTTCTAAGTAAACCAATCAATCTTGGTGTGAAGCTTTGATAAATATTAGCGGTGGAAGTGGAAAGCAGCATATTCCAAGGAAAAAGTCACCATTAAAGGAGCCCAGGTAGGGGACACAAGTTTTCGACAGGCAAACAACTCTTGAGGAACCTCGGGAAGAGAGTTGAGGCAACAGAAGCGGCAGGATTTTGGTCCTCCATGTGAAATGCTCCGCAGGGGAAGAATGAAACCTCAAGAATCGCTGAAGCCTCTTTTACAGGATTGCAATGGTGGAACATTATTTAATTACTTGGTGCTGAGGAAAGTATTACACATAGAACAAACAAACACAGTCTCTCTTTGGGCCTCAGGAGCTGAGGAATCAGAGAAAGAAAAATAACATTGTGTAAACCCATCTTCAATTAAAAAACTCTTTACAACATTCACACGCTCTTCTCATACCTGTGGCTCCCATACTGGATCTCAACACTTTATATGAGCAACAGCGGGAACAAAAACTGACACCACAGTTACTGCAGTTTCTCTGGAAAATTACAAAGATCATGAGTGAAACAACATCATACAAGTTGAATAGCATGTTCAACAGGATGAAGCTCAGAAGTCATACCCTTTTCTTTAAAACAGAAAACGCTGAACTGCAATGGAAACAGTTGCCTGTGGAAGGACAAAGAGAAAATATGGTTTTAAAGAAAATATGGATGGCAAAATGAATGAAGTATAAAGAGATCCATAGTGACCGGTGGCGTTGGCAGGGACTCGCTTGCGAAGTTTCTCAGTGAGTTTGGACACTTTACTGCGGATGGGCTCGTTCCTGCTCAACAGGCCGTTATCAGACACGGTGTCAAACTCAGGAACACCAGAAGACACCTCCTCATCATCCTACCACAGATAAACATGGAAATAAATGAATTACTTTCATATTCAGATGACAGGTCTGAAGCCGTTAGCTCTCAAGTTCAGCTTGACACCAAAAGATCTTTCACTTCACCCACTCCTGACAAAACCTGCACACAAAACCACTAAAAACATGTGAGCATTTTCCACACATACATATATATATTTATATATAGGTCAATGACTTGATTTTTAATTCCAAAAATGATTCAGATTTTTTATTTATTTAAAGGTCAAAAACGTCAAGGTAGTTTAACTGTATTTATATGTTTTATACAAAACATATTTCATATTTCATATCAAACAGTATGACCCTAGAAAATATATATTTATGATTACATGCTTGAATACACTCCAAACTTTCATTGAAAGTGGTATAGCGTTATTCAAAAATTAACTCGCCTAAAAAGTTTTTTTTACACCAGATTATCGTCACTGACCCATATATAAAAAATCAATGCACTCTCCTCATATGTGACCCTAGAGCACAGAACCAGTCTTAAGTCACTTGGGTATATTCTAGCAATAGCCAAACATACATTGTATGGGTCAAAATTATAGATTTTTCCTTTATGCCAAAAATCATTAGGATTTCAATAAAGATCATGTTCCATGAAAATATTTAGTGAATTTCCTACTGTAAATATATCAAAACTTAATTTTTTATTAGTAATATGCATTGCTAAGAATTCAATTGGACAACTTTAAAAGGGTGGTGATGGTGCAGTGGATAAGTAACATGCCTTTGGTGTGAGAGACCTGGGTTTGAATCCACTGTGAGACACCAATGTGTCCCTGAGCAAGACACTTAACCTCTAGTTGCTCCAGAGGCGTGCGACCTCTGACATATATAGCAATTGTAAGTCACTTTGGATAAAAGCATCAGCTAAGGTAAAAAATGTAAAAGTGATTTTTTTTTTGCACCCTCAGGTTTCAGATTTTCAAATAGTTGTATCTCAACCAAATGTAGTCCAATCCTAACAAACCATACACCAATGGAAAGCGGATTTATTCAGCTTTCAGATGCTTTATAAATCTTAATTTAGTAAAATTGACCCTTATGACTGGTTTTGTGGTCCGGGGTCACGGGTGTGTGAAGGCTTTCTCTCGCTGTTAGTTTCGCTCTGTATGTAGAGGGCTTTGGGTTTAGAGATCAGATTCACTGAAGTCATTAGAAACAGACAAATCTCTGCGCCTGTAGCGGCACATGTGACGACTTCGGTAAATCTGACCCATGTTTGTTGCTGCTGAGCTTTGTTTCCTGCAGTCATCCGGTGACTGGTCTCAGATTTCTGTGCTGTACAGCACTTAACACCATAAAAACACCACAAGCCCTCGAAATACAGGCTCTAGTTAAGGCAGGGGCACATTTCAAATAAGTTAATCCAATTCAGACCCCAAACTGAACATATTCATAAATGTACTTCATAATTCTGAATACCTCTTAAATGAACAGTAAAGTAGCCCATCTCATCTTGTTAGTAGACATTACCAACCCTTTTCATAATAAGACCTCACATAGAAATAGTGTGACGATCAACCCTGACCTGAAGGAAGTTTCACCAAGTAAGCGTTTCCTGTGACATCACTGTTAATAGAAGCCACCGAAATGAATAAAGGCATGAGGGGGTGTGGTTAGAACACCTAGAGATCATGATTGACAGGTGTGTGTGGGCACCTTATGGGCTCTCCATCTCCTCAGAATCTTTGGTAGCAAATAAGATACAGGCCACACCTAGATTCAAAACACGGGCCGGACACTTTTACAACGGTCATGCCTCTTATAACAAGATATATCATCAAATACTATTAGGTCTGGATTCGATCTTGATCCATCGTGCGTCGCGTCTGAGGTTATTTGTAGTTGATGAGAAAAATGAAATACATCTTATTTTAAATTCACACCTGAACACAGACAAGACATACAGGTGAATCTCACAAGCGTATATCCAGGTCACATATCACCCCATAATCAAAAAATGCAACAAATGATATTCTACTTAAAGACAACAGACGAGATTGAATTTAATCTAAATCATTATTTTTTCCTAGACATCTTTTGACAGGTTTTGTGAGATGCACCCTGCTAAAATCTAATAATCATACACGGATTAGACATAAATAAACATGTGCAGATGCATTCCGAGAATTTACAATAATGCAAAAACATGCACACACACATACACACAAAGCCAGGATGTTTTTCGCTCATCTGGAGTTACTGTGAATTTACTCAAATATTAAATGCTCTCGGTTACACTATTACTCACCACTAAAGCCAGAGGAGTTTCCTTGGAGAGCAGAGTAAAGGTCAAAAGGTCAGACATGTACACATACACACTAAACCACATGACTAAATCTACTTAGATAATGTGAAGGCTGATATCCACTCATAAACACACACACTTTATCTGCACACTCAGCTGTGGTCTAACATTAACGCTATAGATCTCCACGCCTCTAGAGGGAGCTACTTACCGGCAGAATAAGCTGAGATTCCTTGAGCAGGCAAAGAGCAGAAATGGGAGAACATGTCAGAAAAAGAGACAGAGAGGGAGACAGACAGACAGACAGACAGAGATTTTTCCTGACCTCAATTGCATCTTTAAACTCATCATCAGGCTCCGCCTCCTCTGCCTCTTCAATGTTGCCAGGAGACTGAGACTGATCCTGAACAGGAAGCACATTCACACAATAAGTCAACCAAAGTAGTGCAGACTAAAAATAATCTGTCAGCTGTCTAGATGTGTTTAATGGTTATAGCGAGAGTTTGTTTGTTTTAATTCTCTCTCACCTCCACACTGGTTGGAGTGGGTGTGCTTTCTAGCAGGCTTGCCTGATCTGGGTCACATGGTTCAGTTTCCTGCACAGGCCGGACCCGACTCGGGTGAACACCCTCCTTCAGCTCCAAAAGAACTAGAGGAAATGAGAGAAAGGACACTGTGTGAGAATGTCTGGCTAAGTGAATCTGAATGGAAATATATATATATATATATATATATATATATTCACTAATCATTTTGATATCAGCATAAAGTCTGGCCACACCAGTTCTGCATTAACACGTCACCTGAGGCCGATGTCATGTCTTTACTGACCTCTGTAGAAGTTCCTGTTCCACAGAAAGAGGGCGCTGTTGAGCACAGACAGACTCAAACCCACAGGAACCAAATACAGCAAACAAAGCGCCGTCAGGAGAGAACCGTAAAACCTGCACAGAATAACACTCATTACCATCACCTTCACAATCCTTACACTCAACTGATGTTTGTTGCTTTTATTAGATGCTTTGCGTTACAAATTAACACAAAGATAACAGAAAATAGACCAAAACAACAGTATGCAAATAATACATACATAACTATATGAGTAATACTACATTATACGCACGGTTTGTACTCATTTCTACAAATACATTTCATGACCTTTACCTGACATTTTGAGACGACATTCATGACCTAATGTTCCATTAGTACAAGTATACATGTAAAATAAGAATAAAAACCTATGTTCAAATTTATCACAGCATATTTGAACTAAAATTAATGACTTATTTGCCTTCGTTTCACTACTGAATCCTATTATACAGAGATTTGTGATGACTTTGCCAAAACTGCATGACTTTTCCAGGTTTATCATAACTGTATGAACCCTGTATATGTATAAATTACAGTTGCTGTCCATCAGTTATTGTTAAGGTTAGTATTCTTGCACTAAACATCATTTTTTACAAAACTGTACTATGGTAACCATAATTTCATTTTAAAAATTCACTGTCAAATTTCAGAAACTTCCCTGGCTATATGTTTTTGATTTTGTTCTTATTTTATCTGAAGAAACACATAAAAATAACTTTCTCATCTACTATGATTTTCATCCTATTCTGAAATTATTCTGTGGACCGTGTTAGTTAATACCAAGCTCACTGACGTGACAATATCTGTACTGGACTATTCAGGCAGACACTTTGATAAGCATGGTCAATTGTCTATGTGCTTCTGTGTGACATTAGCGTGATACTCACATGGAGGACATGGCGTGACTCTCCCAGTATAACACTTTATACACGGATTCTGCATACACACACGCCAGGGTCAGAAGGTCATCTATTCGTTTCAGCCTGTAACACACACACACACACACACACACGTCTTCATCTCTCAGTCTCAGCGCTCTCTCATCACTCAAACATCATGGTCTCCTCCACTCACATGTCCTTGACCTCCAGCATGGCCTCCTGTTTGCTCATGTGGACCATCTTCAGTTCTCGCCGCTGCACGGCAAAGTGCTGCTTCTTCTGAACCGTCACCTCACAGCTCGTGCCCTGGCAACGGTTGCCAAGGTACCCCAGCGCAGCCGGAGTGGAGACGACCAGCAGCAGCAGAGCGACCCACGCACCTGAGGATAGTTTTAACACAGGAGATACTCAGTTAATGCATTACAGTGGCATGTGAAAGTTTGGGGTAAAAACTTCTGAACACGATGAAGATGTCCAAATTTTTCTTATGTTGTTGAAATATAATTTTTTCCCATATAGTTCTAACCTTCGTAAGCAACAGAAGATACTTGTTTGTTTCCCTGAACACAAATTAAGTACAATTTACTTTGATCTTCAAATTCCAAAAGTTTTCACCCCCGGCTCTTGATGCATCTTGTTTCCTTCTGGAGCATCAGTGAATGTTTGAATCTTTTTAAATAGTTGTGTTTGAGTCCCTCAATTGTCCTCAGTCTGAAAAGATGCATCTCAAAATCATAAAGTCACTGCTGGAAAGGGTTCAAATATGCAAAGATGCTGGAAAACTGAAGAATGTGCAGGACCTTAAAGATTTTTCTGAAGAACAGTTCTCAGTTTCAATCATCACAAAACAGAAAGACAGTCGAGGATCATCAGGTAACAGCACACAGTTTTAGGAACCAAGGGTTCCCAAACTATTGAATGAGGTTATTTTACTAATTTCAGCAGTTTTTTTGTGTTGAGGACTAAATGAAAACATCTTTTGTGTACAATATCTTACTCAGGACAGTACTAAATAATGTATGATCTCTCTTATTTTGTTAAAATTATTCACATTTTCACAGATTCTGCAAGGGGTGCCCAAACTTTCGAATGCCACTGTATAGTACACCTGCACAGAATATATGCACAGCACATGTCATTAATTCAAATCTCACCTTCACTCAGAGTGAGGAAGAGGATGTTGAGCAGAACGCAACTGAACAGGGAGCACAGTGGCATCCTCCACCTAAAAACACAATGAGCATCAATAATTCAGAGACACGTTTAGAAAACAACAAAAGCCTTCTGGTGAGAGTCACATGACACAGGCAGAAGCCGTTCTGATTATTATGGGATGTCTCTCACCCGAGCAGGTAGCGCAGCACCTCCAGCGAGTCTGTAACGGGCTCCAGGAAGATGGCCATCCGCTTGAAGGAGATCACCATGTTAAGCAGGTCAAAGGTCAGCGCTCTGGGGCTGCCCAGGTCAGAGGTGCTGTCTGTGGAGGGCAGCTGGGTCAGTTCAGCCCGGTCACCGCTCGCCTGTGAGGGGTCCTGAGGATGGGAGGCTGCGCACTGCATGCTGGGAAATCAGAGACTGTGTTTATCTGATGCTTGTGTGACAGTCTCTCATCTGTTACATCTGATGACTCGCAGTGTATTCAGATCTCTGATGATTTAATCACAATCAATAAACAATGCCAAATCCAGCAGATCTGTATAACGAATATAATAAAAACACAATTGATGTGACAATCAATTTAGTGTAGTTTTAACATATTTTATAAACCATTTTTATAAACAGAACACATTCAGTTCTTGGTTAAACTAATATAAATAGAGAAACATAAAGCACTGCCATATAAACATCAACCAGAAGAAAACACTCGAACACAACGGACTCTCACATTACCTTTAAATCTTTAACAGCGTGTTCCGCCGCTACAGAGTCATTAAGAGGTCTTTAATGTGCATGAAGATCGCTAGATTTGAGAATAATCTACTTAACAGTGTATCAAGACGCTGCGTTATCGTTTATGTCTAGCGACTTCTGCTTCCGGGATCCACAGGCGGATGTGTGGATGTCAGAGCGCGATGATGATGATGATCGAGTGTCAGGAAGAGCAGAGGAGCGCCGATCACATCGATGTGACTAAACTAAACTAAACTAAACTCAGAAACGACTGCCAGAAGTTTTCTGTCTGGTGTTTTGCCATTTTAATATGTTATTGTAATTTGTACAAACAACTTAAAACCCCTTTTTTCCATAGGAAAAAAGTAAACTCAGCAAAAATATTTGATGCGGATTGTTGTTGTGGCTTAATTATCATTATTTGATTGTGTTTGCAGGGATCTGAAATTTTATTAATTTAATGCATAAAATCACTGGTAAATTTACACAAACATTTCTACAATTCTGTCAAGGCGTCTGCCAGCAAATATCACTGAAGGGCATTTAAATGAAATGGTTTGATTATAGCTCTGATAAGTGGTGAGACGTTTGTAGCTTTAAAATGACAAGGTGTAGTGATTTCCAAACTGTACTTTCATTAATGATAACTGAGGGTGCATTTCAATCTACCAATAATCGTCTGATAGTGCTCTGCCCTTCCATCTGGACTTTTTATACAATTAAGTGAAGTGCCAAATAAACATTCATGTTCTTCAAACTTGAAAAAGGTTGTATAAAGTGAAAAGGCAGATTTGCCCAGTGTAGAAAGGGCAGAGCCTACTACTTTTATTTAATATAACCAAAACTGGTCTGTGTTTCCCTCTGTTGGCGGAAAAGTTAAAATACATCAATAATTCGTTTTATTTCTAATAAAATAAATATATAATCAAATAGTTTGCAATCAAAATTTATAGCAATTAATGTTGCTCTTCAATGATCTGCTTCTGAAAGCTGATGTCACATAAAGGAAAAGTTCAAATTCAGACTCAAACACCTGTGTTCTGTAAGGAAATTATAATTAATTTGAATAAACTCTTCGTTCTTAAAGCTCGTGCATTTTAACGATTACTATTACGAGAACTATTAGTATTAGTTCTCTGTCTCTTTTTCTCGTCACAGTTTCACACTGACGTCAATGAAGGATTACTCCCTTCTCACTCTCAGCGACGCACAGAAAGAAGAGATGTGATTGGCTGGAAGGGGCTTGTAGGCGGGCTCAATACTCTATTACAGGGTTCTCATTGGTCAGAGCGGTACAGTATGTGACGAGTATGAAGTGATAAACTTCTCTGTCCGTTGCGCTCGCTGTACACAGACGGAGAAGAGCAGCTAGGCTGTTTACCATACTCTTCTGCTGCTCTCCCTACTGCGATAACAAACATCTAACATGCAAACGATACAAAGACACTAGTTCACAAAGAAAAGGTGAGTAGATGTCTGCATTAGTCTGTCGATGATATATATTTCATTATTTTTTTCCCTAGAGCGTACCAAAGCGGAACCGAATTCCCAGCTTGAAATACGACCAACGCGCAACGACTGTTTTGTCTTTGTGATCCTTCACTCGTCACTCATTACCGAGCATTTATTCTTGAATATATGCTTTTTATCCTTTGTTATTTGCTGTAATTCGAGTGCATGTATCTGATCTGTCTGTCACTGCGGATGTTCGTCCGTCGCTCTCGTGTCGTCACGTGACTCAAAGTGCCGCAAACCAGATGACGAAATCCCGTCTATTATTTATTTTTTACGTTTTAGATTCGACACCAAAAGTATATGTAATGATATTTAGCTAAAAAAAACTCCTGACAGCTTTTTAATTAAGTTTACATTCTTTTATATTTGACGCCGAGTGACGTAATACGATCGTTTATTACGCACAATACGCGTCATCAAAACGCCAGTGCGCCCTTGGTCATTCTGTTTCTGCTGAGATCAGATGATAGCAAGTTAACTAGACATTCCTGTTTATCTCTGAGCAATGCTTGTTTATGTAAATAGCTTACTCAGGCTCAGTTTAACGGAACTGGCAATCTGTGTGTTTATCGCTGCATTGTGCATCATAGTCTGAAGTGTACACGGTATTCTGTTCTGGACACAGCCACTCAGTACTATCGTTAGGTGTTCTAGCAGATGTCGAAACTTCAACATAATATGACCAAAAATACAATTTTCTACATTTAAGTTTTCCATTCAAAATTATCCTTACATTCTGACTTGATTAAATATTTTGCAAACAACATAAGCATCTCCATACGTCAGATGTTTTTAGCAATGATTGCCAGTTTTTAGGGTGCTTAAAAGCATCATATAGTTTTTCCCTGCATAGGTTGATGTAACTGGTGACGGCTCAGGTCAGGTCAGTAGGCTAATGTCTCAAGCTGCTGGGCTTTTTAAATACTCTTTTTCCACTGACGTACCAACTTAAGGCAAGACGCCGGAGCTTGATTAATCTCAATACATTAAAACAATTGTGTTGTATAACATGTTTTCTGATACGTTTTGTTTAAAGATGCCAATTAGATATTAAATTAGAAATGGATAAACACTTGATAAAGATGGGTTCAAAATACTTGTTTTCTTTAAATGTTAGAGTTAAAGGTTTTTCTTTTTATCAAAATAAGTAAATTGTTAACACCCAGAAAAAAAAACATTGTTTTTAGGAATAAAATGAGAAGTGTGATGTATGAACAAACCCCTCTGTTAAAAGCTTAACAATATAGATAGGAATAAAACTTTTAAATTTGTTGGTTTAAATTTTTGTTGTCAGTGCTACTGAAATGGACATTTGGGGCAATGAACAGCCTTATGTATATTGTAATGTAAATCTATAGACACAAGTAAATAAAGTATAATAGTATAAAGTCTTAATAAATGTGTAATTAATATATATAGGAACTGCTAGAAAAGTGTATGTGTATGTGTGTATATATATATATATATATATATATATATATATATATATACTTTTCTAGAAGTTCCTTCTTTAGCATGGGAAAGATATTTGCTTAAAAATTCGTAACATCTTTGCTACCATGTGCAAAACTAGTTTATACAAAATTGCTTGCCGTCTTCTCAGGAGTTGTACAAAACTGTATGTCCCTCATCTCTGTCTCTGCAGATGGATGACGTGGCCTCCGCCTCTGTTCTCGCAGGCCCGTCCCAGCCCACGTTTTCACGCCCGACGACTTCCGAGCGTCGGAAACGCAAGTCTGGCACCGCCAACATCTTTCAGGGAGTAAACCTGAGGCAGCTCAGACGGCTCTTCCAGGCGGCGGGGGACCCAGACCCCGAGCAGAGAGCCCGGATGGTGTGGGGGAACCGGAGAGCAGCGGGCGGAGAGGACGGAGCAGACGGGGAGGAAGAGGACGAGGACGGAGCGAATGCGGAGGTGGAGACGGGTTTGGCCCAGGCGCTGGTGGGACTCCGGGTCCGAGCGAGAAACCGAAGTGGCCTCAGGGTGGAGTCCCATAAAGACACAGGAACAAGATGGGTGCGAGCGTTCGGCCATCTCAGGTGAGAAAGAGAGATTATAATTAGTTATTTCAAGATGAGGAACAATTATGGTAACATACAGTACTCATTAAGGTGTTTAAACTGTATTTTAGCGAACTAGATGCAAGTATTAAACTTTGGTAATGAATTCAGTCTGCAGCTCTGAAATGAATTTGATGTACAGACTCAAACTGAAATGTACAAAATAAAAGGTGTTTAAAACTGTTACTTAAAATCTAACCAACATCATTGTAATATTTATATATTTCTCCCAAGACATGTCATGATTATGTCCAGGTCACATTATACCCCAAAATGACAAAACCTTTAATAATAAGAAAAGACATTAATACATAAAGCAGATTTGCACAAACACACAAAAAAACCATAAAATAAAAATAAAAAACATTGTAACTATATATATATTAATGTGTGCATGTATATATTGTTGGGAAACAGACCTCATTCTCATTACTTGCACTGCAAAAAAAAAAAAAAAAAAAAAAGGTATATTATTTATTGGCAAAATATTCATACATAATGGTGGTATTTGTCTGCAAGTCATTGTATTGCAGTATTGTTTAATAATATAATACAGTATTTTATTATATTCTAGTAATTACCATATTTTTGAACTAAAATAAATATATATAATTAACCTTTTGCACACAAAACATAAGTATTTATTTTTTATTCAAAAAAAATTATTCCTTTAGATTTTTGGTTTAAATGCGAATTTATACGTTTTCTTATTTAATTAACGCTAGCAAATTCACTAGTGTCTATTCTGATGCACATGCCAGCAACACACCACCTTCACCAGCTCTGTGTGTGTGTGTGTGTGTGTGTGTGTGTGTGTATGTGTGTGAGAGAGAGAGAGAGAGTTATTGGAAACATGCTAATCTGAACAAATTTAGGTCACGAAATCAGCCACAACCCTATGATTAAGACCCTGTAAACAAACAACAAACTTAGGCTCAGGTCTCTCTCTCTCACACACACACACACACACACACACCTGTGAACATCAGACTATGAGTGAGAAGAATACTGTAGTGAATCACATCTAATAAATGCATGCATTATTATTATTCAATCACCCATAAGAATCAACGAGGGCTCACTGGGACAGACGTCTGAAGTCATAACTGGAGATGAAGATAAAGACAACGATGAAGATGACGATACATCTGCTTTGGGAGCCTGTGGGGGGCAGAGCTCTTTTGAGGCTGGATCATGTGACCAAGCTGACTTCCTGCCCCCAGAGGAAGAGACTCAGGGGCCCTCGGGTGGCCCCAGATGGAGCTGGAACGCCGTTCAGGAGAAGGACCCGGAGCGATACCTGCACCGGATCCGACACTGAGGCAGCAGAGCGGCATCCAATCAGATTACTGCCTGAGAGACTCGCTGTCACCATAGATTTACTTGAAGCCACCGCCTCAATCAAACACTCGTCTTAATCCAGCAACAATCAACACTACAGCACCTGCGGTGGCCAGGACGGGACATCAGCGATAATCCCGCAGGATTACACTCCTTTTATACATTAACACTGTTTACGGGTTTGTGCCATTCTGACATCCTCAGACCTGATCGCACAATAACAGTCAAACACTATTAGAAGGATAGTACACCCAAAAATGACAGTTGTGTCTTAATTTACTCACTCGCATGTCAGAACACAAAAGGAGATGTTCTTGCTGCTATTTACTACAATGACAATACCAATCATTTTTTGGGGCGTGTATCTCACAAAACCTGTAAGCAACCATAAAGGCTTAAGCAATGAGATTACATTTTTTTTATAAAGCAAATGAAGGCTACCTTAGCACAGTTTCTCATAAAACAAATAAACAAAACATTACTTTCAATGCAATAATGATACAATATTCATATTGGAAAAGCATTTGTGCTAAAAAAAAAAAATGTATTTCAGTAATGATAATCACTTTTCATGCAAGTAGCTGTACTTAAGTGTCTATGAGTGAATTGAGGTATGTAAGCATAAAAGGACATAAAATCACCCCCAAAGCAGTTTTGTAGTTATTTTTACTGAAAAGAGAAAATCATAGTGGTTTGGAACAACATGTGGGTGAGAAAATGACAAGATTCTCTTTTTTGGGTGGTGATCTGTTCCTTTAAATGCATTGATTGAAGTCTCATTGACGCTTCCAGAGCACCTTTCAGCACTATATATATATATGTGTAAGGAGCTGAAGAGTTATTTAATGATTTGTCCTTGTATTTGGTTTCAAAACACTAGTTTCTCAATATTCCTCATCTTCAGGAAGCATTCTGCCTTCCAGTAATGTTTAATGATCAATAACTAACATTATAAAATAATGTATTTGTATTTACTGCAGTTCTCTTCAAATCATTAGTGTTGTTTTAAATACACATAGCTTGTGGTAATATGTAAATGCTGCATAAGTACTATCTCCTGTAGATGTATGCTGGACACTATAAGTGTCGATTATTTAATGTCTTCTTCTGTCACTCAGACAGACAGTTACAAGCAATATAGATGAACACATGTAGCCGAAGTCAATGAACACTACTACTACATGCATAAGAACCAGAGTTGTTTTTCTCCTCGCCATTAAACTGGAACTTCCAATTAAACTGGTTTGGAAATCAACCTCGAGTCTTTTCTTTTATTGAGTACCGCATGATTATATAATCTTACATTAAATACATTACATACAAATGATACAGTCCATTCTCACCTTTTAAGGTCAGTTTTGTTGACACCTGTGAATACATTGTTGAAAAAAATTACAATAACTTTCATATTTTCAAATTAAATCAAATAACGAACAAAAAAAGAATGTCACTGCGAGAATGGAACGTTCCAGTGTGTGTGCACGCGCTCGGTGGAGCGCTGAGGTGACTCCGCCTCCAGGGTATGAACGCCAGACATGCAGGCATCAAAATAGAGAAAAATATAAAGCTAATAAAAAAAAATAAAGTAGGGATGAGAAGAAAACTCTCACGAATTATGCAGTTCCAGTGCCGGGAAGTAGCCGTCAAGCATTGAGGTTTTACTACAGCAGAAAGTTTCTCCTTCATCGTGTTTTTAACATGCAAGTAATTCCGAGCGCGGCTTCGTGTGTTCATACAGTGTAACAGTAAACAAGGCAATGTGTTCCTTCAGAACTACGTGTTTCTCATCAGTTATTCCTACTCTGGTTGTTCCCCAAATCCCACCGAAAACCGTAACTGTAATCGGGCTGTACACACGCATTAGCCCACATCACCAACGGGTGAAGAAGGGTCTTCTGCTCTGGAAGCTCTGTGTGTAGGACTCGCTGCTGGCTCTCTGCGGCGCTCGCGCGGTCTCCACGGTCACCGACGGCATCTGCACCAGCTGCAGCGGGCTCTTCCCTTCCCTCAGCGCCTGAATCAGGTTCAGGATCTACAGCAACGCAGGACAACACATCATGTAAGATCATAACGTGGTTTTCATTCAGCTGCCCTGCTCTAGTAGGCCTCCTTTCACATCACGTGTGAAAAAAAGAGATCATGAACAAGAGATGCTCTGGGAGATTAATTAATTAGTGTCAAGAAATGCATTGTGGGAAATGGTCCTCAATAACTGTTAATTTTTGGAAAAATAAGATGAATAGTGTTTGTATCAACTAGGAGACATATTAGAGTTCATGTGAACCCTTTCCCCTCTGAGGGCATTTTCAATGTTTAAATCATGTATTATGGCTAATTAATAGGGCTGAGAGCGATGAGACGATATTTTTTTCCCCCATGTCATTCGATATTGATATCATTACAATATACTTTTATACCATTGATGGGGAAGGATGTGTTATCAAAAAGGTGTCTACTGAAATTAATTCATAAAATTGTAACATTTGAATGAACCTATTAAAATGTAATTAACTTAATTTACAGTAAAACAATTTTTTTTTATTAGTGAAATAAGGTTTTGCACAACAGAGTTTGTAAAGTGTATACATTAATCTTAGCGTCTTAAAATATCTTCATTGTATTATATTCCTTAAAATCACTTTAATTACTTTGAGAAGTACATTTTCCCATACACTTGTAAAATATAAAACAATCTAGTTATTATTATTAGATATGACTCACCTGACCCCTCATTACTGACACCTGCTTCTTGAACTGTCCTCTGTCGAAACCCGGGTCTTTCTGTCAGTGTTAACATCAATACAAAGTCAAACATGTCGGCGAGTGCCCAGCTGAATTAATTGATTTTCAAAGCAGTCCATGTGACTCACCTTAAAAAGCTCATATAGATCTTCTTCGAGGTCTTTGATGAAGTTCGGGTCGGATAATTTGGGCAGAACTAAATCATGGATCTCTAGAGAAAATGGAACCTTCGCTTGCTGCAGCCAAGCCCAGTAAAATGGGTCTACAGGAAATGCATTCAACAAAACGAGTGAATTGACTGTGCGAAAACCACCATCAGATGAAACCCAACACCTCAGAATACATGGTTTCAGTGACAACTTTGTATATAACACTAATCGAGCATACTGCGATCTGATTGGCCAGTAGTTGGTCATGTGTTTGAGAGGTAGATGATGATTGGCTTACAGGCTCTCCATGAATCTGGGTGTTTGAGAGGGAAGGCCAGACCGTTGTCAATGGCTGCCAGTTTAATGATGGGGTCCTTCACAACCACCCAATCACTGTCCTGCATGAGAAAAGCATTCGATAAACTCAAACATGAACATAAAAACACAAAAAGGGGACAAAGGTCTCCCAAAAAGGTACTTGGTCACTCACCCTGTTGCTTGATGTATCCATCGGACAGTCATATTTGAGGAGCCAGTTGTCATTTCCTCGATCTACAGAGCCATACAACAAAATAAAGGCAATATGTGATTAAAATGTGTTTTTGGTCATTTCGTTTGACCTTAATTCTGTTGGTTATCGTGGTTACCTGTGTTTCTGATGATGTAATCCAGCACCACCAGTCTCTCAAACTGGAGCTGGAGTTGGCGATTAGTGTTTTCTGGTAAAGGCTCTGCCTCAAACTTGCGCAGCCAGAAATCTGCATCTTTATACCCCTCTACGAAAAGCTGGAATGAGCCCACCTACAAACAACCAATGGACACGATTTTCATCAGCTTTCTTTTAAGAATTGATTACATTACAAACCTTGATTTGTACCAAAATAAATGTACAATAATCTTTTGAACAGTCAATGAGTCAATTGCGAATGGCATGATCAAATTAGCCTTGATAAGTTGTTTAAGAGCTTGCAGTAGCATAAAATATCGCTCAACAATGTCAGAGCTGATGGCAGGTCTAACATATATGTATATCTCAATATCAAAATAATACTTTATAAACATGGAACATCTTAAAAAAAAACAAAAAAAAACCATCTTCCTCCAGGCAGATAGGTGGCGCTGTCATAAACTCACCTTGGGTGGCAGGCCAATCCGGTGGAACCGTTGGCCCACCTTGGGCATTTTTTCTAGCGCTAACCTCTTTCCTCGAGCCTTCACTCGGTCGATGGCGCTGTAATTAAACGTATCGCTTGCTAAATACACCACCTGAGAGAAAGAGAGCACAGAGAAGGCTTTATACAGCACACATCGGTCTCCTCTGTCAAGAGTCAGCAACAGAGAAGTAGTTGGAGAGTGAGCCGTTACGTTTAGCTGTGCGGTTGACTAGTGTGTTTTCATGCGTGCTAACAACAGGAAATGAAAGAGGTTGACTAACAAACACCAAACCATCACGACTATCACCCTACTTTCTCATGTCCTCATTCACCTCGCTTTTGGTTTCGCTGAAGATGCACAACTGTGGGAGTCGTTCTCATACCTTGGTGCGTGGCACGATGTTGAGATCTAGTTTCTGGTCCACTAAACTGGCGCCGGCCTCTGACAGATAGCCCTGATTCAGGACCAGACAGTCCCGGCCGAAACAACACGGACAGCAGAGCTTCTGAAGCCATTTGGTCCATTTGGGGTTCAGCTGTCCGTATGGTTCCTCGTTCTTTGGTTTGAAGACGCCGATGATCTTCTGTTGGAGAAGAGAGAGGACATTTCAGGTCAGGTTTCCTGAAGCGATGTGTGCGGTTCAGAGCAAACGTCTGCTCAAACTGAGCCTTTCACACGTTACTCTTTAACGTGACAGTAAAACCAATGCTCCCGTACACTTTACATCTCACATATTAGACTAAAATCACATTCATAACCAAGGTTATGTGTAATTATGTTGAGGTTAAACATATTTTCATATCCTAGTTTAACATGCTGCAACAACCAAAAGGACAATAAAAAAAATAAACAGGGATGCATTAAAGTGATCAAAAGTGTCATTTTATGATGCAATGAAAGATTTAAACTTTCTATTCATCAAAGAATCCTGGAAAAAAATTGTATTAATCCCAGTTTCCACAAAAATATGAAGCAGGATGACCGTTTTCAGCATTGATAATAATCCGAAATGTTTCCTGAGCAGCAAATCATCATACCAGAATGATTTCTGAAGATCATGTGACACTGAAGACTGGAATAATGATGCTGGAAATACAGCTGCGCATCACAGGAATAAACTACATTTTAAAATACATTCACATAGAAAACAGTAATTTTAAATAGTAATAATATTCCAGAATATTGCATTTTTTAATAAAATAAATGCAGCTTAAGTGAGCATAAGTGACGTCTTTAGAAAACATTTTAAAATCTTATTGAACCCAGAAATGCAAGTTTCACAATGGTTGCAGATTTAACCTTATTTTTAAACACTGATTTCCCAACTAAGAGTGACTTTTAACAAAGACTTCATGTGGCCTCCGTGACTCATCTGTGATTTGATTTGATGTGAATGAGAAACTGACCATACATGTGGTCATGTGCCCTGTGACTCATGTGAGCTGCCTCACTAGTGAGCAGATGAAGCTTCCAGCACGTTCACTACTGAGAGGACGAACACGAGCCCTTCACCGCTGAAGATCAAAGACATGAGGAACATCTCAGAAGAAAACGAAACACCGACAGGTATCAGATCACCTCAGTTCTGCCTCCTGCAGGCCGGAGTATGTAGCTTAATTCAGTCAACTCTGATCAGACTAACTAAAACAACTAATAATCATGTCCTATATGACTAGCCAGAAGCTCACTTCTTGTCAAATTCCCCAGGATTACATTATAAATTAAAAATGGGTTTGTTTCCAGCTTGTGTGCAGATAGAAATTGTTATTTTTGGTCACTTTGCAACTTCGATTGTCAATTTCAAATGAAAGACTCAAAACTTTAAACTAGACCAAAATTAAACTTGTACAGAAGAATGTGATTTGATGGAGGAGTAACAACACTGGGAACTCCCACAAAAACATCTAGTTCCTCTTCATTTTGATGTTGTAAAACTGGAAGAGTCTGTTTATTCCTTTCAGGATTATTATCAGTCATTACAAACTTCCTCTCACACATTGAACAACCCTTCGCTTTCTGATAAATATAATCAATAAAACCCATTTTAACCTTTGAGATCTTTCCGAATGAAGGGAGTCAGACTACAAACCAGGTGTAAAGCCGAGAGTTATGGCGTTTTGTGATTCTGTGGCTGAATGAAAGCAAGCCCAATGTCTAACCCTCTCCACAGCTAGAAGTCATGCTGCAGATTTAGATGAATCATGGTAACTCCACAGTTTTTATTTAAAGAAGAGAGGAACTGAGTATGCACTGATGAAATGACCACGCTTACTAAACAACCCTGAACGCTTCTGTATTCTCACAAAAATAAAGTATTGCAAGTAAGCGGTTTAATGATCAATGATGATGGCATTAAAAAAACGACCCACACGGGATTCCAATGTTGATATTGTTAACTACAACTATAAAACATAATTTTCGTTTACTGAAACAAACCTGAAAAAAATATTAAATATTAGATGAAACACTTTAAGAAAAATTTAAATGGTGCCTCATAAACTTAGGTTAAGCACTAAAATTACTACAGCTAAATCTGGGGAAAAAGCTAAACAGAAATAATAGTAAAAAAGCTAACAAAATGACAGAAGCACATAAAAAAGGTTATAGCTAAATCAAAATGTGAATGAATGCTTTTCAGCGTTAGTTCTTGTTAACTAAGGTAGTTAACTATTGTTAACAAATGAACCTTATTGTAAAGTTGATTTTTATGAGAGTTATTACCTTGTATTAAGGTTTTATATAAAAGCAGAAGTGCAGTTCTGCTGGGTAACTGAGTGTGTACTGATATGATCTCTATCTCTGCATGATAATGTTGTTTCACTAAACAGAGCTTCAAGAAGAAAGAGCAGCTAATGCTTTTGTCTATCGATCAAACACCAGTGATCTTGATTTTGAACTACGGGCCTGATAATACTGCTGTCCTGTGCAGTGACACAGCAATGTGTCCAACACCCCTAAAGGTGAATTTGACCTTGGTTTAACCTGGTCTTATTCATTCATCATTTTAAATTACACATCTGGGTCCAGAACAAGGGTGCAATAGAAATGCTAAACAATTAACCAAAGTTTCCAAGACAGTTTCACTTTCACATTCATATTACAAAAACACATAAAAGTGCCTGCAGATGAAGAAACACAACTGTCGTGACAAACTCAACTTGAACTGTAGGCTAGAGACACAGATGTCTGGTTTGCATGACTCGAGGCCTGACCTGATGACACACTGTTACACTGATTCAGACACACACAACACGATCAGCTCTGAAGAGGTGACTGCACTGAAAACTGCGCTTATGTAACGGGGCACAAATCAAGACATGATGACCTCTTACCCCTCCGGTGTCTTTGACGAAGTAGCTGCCGCTGGAGCCCTGGTAGATGCGCTCGGGGTAGATGCCCTCATCGATGGCCCGCTCCGCCTTCCGGATGATCTCTCTGAACTCCGGATCCTCCGGGAACTCGTTCCTGTGCGGGTCGCGGGCCGACGCTCCTCGGTCTCGGTCCAGGAGCGGCTGTCGCTCGCGGCTGCGTCCGGGACTCCCCGCCGGGAGACGCACCACGGAGCCCGGCGTCCCTCCAAATCCGCCCCGGGGACTCGTCGGCTCGGCGGGACCGTAGGTGAACTCGTTGGAATCGCGAAGCGGAGAGACTAGCGGGCTCGTCTCGTCCATGGCGGAGAAGGGGGAGAGGGGGAATTACCCGGGACAAGCGCTAGTTTGTCTGTAATGAAATTATGCGGTTCCGTACAGCAGATCGCCAACAAACAAGTCACATGACAGCCGCTTCCTGATAGAGGCGGGGCTAATGCGTCATCGCAATGCCACTGACCAATCAGCGCTTCAGAACGCTCTTGTTTTTCTATATGTTCACGCCGATTGGTTAGAATTACACCACCCACTTCGAACATGTGATAAAGCCTTTTATACTTTTACTGTCTATGCTTTTATGCAGTCTATGGATAAAGCACAACATCCCTGGAGTTAATGCATAGAGTCGGCAACAATAGTGCAGAAATTATTATTCAGAAAAACATTTTTATATGACTTTTTACAAATATTTAATTATGACTAAGGAAAAGTGAAAAGCTATAAATGCTACATAAACAATGGCTCAGTTTAAGGCTGCTGTGACATTTTGCATAAAAGCTGCATAATAAAAGCTACATGCAAATGTATCTGAACACAGGCTGCTTGTTCTATATTATTGAAGTGGATAGGGATTATCATTAAATACATAATTTTTATGCATATATTCAGCAAACTAATTTTTGTGTTTCATGAAAGAACTTGTCATACACAATTAAAACATCATGGGATTGAGGAGACGACTGTGAACTGTTTCTTAAAGAAACACCGTTTCTGTTCCACTCAATAAGGCAGTTTCTGTAAATCAGTGAAGTTAATCATCACACATATATACAGCTTCAACTTTCTGAAGCGATTCACCAGATGGCTCTGTTCGTGTGTGAGGATGATGTCAGAGCGGCTCGAGGGAGCGACGCGACGCGCACCGCGCCGCACGTGAAGCCTGTTGTAGCAACACGAGTTTCCAAGGAGAGGAGATGCGATGAGACTTTCACATGATGATGAGGCACAGCTCATATGATATTTGACTTGAGTCTTCAGTGCAGCAGGAGAGTGTGCAGCACTGATCAATGGCTGCTGATGAGGAGGCAGATTGTGATCTGACAGCCCCAGACTCTCACTCTTCTCCGGTCAGTGAGCTCTCCTTCAGCCTGCAGAACCTCCAGTGTCAGGATGGGTGAGACAACTCAAACCTTTTACTTTTTACATTCATTTCTTTTGTAATATTATTTTAAGGTAATTAAAGTGATATTAAACGTGCATTTTTAATATCTATCTATATATATATATATATATATATATATATATATATATATATATATATATATATATATATATATATATATATATATTGATATTTGTTGTGAATATTTACTATAGCTATTATTAATTATTTATCATACTGTTCATATTAATCTAGAACAATATCAATAAAACAGAACACAAAGAAAGTGTAAAACATTTTGTTATACAGAAATGCCATGATTTCTAAACGTACCCTCAATAATATTTAAAGTGATCATTAAAGTGGTTTAATATAAACTGTCAGTTGTCAGTTTTAATGCATATTTAATTTATTTAATTTATTGTTTGCTTTTTTTACTGGGTCATGACACCCATTTTATCTGGGAATTGTTTTAAAAACGATTAGTTGTATGTTATAACTTCTATTTGATGCACATTATGTTTAAGTCTTAAGAGCCCGCCCCCCTGGAGGAAGCTTGTTTTGACGCCTGAATGCATCGGCCCACCGCTCAACACCCTCTCCAGGGAGAGAGAGACGCCGACAGGTCTGGACAAGAGCTTCTCTCTCACACACACACACACAAACACACACACACACACACACACACACACACACACACACACGCACACACGCGCACACACACGCACACACGCGCACACACACACTTAATTAACTCTCCTCTGAGGACGCTTCAACCTCAAGCTGTTCCAGCTCCTTGTGTTTGCACATTTAGATTAGTATTGTCTTATATTTGAAGACTCTGTTTGATCTTTTTTTTTTTAATCCTGCAGGTAGTCACCTCTCCTCAAATGTTTCTGCTTAAGATGCAAAATGCATATACTGTATTCTTTATATATTCATTAATTATAAGAATAAGAAACCAGGAAAATTGCTTGATTAAATTTTGTCCTTCACTATTCAGAACCGTTCATACACAGTTATGAAATATAGTGCAATTTACTGTGAATTTTCTTCTAGTTTCTGCAGTGAGAAGAAGACGAGCAAGGTAAAATAAACACACATGACCTCATTTAATAATGTATTTCATTAATAATCTGTGTTGATGACAGCAGTGTTACTATACTATCAAGAAACTATCCTTGTTTTTTATTATTATTTTGAATTTGTTTTTATTTTATATATTTTCTGTTTTCATTTCAATTTATAGTTTTAGAAATTTATTGTTTTTGTAATTTTTTTTATATGTCTTTATAGTTTTTAGTAATTTTTATTTCAGTTTTAGTTACTTCAGCACATCAAGGTAAGCCAAATGACAAATGTTGCCCTGGTAACTCACTCAAATGTTTATTTTTCAAGTTGTTTTAATTACTTGTAATAAACCGGTTTCACAGTTACAGTTTGTAAAGAAAAGACTCACCCCCCTTGCTGTGTTTACCCAGAGCAACTTATAACATCTACGTTAAAAAAGATTTAGAGGGGGATTCTTTTCTAGAGCCACAGCATTAGAGAACAAGCCGTCATATGTGCTGTGTTTGTTTCGGCAGAAGCCTGTCTCCTGACTCCTCTTCAAACACGGTAGGATACAGTAACCAAACACTGCAAATAAAAAGGAACATGATATTAGCACATGATATTTATTTTGACATTATTTTCATGACACTTTAACCCATTTACAACTCTCATAATGTATCTGATGATCTTTTCTGCACTTTTTACGTCCAGCCCAGGAGTCTGTGGAGGAACCGTCGTGATTCTCCTACCAATAAGGAGAACGAGCGAGCCGTTGTCAGTAACGCTTATTTATAGACTCATTGACATATTATTACGTATGTAACCTGAATGTCATTTGAAATATACATTTAAATTTAATATGCACCTAATCATCCAGCCTTAAATGAGTGAAACTCTCGGTGTCACAATTATTCCAGTTATTTCATTTGAACACAACATTCTGTTATGCTGCTTGATATTGCAAACTGGAATTTATTGTCATGTTTTTAATGTATAATCATAACTGGTTTGTAGTTTTGGTAGACATCTGGTTTTGTCTGTCTGTTTGGGTCTCTGTGTTGAAATGGTCTGCACTGTACTGTTTTATAAACTGGGTCAAGCTCATAAAGGGTGTGTTTCATTGCACATCCATTCAAAGTGATGACCTCGTGATTTGTCCCGCAGAAGCGACTGCGCGTGCGTCTGTCCAGCAGATTCCCGGCTGCAGATGAGACCGAGGCAGAATGGAGACAGTACCGCAGTGACCCAGAAGAGGACGACAGTCGCCCTCCAGAGACGGCTGAGGTCGACCTAGCGGTGAGGAGGAGATCATGCGCTATCAGAGGTTTAGCACCTGAGCTGAAAGATGCTTGTGTTATTAGTTCTCCTCTCTCTGCTCGTCTGCAGGCGGCTGTGAGGCTCGGACAGCTGAGGTCACGGCGGGAAGCCCCGCCCACACACGTCACTCAGGACGCCGTCAGTGACCTCACACTCATAGGAGACTTCAGTAAGGTTAGTTCTGCAAAAGCAATATTAAACTATATGACATATTTCATAAGGTTTATCAATGAGGAAATGATCTAAGCGTAGAATGATTTCTGAAGGATCATGTGACACTGGAGACTGGATTAATGATGCAAAATTACATTTCACAATAACTTCAAATAGAAATCTGCTCTTTTACATTGTAATAATTTTTTCACAATATTAGTGTATTTTTAATCTAATAAATGTAGCCTTTGTGTCCAGAAGAGACTTAAAAAAATAAATTTAAAAAAATTTCAAAATGTTGAATGCTAGTGTCAGTTGTTCATTGCTTAAAAGTAGAATTCTTATTTGAGTTGGATTATGTTTTAGATTAATATTTACATTTAGTAGATGTTTTTATCTAAAGAGATTAAAAGCTGATGAAGGTCTGAACGTACATTTTCACTCTGGGTTCTGTTATCTCCATAGCAACACCTGCTTCCTGTTGAGAGGGGTGGTCATCAGGAGCTCCACTGTGTCAGCGCTCACACCGTGAGTAACATTTCCAGAGCTGGAGTAGATCCAGACGCTCTGATAATAATGGGATTTTCTTTTCTCTTTCTCATTGTAATATCCTTTTAATCTCAAAATAGCTGTGATGGAAACATAAGTTTTATGGGTTTATTTGAACGCTAAAATATTGTCTGCTCCGATCTGAAGGTGGCATCTCTGATCAGAGGTCAGTTTGGTCCTGCAGTCCAGGATTTCCTCATCGTTGACTGTCGTTACCCGTACGAGTACCAAGGAGGACACATTAGGGTACTTGTGTGTTTTAATGTAATGAGGTGTTCATGATGAATATCTCTCCATTAATGATCTAATCAATCCAATGCCCAGTCTCAACTTTTCCTAAAAATATATTTTCAAAATCCAAAACATCGAGTGAGTCTGTGACAGAATAGCATATTTATAGTATGCATACTGTGAACAGTATATTTATGATGCATTTATTTGATCAAAAATACAGAAAAAATTTCAATAATGATTTAAAACAACTGGTTTCTATAAGTATATACTGTAAACTGTAAATTATTCCTGTGATGTGCAGCTGTATTTTCAGCATCATTCCTCCAGTCTTCAGTGTCACATGATCTTCAGAAATCATTCTAATATGATGATTTACTCCTCAAGAAATATTTATTATCAATAATGTTGAAATCAATATTTTTGTGGAAACCATCATATGTTTTTCAGTATTCTTTGATAAATAGAAAGCTTAAATAAAAAGGATTTATTTGAAATAGAAATCTTTTGCAACTTTATAAATGTATTTACTGTCACTTTTGATCCATTTAATGCATCCTCACTCAATAAAAGTATCACAATTTTACTCCAAACTTAATATTTTTATATATTAATGTCACACTGAATTGATCAGCAGGTTATTTGGTCTTCATATCTCAACCTTTAACTCCTTCAGGGAGCCGTGAATCTGTACAGTGAGTCTCAGATCCAGCAGGCGGTGCGTCAGGCCTCGGCAGGAGCTGAACTCTCCCCCTGCTCCACAGGAAACACCTCTTCCTGGAGGAAAAGGGGGCAGCGGGCGCCTCATCCATCCGACTCAATCCCGGAGGAGAGAGGATCGTCGCCACGGAAACTGATCGTCTTCCACTGCGAGTTCTCATCGGAAAGAGGCCCACATCTGTGAGACACACTCTCCACACACACACACACACACACACACACGCACACTGAGTGTATCTATGATGACACACACTCTTCTTACCTGCTCAACAGGTGTCAGTATCTGAGGAGGCTGGACAGACGAGTGAATGTGTATCCAAGCCTGCTGTATCCTGAGCTCTACCTGCTGCTGGGGGGTTACAAACTCTTCCATGCCTCTTACCCGGTACAGTACAACACCATACGTGACCCTGGACCACAAAACCTTCTTAAGTGTTGTGCTCCAGGGTCACATATCTGACTGCCTTAACCACAGCATGTTGCAGCATCTCAGTCAGGTGTCTCTCTGTCTCAGGATCTGTGTGATCCCTGCGGTTACGTGTCCATGCACCACCGTGAGTACCGGGAGCAGCTGCACGAATACCGCAGGAGAAGACCAACACGGCTGCGAAGACGACGGCCAATCAAAATACATCACAGACGTTAAATACCATGCAATATATAGAATCAATCATTTGTCAAAAATATTATATGTACTATTATTATGATATTATACCTTTGTTCATATATTTATAACCTTCATGTACACATCTCTCAAATAATCTGTATGTAGGCCTTCGAATAAAGCCTTTCAAACACAGACTGTGGTTTATTGTTAATGTTTTGGTTTTTGTTTTTAAATGATAAATAATTTTATTTTCCATCAGCATCAAATTTAATAAAATTGCACATTTCTCTTTTACATATACATATTTTTTAAAAATAAATAACAAAAATGTGATTATATTAAATAGATACATTTATTAAAATAATTAGATAATAAAAATGATTTAAATGAAGGAATAAAGGAAACATTTATTTTTTTATGTATTTATTTATTTTTATTTTTATTTTACCAATTATATTTCATTAGTTATTTATTTAGTGTATAGTTATGCCTGGTGTTTTCTTTTTTTATTAATTTAAATTAATATATGGTTGTATGTAAATGTGTATGTGTATCAATATTATCTATACTATAAATACGTTTTTTTATGCCTGGTTTAAGATGATGAACCAAATAAAGCAATAAATAAATAAATATTACTTCCAACAGTATGCTTCTATAGAGAAACTTGAAATCTATTAAATTATCTATTATTATTATTTAAAAAATCATATATAATGAAAAACAACCTATGTTTCGGGGTGAGATCATTCATTAGTTATGGAACACAATAATAATATCATTATATTTTAACAAATCATGTTTCATGTAAACCGTTAAAATGTTTAATTATTACAGTTTTACAACTGTAAAACTGTAAATAGTTTAAATTCCTCCTTTAAACTATTGACAGTACAAAGACGTTAATATATAATAAATCATTATAATGAAATATATAAACAGATACTCAAGGTCGTAAAGTGACGTCGCGGACGCGCGTGCTCGTCCCCTGTTGGGTCGCGCGCATCAGGAAGCGTTCTGTCCTCCTCGCGCATAACGACCTCCAAACACTCGCTCCGTTCGCGCCGTCATCAGCATCTCTCTTCAGCATCTCCTCCGTTAACATTCCGTTACTCGCGAACATTCCCGCTGCGTCCAGACCGCGCGTCATGGCCGCGTATAAGCTGGTGCTGATCCGCCACGGAGAGAGCTGCTGGAACCAGGAGAACCGCTTCTGCGGCTGGTTCGACGCCGATCTGAGTGACACCGGAGCCGAGGAGGCCAAGAGAGGCGGCCAGGCCCTGAGAGGTGATCCGGTGTCCGCTTATTAAACTCATCTACTCACGCTCTTTCATTACTTGGTGATTATTTGGAGTCCGAATGAATAAATGACAATCCACCCACAATTTAAGTCGTTGTGATTAAAGATAGCACATTGATATTGAGTATTTGTAATCTGACATATGATTTTTATTGATTTTGTGTTGAGTTCAGTAATTGATAGACTTTTATTATATTTTTATAACTGCTTTTTGATAGTATAACTTCGACTATATTATCTCAAAGGAGTAGAACACCAAAAAGAGATGTTTAACACTTTTAAAATCATGAAAATAAAAATGAATTCCATTAATTTTTATTTCTATGCAACTTTAGCAATAATTAATATATATTACTTAATTATAATAATATTTGTAATAATTTATAATAGTTAATTTATAATAATATATCCTGTTGAAATGTATTATTGCACTTCCATCCAGTCCTATAACTATTGTTTTCTCATTAATTTGCAGCTCCTCATTTCTTCTTTGGTAGTGGATTTACATTACAAATATAATAATCTGCTTTTTGATTTAACATTGACTAAAATGGCCATTATCGAGGTGATCAGACTTGATTGTAAAAAGAAAAATAACATTTTAACTAATTTAAATATTATTTTCTCATCTGTTAAATAACAGAGAACCGCATTTAAAATTGTTTTTGTTTTTTAATGTTTTGTAACTGTCTTCACTGTCACTTTTGATAAATGTAATGCATCTTTGCTGAATAAAATTATTGATTTATGATTTGACGCATGCGCTATATGCAGAAGGATGCACCTCTGGTGTTCTCTCTCTTCCAGATGCGGGGTATGAGTTTGACATCTGCTACACGTCTGTGCTGAAGCGTGCCATCAGGACCCTGTGGCTGGTGCTGGACAGCATCGATCAGATGTGGCTCCCCGTGCATCGCACCTGGCGTCTGAACGAGCGCCACTACGGCGGCCTGACAGGCCTCAACAAAGCCGAGACGGCGGCCAAACACGGCGAGGCGCAGGTGAAGATCTGGAGACGCTCCTACGACATCCCACCTCCACCCATGGACCCCGAGCACGACTTCTACACCGCCATCAGCAAGGTGAGCCGCACACTGACCACCTCCAGAAACATGTCAGTTCAATATGTTAGATTGATTCCTGAAGGATCATGTGACACTGAATGTGATGTCACTGCAGGACCGCCGCTACGGTGACCTGACGGAGGACCAGCTGCCCTCGTGTGAGAGCCTGAAGGACACCATCGCTCGAGCGCTGCCCTTCTGGAACGAGGAAATCGTTCCTCAGATCAAGGAGGGCAAGAGGGTCCTCATCGCTGCTCACGGCAACAGTCTGAGAGGGATCGTCAAACACCTGGAGGGTGAGAAACTGTCTCAAACACCCTGAAGATCATGCCCTGATATTACACCAGACAATACATACACCCAGAAAACACCCTGAATGAGACCAAGAGGAGTCTGGGCTAATGCATAGGGCCCTTTGAAATCTGTTTTATTAAAAAAAAAAAAATTAATCATTTTTTTTATTTTAATGGTTAAATTTCATTTAAGTTATCAAAATGCATGTCTAAATAATATAACTCCATTAAATGATTACAATTTACCCCAATTTATAAAACTTATTTTTCTTTAAAATATTTTTCTTCATCTGGATTTTGTTTTAATAGTTTGATTAAATTTTATAAAAAAATAATGTCTAATTAATTAAAATCTCGAAACTTATATAATTGAACAATTTATTAAATGTTTAACCTGAATTAAATTTTAAGGGCCCTTAAGAAAGATTATTCAAAAAATACAATTTAGCATACATTATTAACACAAATTTTAGGGATCTTTTTTTTTTTTCTTTTTCACAATTTTTTTACATTTCTGTTTAAATCAGTTTTAATAATCCAAAAGCATGTATAATCAGTTAAATTCATTAAACATTAAAAAATATATATTTTTAATGAAAAGTAGGGCCCTATAATGTGGTTTTTCACACATATTCTGTGTGTGTTTTTTTTTAATTTATGATTTAATGCGATTTTATTATCAAGAATTGTGATAATAATTCTATTCTAAAAATTCCTATTTTTATGACTGTATTTCACAATTCTGTCCTTGTTTTCAACATCAACAGAACTCATAGGGCCCTACATGATGCATTAATCACACTGGCTCCTAATATCCAGATTAAGGGTAACAATATTTTAGAATATTTTAGCTAAAGCATAACAACACCCTGGCATCCATCCTCAAGTTTTAAATGGCCATCTATTTGATTGTGCAGATTATAATCTGTGTGTTTCCTCCAGGTATGTCAGAGGAGGCAATTATGGAGCTGAATCTGCCCACAGGAATCCCCATCCTTTACGAGCTGGACAAGAACCTGAAGCCCGTGAAGCCCATGCAGTTCCTGGGGGATGAAGAGACGGTCCGCAAAGCCATGGAGGCCGTCGCTGCTCAGGGCAAAGCCAAGAAGTAGATTATAACTTCACGCAATCCTCCTCAATAAATGCAAGCAGTGTTTTACCGTGAGCCTAGAACCAAATCACTGACCAGTCATTTATTTCCAAATGCTCTCAGTACAATTCCAATGTAACTGCTTGTGTGTGTGTGTGTGTAAATGCAGTGAAACTGAGCCACAAGGAGGAATTTTAGCTTTATATAGTCTCTGCACTGAAAATCCATGACTGCACATTTCTAACGATGGCACACGTGTTTGTCTGTGATGGCATCGCTTTGATAACTGTTGCCAGGCAACAGCGTATATTAATCAGCGGGTGGGCTGCAGAAGTGGTGCATTTCCCGATCTTTTGTGTGATTCATGCTTTGTACTGCTGCTCTATATCTCTGAACACCCACAGAAATGTTCTTGACACAACCCACAAGATCTGCATTTCAGTTTGTTTTTAGGATTCACCCACATCTAGAGTCGAGACATGAGTTTGGTTGGTGATTAACAGCAGATTATATTCCTGTGACCTCATTTTTTGTCACTTTTTATGTGGTAAATATCACTGTATGTTAAAGACGTGCTGTAATTAGTGTCATGTTCTATGAATTTTGACCCATTTTAGCTGCAAACATTCACCAGTAATGAAATAATTGAATATTTTGCCCTAATATTAAGAAATTAGATCATATTGTCTGTTCTTCTACTTTTTGTTTGTTCAGCAAATATTAAAATTATTTTGCTTGACTGAAACATCTGGTTATATTTACATGTTTGTGAGTTGTGCAATACCTAATAAATGTTGGCTTACTTAAGCAGAAATAATGGCCTGCTTTGAATACATATTTTTTTCTGTCTGGTGATAAAAATTCCAACATATCTATCACAATAGATAATAATAATAAAAAAATAGAGATATATTTAAATTGTGTCATGTATCCTTCTGTTTTGCCTTCTGTACGATTTTTATTCGTGAATACTGACTTTATATAAATAATAAAGTTGTAATTATCAATATAATTAATAACAAAATAATATTTTTTTAAGTTCCAAAAAACTTGACATTTGTCATATAATGTATATTTACATTAACAGCCACAACAAATATGGCGGTTTACACGAACCGCCTGTTGATGAAGTGACCAATCAGAGCGCGAGTTCTCCGCTGACTAATAGCCAATCAAAACGCGACTACTGCTTCTTGAAAACATGTCGCCCATGAAGCTGTGTGTTCCAGGTTGGTTGCTCTTATAAACATGCTTTCTTAGCTTCCTTTAGCATTTATCAACATAATCGCTTTAGGGTTTGGTTATGTATTATTTGCTTGTACACAGACTGATATTTGTTTTAACTTTGATGTGGTTAGTAAAAAGTTCTGCGCAGTTTGATTCATCTGGAGCCTTCACGTGCTGTAGGGCTGAATCATCTGCAGCGCTGCTTTAATGACATAAACATGTTCGATTTCAGACAGAAACAGCTGATGATGATTGACTAGCTCGCTGTAATATCGTATATCTGATATGCTATAAACGCGTGTAGTTCTGGAGGTGTTTGTAGGGTTTAAAGACTCGTTTGGCGAGCCCTGCCCACCCCCGGGGCGCGAGCGCGCCTGTCACGCGCACCTGCCCTCAAAACTGCTGCAGAGGGGAAAAAATATATATATATTTATTTGCTTGCAATAAAAATAAATGGGGCACGTGTAAGGAACGGGGTTGAAGTAGAAATGTAAAGCTCACAATTGTCTTAATGTATTTTAATTTATTAATTACTGTACAGAACTGAATATTTAATTTATTTGAGAAAAGACCCTCATTTAGCGGTTTCTTAGTGGTTTAACGATGTTGTTCATATGACGTAATCATTTTATATAATGTATGAATACTAGTGCTGTCAAATCGATTAAACGCATAACATAAAAAATTACATAATTTATTAGATAATCATATATATATATATATATATATATATATATATATATATATATATACATATACATATATACACACCGTACACACATATAGGTTAAACTATATAAATGCAACATGTATTTTTTTGGATGCGGTTAATCGATTTGACAACACTAATAGAAAAAACATTTTATTACAGTGAGCTCGCATCGCACAATACTATTTTTTTTTCTCTAGCAGTTTTCCGACTTGTGCAATGTAAAAAAAAAATAATCTGAATTTTGAGATTAAAAAAATCGTTACATTTAAATGTTTTATTCTCTGGCTGTTGGAGCAAAAACAAACAACCAAAATGAGTGAAACGCAAACTCAGAATTCAAGTCAAAATTGTGTGATGTGAACTCAGATGAGAGAGAAAAACTCTTATCTTTATTATATTTTTATTCCATGGTGGATATAAATCTACTAAACACATTGCATATTGGAGTAACAGGTGAAATATTGAGTCTTGTGGTTAAACTGTTGAGGGTTTTTTTTACGCTTGCGATTGTCTTCTGTTAGAAGTGCTGTAGATGATTCGTGTGTTTTTATGACGAGGCAGGCTGTTGTCCCTGCAGGTGAAAGGCTCTGCAGCACGGAGGACTGTATCCCTGGCACCGGCACCTATCTGCGGCACGGCTACATCTTCGCTTCGCTCGCCGGATACGTGCTGAGAAAGAATGAGGGAGAGGAGGTCCGTTCTTCAGTCACTTTTAGGGATATTTTGGTTTGAACATAGCCATTTTGTTCATTTGTGAGACTTATACGCTCAAGCATCTTGATAATCCAGTGGTCAAACTGTATTCCATCCTTTACAGCTCCCGGTGATTTCAGTCGTGAGGGAGACAGAAACACAACTTCTGCCTGACGTGGGTGCCATCGTCACCTGTAAGGTGAGAGCACTGTACACATCATCACATCACTGGTGTCTAGTGGTCATATCAGGCCTGATCTCATTTGTTTATGTTACAGTGTTTCTGTATTAAATGTGGGATTAATTCCTTTGCAGGTGACCAGTATCAACCCACGGTTTGCTAAAGTCCACATCTTATATGTGGGTTCCACACCACTGAAAGACCGGTTTAGAGGCACTATCAGGTATGGATGTATTATTCATCAATCAAGCCTTCTTTTTTTTTCATACCCATCATATGTATTAAATAAAGTAAGTTTCATTCAGGTTTTACAAGCTGGTTCTGTTGGGCAAATTATTATCGGTAATAGAAAATAGGCAAATATTTGCTAAACTTCGTTTGGTTTGATTTCTCCAGAAGAGAAGATGTGAGAGCGACAGAAAAAGATAAGGTAAGTTCATCGGAAATTATTAATGTTTTTTTTTTCTTTTATCATTTTCATTTTGTTTTAAAGTATATAAAAAATTAATGTGAAAGACCCTAACAGTAATGATTTAAAAAAATACACGTATACCAACATTTTTCAATATATTATTGTATAATGCATAAATGTCCAGATATATATTTTCTAAGCTTAAATTTTTTATTTTTATTTACTGTAATAATGTTTAAAGTTTCATATTAGCTCATGCAAACTTTACATAAATATGATCTAAATGACTTCTCTGTTTCCTAAAATCCCAAATAGAATTTCATATTTTATGGTTACTAAATAAGTTTTATGTAATTTAAAATATTCACAAATATTCACAAAAATCTTATATGTATGGCAATTTTTCAGAAAGTATCGGAGGGTTAAAATGTGGTGTTGAATTGCTCTTTACAGGTGGAGACGCACAAAAGCTTCAGGCCAGGCGACATTGTCCTTGCAAAAGTTGTATCCCTTTATACTAAATGTAAAGTGGTTTTCCTGTATTCATGGATATGTTGCT
This sequence comes from Carassius auratus, assembly GCF_003368295.1. NCBI lineage: Eukaryota > Metazoa > Chordata > Actinopteri > Cypriniformes > Cyprinidae > Carassius > Carassius auratus. The sequence goes on from NC_039243.1 coordinate 8,635,678, forward strand.
TATGACCCTTGACCTTGGCTGTCAGATCTCTTTGGGCGATGTGCAGTCGAACTACCTGCTGACCACGGCAGAGAACGAGCTGGGTGTCGTCGTGGCCCACAGCGAGGCCGGTGAGGACATGCTCACATAGCACTGCACTTTAAAATATAGTTCATCCAAAAATGAAAGTTTGTGAAAATGTACTCACTCTTAGGAAATCCAAGATGAGTTTGTTTCTTCATACGAACAGATTTGGAGAAATGTAGCATTGCATCATTTGCTCACCAGTGAATGGGTGCCATCAGAATGAGAGTCCAAACCGCTGATAAAAACATCCCAATAATCCACACCACTCCAGTCCATCAGTTAATGTCTTGTAAAGTGAAAAGCTGTTTGTTTATAAGAATCAAATTCATTAAGACTTTTTAATTTAAAACTGTAACTTCTGGCCAAAAGTGTAAGTCTCCCTCCAGTGAAAAGGTTCATCCCCAGTTGTACTCTCACAAAATCCACTGGCGTATTTGTTTAGAACTGTTAAGGCTTGTAATCAGTGCTTGATCTGTGTATATTTCTCTCCTGATTCAGCCGAAACTACTTTTTCACTGTAGAAACAGTAATATATATATAGAGGACTCGATTTTAGCCAGAAGCAATGGTTTGAAGTTAAAAACATCTTAATGATTACACACTCGCAGCTTTACACCAGACCTTAATTGATGGCCTGATTACTTTTTATCAGCAGTTTGGACTCTTATTCTGATGGCACCCATTCGTTGCAGATGCAATGCAAAGTGATTGCAATGATACATTTCTCCAAATCTGTTGGGATGAAGAAACTCTCAGGTCTTCCTAGATGTAGAGGAGTTGTAAGTTTCACCCAAAATTGTTCATTACGGTCTGAAATCTCTTCGAGCAGGGGCTCAGATGGTACCCATCAGCTGGTGTGAGATGCAGTGTCCACGCACACATGCTAAAGAGTTTCGCAAGGTGGCACGGGTACAGCCGGAGTACCTGCAGGCCTGAGCCACGCCCTTAGACCACACCCACTGGAACACACAGCTTCAAAGACACGCCCCCTCACATGGAACTCTCAGCCCAGGAACATTCCGTTTGGAATTCTGTGTGAATCTGGACTGTCACATTCCACACTGCCTGTGAATGCAGCCTATGAACTGAATATTGCACGAGTATCACATGACCATGGTCTGAATGTAGTTGCATTACTAAGCAGGAATCTGGCATTCCTGATGCTCTGACACACCTGTGATTGTCTTGCAGTGCTTTTGTAAACTCTGAAACATGAGTGTGGAATGTCATTTAGTTGATTGACTTTCACTTTAAATGTTTCTAGACGTTTAAAGCAGAGAGAGGATAGAGATCTGGGTGAATCTCTGTAAACTCTGCTACTTGGTCACATTTCATCACAAAATCTAAAGGAAAAATAAGAAGTTACATTTTGTGTAAAGCAGCTGAAGGACCATTGATATGTTTTTGTGTAGTATAAATGGAGCTTTAGTACCAAAGGCTCCCAAAACTGTAATTGTACTATTATTACAGTCACATTCCCGGTCACATCGGGATTTGAAGTTTCTAGAGCAATAACATTTGGCAGCACTGTTTTCTAACTCTTTAAAACACATGAACCACAAAAAAATAGTTACCCAGAGATGAATTGAGCTTTATCTTGCTGCTTTCAGTCAGAACTTCTGGAAATGTCTTATTTGACCCCTTTTCCTTGTTCTGTCTTCTTGTCTGGAACTGTTTTGAAAGGTTGTGTGTTTACAAGAAAATAAAGTGTTTCACATCACAAGTTCAGCTCTGTTTGTCCTGAATTTCTCATCCTTGTTTGACATAAAGATGGAGCATTTTAACAGCTAATGATATATTCCTGTAGCTCAAACTGTAAAACTTGGTGTCAGTGATGTTCAGGTACTAGGTTTGATTCCCAGAAATACAATAACTGATGCCCTACCATTGAAATGTGGGGTCACTAAGATTCATATTTTCATTCAGCAAGGAAGCATAAAATTGATGAAAAATGACAGTAAAGACTTTTAAAATGATCCAAAATGTTTACATTTCAAATAAATGTTATTTTGAACATCTTTTCATCAAAGAGTCCTGGAAAAAACAGAGACCGTAACATATTGGATCACTTGTTACACCACAATAAAGGATGCATATCACCCTGTTCCACGAGCAGCTTTGGGCCTGTCTGATCACTGTTTGTTTCATCTTATACCGACCTACAAGCAAAAACTTAAAACTGCTAAACCTGTAGTAAGGACTGTGAAGAGATGGACCAGCGAAACAGAGCAGGATTTACAATCTTGTTTTGACATCACTGATTGGAGTGCTTTTGAAGCTGCTACCACCAATCTGGACGAACTCACAGAGACCGTAACATCCTATATTAGTTTCTGTGAGGATATATGCATTCCTACCAGGAGTTATTTAACATTCAACAATGATAAGCCATGGTTTACAGCAAAACTCAGACATCTTTGTCAGGCCAAAGAGGATGCCTACAGAAATTGGGACAGAGTTTTGTACAATCAGGCCAGGAACACACTGAACAAAGAGATTAGAGCGGCTAAAAAAGTTGGAAGACCAGTTTACTTCCAATGACTCAACTTCAGTGTGGAGAGGACTGAGAGCCATCACTAACAACAAGACACCATCCCCCTGCACTAAGGCACCTCCTGCTCTTCAAATCTGTAAGATGATGTACGCCAGGTCTTCAAGAGGAAGAAAAGCACCAGGCCCAGATGGCGTTACACCAGCCTGTCTGAAAACCTGTGCTGACCAGCTGGCCCCCATCTTTTCACAGATCTTCAACATATCTCTGGAGTTGTGAGAAGTGCCTTCCTGTTTTTAACGCTCAACCATCATCCCTGTTCCAAAGAAACCCAAGATAACAGGACTAAACAACAACAGACCTGTGGCTGGTTCTGCTTTATCTGAAAGACATCACTGGACCCTTACTGGACCCCCTGCAGTTTGCTCACCAAGCAAACAGGTCCGTGGATGATGCAATCAACATGGGACTGCACTTCATCCTGCATCATCTGGACAAAACAGGGACTCATGTGAGGATCCTATTTGTGGACTTTAGTTCGGCATTCAACACCATCATCCCAACAACCCTCCAGACCAAACTGACCCAGCTCTCTGTTCCTAGCTCTATCTGTCAGTGGATCACCAGCTTTCTGACAGATAGGCAACAGTTAGTGAGACTGGGGAAATTCACATCAAACAGCTGCTCCACCAACACTGGTGCCCCTCAGGGATGTGTTCTCTCCCCTCTGCTCTTCTCCCTTTACACCAACGACTGCACCTCTAAAGACCCCTCTGTCAAGCTCCTGAAGTTTGCAGATGACACTACAGTCATCGGCCTCATCCAGGACGGTGATGAGTCTGCTTACAGACAAGAGGTTGAGCAGCTGGCTGTCTGGTGCAGTCTTAACAACCTGGAGCTGAACACGCTCAAAACAGTGGAGATGATCGTGGACTTTGGGAGAATCCCCCCTGCACTTTCCCCACTCACCATCATGAACAGCACTGTGACTGCAGTGGAGTCATTCAGATTTCTGGGAACCACCATCTCTCAGGACCTGAAGTGGGACAATCACATTGTGAAAAAGGCCCAGCAGAGGTTGTACTTCCTTCGCCAGCTGAGGAGGTTTAACCTGCCACAGGAGCTGCTGAAACAGTTCTACTCGGCCGTCATTGAGTCTGTCCTCTGTACTTCAATAACTGTCTGGTTTGGCTCAGCAACAAAATCAGACATCAGAAGACTACAGAGAACTGTTCGGACTGCTGAAAGGATTATTGGTTCTCCCCTGCCCACCCTTCAAGAACTGTATACATCCAGAGTGAGGAAAAAGGCTCAGAAAATCTGGAAGCTTATGTCACTAAAACAAGTTTCTTGTATGCGCAAGCGTACTTGGCAATAAAGCTCTTTCTGATTCTGGACTGAGTTCCGTGCATTAGCATCGATCGCAAACGTCTTGGACAGTGCTGCAAACCCCAGTCCGACTCCTTTATTTCTGAAGTTTTTAAGAACGGAACGGTTCCACTGAAAGGGAACCAAAAATGCCTATTTTCTTGCATCAGTACAAAACCCTCTATTTTATAACCTTTATTTTTTTAAGAGTGTAAGACTCAATACAAATGTTTTGATGTGAAACTGGCTTGCTTCGGCTACATTCCTCTGTAGGGCAGGACGGCGGGTCTGTGCGAGAAAAGAGTCTCAACATGACTTCCATATAGATGGTTTGTGTGCTGGTGTACGGGAAACATCAGTGATCAGCTTATACCTGATCTAAATGGTAAATGGACTGCATTTTTATAGCGCTTTCAACAGACCCCATGGCCATCCAAAGCGCTTTACAAGTTGCCTCACATTCACCCATTCACTCACACATTCATACACCGACTGCGGTGTCTGCCATTCAAGGCGCCATCCAGCTCGTCGGGAGCAGGACAATGAGGTTTTTCATGAAAGTAAATCTCATTGATTTTACTGTAATATGCAAGAAAGAAAAAAATATTAAAATATTTAACACAGTATAATTGAAAATCATCCTTCACATCCTTGTTTCTTGGCTCCTAAATGATCTCCATCCTCACTGGTGATCTCTTCTGCTGCCTGCTCTTTCTTTTATGCATCATAACAAACTGGGCTGTTTGCTTCTTCTTTCTCTTCTTCTCAGCCCCATCACTCTCGTGTTTATCTCCATCCAAAGTTTTGTGTCTGATGGACACATCATGAAACACCATTTATTTTGTATTTCCTGCATCCTGACCTTCCTCCACACATTTACTTTCTTCTTTTTCTTCTTCTCTGTAATTCGCTCTGTCAACTGCAATGCCAACTTTTGTCAATCAACTTCTCAAAAACCTCCTGATTATCTATAGGTCCTTTCATTGGTTTTCTTGGTTGGTTTTCAACCTTCACCATTTGCAAACTCAGAAAACACGTGATCTCAGACAGAGGAATAACATTCAGATATATCTAAAAGTCCCATTCAGATTCATACTCATGAAAGAAATCAACTGATCTCTTTTTTTTTAATCACATGTTCACATTAAAAGATATTAAAACCAAGCGGTCATTCCACAAATACATCAAATGCCACATTCATGTTTTCAGTTCTGTGCTGATTGAGTTGAGAACTAAAACATGAATGTGGCATTAGATGTATTTGTGGAATGACCGCTTGATTTTAATATCTTTTAATTTGTGAAATGCATATGACTCTTACTTAACCATTATTATAACAACACTGTTAAAAGGGAGTTTTGTTAAAAAAAAACTTATAAGCCGGAAACGTGCAACAGTATGAGCGGGTTAATATTCGGCTTCCTGCAAAGCTCTGTATTATTCATGTTGGATGTTTTTTTTTCCCGTACTTACTCATTTGCCACACGTGGGAATGCTTTCCTTTCAAATCCCGGAAGAAATCGCTCGTCACCTCCTTCGCAACAGTGACCGAATGTACATGCGCATTGTGTGGTATGCAAAGAGACACTTTGAAAACACTGTAGGAATGTTTATTAGAATTTGTCTCAAATATAGACATCAAGTATAGGGAAAAATACAACGATTCTGTGCAATATACCTGAACATCACGAACAGAATAAAGAACGATTCAGCCGTTTCCACTGACCCTGTTGAAATGTCTCAATCTGTGAGACTGCAGCACCGTCACAGCAGCATCCAGACACGGTTAGTATACAGTATTGCCTTACAAGATCAAACACGGCATTACATTTATAGATGCATCATAAAGACTGACAGTCAAGCGTGCAAAGATTGGAAAAGAACATCAAAAGTGATATCTAAAAAAACTAAAAGATTGAATTAAAAAAGATTTAAAAAGAAGATACCAATTGAACAATTGAATACAAAACCGTTCAGATAAATTTAATAAATTTCAAAGTGATAGATTTTGATTATATATTTAAAGTGGAATGTAGGTAGAAGATTGGCTAAGGCTAGAAATTATTGAAATAATCTCTGTCACACAATCTCTTTATTAAAGTCAACATGTCAGCTGACCCCTTAATACAGATTTCTGGATTTTTGGAATAATTAATCTGTGTGTGTTTCTTTGAAATAAGATGCTTTTTTTATTAGCTGACATTTCGGATCCCTCTTAATTTTCCCCTGCTGTCCACAGAAACTGTCAATCAATTCACATTGAATAAATGAGTGAATGACATTTTTTCTCTCACACACAGAAATGTGTCAGATTATGTAAGTACTTGGGTCTGTCACCAGCTTTTCATGTTGACTTTAACACTCCCTCTCCTTTCTCTTTCACACGTCTCTATTTATGTAAATTCTTACAGGTCCTTGATTTGTCTGATTCATGTAATCTAAACAGACATCACCAGAGTGATATCAAATATATAGCACGTCCTTTATTTTGAATTAAGCACTTAATAGAGAAAATGTGCAAAAATTAGCCTGCTCCCATGTGGAAAATGTCCATTAATTAAATCATCTTTTCTATTAGAGGAGCATTTCCAAATGATTAACATTGAACCTTAATAAAGTGCTTTTTGACTTTGTGAATCACCCGAAGTCAATCCTTTCTGGGGGCAGAAGAGGACATTATTGCCTTGGTAATCGCTCTCACCACAGATGCCTCCCTGTGAAGTTTGGAGGGGCCGTTGGGATCTGGAACATAAAGCAGGAGGTGAACTAGGAGTGAAACGTAGTCATTAACTCTTTAAAGGTTTTTATAAAGGATTGTTACTGACCGGTCCTGAGTTCATGAGCAGGGCCATCTCTGTGGGCTGGTAAACGTGACTCCTGAACGGCACAGCGGGACGTATCAGTCCGTTATGATAACCTCCTGTCTGCAGAACTGCACAAAACAGAACAATATATATACGTCATTATGTAAAACGTATGTATATTATAACACTAATCTGACTAAACAGAATGAAGATCAAATAAAATAAAAAGAATTCACCACTGCAAACACAGAACATTTTCCTAACGTTCCCAAAGCACTGACATTTTTATAACCATAAACTACTCTTCCCAGAATGTTGCTCATGTTTTTTGTGTGTCAGTCTACCTGCACTGTGCTCCTCTACGGTGTACGCCTGACTCTCTGCGAACGGAGCTCTGGGATTGGTCGGCCGATCGTCCTCATGGTAACTCTGTGCCGTCGGCAGCTGAGGGGTGTCGTAGTAGTTCTGCCCGGTGTCTGCATTCCTCTGACTGGACGGACGCAAACACAGGTGCGTTTCTGGGATAGCGTGAAATAATAGCAGCACCCAACCCTCGCTCACCAAGGCAACTGCTAAAGCTGGCTCATCCCAATCCTTCGCTACGGTCGTGATGGTGGCGTCTCCGTAGAGATAGAGACCGAGCCAGGCGACCCAGAGGAGAAGCGAAGACAGACATGAGAGGAAAAGCCATACAGCGTTGCACCTCCACTTCATCGTCTTCCTGCTCGAGTCCTCTCTGTTTCTCCCTCCGCACAGCACCACGGCCAACGACAACATGCTAGCAGCTAACAACAACGCTAGAGCATAGCTACACACCAGCACAAAGTCTAGAGGCAGGTAATCACAGGCTGCATGTCCCTCGCGGACCACCGTAAGCAGCAGCCACTCTCCAGCAATGATGCCTTGAACCATAGTGAGTGTAAACGCCAATCCGGCGAGAGAGCTCCCCGCTGGGCTCCGCCTCCCTCCGGCCAGCTTCTTCAGCCGCACTCCCTGCACCAGCAGACAGGAGAAACACATCGCAAACAGCGCCCCCCACAGCCCACGGCGCACCATGCAGAGCACCTCGCCACGCCCCACCAAGAACACCAGCGATAGGCTGAAGAGGCCCATCGTTGCAGCCAATAGGAGGAGGAGGGGACCGACGCCACATCGTTTCTCCGGTTCCGTTACCGTTTTCAGCTTGGCTAACAGAATCACGGCTATGATCAAAGCAGATATGGTACCACCGCACGCCACGGCCTCCAGCACCACGCCCCACACGGACTCCAGATCACACAAAACTCTGTAGGGTGGGTCCACTGTAGCGCCACATCCATGAGGAGGGCGTGGGGCTTTAACCTTGGGCGGGTCCTCAAGAGCACAGCAGCCAATCAGAAAGAGAATGAAGATGAGGGTGGGCCTTAGAGCCATGGCTGTAAGAGAAAGAATACAACTAAATTTATTTTTTTGTAAAACACAAAGTATACTTCATTTTTACACGTATCTTAGAGTATGTGTGTGTATGTGTGAAACAAAAAATTTTTGTCTCCAGAAAAGTGTGTGTGTACAACACATGCGCCACTAGAATAGTATGTGCATACTTTGGCTCTGTCCCAAATTGCACCCTAAACACTTGTGGTCTACTTGTGGAGTCTTTGACTTTTGTGTAGAAGTCGGTGCAGAACTCATCCCATTACGCATTGAGAGTGCAAAGCGGATGAAAAGAGGGTGCTCACGAGTTTTTAAAGGCCTTAATGGATGCACGCGACAGCCATTGTAAGACCGCAAGACCGCAAGTGCACATGAAGTGTGCCATTTGGGACAGGGCCTTTGTATGTGCAGTTCACACATGTGCTTTAAATTTGTATTGCACTAATCAGTTGCTCCAGAAGGTGGCAACACTGGCCTGGGCTGTTGTTTCACAGCAGAATGAAAAATGAAAGAGACAGAACAACAACAAAAAGAATACAAAGATTTTTATCAGTGATACCTTCTGGAGAAAAATATCACAGACATTGGACAAAGATAAAACTTTATAGAACACGTGTCGATTTCTTTGTTCCCACATGCTATGAAAAAGCATATACTTATGCTTTCAACTGTACATATACTGTATGCTAGCGTTTGCATACACAAAATAAGTATACTTTGGGCAAATAAAAAACATTTTCGGTAAAAACCAAACCAACCAGCTCTGAGATTAACCACAAGAAATCACTTTAGACAGTGTTCTTATGGAAAATTACAGTGTTTATTGTAATAGATTTAATAGTTTATTATACATTTATTTCAGAAACTCCGTACAATAGAATGTTTAATCAGGTCCTGAATCTCGGTGGAGGACTGTGTAGGCTATATATCGCATAGTTTCACTCATTCCCACAGCTTTCACGTTTATAATGATGGAAACTTCTGCAAATATTTCATTAATATAAGATGAATTCCACACAAACTATCAGATAAAATATTCTCGAGTCTCGACCTTAATCAGGTTAAATACGCCATTTTGTAACTTAAAGCAGTTGGAAATTAGGTTGTGAGGGATAGACTAAAGCCTAAAGTCTTTACAATGTTGCGCACTAATTTTCAAAATTCACAACTTTGAGTTTTTAAAAGACATTTCGTCGTTATTTTTTGGTATGTTGTTAAACAATAGTAACACACTGTATATTCCTCACAGCCTCTTTGTCGTTTCTGTCAATCACGTTGAAACCACAACTGACCTTATTTCAACCATATTTCAACGTCGAAGGTCGGTCATGTGCCGACTGGGTAGACTACAACAAACAGGGATTTAGACAAAATATATTTTTTGCTTCATTTTTTTTCTCGTGCGAAAATCCTTTTTTTTCACTAACTATAAAATGACATGTAAAGTCCAATACAGTTTTTCCCGTATATAGTAGGGGAAATTACCGTAAACCATTTAACAGGTTTTTACTGTAGCATTTTTACAGTGTTTTACAGTTAAATTCACAGTAATGTTTTACAGGATAAACTTCACAATTGCTAAGAATATTATTCACAATTAGCCTGAGTTTCAACTTTATTTACAATAAAGCCTTAACAATTATCCATGAAATCAAATGAGAAACGACAGGCTATAGCCTACAACACAGAACTGAGTCACTGATTATAAATACGTGCAAATTATTACAGTAGCCAACAGACTTGATGCTGTAATTTCCATTTCCATAGTAACAGCCACTTCTATAGATGGGAATTTGTCTATTAAATACATTTTTTTTTAAAGAAACGAGTGGAATTTTTACACATTTCACCTTTTTCAGTTTGGTTGTTATCCGTAGTTATCTGTTCGTGTGATAATAATAGTCGGTCTATAATTTTTCAGACGCATTTGCTCATCCTCTGCTGCTGAGTGTAAAGAGGAGTCTGTCTCGCATCCTCTGCCCTTTATAAACTCCCGACAGTTGCTATGGCAACCGGAGGCGCGCGTGGGCTGGCCTAGATGGAGCTGCACGCGATTTATATAAAAAAGCAAGAAACACGCGCGCGCGCACACACGGTGTGTTTAAACACACAACTTTAGCATCAAATTTACATGAGTTTTTTAAAGACAACAATATCACAATTAACTAAAAATGATTCAAGAATAGATATGAAGTCAAAACAGTAATATAAACCCCGTCAGACCGCTGCCAGCAGTGTTACTCACCTGATGACTTCAGACTGTATTTGAGATAAAGCCTTGGACGCACGTCGATACGTATTTATTAGTGCAGGAGACTTTCAGCACACATTCCCACAGTCCAAATCTCTTCTTATGGCGTGGGAATTATCCTGAAAAACACAAACTCCTGCACTGACATCGCGTGTCCTCGGTGCTCAGTGACAGAAACCAGCTGATGTGCGACAGACAGCTTCACACCCACACACTACATCTGGAAGAGAGCATCCTCACTTCTCCATTTCGCTTCTTGCTTCTGTCTTTCTTTCAGGCTCCTTTTGACCGTGTTAAATCTCCTCTCTCAGAAATCTCCTCCGCGTTCAGTAGAGGGTAAAATTCACGTCTGATTCAACACAGACCTCAGTGGAGCGCTGTTGTCACATGCATCTCTCTCTTTCTCTCTGTCTGTCTCTCTCTCTCTTCAGGGCTTCATTTGCAGCATTGTGACTGCTGCTGATGCAGAGCGCCTATAAATAAACCACAGCAAACTCTTCAGCAATCACGCTTCTCACACTCTCGTGATGATCCAAACTAAATATCTCCAGTTAGACGTCAGAGACAACTGACAGGCCACACACACACTCACAGCCAGGTGTGTGTCCACGTGCAATTACTTGAGGGAGTCTTATGTAATAAAGATCCACGCGCTTCAGGTCATACTGTCCATTAGCGCGCGCGCGCGTGTGTGTGTGTGTATATGTCTCTTTAAGTAGCCTTCAGATAATCCTGTCCAGTGTAGTTAGTATCCGAGTATTAGAAGTAGTTTCCTTACCTCTCCTTTCATTATTTGTACGTGATAGTTTAGTTAGAGTATTAAACCAGTGACAAGTACAGTGAATAATTAGGATCTGAAAGGTGAAATTTGATCACAGATGCACATTCCTAGAGGCAGGTAATCACAGTCTACAAAACAGTGGCTTGAGGCCTTACACACAAACACACACACACGCGCGCGTCAGCACAAAGACTCCAGATTAGTGCTTGTTGATGATTAGGTTAAGCTGCATTCAGATGACTTGTTAAACCGTCTTCTCATTCAGCAGAACTCTGAGAGCTGAATGTATTTTATATAATGTATAACATGGACCGTTCTCAGAATTCTGGCTAACATTCCGATAAGGTTCTCTCAAACTTATGAACAAACATTCTTAAGTAGGCTAACGTTAAGAAAAATGTTCATTCCATGCAATCTGGTCTTCTCATGTAAAAAAAAATAAACATTTTAGTTGGATGCTCATATAAGGTTTTTTTAAATGTTGCTTATTGTTTCAGAGAACATTCAAATCGAACGATCCCATAACGTTTGTAAAATAATAAAAATGGAACGTTGCCTTAACTTTTACATGACCAAGAAAAAGAATTGAATGTACACAAGATATAAGAACATTTTCGACATCTATCTGAGCAAGTAAAGACTGATTTATCTGATAGTCTAACACTGCCAACGTTCACTGATGTCTATACTAACAGGTTATTAGGACACAGAGCCTCAAATCAGATGGGAAAAATATAATATATATGTATTAATTTTGTTAATTAAATGAAATGACTAAATAAAATAGAATAATGCTGGACTTCCTTTGAGGTTTTAAATGACTTCATTTGTTGTTGTTTCATGTGTTAGACACTAGAGAGCGTCTAGCACCTGATTTTAGTTTTGGTGTTAGAAGATCTTCATCTAGTGTTGTATTCCTCTCTTCAGATTGTTTTTTACCTTAGCAATGGCGCATTTGCGTTATCTTTTTGAGGCCAGGATGTGATTATCTGTAAGCACAATGCGTTCCCACCAAATGGAAACATTTTTTGTTCACAGTATTTTTTCTATTATTACATATTGGAAATATATTTTCAGTGTTCCGTCTGAAGATTGACTCAATATTATTTTATTAAATTCAATGCATTGTTCCAGCTCTAAACTCTTACCAGATACCAGATACCAGCATGAGACCTAAGCTACGTCAGTGATGGTGAATTCCTTGTGTCAAAGTGGTTTGGCTAGTTTTTTCACAAAGTATTTTATTTTTCCTTGATGTCACAACTGAGTTATTAACAGAATGTTGCGTACAGCAGGGATCTCCAACCCTGCTCCCGAAGAGCGACTGTCCTGCAGATCTCAGTTCCAACCCAGCTCCAGCACACCTGTCTGCGATCATCAAGCCACCCTGGACACCTCATTAGCTGCTTCAGGTGTGTTTGATTGGGGCTGGAGCTGAAATCTGCAGGACCATAGCTCTCAGGGAACACACAAAGCCATGAAAGTCTTTAGCATGAATAGCTGTAGTCAAAAGAAAAGGATGCAAAAAATATTTGTCTCTGGTATTATATAAATACAATTTGAAATATCATAGTATATATTATAAGATAAACAATGTAATATGACAAATCTATCTATCTATCTATCTGGAAAGAGAAACCCATACAAGTCTTTTTATATCATGATGTTATTTTTTCTGTGAATTAGGAAGCCCAGTAATGTCCAGAAGATGCTGGCTGTAGTTTTCATTAGGTCCTTCATCTTTGTTTCGGGAGCTACATGCGTTTGTGCACGTACAAAACGGTTTTGCAGACAGGGCAGCGATGTTGTACGTCCTTGCAGGAATCCACACAGAACGGAATCAGACAACACGGCCAGATCCTGCACAGAATTTGGCATCAGTTTCATGGTTCATTCATTCAATTCACGCAGCAACTACATATTCACAAAAATAACCCTTCACTTTGAGGTGTGCATGTAAAATAACCCACACATCTGTACAGGTTAGTTTGACTCTACTGTAAGTGGCACATTAAAATAAAACTAAGTGCCAAAGTGGACCAGATAGTCAAAAGTCTGTATTTGAGAATCTGGTGAATACCGTTCTTACCCGAAAATGCCGAGACCTCCACAGATGGCCCACACCAACAGGCCATTGACATACTCGGTCTGTGTGATGACCTGATGCTGGCAGTGAGGACATTTCGTCTGCCCCGGGACGTCAGTCAGTTGTCGTTGCACAACTACCACTGTGGCTAAATGGAAAGACACATATAATATGACCATAAACCTCAAATGTGTTATTCTGTACAGATGCATCATGTGTATGCTGAAAGCTTCTAGTGTTTGAACACAGACTGAGACGGAGTCTCATTAAACGAGTGTTTTCTGCTCACTCATGGCAGGTGCAGTAGACTGGACCGTCTGAGTGACAGTGGACGACATGACCGTGGGCTGTGGGTTATAAACTGCCATCGGAACTTAAAGAGAAATCAAAGCTCATGATCAAAACCAACAGAACCAATCTGGCTTCTCATGTGCCCTTTATGGGTGCTGGTTCTTCAGAAATTTTTTTTATGCTGTAGTGTTATACTGAATTGTTCTGGTTGTCATTTAAACAGAGAGCCATAAACACTCACCGATGCCAGGCATTGATGAAGACTGGACTGTCTGAGTTACGGTGGATGAAGACATGACTGGCCCTTGTGGAACTGGAGCTGGGTAAACTGTTGCCATTGTCACCAGAAAACAGAAAAGCATCATCTCAAAACATTGACACTTAATGTCCCCATGAAATCTAAATTAAAGTGTTTTGAGTGTTAGTATCAATATATTAATCTTAAGGTTATCTAAAAGACAGTGTGCTCCAAATCAGTGACAAAATTCACATTTAGAAGATATAAGCATTCAAAGCTTGCAGTTCGTCACTTCGTCCAAAACAGCTCAACGATTTTTTTGACGTCACATTGTACTTCATCTTCTCATCAAATCTTCTGAAATGCTCTCTAGAATCTAGTGCCCGCCCCCTGCACTATAAATACAGACATTGAAGCGCCGACTGAGATCGGCTACTTCTTCACAGTGTAGTATTTCCTGTACAGTGAAGTGCACACTGTAGGTAATAAGGAACAATTCAGACAGTGTAAATATGTTTTCAATTGATGCAAATGAGGTCAGGTTTCACGTTGTTTCATGCAAACCACGGCAGAGCACACAGTTTGATCCGGACTTTGGCTCCGGTCCAGAGCAGATCATATGCGCGAGACAGCATACATTAAACATTTTTACAACTACACAAGCCTCAGCATTATTATGAAGACTATTTTGTTTTACTAAGAGTTGTATATTGAATTTAGGGGGTAATCTATTAGACTGGGGCTATCAAATGCGGCTTTACCGAGCTCAACAGCTCTGGCCCGAGCAGATATAAGCAAAGTGCTATTGGATAATTTATAAAGGGGGCGGGGCTGCTCTATATGTCCGAAATTATGTGGAAAATACGTCACCAAATAGAACAATGCTGGGTGTTTCAAGGCACTTCAGGGGACCTATAAGACTGTTTTTGTGATCCAGGGTCATATATATATGTCACAAGCACCATGACTGTGCAGAATTGTTTTCCTTTTCTATGTTTAGACAGTGCCAGGCAGCATTTTGGAATGCTGTAGGACTTCTTTTGAGTCATCACCATTGTGCAACATTGAACCAGTTCCAGCTTCCTTTTAAACTACAATCTCATGCCACACAGTAAATATCAGTTCTCACCAAAGCCAGGTGACTGGACTGTTTGGGTTACGTTGGATCCCATGACTGTCTGTGGATTGTATACAGTGGCCACTGGACCTGTAAAAAAGATCATTATTGAATCACTCTAGTTAAAGGATTGATAATCTCTGATTTGAGAATCAGGGGTCTGCTGACCTGGTTGGGTCTGGTAGGCAATCTGCGGTGTCTGGTAGGAAATGTTGTTTTGGACCATTGGTGGTCCAGGATATGGAGGGGGTAATGGTTCTTTTTCCATTATGGATAATCTGTGAATGAGGAAAACAAATAAGAGTGACCGTTCTACGTACTGCAAAGCAACAATAGAATTGAGGAACAGAATGACTTCTACCTTCGTCTCAAATAAGGGAAGTCAATATAATGAAGGGCCTGGGCTGTGCATATTTTTTAATGGCATCAATCTGATCTGGTGACTGACTCAAAAATATGTTTGCATCAAGCAGGTTGTGTAATCCTAGAGGTTTGTGTAAGGTGTGCTAGGTACACATGAATGACATTCAGCCAGGTAATGTGGCAATCAAAGCAGTGGTTGGTTGGGCATTCAGGTATGTCCTTGCTCCAAAAGCAGCACTTGTTCTTACATGTAATTTGGAGAAATGTGGCTTTTAGTGGACATAAGAATCAAGTTGATCACATAACACTTCACAAACAATGGTCACAATAGTTCTTTGTCCTTATTATGAACGTCATAATTTTATTTAATCTTTTAAAAGTAATTTAATTAAATGTTTTGCTGCAAAGTGTGCTTGTGAGTCTCTTTCAAACTTGCTTTGATATTTGGTAGGGTGAATTGCCTTAAAGTGGGACACTGCCTAATGTGGGACAATTAAGGTTTCCTGTTTGTAGCTCCCCCATAAATACACGAATGCCAGTGAAACTCTGGGTTACCACTAAAGGCTGGGGACACATCCTGGTTATTTTTTTTAACGGTATTAGTTGTGCATTTAATGTTTTGGTTACACATCGCAATATGTCACAGAAATCTGAAATGCAAAAAATATCCCACATTAGGGGAATTCACCCAATCTAATGCAATGACTGCTCTTCACCTTAAAAGTGCGACGTGAGTGTCCAGTCTTCATCTGTTATTAACATGTGATCTGATCGCCTCACAACTGAACCCAGATCAGCCAGTTTGACCACATTTTATCCGTCAACAGGTTAGTATTAATAATGGGTTCCCGGGAAAAGTACAATTTGTTAATTTGAACATTCTAAAAATGAGGGAGATTTAACGGTTTTTTTTTGGCGTTGCTGTTAGCTGACATCTAAACACTGCGACAAACTGAACAGACGCCAATGAACGGAAAGTAAGGTGACTTGAGTAAACACTTCTGGGACTGAGATTTACCTGATTTCACCCATCTTGTCTGTCAATAATTTAATCTTTAGTAACCGAGGCTCAAGATAAATATTTTTAGCAAAAAAGCTATTACGTTGATTATTGCGGTTTCAAAGTGAAATGTCTCGTGAATTGCGCTAAAAAAAGGTATCGCTTTATCTCAAACAGATACACGTGACTTTATTGTCAACATTTTATTATCATAGTTCATATCGCGGCAGTTTGGAATTCAGATGCCGGATGAATGGCGCCAAAAGGTTAATGCCATATACATTTTTTTTTTGTCAAGATTCGCAAGATTGTAGTCTTCCAATAAGCCTTTAAAAATGCTTTGATCATTATCTAAATTTTCACAAAACAATTATCTGTATCCAGACATCAAAAAGTGACTGTGGAAGCACATAATCCAAAATAGCTACTATCCCCATATTTTTTCAATCTAAAACACCAAACCTTTCATAATGTGACACCTACCTGTGTGTTTCTGCAGTTGGTGGAAAGCTTTGGCAGTTTTGATGTCCTTCACCACTGATAATGGATTCAAATAGGGGTGGAGCAAGAGTATTGGTGAGAAGGCTGATGCCAAAATTCTCATGACATCATGCAAAAGAGACTGAAGTGGTCAGAGGGAACCTGTTCACCAAACACCTGAATTTCCAGTTCTGTAATCTCCTAGTGTTTTATCTTCACCCCAGTCAAATTATCCAGTCTGCTGACCTTCGTGTTCTCTCAAATACTTGACTTAAAAACATTAACAAGAGGACTGTAGGCGTACATTTGTGTTAAAGTAAGAATTAAAAGAGATTTGGTTTCAGTCTGTAATGTACATGATGTTTGTTTAGGGGATTGCATGTATCCTGGTAACAAATAAACACTCATGTAACTGGGCAGCAATGAAATCAGATACATCACTAATAGATGTGGAGACAACAACTTATTTATCTGTATGGTTCTACTGTTTTATTCTGCTGTTCTACAGAACCATTTCATGACATGATCTGAACATTTCAGTATAATGATGTTAAAATAGAGTATAATACTTCTTTGTAAGTGAAGTACAATGATAACAAAGGCTGAGCAACCATTGAGATGTTCCTCCAGGCAATGAGGATAGGTAATGTTGCTTGTTAGAAGCTAGTATGCCATCTAATGTTTAGGCAAGGAAAAACATGAATGAAAATAGGTCTTTGCTGCTAAGTACTTGTTCAGGATCTGAGTGTGCTGAACTGTGCTGGGTTGAGACCCATATGGAGGAGATCTGAAGTAATGTGAAGCTGATGAATGTATCAAAGCACAAGATTTAACCCACTGAAACCCTCGTGGATAGGCTGGTCCGTTTTTTCCCTCACCTTTGATCAGTGGCACTGCGCTTAAGTTCATTTAATTAATAAGACGTATTAGCAAAAAAAAACATATGCACTGATCTATATCCTCAATTGTTTTGTTTTTAAAAATAAAAAAGTAGGAAGACTTTTAGAGTAAAACAATTATTTATTGAAAGAAACAAGGAATATGAAAGAAAGTAAAGATCTTTAAATTTAAAACACAAATTTGACAAAAAGCTACGTATATATCAACAACAAACAGATCTTATATGTCCACATTAGGTTTGTATATATGTGTAAGAAAGGCTAAAACTAAACTCTGTCCAAATCTCCTAATGTTATAGCCAAAGATTAGTCAGAGCGAATTACATGCGTTTGTACAGGTGGAGGACATTCTTGCAGTTTGGGCAGCGGTGTTCTACATCTTTGCAGGCATCCACAAAGAATGGAATCACACAACATGGCCAGATCCTGTACAGAAAAACACTCTGTCAGCTTGTGTGCATACAGGGGAATAAGAAATGAGCACAAAATAATCAGTTTATAATTGTATTGATAGCTCAATCAGACTGAAAAGCCTTTATGTAGACACCTCAGTCTGATCCCAGCTAACAGGGAATGTTCTCAGACCTTGAAACCTAGGAACAAACATTCTTCCAGTAATGTTAATATAATGTATGTTCAAAATGTTCGGTTCTTTACTAATGCTCGAAAAAATGATAAATTATAAAATGATCAAATGGAATGTTCCCTAAATATTAACATAATAAAGGCATAACACTTTTTCCTTAAACTCTGAAATTCTGAAGTTTTATTCGGAATAAATGCATGTGATTCAGATTGTAAAGTTTAGGGGAGTGGTTCATAACCCTGTCCTGGAAGACCCCCTGCCCTGTTCATTATGAATGTTTCCCTAATCAGACACACCCAATTTAGTTCTTGCATTCTCTGCTAACTATCTGATAAGTGGAATCAGGTTTGTGAGATAAGGGAGACATACAAAAGGTGCAGGGCAGGGGAGCCTCCAGGACAGGTTTGGGAAGCACTGGTTTAAGGTTTATATATATACAAATTTCATATCCGAAAACAGATTGGTTTCATTGGGATTGACAAACATTAGTGCATGTAAACAGACTGATTGTACTTTGTTTTCAGCTGTAGCAGATTAAGTCAAGTCACGTTTATTTGTAGTGCTTTATACAATACTGTTTGTGTCAACACAGCTTTACAGAGTCGAACAGGAAAATAGTTTGTCAGTGATGCCAGAAGACGATAACAGTGATTTATTATCTAAAGTCAGTTCATTGAAAGTTCTGTAAATGCAAGTAAGTCGTTTTGTTTCTTACATTAGAATGCCCAGAACTCCACAGATGCTCCAGGTAAGCAGGCCATTGACATACGTGGTCTCTGTGACAATCTGCTGCTGGCAGTGAGGACATTTCATCTGTCCCGGGACGTCAGCTAGACGTGGGGCCGGTGACACCATCACTACCTGCATGGCTGAGCAGAAAAACAAAACAAAAAAATTTGTTTTAAATAATGATAATATTTAGATTGTTTTGAGAAATTCAGTTTAACAATTTCTAATTCCTACATGCTTAAAAATAATGGTTCGTTGTTGTAAGTTTCATTAATGGTCCATTATACTTTTCAATGCACAAAAGTATTTTTTTAGTGTAGAAAGGTACTTTATATTATTAAAATATTGTACACAATTAGAAAAAGTGGTAATTTGACTGAAAGCTTCTTGGAGGTTGGTCAGTTGGGTCCTTGTGAGGATAAACATGTTGGTCACCAGCATGTGCTGAGTTTCTAATGAGTAAGTCTGAGGACGAGAGAAGTAGGCTGACCTGGTGCAGGTGCTGAAGTAGGAAGAATTACTGGAGCTGCAGCGGCGGAAGTCATTGGAATGTTCTGAGTGGGTTGAGGAGGATAAACTACTGGTACTGGGCCTGCGAAATCTTGGTGATAAAAACTGACAGAACCAGTTTAACTTATCTTGTCGGATAGAAGGAAAAAAGTACACTCACCTGGTTGCGGTTGGTATGTAACTGGTTGTGCAGGGTAGGGTACTGGGTTAGAACTAGGATATGGAGGGGGATTGGGATTTTTCTCCATTATTACAGATCTGTGAGATGAGAAAGAACCACGTATAAATCTCCATCTCTCTTTCTCCTTCAAAACTCATTAATGTTAGGTTAACACAATATTGTCCATGTATTTACAGCTGGACCTCTCCATCAGGTCTACCACACCCTTATGCGTGCCAGTTATTTATTTTAAACCAAGTTTTTAATAGATGAGAAGGCGAAAAAAGTGCTAGAGTCAACCAATCAAGGAAATTATTGTAGACCTTTCCAGCCCATTACCATATACACACACAAAAAGACATTTGTTTCCCTTTATGACGATTCAACAATTAAATATAACACAAAAAGGTCACTGCCCAGCGATTGTAGACAGACTAACACAAAGATGGCAAAACCCTCATTGTTGTATTACTGTATTTGTCAAATTGAAATACATAAGAACACATACCTGGTCTCTGGAGAGCTGTTGAATGTCTACTCCTAGAATGTCACAGGTCGAGTACAGAGAGAGTATTAAACTCGGAGTTATGACAGCCAGTGATCTTTAGAGAGAGAGAGAGAGAGAGAGAGAGAGAGAGAGAGAGAGAGAGAGGAGGGGTATATATTTATACAGTACATTTCTTATGTGTATATAATAACATAAATATTTATATTTTCTGTGACTGTTCATTATTGTTTTTAATTTCCCCCACTATTTAAACTGCTTTTTTCCCCCACTGTCCCACATTCATTTTCCTGCAGTCTAAGTCTACATTTTATGTACATATTTTATATTCCATTTTCTATTTGTAAGTGAATGAGAGTTTTTTTTTTTATCATTAGATATTGCTGCAGCAGACTTCTTTCAAAATTACAATGAACATTTCTAAATTAAGTTTCTTTATGAATCTTCAGACCTACAGCGAATTGTAAATGTAATAAAATTAACTAGTATCAAATGGATATTTTAAGTAATTACAAACGTTTTCCTTTCTATGCAAACAGAGTATAGAAATAGTCCAGAATGAAAGTAAACATATTTTCTAAATTCTCCTTCTGTTTAACATTTATTATCAGTTTTGTTTTGCTGCATACCTGAGTTCACAGTTAGTTTCATTTTTCTCTCATTTGCCTGCCTTCTTTTGGATTTTCTTGTGAATATTATTAAAGACCCTTTTGGAATCTGAATATTTTTTTGTCGTCCTGATCTCTACAACTAAGTTGTGACACTCCGCGCAGACAGTGGAGAAAAAAAATTCTAAACTATAAACTAAATAAACACATAAAACAGATGAAAAATAAAATACATAAAATAAACATAACGATAAAGGTTATTGTAAAGGTTAAAAAACAATAAATAAAACACCCAACATACTTTTGTTCCTGTATTGTCTGGACATTTATATTGAAGTGTTTACTGTCTGCTACCTTGTTTGTTGCCATAGTTACCCTAATCACAACTAATCACCTCCACCTGTCCCTTGTTAGCTCTGGTTTTATTGTGTATCTATATATACCCCATTTTTTTTCTATATTATTTGTAAGGTCTTGTCCTTAATGGCAGTATATTTGCTGCTCTCATTCTGTTGTCGTTTCCTGGTTATTAGTGCTTCATGTTTGGTTCAATTGTATTTTTTATTTTTTTAATAAAGCTCACTTTGATCATTCTCCTCGTTTTTCACCTTACGTTACACTTCACTGTAATAGAAACCCCCTTTTTTTAGACAATCACACTTTTGCCCATGACAATCATCTAACAGTGTAATGTCACTTTAAAAAATGTACTCCAAGTCGCTCAAATAACCGTGTTTTTTTTTTTGTTTGGATATTATTTTTTTCCCCATTGGAACAAAAGATAATTCTCTAAGCCAGGCAGCAGGTTAAACTTTTTTTTTTACTCACTTGTGTCACGCTGTCTAGTCTCTGTTCCCTGGGTGTCCACTAGTAGGCTCACTTCCCCTTAGGCACTTCACCGTAGGCACTAGAATTCCACTAGTCTTGTCCTGTCATCACAGTAATTGCACTCCTGCTAATTGTAGCAGAAATGAGTCGGACCAGACAAATTAAAGAGTCTATCAGAGCTGTGTGCATTGAAACGAGAGCCGAACTCCTCAGGAAGTCGTAAATCAGTTCTAGTGCCACAAGAACCAAGCAAGATAACCAACCAACCAACTTGTTCGCACAACAGCTTTCAACATTAACACCAATAGAACAATTATTGACAATTTTAATTAGAAGAAGAGATTGTCAAATTTATTGTTCGTAATTGAAATACAACGCTGGACATCACATGTAAACCCAGGAGATCAAGTTAAATACTTGCATTGACTTCCCCCACCCAGCAGAACCAGACTGAAATTCCTAAGGGGGGGAAGGGCTTTAAAGGGGGGGTGAAATGCTCATTTTCACTCAATATCCTGTTAATCTTGAGTACCTATAGAGTAGTACTGCATCCTTCATAAATCCAAAAAGTCTTTAGTTTTATTATATTCATAAGAGAAAGATAGTCTGTACCGATTTTTCCCGGAAAAACACGAGCGTCTGGAGGCGTGACGTGTGGGCGGAGCTAAAGAATCACGAGCGCCAGTAGGCTTTTGAGTTGAGAGCATGTGGAAGCTGTGACATTACCGTGAGGGAAAAACCATCATCCAAAACAAACCATGGCTTACAGTCAGATTCAGCCATTTATTTATGATCCAGAATCAGATCCCGAGGCTGAAACTGAACGAGAGCAGCAGCAGCAACGACTCGCTCCGAGCGGGGCTCGAACCCGGGTCTCTGGCATGGGAGGTGGACGCACTAACAAGGAGGCAGAGATATTTGAAGCAGTTTTACTCACCACCTGCGGTTCCAACACACGATCGTGACCCTTTTTCCTTGGGATTGCATCATCCTTAAGAAATAAACGATACGCAAATCCGTCGTCAATCTGGGCCTTGTGAACAAGCATCTTCGAAATGCAGGGAACAAACAAAAACACTTGCACAACTCCGTTGATGCTCTGTAAAAATAAACTCCATCCACTGGTCCCCTAATGCTGTTTTTTCTTTGGTAATCTGTGCAGGGTTGTCTTGCCCTGGCAACCAAAAACACACTTCTTTTGTGACTTTTCGCGACGCTCTCGCTCTGATCAGTGAATCGCTCTGATCAGTGAAATGTCTGTGCTGCTCAGCCTCGCTATACGGGAGCGCGCGCTCTTCCGGCAGAAGTGCGTCAGGACCCATATAAGGAAATTCCGCTCCATCTAACGTCACACAGAGCCATACTCGAAAAAAACTTTCCGAAACTTGTGACAAACCGGAAGGAGTATTTTGGGAACAAAAATACTCCTTCAAATGTACAACTTAATTTTTGTTTCAACTTAACATTTCACCCCCCCTTTAAACCTCTGTCTCTACAGAACATCCCTGTGCCAGAGAGTGGCAAAGAAACTGCTTTTTGTACATTATATATGGACCAGAATGAACTCAAAAAGACTTATAAATGAATCATTCCATTGCTTAACTCCATATTCATTTACGTGTAACCCACACATTTGACTATCATGTATAATCACTTATTGTGTATGTCTTTTGATAACTATAGGATACATAGTCATGTCTAGTATTGATGTAATCGAATCTTCTTGCTTGATATTGTCCTGACAATCATTTATTTGTAAAATATATCATAATCGTGTTATAGGAATCACGTCCAAAATTAGACCCTGCGAGGCAGGAACCACATGCTTAGTAAGATAAACAAATGATTTATGATACCCCTGAGCCAAGACCATATCTGATTGGTCAAGGCAACATTTGAGGGGTGGCCAACAGGGAAGTTTAAATACTTTGGACACCATTAAATTTTGCTTTTAGTCTGCTTTTAGTCCCTAGCTGCTGCTATTAGCCATGTCTGTTTCTAGTCTCTAGCTATGCTTCTAGCCATGCTGTGTAGTCATCACTGTTCTTTGAGCGCGGTTCCAGCGTGCCTGCCTGCTGCTACTATGCCACGATGAGAAGGAACACAACCTAGTCTCGTCAAACTTTTATCTCTTTTCTTTTCCGTTTGAGAGTTTCGTGTTCTGAGTTAAGTTTTGTAACGTCGACCTCGTCTGCGCGTTTGAACTCCGACCAGCCACACAACTCCAGCTTCAGCCAACGCCCAAGCACGGGCTCCCCAAGACGTCACTTCACTACTGAACTTCCAGCCAATCAGCGACACCGGGATACCCCTTTCAACTGGAGTCCCTTTCACAGCAAAAGAAGGCAACGTATTCCCAGATATTTGTTGTGCTGGTGTATCTAATATAATTTTAACCCCATTGAGGAACTCAATGCGAGCGCTAATTACGTGATTGATGGTTGTTCATGTCTATGCAATTTAACGTATTGCTGTAAACTTGGGATTTCACATTTCCATTCTCTTAAACTCATCTTTTCCTAACTTTCGATCTTCCTGCAACTTGTGTGAATGTGTGAGTGTGTGCGTTTATGTGTTAGATTAGTTTATATATCTTAGATTTATCTAATATAGCCTTATTCATATTGAAAAGAGAAGTATCTTGTGTTTTGTGCTTACAAGTTAATGTCTTAAACTGCCGATCTTGTTACTGTGCTAATTGATAGTGTTTCACTATAGTTTGGATATTAATATCCAGCGCAGATTTGATGTTAAATGGCTTGTTCAGTGAATCACAGGGCGTCTCATTGATCAGCCGTGAAACAGTGATTATGTTCAAATTCCCTTTAAATTATTAAATGATTCCCTTTGAGCTAAATTGACCTGTTTCCGTTACATAATTGCACCAGGTGCATTCACTTTATTGACATTAGCCTCCCCATAAATACCAGTCTTTTCCTGTTGTTTTTATGGAGTCCTTACCCTTGGTGTTGCCAGCCTTCTCGAGTTCCCGTTCCTTCCCTTTTACTTGCAATTGGATCTCTCTCTCTCCCTGTGTTTCACTGGTCGCGATTGTCACAACTTGCTACAAACATGAGAAACTATACATTGAAGCTACTAGTTATTAAAGTAATGTATAGTACTTGCTGCATTAAATCTGTCCATTGTGCACTGAAGATGTGTAAGGCAGTATATTTTTAATTATGTGGTTACATAATATATAACTTAATGGAAAATGCATTGATTTGTAATTAGGATTTATGCCTGGATATGTTCCAAAATGCTCAATTAATTTTGCATGCTATGAAGAGATATAAAAAGATGAATGAATATTTTCTTTCAGAAAACCCAATTTGCAATTCTTTGCCTGTCAGATACTAGATATTACAGATACCGGTTTTATCCTTGTTGTGTGTATATCAGATGGACACTGGAGAGGATGGTAAGCATAATATACACCAAACAAGCATGAATGAAATGGTTTGTCTGCCCTCTTGTGTCCCTGCAGCCACTGAACTAATCCAGTTTCACTAATTCAGAAAAAATACCTGAGATGAGTAGAGTAGCCTTTTGTTCACCTCTGCATTGTGAGTGCTTAACACTATAACACTGACCATTTAATGTCCTTCTTGAGCCCTGGCCAGTCTATATCTTTTAAATTTAAGCCTCTCAATATATGTTTCTTCAGGACCTCGAAGTGAACCTGAGATTGTTGTGTCCAAGTTCTTACAACAACAACAAAAATGGATATGAGGCATCAAAGAAAACAACACTTCATCTATAAAAGGGGTTTCCTGATCCCTCACTAAAGAGTATGTGCCCAAATTTTAGGCCAAACTAGATACTGCAGGTCAGTGGATTCCAGATTTTTCTGAATATTTATATACTCTCTGCCAAATCTCTCATTGCAACATGAAAAGACTCTTTGGCATATTGATGTTTTGATTGTTGAGGCAAACACCACCAAACTGAAGCTTCAAGTGTGTGTATAACAAGTGATGTTCCATTGCAAACAGAGCTTAAATAGGAGTTGTTTTATTCAAATATATATATATTAAACTCTCATCACTTTCAAATACACGTTCATCCTTCCAGAGAAAGTGTAATTCTGTTATTAGGAATATCTGCCTGAACTATTGTTCTACACATTTGTCAGGTTGTGATTTAATCTATGCTTCTGTTCTACAGGATTTCAAAATGATAAACACATTAACTCTCATATGAAATATATGAATGGATTGGATAGAGATATTGCAACAATGGGTAAGTTAATAGACTTTGTAGTAGTTGTGTACAAGAAGAACAAAAGACATATCTTTGATCACAGCATTGTAACGTAATGCAAAAATTGATTTCTGGGCGTCTTCTTTTGAGTTCTCCGTTTTTTGATGGTTCTCTGGTGTAGCATGTGCTACAAATGTTTGTAAATGCGGAGGATGTTCTTGCAGTTTGGACAGGTGTGTTTCACATCCTTGCATGCGTCCACACAGAACGGGATGAAACAACAGAGCCAGCACCTGAAAAAACACAGCAGACAAGCTCTAAATATCAGCAGTTTATGAATTAAATATCAGTGATCTGTGCATACTTACAAAAAGAACCCAAGGGTTCCGCAAATTAACCAGGTGAGCAATCCGTTGATATATTCGGTTTCCGTGATGATGTCCGTCATGCAGTGAGGACAGGTAATGCGGCCTGGCGTATCAGTGAGATTCACAACCCCCATCTGGGCAACTGCATATGTACAAATGTACACAGCAAAATCCCCAGTGTTAATTTAACACTCTGAGTGTGGACTCATATAAACACTGAGGCAGTGTTAAAAGTAACAATGAAGCAGAGTTGAAGTTAATGAGATAATTAAGAAGTTTATTGAGTTATGATTGACCATTATTGAAGACACCTGATGTAAACAAGCAGAATCACCAAACGAGAAAATCACAATTTGTTGTCACCATTATAGTGATCAGTGTTTGCTTTAGTTGGGATCTTGTCTTGTAACTTTTTAAATTTAAAATTAGTGTGTCACGCCAAGAGCAAAAATCATTGGGTGTTGGTGATTATGTTTTAATGTAATCGTTGCTTGACCTTAATCTCTGAACTCATTTACAGTCTCTTCAACTCTTCAGTCTCATTATTGATTGTAACGGCTTTGACTCATCAATGAAAGAGTCTGTTTTTTTATATACATTTTGTAGGCATCTCTTGCAAGCGATTCTGATTTTTTTTATTAAAGAGTTTCAATTTTAGGCACACACAGATAACAAGAATCAGCGTATGAATCTCAACAACGGTGATATTCAGATAAACAGATCTACTCTGAACATCACAAAACTAGATACAAAAATAATCACTTAAAAACAGCAAAAAATAAAATATAGTTAGAATAAAAAGTTAAAAAGCTCATAATTTATTCAAGCTGCAATGTATGATGGGAGCCATGGATGAGTTTTTATTGGCTACAACATGCTTTTTTGATGGTCACCATTGTTGTGATGCTCACGCTGATTCTTGATGTCTGTGTGTCTAAACTAAAGAACTCTTTCTTTATGTAGAACTAACTTTTAAAAACATGTCATATTATGGCAAATTGCTGGATCACTTTTTTATCCACCTAATTTAAGTACAAAGTAAAGAAACCTGGACTCAGGCATTCAGGTCAATCCATGACAATTAGTCCAAACCACAATTAATACCATAAGTGTCACGGTAGGAAATCCATTGTTTTCTCCGTGTCATGTTTTGCATTTGTATTTGTACTCTCGTAGTCTCCATGTGCTCGTTTGGTTGATTGTTGTCACCTGTGTGTTGATTGTCTCGCTCCAGCTGATCCTCATCTCCACTCAGCTACAAATACTCACCCATCTCTCTGTCTGTTGTCAGATCCTCATTCATGTCACAGCTTCCCAAATTGGATTACCGTCTCCCGTGTTCGTGTTCTGGATTGTGTTCGTGTTGTCGTCTTCGTGTGAGTGTTCCGGTCTGTTCCAGGTTTCATCCATTGACCGTCTTCACATTCACCACCGACTTCACCATCCAGTACTTCTCACGCCACCGTAGACCTTCTTTCACCATTGCCTACATTCTGGACTCAGTTATCAATAAACTTCTTCTGATTGCCTGCATTTGCTTCCTCCTCTTTTACGAGCCATCACAGTAGGATCTGACCGTAACCCCTCCGGCACAAACAATCGGTTCGGTGGGCAACGAGCCGGGGGCGTTACCCCTTCTAAGGCAGTCAACACCTTCGATTCGACCTCCCATATGAGCACGGAGATAATGATGGTCCCCGGTAAAATGGGCTCGGGAGTAGCAGTACGATCGGAACGCTCAAAAAGACGGGATAAAACATCGGGTTTGATGTTTTTGGAACCCGGCCGGTAAGAAAGTGTAAAATCGAAACGACCGAAAAACAATGCCCACCGAGCCTGCCTGGAGTTAAGTCTTTTGGCGGTTCTAATGTATTCGAGATTCTTATGGTCCGTCCATACAATGAAAGGTACACCTGACCCTTCAAGCCAGTGACGCCATTCTTCCAGTGCAAATTTGACTGCCAACAACTCTCGATTGCCAATGTCAGAATTAACTTCCGCAGGAGATAAACGGTGAGAATAATACGCGCAAGGATGCACCTTTCCGTCTGAGGATGCGCGCTGGGACAACACTGCTCCTACCCCCACTTCTGACACGTCGACCTCCACTATAAATTGACGTGAGCGATCAGGGGTGACGAGAATGGGAGCTGAAACAAAGCAGCTTTTCAGTTTGGCAAACGCAGCCTCGGCTGCGTTTGACCACCTGAACGTCAAACTAGGGGAGGTCAAGGCGGTCAGAGGAGCGGCTAGTTGGCTGAAATTGCGAATGAAACGCCGGTAAAAATTGGCGAACCCCAGAAACCTCTGCAGGGCCTTGCGAGACTCTGGGGATGGCCAATTTCCACAGCCTTAACCTTCTCAGGATCCATGCGAACACCCTCAGTCGAAATGATGTGTCCTAGAAAAGAAACAGACTGTGCATGAAAATCGCATTTCTCCGCCTTGACAAACAATCCATTCTCTAGCAACCGCAGAAGCACTCGTCGTACGTGTTGCACGTGTTCCTGGAGAGACGAAGAAGAAATCAATATGTCATCCAGGTAAACATATATAAACAGATCGACCATGTCTGCCGGCGAGTTCGTTAGCCCGAAAGGCATAACGCAGTACTCTAAATGGCCTCTAGGGGTGTTAAAGGCAGTCTTCCACTCATCCCCCTCCCTGATGCGGACCAAATGATAAGCATTACGTAAGTCCAATTTAGTGAAAACGGACGCTCCCTGCAACCTCTCAAAAGCTGAAGACATAAGCGGTAAAGGATAGGTATTCTTTACTGTTATGTTGTTCAGCCCTCGGTAGTCAATGCAAGGTCGCAAGGATCCGTCCTTCTTTCCCACAAAAAAGAACCCCGCCCCCGCTGGAGAAGAAGAAGGGCGGATGAACCCCGTTGCTAGAGAACTGGATATATATTTCTCGTTGCCCACCGAACCGATTGTTTGTGCCGGAGGGGTTACGGTCAGACGTTCTCCAGTGGGGTCATTGTTCCAGTGTTGCTTGTCACCCAGGGGTTAGTAGAACTAGGTTTCTAGTCAAGGAACGTTTTTGGTGGCCTGGTATGGCTCGTGACGTCCACGACTTCGTCTTGTTCAGTTTGCGCTATTGGTAAGACTTCCAATCGACCTCCAGATGGGTTACTCTTACCGCTGTCTGTCCCTTCGAGACCCTGGTCCCACATTTCGCTAGATTTCATTACCGCCCTCCCGCCCTCTAAGGGCAATACGGTGATTTTAACCGTAGTGGACCGGTTCTCGAAGGCGACTCATTTTATTCCCTTGCCCAAATTACCATCAGCCAAGGAAACAGTGGTAGCTGTCATTGACCACGTCTTCCGTATACATGGCCTTCCGACAGACGTGGTTTCTGACAGGGGTCCCCAATTTGTGTCCAAATTTTGGCGAGAATTCTGTAAATTGTTGGGAGCGACTGTTAGTCTTTCTTCCGGGTTCCATCCCCAGAGCAATGGTCAAACCGAGCGAGCCAGTCAGGATGTCGAAAGGGTTTTGCGATGTTTGGCTTCCAATAATCCTTCGTCCTGGTGTCAGCAACTCTCTATTGTGGAGTACGCACACAATTCTTTGCCAGTGTCATCTACGGGCATGTCTCCATTTAAGTGTAGTTTAGGGTACCAACCACCTAATTTTGTCAGTACGGAATCCGAGGTTTCGGTCCCCTCCGCACATGCTCCAGAGGTGTCACCGCACCTGGACCAGAGCTCGCAGAGCTCTGCTCCAGGCTAGGTCGCGCACCAAGGCTAAGGCCGATCGCCACCGGTCGAAGCCTCCCCGTTACGTCGTCGGTCAAGGAGTGTGGCTTTCAACCCTGAATATTCCAATGCGTTCCGTTTCGAATAAGCTTGCTCCCAAATTTATTGGCCCGTTTTCTGTTACCAAAATCATTAATCCGGTAACAGTGCGTCTTAGCCTTCCTCCGGCGTACAGGAGGGTTCATCCCGTGTTCCATGTGTCCAAAATTAAACCGGTGATTTTTTCCCGTCTTAACCCGCCTGCCCCGGTTCCCCCCCGCCTCGTATCGTTAATAGGGAAACCACATATTTGGTTAACCGTATTCTGGACTCTAGACGGAGGGGACGTGGATTTCAGTACTTGGTGGATTGGGAAGGTTACGGTCCGGAGGAGAGAAGGTGGGTTCCTGCTCGGGACATACTGGATCACCGCCTTATTGATGATTACAATCTACAGGTAAAGCAGGCTGGGAACATCAGGTGACGTCCTAGGGGAGGGGGTACTGTCACGGTAGGAAATCCATTGTTTTCTCCGTGTCATGTTTTGCATTTGTATTTGTACTCTCGTAGTCTCCATGTGCTCGTTTGGTTGATTGTTGTCACCTGTGTGTTGATTGTCTCGCTCCAGCTGATCCTCATCTCCACTCAGCTACAAATACTCACCCATCTCTCTGTCTGTTGTCAGATCCTCATTCATGTCACAGCTTCCCAAGTTGGATTACCGTCTCCCGTGTTCGTGTTCTGGATTGTGTTCGTGTTGTCGTCTTCGTGTGAGTGTTCCGGTCTGTTCCTGGTTTCATCCATTGACCGTCTTCACATTCACCACCGACTTCACCATCCAGCACTTCTCACGCCACCGTAGACCTTCTTTCACCATTGCCTACATTCTGGACTCAGTTATCAATAAACTTCTTCTGATTGCCTGCATTTGCTTCCTCCTCTTTTACGAGCCATCACAATAAGATTTCCTTGGCTCTGGTCTGTCTGTATGTCAAAACTCAGTCATCACAGCCACACAAAATCTAAAGTTAACAGCTGAAGGGTCAAGATACCAACTAAAGCAAACACTGACCACTACAATAGTGACACACAAATTGTGATTTTCTCATTTGTGATTCTGCTTAAATTAGAAATAATGGGTCTTGGGTGCTGAAGACTCACCTACAGGGCCCATCGTGGGCTGGACAATGACGGTTGGCTGCCCAAACCCATATGGAGGTGGCTGGGAAGGTGCAGCATGTGGACCTGTAAAAGAGCCAAAACACTGGTTGATAACACTGAATTGTTTGTTTCCTGATTGTTCGGAACCAAGTTCAGAAATTTTACAAACTACTTGAAGAACGTAAGAAGGTTAAGCCCTTTTAAAACAGGACATTACTTAAGTAGTGTGTTCAGGATCATTAACGTCACAATATCCAGTTGTGAAGCTTTGGTTGATGGATGGACACTGTGAGGTTCAGCCATAAAATTAGCTTCATTGCTGTGTGACTCTGAGATGACCAGGAAACCCAAGGCATATTTTATTTTAGTTATTTTCTAAAACTTTCATTCTTCTGATAACTTCCAGGATGATTTTGTATATATATAAATATATAAAATATTTTCCCACTCACACCCATGAATCATAATCTCAGATCACACAAGCCAAAGTCTATGTTTGTTTTACAGGGAACATCTGAGGTCACAGATTAAAACATCATATATCTGACTTCCTTATAACCCCTTTCCATTATACTGATAACACATAGGGAGTTTCTACAACAATGATCGTTGAATATTGGCTCAAATTTTGGGGTTGAGACTCTAAAGTTTCACTAACTTTGATTACATTGGTGCATAATCATCCTGTTGGTTCATATAACTGACAGAAGTGGAAGGTCAGCTGACCTGCTTGAGGTGGGTATGCTGCCTGCGGTCCAGGGTAGTTTATGTCTGTCTGGCCCATATGAGGATTAGAATAATGTGGGGGGGTGTAGTTTTTCTCCATTATCAAAAACCTATGAGTGCACAAACATGAAAACAAGGAATTGGAAAATAGACAGTTCTTTATATTCGTCATGTCGTTTTCTCTCTTTCCTAATCTTGTTCTGCTCATTTTTCCTTCGCTATAGTACATACCACAAACAGCACACACTGTATATATTATCATAATAGCACAGACTTATCAATGCAAATCTCAGTAACATATGAATTTATAATACTTGACGTATAACAAAAGCACAGCCTTCACTTTAATAAAAAACTGTGTGCACAGTATGTACCTGTGAGTCTCTGTATGCGTTGTGCTGCTTCTCCTCTCAGTGTACAGCAGGATCTGGACGGCTGTGAGTGTGAGCGAGAGGGTGTGGACAGCAGGCTAGTCATAAATGTGGACATAAAATTACAGACGAAAGGGTAGAGATAGGGTTATCTCAATCTGGCTAATACACATCAGTTGTGACCAGCCTGCCTGTTTTCCAAGAAAAGGAGAGAAAGAAAGCATCATTATAACTTTACAAAGTAATTTTTCAATTCGTTTACATTCTTTCTGTTAATGTTAGAGCAAATTTTGCCTGACTTGTGATTTAGATGGCACTGTCCATGAACAGGTTACGTAATTGGACGTAAATCCTAAATGATAACTCAGGAGGGTCTAACCAGATGGGAGCCAATGGTTGGTTTTTGGCTATTGATAAACTTGTGAAGCTGTTGTTAGATTTTCTTCTTATAGTAACTTAACACGGTTGAATAGTTGAGATTGATTAATGTAGTCAACACAATTAATTGTATATTTTTTAAACTTGTCTTCATGCCATGTTGTAAAAACATCCAAATAATGTCACTTCCTGGGTGTCAACATTGTTAAGCAATGTTACATGTAATGCAACAGTCATGGAACAGGAATTAACAGGAATGAACATTACGTTTGGTTGTTGAAAAATCGCAAAATATTGACATTTGATCTGCCTTCTGTTTTTAATTGTTAATTTTGTTTCATTTTTAATAAATAGCTTGTTTGTGTAGTACCGTATGCAGATTATAAACCACATAATCATGTTCTGATTTAATTTAAATGGTTTGATTCCTTTCTGATTATATTTGTAGTGTGTTCAAACACTTCTTTTGGTTGATTTACACACACTGTAAATGCATTGTTATATTTTGCTCTGTGAGTTGTTCTAATTGCTCGTAAAACTTTATTGTGATACTGCACCCTTTGAAGAAGTTTCCATTAACCCAGTGAAACAGATGAGTGTTGTTTCATTCTATGTTGATTCATATCAACTCAATGTGAGTCCAGTGTTTCCTGGAATTAGTCAGTCATTAACGTTAGTGAAGCAACATGACGTCGATTTAATCCTGACTGTAGAAACACAGAGAGAGGCCGGCGTATCCTGGGTAAACGACTTACCACTTCAACCTTCACATTGCTGAATCGAATGTTTAAAGCCTTGGTTTTGAATGCATTAAAACATCTAACATCTTTCTCATCTAGTACATTCATAAGTGCCATGAACAGTATTTAACACGTCCATGCAGCTTGCATTAATCTGGAGTTCTGCATTTTCCTTCTCTGATTCTGTTTTAAGGCAGAGACAGACTAGAATTATATCGTTCATTCATTAATGTTGCTAGTCTGAATTATAGCCACATTTATGACTGTAGCCATTTATGTCTTCGATTAAATCCCACAAATCTAAGGTCTGTATCTAAATAACTAGTTTCGAGTAAAAATATTCCAGAAAGAACGAAAAATGTGAAACGTGACATTTGGGAACTCTCGCGACTGGTCAAAGTAACACCCTCAAGCCCAAAAGAAGGGCATGTGAAAAGGCTGTGTTGTGGTGCTTTTACAGACAGCCTGAAGAGCTTGATGACATGTTAGCTTGCGATAATCAGAGCTGTCCTATACAGTGGTTCCATTTAGACTGCGTGAGACTCAGCAGCGCACCAGCCAGAGAAGAGTCATGTGTCTGTGACTTATCACACACAACCTACCTCATACATTTTCAGTTTTTCATCATTTCTATTGACTCTTTATAATCATATAATAATATTCATCTAAATGTATTTACATGTTAATGTATTCATCTTAATGTATTTACATGTTAAATATGTAAAGAAACTGAAAGTTGGTTGTTACTACTATTTAAGTTATGTAATTGTGTTTGCAACCAAAGAACACTCATTTTGCACAATTCTTCCTTAATAAAGATAAAGGAGGTGATGGAGGTGAATTCACAGGACCTTCCATCTCAGGTGCAGGTGTAGTGTCTGACAGTAACAATATAAAGAAATCGTGTCATATCACAACCTCTATTCCTTAGGAATCCAGATTAGCTATACACAGGGGGGAAACATACTCTAGCTTTCAAAGCTTTGGGGTCAGTAAGATTTTTAAATGTTTTTAAAAGAAGCATCTTCTGCTCACCAAGGCTGCATTTATTTGATAAAATAATAATAATAATAATAATAATAAATACAGTAATATTGTGAAATATTATGAAAATTTAAAATTACTTTTCTATTTTAATATATTTTAAACTAATTTATTCCTGTAATCAAAGCAGGATCACCTTCCAACATTTCATAGGCAGGTTTGCCTGCAAACACAGTTACCAAATAAATTGCAATGTAGCCTAGATGTACGACATTTAAAACTGATTAACGTTACGCTTTAGTACATTGGTAACTTAAGCTCATTTTCTAGCCATTTCATGCTAGTTAACAGTTAACATTTACAGGAAGTAATTGTAACTTACCTTTGTGAAAATGCTTTGAACACCATCATGTGTGGTGGAGTGTTATCGAATGTAAGCTTGGCCTCCTTACCGCTGCTATCCATGCCATTCGTCGCCCTTTTTGTCACCTCTGAAACATGGCTTGTACTATTACTTTTCCCCGCTGGAAAATGATAAAAGGATATTCCATTCTTAAGCTTTATGTTGCAGTTTATAGGTAGACAGTATCTTGAACACTGTGTTCTTCCCTCATACAAAGAAGTCTAGCGCCTAATGTTTGTGCCGCGGATTCCCAAAATGCTTTGCGTTCACCACTGGGGAAACGTCATGATGACGACACATTAGCGATCTCTCATAGAGAACTACAGGTTGTTAAATACTTTAATTTACACCAAAATTAGATTTCATCCCAAATGTTAGTGTCTCGCCCTTATTTTGACACGCGGGTAGCTGTGTAGAGTGACTAACAGCCGCCGGATATAAACCCTGATGAGGCAAAAGTTAAGGAAAACGTGTACGTCCCGGACCGGAATCACGATTTGCCAAGAGTCCTAAGCGCTAGAAGCGGAGACATACGCCGGGACTCTACGCACACAGACCGCGGTCACCAAACACCCGAGCAACCGGCTGCAGGACATCCACCGCTTGAGATCTGAGCTGGAGCAATTCGAGCGGTTGATCGAGTTGATCCAGTTAGAGAATCAGGCATGGTCGATGTGAATCCTTTCAAGCTTTTCTTTAATAGTACTTTTCAGGTAAGCAGTGATATCCCTTACAACATCATCTGAAGATGTGACGGATCAAATGCCAGTATTTGACCTAGGTTATTGCGTTGTGGTCTGTTAAACAGATAAAGAGAATACAATATGAATACAACATCTGTATATATTCACTGCAAATTAACTCACAAAATATCAATAACTGATTAAATCACTCATCACAAATGAATACTTAACTATCAGATAATATATGAATATTATATAAGAAAGTAAACTCCAATACACGGCATGACACAGCATGAAATACAACAACACGTGTGAGTTCAATGTGATCAGACTAACGCGGCTTATGGAAATTAGCGCCTATCCGCGGTCAAATCGCGATCGTCATTACACATCTCAAAAACATTCCACAGATCGCCAGACATTCACAATTATAACTACAAAGTGTTAATTAAAAATTTACATGATTTCTCACATTTGTTTGCATGAACGCACAACATTGAACAATAATGGAGAGCGAGTGTCTGGAGCTGGCTATTGCATCAGTCTACTGGAAGTAGCAACTACAATATCAGTCCGTCAGAAACCATTTCTTAATTTCCGTTCCGATGGTCTTTCTGACATTGCCGCCCCCAATTACCGGCAGGCTAATTGTAGCCCTTAAGAAAGGCCATCCAAAGTGTTTTTATCCTCATCCCTCTTTGGAGGAAGTGGAATCAGTTTCACAACAGGATACATTTTGTCCTTGACTTTGACTTTAGCTGTCCGAATCGTCTTGTCTGCTCCTGCATAGGTCTCTGTCACGGTACCCACAGGCCATAGTGCTCGTAGGAGTTGATGGTCAATTAGGAGCACCACTTGTCCTACTGCCAACCCTTTGCCATCCAATGTCCATTTCTGTCTGCCCTGTAGTTCTGGTAGATAGCTGCGTATGAAAGCAGTCCAGAACTGATCATCCAATACCTGGCTATGTCGCCACCTGTGTTTGACCAAGAGCTCGTTGGAGTCATAAAGGACTTGTGGTAAGGAGGCATCATGGCGTCCCATGAGTAACATGTTCAGGGTCACAGGGTCCGGGTCTGCAATGTCCGATGAAACATAGCCAAGTTTTGAGAATTGAGTATGCCCTCTACTTCCACTAGTAATGTTTGCAGCACAGATTCGGGCACGAATTGTTCCCATAAAATGACTCACAAAGCAGTCTTAACTGACTTCACCTCTCGCTCCCATGTACCGCCAAAGTGAGGGACACTCGGTGGGATATGGAGAAACTGGATCTGCTGTTTAGCCAGTTGTGTCTGAAGTTCAGGTGTCATTTGACTAAAGGATTCTCTTAACTCATGATCGCCTCCAGTGAAGTTGGTGCCGTTGTCACATAGTATCTCAAAGGGCATCCCTCTGTGGGCTATAAAGCGTCGTAACGACAGGAGAAAGGCGTCTTTGTCTAGGTGTTCAAGGAGATCATGATGTAAACATCTGGTCATCAAGCACTTATATAAGATCCCCCATCTCTTTTCTTGACATCGACCTATCTTCACCTGAAAGGGCCCGAAGCAGTCTACGCCAGTGGAGAAGAATGGTGGCTTAAACAGACGTAGTCTTAAACGAACTCCTTCAAAAACAGCTAGAAGCCTTGGAGTTATGATTGATGATCAGCTGACTTTCTCAGACCACATTGCTAAAACTGTCCGATCCTGCAGATTTGCTTTATTCAACATCAAGAAGATCAAGCCCTTTCTTTCAGAACATGCTGCACAACTCCTTGTTCAAGCTCTTGTTCTGTCCAGGCTGGACTATTGCAATGCCCTCTTGGCAGGTCTTCCAGCCAATTCTATCAAACCTTTACAATTAATTCAGAACGCGGCAGCAAGATTAATTTTTAATGAGCCAAAAAGAATACACGTCACACCTCTGTTTATCAATTTGCACTGGCTTCCAATAGCTGCTCGCATAAAATTCAAGGCATTGATGTTTGCCTACAAAACTACCACTGGCTCTGCACCCATTTACCTAAATTCGTTACTTCAGACTTATGTGCCCTCTAGAAGCTTGTGTTCTGCAAGTGAACGTCGCTTGATTGTGCCATCCCAAAGAAGCACAAAGTCACTTTTACGGACTTTTAAATTAAATGTTCCCTTCTGGTGGAAGCAACTCCCCAGCAGCTGAGTCCTTAGCCATCTTCAAGAATCGGCTTAAAACACATCTCTTCCATCTTTATTTGACCCTCTAACTTTAACACTCACTATTCTAATTCTATTCTTTAAAAAATCTAACTACACAGCAAAATCCCCAGTGTTAATTTAACACTCCCCAGTGTTAATTTAACACTCCCCAGTGTTAATTTAACACTCTGAGTGTGGACTCATATAAACACTGAAGCAGTGTTAAAAGTAACACTGAAGCAGAGTTGAAGTTAATGAGATAATTAAGAAGTTAATTGAGTTATGATTAAGCATTATTGAAGACACCTGATGTTAACAAGCAGAATCACAAACGAGAAAAATCACAATTTGTGTGTCACCATTATAGTGTTCAGTGTTTGCTTTAGTTTGCATTGTCGGATTTCAAAGCCTCCCTTTAGCAAGGACTGATGCAATCCATCTATCATGGCCTTGGCCTAACCTTGATCGGGGGTACTGTGAAGGAAGTTATCAACATAGAATGGGGTCTCCACAATGTCAACTAGTCCAGCCATGGTATGTCGGTATTCTTGGGCATGATACTGAAGAGCATAAGTGGCGCAGCACGGGCTGCAGGTCGTACCGAAGGGAAGTACCTGCCACTCGTAAATGTTTGGGTGAGCTTCCTGGTTCATGTTCCTCCAGATGAATCGCAGGACCGATTTGTCACCAGGTAATAAACGTACTTGGTGGAACATGCCTTTTATGTCCCCACTCAGTGCAACTGCATGTTGCCGGAACCTTAAAAGACCACGCCCAACAGAGATGGCCCAAGTGTTGGCCCTGGAAGGAGTTGTTCATTCAAGCTCTGACCATGGTACTGGAAGGAACAGTTGTAGACTATTCGATCCTTTCCATTGTGGTGCACTATGTGGTGGGGAATGAACCACGACTCTGTGGACTTGTTTACCTCATCTGGTGCTATCTTAACAATGTAGCCTGCTGATTCAAGCTTTTGAATCTCAGAAGAGTAAACTTGTGCTTGCTCAGGATTCTTGGCCAGTTTTCTCTCAATGTTTCTTAAGCTGGGGAGCAAAGACTCCATACCTGCATTAAGCAAAGTTATAGGAGTGCACCTCAGCAGTGGAGTAGCATACCGCAGGACACCATCCACGTTCACTCTGACAGAGGCAGTCTGCAAATGGTTATAGCACTGTTGGTCTTGTTTTGATCTTGTTATCACCTTTTCATTGTATGGACAGTGTCAACTTCCCACAAGCGCTCAACATGCTGATACAGCTCGTCACGTGTTGGGGCTGTCATAATATGCAAACATTGTTGCAGACCTTTAGGGGACCGAAATGGACACATTGGGTCTTGCAGTACCCAACCAAGCTTGGTACATACGGCAATGAGGCTGCTCTCTGCTCCTCTTCGCACTGGCTGAACTGGCATCAGGAGGTGTGGCATATCAGACCCTATGAGGAGTAAGGGTTTGACGTTGTCAACTGGCTGTAAGGTTAGACCTCTCAAGTGCTTTCTGGAGTGCTGCCACAGGGTAAGTATGTTCAGCAAGGCTTAAACCAGAGGCAGTAAAAGTGTTTCGAATGGCATACCTCTCTGTAGGTTTGGTGAGAGAAGACACCTCAAAAGTTACTGTGGACCCATCAAGTTTGGTATGGCTCTGGTGGATTGTCTGCAAGGGAAGAACTTCTGGAGCTCTATTTAGCCCGAGCTGTTGAACCACTTGGGGAAGGACGATAGTTCTTTCAGAGCCGTCATCTAAGACAGCGTGAGCTTCCATTGTTTGGCCACCGTTGTGCAAGAGAACTCTGACTACTTTTAGCATGACTTTCTGTGAGCGGTTGGGTCTATCTAGATAGATCTGTGTCGATGGTAAGCTCACCATAAGCACTGCTCTGGAGGTGTCATTAATCGAGTCATGCAGCACGGTAAGGTGAAGCTCTTTGCAGATTTTACACGGTCGCTTGAGGTAACAGGAGTCAGCTGAATGATTCCGACCACACTTCCAACAACGTTTGCCCTCTGCGATCCAGGTGATGATCTGTGCAGTGGTCAGCCTTTTGAATTTATCACAGGAGTTTGAGATCGTGATCTTGATTGTCGCAATGAGGACAATAGGGCTTTGGCTTGGAGATGACTTTTACTTGTGCCGGTGCAGAAGGCTTGACAGATTTCTCTGATGTCAGAAGTATGGGTGTTGAACGCTCTCAATGATATGGAGTGTATTTACTCTTCCCTGATGACTTTGTAGTGTCGGACTGAAATACAGCGGCTGCTCGGCTTGAGATACGTTTAGCTTGTGACTTCATTTGTAACCAGGATGCGAAGTCGGGAAGAGTATAGGTTCTGTCTGTACCAGTTTGTAGAATTCCATGGCTCAGGCAGTATTCTACGAAGCTGTCTCGGTAAGCAGGTGGCAGTTTACTCAGAAGGCAGTCTACGTGAGAACCACACATGAGCTCATACCCGTTTTGACCTTCCAGTGTTCTCAGCATGCCTACTAGGGATTGGACAGATAAGGCGAATGAGTCAAATGCATTGGAATCACCCATTTTAAGGGGTGGTGTACTCATGATTGCACCTAACTCAGATTGCACAAGCTGCCTGGGCGGGCCATACTTCTCCTGCAAAGCTTGCAAAGCTGTGGTGTATGGCTGTGGGTGGTGCATATATGCTTTAGCCAGTTGTTGGGCACTAGCAAATTTCAGGTGACTCAGCAACACTTGATATGTGTACTGCTCACTGATGTGAGTATGGTGACTTGAGAGATTATCTAAGGCCAACTTCAACAAGGCAAAGTCACTTTCAGTGCCACTGTCAAACACTGGCAGTGTGGGGCGAGGAATGCCATAGGCTGCTGCCATCAGAAGTTCTGTCCCGGGTTGGGGTATGTAACCAGCTTGAGGAACAGGTAGAGGTGAATATGGTTGAGGGCAGATGGGTGTGTTAGATAAGAGAGGTGCTCTATGATGAGTGGTTGGAATAGGCTGATTATGACTCATAAGAGGGGCTGACTGCCTTGGTAATGGAGTATTCACATGTGAGGTTGATGCAATGGGTGCAACAGGAGGTTTAGTCTGTGATATCAGAACACTACCTGTGTTTGGTGTCGCAAGCTGAGTCACTGCTTGTTGCACAAGGCTGAATGGAGGTAGTGGTATTGAGACTGGGCTTGTCTGCTGCAAGACATGTGACATATTCTCCTCATAATGTGCTATTTGTGATCTTCCTTGGGTTTGAATGACGGTACATGCGGACAACTGATGTGCGGTGTAAGCTGGAACCAGTAATGGCATAATTGCTTGTAATGTCAATGGAGGAGTTTTGAGTGACTGAACTATGCATGGTCCCCTTGATGTGCTCTGTGCCTCTGAGACAGTCAGCGTGGCTTGCATCATGGACAATACAGGGCTGGGAGATTGCTGAGATACATGAGACTGGACTAGGCTGGCATGAAGTGACTGTGGTGGTGGCACGGTTGTGTCTGGGGATCCTTCAGGACCTGCATCATCCACACTAAAGTCTTGGCTGAGCAAAAAATTCACCAGTTTGGCCACTTCTATGTCAGTCTCTGCCTTTTTTAGCTTATGTCGTCGTTCTAATTTGTTGCAGGTTACCACCTCTGTCAACCTTGTTAAATTTTCAGTTCTACTGGCGGACAAATATGGACATTGATTCCGGTTAGAGAATCAGGCATGGTCGATGTGAATCCTTTCAAGCTTTTCTTTAATAGTACTTTTCAGGTAAGCAGTGATATCCCTTACAACATCATCTGAAGATGTGATGGATCAAATGGCAGTATTTAACATAGGTTATTGTGTTGTGGTCTGTTAAACAGATAAAGAGAATACAATATGAATACAACATCTGTATATATTCACTGCAAATTAACTCACAAAATATCAATAACTGATTAAATCACTCATCACAAACGAATACTTAACTATCAGATAATATATGAATATTATATAAGAAAGTAAACTCCAATACACGGCATGACGCAGCAAGAAATACAACAACACGTGTGAGTTCATTGTGATCAGACTAACGCGGCTTATGGAAATTAGTGCCTATTCGCGGTCAAATCGCGATCATCATTACACATCTCAAAAACATTCCACAGATCGCCAGACATTCACAATTATAACTACAAAGTGTTAATTAAATATTTAAATGATTACTCACATTTGTTTGCATGAACGCACAACATTGAACAATAATGGAGAGCGCACGTCTGGAGCTGGCTATTGCAACTGTGTTCTGCAACTGTGTTCCTCCTTAGGATCCTTCCTACCCGGTTGAAGGAGGAGGGGTCCTCCGACGACCGCAAAAACCGGAAGTCGGTGTTTGTGAATTTGGACAGCCTACCCTTCTTTCAGTTCCCTCCCTTACCCGTTGCTCATATCATGTCACCTAGCAACCGTGACAGCACTAAGCAAGACGCGGGTGAAGAGCTCATCCTTCTCTCCCCGGAGCTTTATAAACACTTCTGTCTGCTTTTTCGTCCTTAGAAGCGTTAAAAACAGCTTCAATCACTAACAAATAAGCTGTATGTAAGGGGATATTCACACAGGCAGTAAGGAAGAAGCTAGTTTACGAAAGTAAAAGTTTTTTTTTTTACATATACTCGTACAAATGTAAAAAAAAAAATGCTTAACGTTAAAACAAAATGGCTAACTAGAAAACCACTGAAAATATATATTTTTGATAAGCCAGTTTTAAAAAAAACATCGAAAATAATACTCCGCTACCGCTCGCTTCGTCCTGCCGAAAAGAATTATGGGATAGGTAGGACGCGAAAGGATCCACCACACCCATCCTTCCAATTCGGGGAAAAGGAGGACGCATTTGTGGGCCGCGTTTGAAGGATCCTACGAATTTGGACAGCCTTCGTCGCGGCGCTGTGACGTAGCATCCTTCAAATGAGTACTCCGAAGGATGTAGACCCTGAATTTGGACACAGCCTGCATCAGTCTACTGGAAGTAGCAACTAAAATATCAGTCCGTCCGAAACCGTTTCTTAATTTCCGTTCCGATGGTCTTTCTGACAATAATGTTGTTTTAATTTCAGTTATATTACTGCTTGCCATAGACGCTGAAACAGTGGGGCCGATATATATATATATTTATATATATATATATATATATATATATATATATATATTGTGACGAGCACTCCCAGAGGAATCAGCGTCGCCCTGGAAACCAAACCAAAACACCTGCACGTCCTCGTCACCGGCTGATCGGTCACAGCTGCTCCCTATCAGCCAGCACATGGAAAAGCAGCACATGTTGCACTGAGAAGAGGTTCTCAACCAGAACGCAAAGCTGGACTAACCCCTCTCTCCTATCCCCACAGAAAGCAGCGAGTGACCGACAGCCCACACCCTTTGGAGCACGTCAGGACACCCACTTTCCCCTTGATTGGCACAGAGGAGCACGGAGAGCACACGGGGAGCACCAACCAGCGGAAAGCAGATCAGGACACTTCACCAGGCACCCTTCACTTTTCAATAAACCCACCCTCCGGGGCTTTTGATTTCACGTACCTCTTGTCGAGTGGTTCTTCACCCCGTGACGGTGGTGGAGAATGCGGGCAGAACAGTGAGGAATCACCGACAAGGTCACCGCCCCAACTCCTAATTTTTTTTTGCTTTCTGTCAGCAGCACCACGGAAGGCGGCACGCGCGGCCCCGCGATGGAGGACGTCTTACAACGCCTCGCTGAGGTTAGCATCCGCCAGCAGCAAATAGCGGAACACCTCGCCACTCGCCTGGGCAGGACGGAGGATGAACTCGCCGCCGTCCGGGCGGCCGCGGCCCAGCGCGTTCCGCTACCTGAGCCTCGGGCACAAGCCACCCGTCTGTTGCCCAAGATGACGGCCGATGACGATGTGGAAGCCTTCCTTCAGGTCTTCGAAAACACTGCCCACCGAGAGGGATGGCCAGAGGACGAGTGGGCACGTGCGCTGGCACCCCTACTCACCGGTGAAGCACAGAGGGCTTACTTCTCGCTCCCCCTGACGAGTGCCGACAGTTATGTCGAAGTGAAGCGAGAGATCCTGGCGAGGCTGGGCCTCTCCCCTGTAAGTGCCGCCCAGCAGTTCCACGAGTGGGAATACAAGCCCCGGGTGCCAGCCCGTGCCCAGGCAGCCGAACTCAGCCGCCTCGCCCAACACTGGCTGTTGGCAGGAAACCCCACACCAACACAGGTAGCGGAACGAGTGGTGGTCGATCGCCTCCTGCGCGCCCTACCTCGCGCCCACCGACAGGCCGTCGGCATGAGGGACCCACGTGACGTCCGGGAACTAGTGGAGGCGATCGAGCTGGCGGATGCCGTCCATCCCAGCGGGGCAGGGGACCGGCTGCCGCCATTCCCCCGGAGGGTGGTCCAGGAGCGACGCCCGCTCGAAGGCACCGCGCGACCCGTC
This sequence comes from Carassius auratus, assembly GCF_003368295.1. NCBI lineage: Eukaryota > Metazoa > Chordata > Actinopteri > Cypriniformes > Cyprinidae > Carassius > Carassius auratus. The sequence goes on from NC_039243.1 coordinate 8,679,585, forward strand.
AGCAGGCCGACGGTTCCCCCACCGCGAGATGAGCCCATGCCAAGTGCTGAACCACCGTCGCCTCCGCGAGCCTGGCTGGCAGGCTGCATCCTTCACCAACGGGTGCCGGCGGGAGCCCCCGAAGCAGATGTGAAGGTGGATGGAAGACGGTTCCGGGCCCTGTTGGACTCAGGCAGTGCGGTCACCCTCATCCAGGCGCGGCTGTGCGCCTCGCGAAGCGGCCGGAAGAACTTCCTACCGATTACCTGTGTGCACGGAGACACTCGTCAAGTACCGGCCCGTGAGATGGTCATTTCGTCCCCCCAAGGCACCTGGCCAGTGGAGGTAGGCCTGGTGAAGGACCTGCCGGTGGCCGTACTGCTTGGAAGGGATTGGCCCGGCTTCGAGAAGCTGCTGTCCGCCGCTGCTCAGCCTGCCAGCCCCAAGGGGAACCGTCAAAGACCGAGGCGGCCGCCTGGACCCCGCCGCCGACCGGCCCTGCTCGTCTCCGACAGTGGGAGAGAAGGTGAGGCCCCCTCCCAATCTACTAATCTGTTTTATGATGTCTACCAACAGGCCGCTGGAGGGGGCTCTTTCGCCAAGGAACAGCGGGAGGACGACCGACTCAAGCACTGTTGGAGCCAGGTGCGAGTCGTGGATGGAGAGGACGTCCTCCCCCGGCCCCACCCTCTCCCACATTTTGTCGTAGAGAATGGCCTGCTGTATTGTGTCGCCCAGCGTAGGGGGGAGGAGAAAAAGTTACTAGTTGTGCCTCGTGCCAAGACCGAGACCATTCTGGAGCTGGCCCATTCCCACCCCATGGCAGGACACCTCGCGGCAGCCAATACTGCCCAACGCATCCGCGACCGTTTCCATTGGCCGGGCCTGGACGCCGAGGTAAAGCGGTTCTGCCAGGCCTGCCCGACCTGTCAGGCCACGTCGCCCCGGACTCCTCCCCCCAGCCCGCTCATCCCGCTGCCTATCATCGAGGTGCCCTTCGAGCGGATTGGAATGGACATAGTGGGGCCGTTGCCGAAGTCTGCCCGAGGGCATGAGCACATCCTGGTCATCGTCGACTATGCCACCCGGTACCCAGAAGCAGTCCCCCTGCGGAAGGCCACCGCAAAGTCCATCGCCCAGGAGCTGTTTCTGCTGGCCAGCCGAGTCGGCCTCCCCTCAGAGATCCTGACTGACCAGGGAACCCCCTTTATGTCCCGGCTAATGGCTGACCTCTGCCGGCTGCTGCGGGTGAAGCAGTTGAGGACCACTGTTTATCACCCCCAGACTGATGGCCTCGTAGAGAGATTTAACCAGACCCTCAAGCAAATGCTCAGACGTGTGGCGACGGAGGACAAGCGGGATTGGGACCTCATGATCCCCTACGTGCTCTTCGGGATCCGCGAAGTTCCCCAGGCCTCAACTGGCTTCACCCCCTTCGAGCTCCTGTTTGGCCGTCAACCCCGGGGCCTCTTGGACGTGGCCCGGGAAGCGTGGGAGCAGCAGCCGGCCCCGCATCGTACCGTCATCGAACATGTCCGGCAAATGAGGGAACGGATCGACCGAGTGATGCCGTTAGTCCGGGAACACCTCACCAGGGCCCAACAAGCGCAGCAACGTCATTATGACCGGACAGCCCAGCCACGGGAGTTCCAACCGGGAGACCGCGTCATGGTCCTGGTCCCCAGCTCCGCCTGCAAATGTCTGGCCTCCTGGAAGGGGCCCTACTCGGTCGTCGAGAGGGTTGGACCGGTCACTTACCGCCTGAGACAGCCGGGACGACGGCAGGCGGAGCAACTCTACCACGTCAACCTCCTAAAGAAATGGGTGGGGACCCGGGACCAAGTAGCTGCCCTAAGCCTCACCGAGCCCGTGGTTGTGGATATCAACCCCCACCTTTCGGCTGCCCAGAAGACGGAGCTGCAGCACCTGGTCAGTCAGTTCCAGGATGTGTTCTCCTCTCAGCCCGGGCAGACCAACGTGCTTCAACACCATATCCGAACGCCCCCAGGAGTCGTCGTTAGGCAACGGCCCTACCGAGTCCCGGAGGCTCGTCGGCAGGCTATTGAGGAAGAGGTCCAACAGATGCTAAAGTTGGGGGTAATAGAACCATCCCGGAGTCCGTGGTCCAGCCCCATTGTGATGGTCCCAAAGCCGGATGGCACCCTCCGCTTTTGTAACGACTTCCGCCGCCTGAACGAGGTCTCCGAATTCGACGGGTACCCCATGCCTCGGGTGGACGAACTGCTGGACCGGCTAGGAAGGGCCCGGTATATCAGCACCCTAGACCTAACCAAGGGCTATTGGCAGGTACCGCTCTCCGAGGCCGCCAAGCCGAAAACCGCCTTCTCCACCCCCAGTGGCCACTGGCTGACCGGACCCTTCCCTTCGGCCTACATGGGGCCCCCGCGACGTTCCAGCGGATGATGGACATCCTCCTGCGGCCTCACCAAGCTTACGCGGCCGCCTACCTGGATGACGTCGTGGTCCACTCCGAGGCGTGGGACGAACATCTGGATCGTCTGCGGAGGGTGCTCTCGGAGCTCCGGCGGGCTGGACTTACCGCCAACCCCCGAAAATGCCACCTAGCCCTCTCTGAGGCCAAGTACCTGGGCTATCAAGTCGGCCGAGGACTCATCCGGCCGCAAGAGAAGAAAGTTGAGGCCATCCACGCCGCACCAAGACCGGAGACAAAGACCCAGGTACGAGCCTTCTTGGGGTTGGCGGGTTATTATCGTTGTTTTATCCCCAACTTCTCCTCTTTAGCCGCCCCCCTGACAGACCTGACCAGGAAGGGGCAGCCGGAGAAAGTATGCTGGACCCCGTCGGCGGAAGAAGCCTTCTCCCAGGTGAAAGCAGCCCTCACGTCCTCGCCGGTACTCCGCGCCCCGGACTTTAGCTGCCCCTTCCTGCTGCAGACGGATGCGTCTGACACAGGACTAGGAGCGGTCCTCTCCCAAATTCAGGAAGGTGAGGAGCATCCGATCATCTACATCAGCAGGAAGCTGTCCCCCGCCGAGAGGAAATACGCCGCTGTGGAGAAGGAAGCCCTGGCCATCAGGTGGGCAGTCCTGGAGCTCCGGTACTACCTCCTGGGCCGCAAGTTCACCCTGGTAACCGACCACGTGCCCCTACAGTGGATGGCCCGCGCCAAGGACACCAACGCCAGGGTGACTCGCTGGTTCCTAGCGCTCCAGGACTTCCACTTCGAAGTCCGCCATCGAGCTGGGGCCGCCAACGCGAACGCCGATGGCCTCTCCCGGATCTGGACAGCTTATGCAGGTCTGTCAGGGGTCATTCCCCACCCTCCCCTAATCTCACCCCTACTTTCTACATGTCTTCGCAGGACCAGAACGACGCTTAGGGGGGGGGGGATGTGACGAGCACTCCCAGAGGAATCAGCGTCGCCCTGGAAACCAAACCAAAACACCTGCACGTCCTCGTCACCGGCTGATCGGTCACAGCTGCTCCCCATCAGCCAGCACATGGAAAAGCAGCACATGTTGCACTGAGAAGAGGTTCTCAACCAGAACGCAAAGCTGGACTAACCCCTCTCTCCTATCCCCACAGAAAGCAGCGAGTGACCGACAGCCCACACCCTTTGGAGCACGTCAGGACACCCACTTTCCCCTTGATTGGCACAGAGGAGCACGGAGAGCACACGGGGAGCACCAACCAGCGGAAAGCAGATCAGGACACTTCACCAGGCACCCTTCACTTTTCAATAAACCCACCCTCCGGGGCTTTTGATTTCACGTACCTCTTGTCGAGTGGTTCTTCACCCCGTGACAATATATATATATATATAACAATGTCAAGCAATAAAGTTTTCCACTCAAATCATCCAGATAACTGAAATTTATTAACAGCTCATCAAAAGTTCTAATACATAAATAGGCTTAGCTGGTAGCAAGTTGAAACCATAAGGGTTCAACAACCCCCAATATATCATGTGCAAAAGTGCAATACTTTAGACCAGACAAAAACAGTAATTCAAAACAGTGACACAGGCCAGCTCCTAAAACAGAGCCAGAAAGACACCCTCCTTTTTGAGCTAAAACATTCAAAATCATTTTTAAAACACCACACATCAAATAACATGAATACAAAAATACACATTTAAGTACAGCACAATATAAAACAAACTTATTTTTTAAAATATATTTTAACCATATATATCACATACGTAATACCAGCTAGACAACAGTTTTCCAACTCTGGCTGAAACCATCATTGCCATCTGCACAAAACATTTAAATGCACATGATTATACACAATCACACTTTTAAAAAGTATTACATCCAGCATTTTAACATACCTAACAACAGCTACGGCAACTGTTTTCCAAAGCTGGCACAAACCATCATTTCAGTCTCCAAGAAAAAAATCACCACTACTCATCAAGCAATCAGCATGCACCTGCCATTACTCAAAAGCTAATGCCATCGCATTCATAAAGTACACATGGGCTAGAAACCACTGTAGTCACCTTACCAAACAGGACTACCATACTATACAATACTATAGTGTTTGTAGCCATTACAGTATCTTATGTTAACTACACGTTTAATGTCGTGAATTTGTCAAAAACATTTCCACACTACACCATCAGCCCTTAGAGCATGCGCAATCAGCAACAGCTCTCCTATGGACACTATGACCACGTTCACCCCTGCCACCCCCATCCCCGTTGGGCAAAGGGTCGAAATTACTTGTTTGTGCTTCGTGAACACACTCACAGAACAACATTTGCAACACTTCCTCATAAACAACTCTTTATTAGCAATTTGGCGATTTTTTTTCTCACAGATTTCACAATTTCCTTTCACGCTACACTGTAAAAAATCCAACTCACAGTTTGTATGACACACTCAGTTTTTAAAGTTAATTCAACAATTTATCATTAAAAAGGTTGAGATAACACAGAAATGTAAGTTAAATAGAAATTTAGATCAATTTGTTACACCAAATTAATATTTCAAGTTATAACAACTAACAACTTTAAGTTGGTTATTAGTATTGCCCACAAAGGCTGATGTGCATGCACAGTTTGATCGCTTTTTTATAAACAACGCCATTTTCATTTTTCCTGTTTCATTTTCGAGTTTCCTTAAGCGGTGTCTGTTTTTTTCTTCATTGTGATTGCTCCGGTAAGTGTACTTCTATGTGTATCAATTCACAATATTATTTAACCCTTAAACAGGCAAGAGTGGAAAATGATAAGCAAAAAATATTTTTATATCATGTTTTACATCATCTGAGCTTAAGTAAAACATATCCAAAATAATTTTTGAAATATTTGATATATTTTGGATTTTATGAGTTGTCTCCCAGGTCACGTTGCCTGATTAGGGTATAAAAAAGGACCAAGTCATTAATCTGTTAACTGTTACTGGCCTACTTGCCACTGCATGCTTAAACAATTATATCCTATACTTTACCTGATGTACAGGTAAATAACCTGGAGTCAATAAAGTCGTTGTTTTTGCTATTTTTGGACCAAAATGTATTTTCGATGCTTCAAAAAATTCTAACTGACCCTCTGATGTCACATGGACTACTTTGATGATGTTTTTCTTACCTTTCTGGACATGGACAGTATACCGTACACACAGCTTCAATGGAGGGACTGAGAGCTCTCGGACTAAATCTAAAATAACTTAAACTGTGTTCCGAAGATAAACAGAGGTCTCACGGGTTTGAAACAACATGAGGGTGAGTTATTAATTACATAATTTAGATTTTTGGGTGAACTAACCCTTTAAATCCCCTTCAAGATTTCCCACTGGAATGCCCATGATCTCCACCAGAGGGTACTCCTTCCATGACTTTTGATATTCACCCAGGACTCCATTTCCCACAATCCTTTGCCTGGACTCATCAGCAATCACTCATCACCTCATCAGTCACACACTTTAAGAATGGCACACACACTCTTGTTTAGCCTGTAGTGTTCTCCTTGTTTTTACTGTTTCTGACCCTGTACCTCTTCCTTGTTTTTGGTTGTTTGTTGACTACTTATTCCTCACCTCCTCATGGGTCAGTTAGAGAATGGAAAAGTACTTCTAGATGGTTTAACGTTTAACTGGTCACAGGCTGGAGGACAGAGAAGTGAGCATCAGTTTGAGTAGTGAGAAGCACCCAGTGCACTTGCTGCTACTGTACATGTCCTTCATCATAAATACAAGTTTGGCCTGTTTAAGATTGTCTGAGTCCATTTGAGTGTTGACAGACTCTTTTTGTTGGCTTTTGAAGCTGATAACATGAGGTTGAATGTACAGGTCCTTCTCAAAAAATTACCATAATGTAATGATAAAAATTAAACTTTCATATATTTTAGATTCATTGCACACCAACTGAAATATTTCAGGTCTTTTATTGTTTTAATACTGATGATTTTGGCATACAGCTCATGAAAACCCCAAATTCCTATCTCAAAAAATTAGCATATTTCATCCGACCAATAAAAGAAAAGTGTTTTTAATACAAAAAAGTCAACCTTCAAATAATTATGTTCAGTTATGCACTCAATACTTGGTCGGGAATCCTTTAATGACTGCTTCAATGTGGCGTGGCATGGAGGCAATTAGCCTGTGGCACTGCTGAGGTGTTATGGAGGCCCAGGATGCTTCGATAGCGGCCTTAAGCTCATCCAGAGTGTTGGGTCTTGCGTCTCTCAACTTTCTCTTCACAATATCCCACAGATTCTCTATGGGGTTCAGGTCAGGAGAGTTGGCAGGCCAATTGAGCACAGTAATACCATGGTCAGTAAACCATTTACCAGTGGTTTTGGCACTGTGAGCAGGTGCCAGGTCGTGCTGAAAAATCTCTATAAAGCTTTTCAGCAGATGGAAGCATGAAGTGCTCCAAAATCTCCTGATAGCTAGCTGCATTGACCCTGCCCTTGATAAAACACAGTGGACCAACTCCAGCAGCTGACATGGCACCCCAGACCATCACTGACTGTGGGTACTTGACACTGGACTTCAGGCATTTTGGCATTTCCTCAGGCAAAATTTGCTTTCATCCGAAAAAAGTACTATGGACCACTGAGCAACAGTCCAGTGCTGCTTCTCTGAAGCCCATTTCCTGCACACTCCTGTGCACGGTGGCTCTGGATGTTTCTACTCCACTTCCGCAGGTCCCCCAAGGTCAGGAATCGGTCCTTCTCCACAATCTTCCTCGGGGTCCGGTCACCTCTTCTCGTTGTGCAGCGTTTTTTGCCACACTTTTTACTTCCCACAGACTTCCCACTGAGGTGCCTTGATACAGCACTCTGGGAACAGCCTATTCGTTCAGAAATTTCTTTCTGTGTCTTACCCTCTCGCTTGAGGGTGTCAATGATGGCCTTCTGGACAGCAGTCAGGTCAGCAGTCTTACCCATGATTGCGGTTTTGAGCAATGAACCAGGCTGGGAGTTTTTAAAAGCCTCATGAATCTTTTTCAGGTGTTTAGAGTTAATTAGTTGATTCAGATGATTAGGTTAATAGCTCGTTTTAGAGAACCTTTTCATGATATGCTAATTTTTTGAGATAGGAATTTTGGGTTTTCATGAGCTGTATGCCAAAATCATCAGTATTAAAACATTAAAAGACCTGAAATATTTCAGTTGGTGTGCAATGAATCTAAAATATATGAAAGTTAAAATTTTATCAGTACATTATGGAAAATAATGAACGTTTTCACAATATGCAAATTTTTTGAGAAGGACCTGTACAAAACACAAACTAAGTACGGCTCTGCCTAGAGTTTTTAAGTGTGACTAAGACTTTGTCAAAGACCATTGCGAAATGAAACCACTTCCTGTGTATCCTTAACACTTTTGTAAACACTAATAAACATTTCAAAGACAACTGCTCATCTGTAAAGACGTACTGTCCGATACATTGAGAAATGGATTTTGAGGATGTTTATCAAAATGTTGAACGCAGAGATATTGAGAGCACAACTGGAGCTCAAACTCAGGGTCACGGCTGGGATGAAGAAAAAGATCTCAAGCACAGTAAGAAGAAAATTACTGTAAAGCAGAAATGGTGTCACAGATGGTGTTATCAAAGTTTGAGGAAATGAGAATCGTCACATAAAATTTCAAATATTAAGAGTGAAATATCAATGTTTCCGTTTGTAAATGAAGTGTATTAGCATGGATTTATTGTACTATTTATTTTTTCAAAATGTTCTTGTTTGCATATTTTATAATCGCAATTTCAGATGACTTATAAAAACATACTCATAAAACAAAAAGGCATATTACCAAAAGTCTATTACCAAAAGCCATAGTAGATGACCTAACCAGGTTGATTTGAAAATTAATTTCTAATAACATGAAGAGTATTAACAGATATTTGTGTGTTTTGTTCGTGTTTGTCAGGAGGAAGTAGATATTTGGTGTTGATCTCAGTGGGTCTCGGGCTCATTTGTGTTCTTCTGCTGGTCTTCATCATACTGCTCAATATCACCATCACAGCAGAGAGAGACATGACAAAGAGTTACAAGAACACCGTTGAAGAGCTCAATCAAACCATCAACAGCTTACATGACAATAACACTGATCTAAAGACTGAAAAACACCAACTGCAGAACAACTTCAACTCTTTGAATAAGAAGAACCTGGTCCTTGAGACCAGAGTCAATGGTCTCACTGCTGAGAAAGACCAGTTACAGAGAGATTTTGACTCTTTGAATAAGAAGGGTCCAGTTTGTTTCTTCTTGTCCACTGAGTCGAAGAACTGGTCTGACAGCAGACAGTACTGCAGGGATCGTGGAGCTGATCTGGTCATTATCAACACTGAAGAGAAGCAGGTGAGTTTGTGTGAGAGTCTGTTAATGAATGAGAGCAATCACACTTATTCCTGTTGTTCTTCACACAGAGGTTCATATCTTCATTAGTCAGTGAGAGAGTGTGGATTGGTTTGTCTGACAGAGAGAAGGAGGGCGTCATGAAATGGGTGGATAATTCACCACTGAAACGAGGGTAAGAGCTAAACATCACTATCTTTGATTCTCATTATAAAATCACAACCTTCAGAAGAAAGCAGAAGAGAAAACTCTTACACAAAAAACACAACCACAATTAAAGCCATTTTACTGTAAATTATTTAAAGAAAACTCTTATTCTCTCCTGCTCCAGCTTCTGTACTACTTTAGTTTACTCTTGAAACATACTATTATACTGAGTATTGTTGATTTCATAAATTTGTGCTCCTGGAAATCTGAACATTTGATACATGTTGTTCAGGTTTTGGTTCAAAGGTCAGCCAAACGACAGTGGAAATCAGGACTGTATTGAACTGAATTATGAAAGAGGGAACACAGGATGGTCACCACTGAAGAGCTGGAATGATCTTTCATGCTCTAACAAGAAAAAGGGGATTTGTGAGAAATAGGGTTCATCTCGTCTTTTGGTTTTGCTTTTATTATCTAATATAATCATTCTAATTGTAATCACATATGTTCTGATTGAGATCCCTGCCTTTGAAATTTGTTAGAAGGAAAATGTGAAAATCTAATTTTCTTATTGTTATAATAATCTTTGTTTCTCATGATGTGAATTTGGTGATCTGGGACACAAAACCTCTGATGTATTCATGTTTTGCTGCATCACAAGCAGCTCTATATTAATATGATCTTAGTTCAACTGTTATCATGATCTCATGTGTTGATCTTAAGTGTTGAGGAGACAATCACAGTAAACTACAGAAGTCTAAAGTGTCCAGATTACTCTTAATCACCTTCTTACTCTTATATTGAGTGTATGTGTCTTTGAGTTGAACTGATTTCTGTTTGAATAAAATGTTACATTTCTATCATTACCAGAGTAAACTGTGCATTTTTGTTTTCATTTCACACATCATTATTGTGTGTCTGCTTTATTGCTCTGTTTCCTTCAGTCCAGCAGGGTGCAGCAGAGAGCAGGTTTATCAGACTGAACTGATCAGAGAGGAAGAGGAACAACAGAGAAACCATTTTATTTCTACCAATTTATGATTTTTGTAAAAATCTTTCAATCGTAAAAAAAAAAAACTTTTGTCACCAAGTATTTTCATGTTTGAACATTAATGAATAAAAAATACAGATTATTTTGGCTTAAAGGGATAGTTCACCCAAAAAAGAAAATTACCAAGCCATTTTAGGTGTACATGACTTTCTTCTTTCAGATGAATCCAATCAGAGTTATATATATAAAAATATCATGGCTCTTCCCAGCTTTATAATGGCAGTCAATGGGTGTTTTTTGTCAATAGTCTAAAAGTCCCATAAAGTGTAACCATCCATAAAAAAATGTGCTCCACACGGATCCGGAGAGTTAATAAAGGCCTCCTGTAGTGAATCCATGTGGGGTTTTTTTTCAAACAAAAGAAATATTAAATATTATCAATATTTAAAACTTTATAAATGGTAAACTCCAGCTTCCGCTAACTGTCGTATATGAGAATCCAAACACACCGAAAGTGGGACAAAACAGCACGGTATTAAAGTGTTCGCATGGACCGAGCTGCAGTCATCAATCTCTCATCATCTCATCAGTCACACACTTTAATAACAGCACACACACTCTCACACTGATATTGTTAAGCCTGTAGTGTTCTCCTCGTTTTCCTGTTTCTGACCTGTTTGTTGACTACTTATTCCTCACCTCCTCATGGGTCAGGTAGAGAATGGAAATGTCCTTCAAGATGGTTTAACGTTTAACTGGTCACAGACTGGAGGACAGAGAAGTGAGCATCAGTTTGAGTAGTGAGAAGCACCCAGTGCACTTGATGCTGCGTTTATTTTTTAAGGTTGTGTGAGTCCATTTGAGTGTTTACAGACACTTTTTGTTGGCTTTTGAAACTGATAACATGAGGTTGAATGTACACAACACAAACTAACTACAGCTCTGCCGAGAGTTTTTAAGTGTGACTGAAAGACTTTATGTCAAAGACCATTGTGAAATGAAACCACTTCCTGTGTAGCCTGAACACTTTTGTAAACGTTAATAAACATTTCAAAGACAACTGCTCATCTGTGAAGACGTACTGTCCGATAAAGTGAGAGATGGATTTAGAAGCTATTTATCAAAATATTGATCGCAGAGATACTGAGAGCACAACTGGAGCTCAAACTCAGAGTCACGGCCGGGATGAAGGAAAAGATCTCCAGCACAGTAAGAAGAAAATTACTGTAAAGTAGAAATGTTGTCACAGATGGTGTAATTAAAGTTTGAGGAAATGAGAACCTTCACATACAATTTCAAATATTTATATGACTGAAATGTCTGTTTCCATTTGTAAATGAAGTGTATTAGCATGGTCTTATCTTTCTATTTACTTTTTCAAAATGTTCTTGTTTGCATATTTTATAATCGCAATTTAAGATGACTTATAAAAACATACTCAAAAAACACAAACAGGCATGTCTATTACCAAAAGCAATAGTAGATTACTTAACCAGGTTGATTTGAAACTTAATTTCGAATAACATGAAGAGTATTAACAGATAGTTGTGTGTTTTGTTCATGTTTGTCAGGAGGAAGTAGACGTTTGGTGTTGATCTCAGTGGGTCTCGGGCTCATTTGTGTTCTTCTGCTGGTCTTCATCATACTGCTCAACATCACCATCACAGCAGAGAGAGACCTGACAAATGGTTACAAGAACACAGTTGAAGAGCTCAGTCAAACCATCAACAGCTTACAGGACAAACACACTGATCTAACACAGAAGAACCTGGAGCTGGAGACCAAAGTAAAAGATCTCACTGCTGAGAAAAACCAGTTACAGAGAGATTTTGATTCTTTGAACAAGAAGGGTCCAGTTTGTTTCTTCATGTCCACTGAGTTGAGCTGGTCTGACAGCAGACAGTACTGCAGGGATCGTGGAGCTGATCTGGTCATTATCAACACTGAAGAGAAGCAGGTGAGTTTGTGTGAGAGTCTGTTAATGAATGAGAGCAATCACACTTATTCCTGTTGTTCTTCACACAGAGGTTCATATCTTCATTAGTCAGTGAGAGAGTGTGGATTGGTTTGTCTGACTCAGAGAACGAGGGCGTCATGAAATGGGTGGATAATTCACCACTGAAACAAGGGTAAGAGCTAAACATCGCTGTCTTTGATTCTCATTATAAAATCACAACCTTCAGAAGAAAGCAGAAGAGAAAACTCTTCCACAAACAACACAACCACAATTAAAGACATTTTACTGTAAATTATTTAAAGAAAACTCTTATTCTCTCCTGCTCCAGCTTCTGTACTACTTTAGTTTACTCTTGAAACATACTATTATACTGAGTATTGTTGATTTTCATAAATTTGTGCTCCTGGAAATCTGAACATTTGATACATGTTGTACAGGTTTTGGCTCAAAGATCAGCCAAACGACAGTGGAAATCAGGACTGTATTGAACTGAATTATGAAAGAGAGAAGCCAGGATGGTCACCACTGAACAGCTGGAATGATTTTTCATGCTCTGTGAAGAAAAAGGGGATTTGCGAGAAATAGGGTTCATCTCGTCTTTTGGTTTTGCTTTTATTATCTAATATAATCATTCTAATTGTAATCACATATGTTCTGATTGAGATCCCTGCCTTTGAAATTTGTTAGAAGGAAAATGTGAAAATGTAATTTTCTTATTGTTATAATAATCTTTGTTTCTCATGATGTGAATTTGGTGATCTAGGACACAAAACCTCTGATGTATTCATGTTTTGCTGCATCACAAGCAGCTCTATATTAATATGATCTTAGTTCAACTGTTATCATGATCTCATGTGTTGATCTTAAGTGTTGAGGAGACAATCACAGTAAACTACAGAAGTCTAAAGTGTCCAGATTACTCTTAATCACCTTCTTACTCTTATATTGAGTGTATGTGTCTTTTGAGTTGAACCGATTTCTGTTTGAATACATTTTTTTATTTCTATCATTACCAGAGTAAACTGTGCATTTTTGTTTTCATTTCACACATCATTATTGTGTATCTGCTTTATTGCTCTGTTTCCTTCAGTCCAGCAGGGTGCAGCAGAGAGCAGGTTTATCAGACTGAACTGATCAGAGAGGAAGAGGAACAGCAGAGAAACCATTTTATTTCTACCAATTTATGATTTTTTTCATCTTTCAATCATTAAAAAAATAATATTTTGTCAACAAGTATTTTCATATTTGAACATTAATGAATAAAAAAATACAGATTATTTTGGCTTAAAGGGATAGTTCACCCAAAAAAGAAGAAAATTACCTTATAATTTACTCACCCTCAAGCCATCATAGGTGTTCATGACTTTCTTCTTTCAGATGAATCCAATCCAATCTATAAGTAATATATAAACAATATCATGGCTCTTCCCAGCTTAATAATGGCAGTCAATGGGTGTTTTATATCAATGGTCCAAAAGTCCCATAAAGTGCAACCATCCATAATGTGCTCCACAAGGATCCAGAGAGTTAATAAAGGCCTCCTGTAGTGAATCCATGTGTTTTTTTTTTTCAATATTTAAAACTATAAATGGTATCTGTCGTATATGGGAAGCCAAACACACCAAAAGTGGGACAAAACAGCGTGGTATTAAAGTGTTCGCATGGACCGAGCTACACTTGTAGTCATCAGTCTCATCATCTCATCAGTCACACACTTTAAGAACGGCACACACACTCTCACACTGATATTGTTAAGCCTGTAGTTCCCTGTTTCTGACCCTGTACCTCTTCCTTGTTTTTGGTTGTTTGTTGACTACTTGTTTCTCACCTCCTCATGGGTCAGTTAGAGAATGGAAAAGTACTTCTAGATGGTTTAACGTTTAACTGGTCACAGACTGGAGGACAGAGAAGTGAGCATCAGTTTGAGTAGTGAGAAGCACCCAGTGCACTTGCTGCTACTGTACATGTCCTTCATCATAAATACAAGTTTGGCCTGTTTAAGGTTGTCTGAGTCCATTTGAGTGTTTACAGACACTTTTTGTTGGCTTTTGAAACTGATAACATGAGGTTGAATGTACAAAACACAAACTAAGTACAGCTCTGCCGAGAGTTTTTAAATGTGACTGAAATACTTTATTCTTGTCAAAGACCAGTGTGAAATGAAACCACTTCCTGTGTAGCCTGAACACTTTTGTAAACATTAATAAACATTTCAAAGACAACGGCTCATCTGTGAAGACGTACTGTCCGATACAGTGAGAGATGGATTTAGAAGCTATTTATCAAAATATTGATCGCAGAGATACTGAGAGCACAACTGGAGCTCAAACTCAGAGTCACAGCCGGGATGAAGAAAAAGATCTCAAGCACAGTAAGAAGAAAATTACTGTAAAGTAGAAATGTTGTCACAGATGGTGTTATTAAAGTTTGAGGAAATGAGAACCGCCACATACAATTTCAAATATTTATATGACTGAAATGTCTGTTTCCATTTGTAAATGAAGTGTATTAGCATGGTCTTATCTTTCTATTTACTTTTTCAAAATGTTCTTGTTTGCATATTTTATAATCGCAATTTAAGATGACTTATAAAAACATACTCAAAAAACACAAACAGGCATGTCTATTACCAAAAGCAATAGTAGATTACTTAACCAGGTTGATTTGAAACTTAATTTCGAATAACATGAAGAGTATTAACAGATAGTTGTGTGTTTTGTTCATGTTTGTCAGGAGGAAGTAGACGTTTGGTGTTGATCTCAGTGGGTCTCGGGCTCATTTGTGTTCTTCTGCTGGTCTTCATCATACTGCTCAACATCACCATCACAGCAGAGAGAGACATGACAAAGAGTTACAAGAACACAGTTGAAGAGTTCAATCGAACCATCAACAGCTTACAGTACAAACACACTGATCTAACACAGAAGAACCTGGAGCTGGAGACCAAAGTAAAAGATCTCACTGCTGAGAAAAACCAGTTACAGAGAGATTTTGATTCTTTGAATAAGAAGAACCTGGTGCTGGAGACCCGAGTCAAAGATCTCACTGCTGAGAAAAGCCAGTTACAGAGAGATTTGGACTTTTTGAACAAGAAGGGCCTAGTTAATTTGTTCATGTCCACTGAGTTGAGCTGGTCTGACAGCAGACAGTACTGCAGGGATCGTGGAGCTGATCTGGTCATTATCAACACTGAAGAGAAGCAGGTGAGTTTGTGTGAGAGTCTGTTAATGAATGAGAGCAATCACACTTATTCCTGTTGTTCTTCACACAGAGGTTCATATCTTCATTAGTCAGTGAGAGAGTGTGGATTGGTTTGTCTGACACAGAGAACGAGGGCGTCATGAAATGGGTGGATAATTCACCACTGAAACAAGGGTAAGAGATAAACATCGCTGTCTTTGATTCTCATTATAAAATCACAACCTTCAGAAGAAAGCAGAAGAGAAAACTCTTCCACAAACAACACAACCACAATTAAAGAACTTTTACTGTAAATTATTTAAAGAAAACTCTTATTCTCTCCTGCTCCAGCTTCTGTACTACTTTAGTTAACTCTTGAAACATACTATTATACTGAGTATTGTTGATTTTCATAAATTTGTATTCCTGAAAATCTGAACATTTGATACGTTGTTCAGGTTTTGGTTCAAAGATCAGCCAAACAACTACAATGGAAATCAGGACTGTATTGAACTGAATTATGAAAGAGAGAAGCCGGGATGGTCACCACTGAACAGCTGGAATGATTTTTCATGCTCTGTGAAGAAAAAGGGGATTTGTGAGAAATAGGGTTCATCTCGTCTTTTGGTTTTGCTTTTATTATCTAATATAATCATTCTAATTGTAATCACATAAGTTCTGATTGAGATCCCTGCCTTTGAAATTTGTTAGAAGGAAAATGTGAAAATCAAATTTTCTTATTGTTATAATAATCTTTGTTTCTCATGATGTGAATTTGGTGATCTAGGACACAAAACCTCTGATGTGTTCATGTTTTGCTGCATCACAAGCAGCTCTATATTAATATGATCTTAGTTCAACTGTTATCATGATCTCATGTGTTGATCTTAAGTGTTGAGGAGACAATCACAGTAAACTACAGAAGTCTAAAGTGTCCAGATTACTCTTAATCACCTTCTTACTCTTATATTGAGTGTATGTGTCTTTTGAGTTGAACTGATTTCTGTTTGAATACATTTTTTTATTTCTATCATTACCAGAGTAAACTGTGCATTTTTGTTTTCATTTCACACATCATTATTGTGTATCTGCTTTATTGCTCTGTTTCCTTCAGTCCAGCAGGGTGCAGCAGAGAGCAGGTTTATCAGACTGAACTGATCAGAGAGGAAGAGGAACAGCAGAGCCAGCATTTTATTTCTACCAATTTATGATTTTTAAAAAAATCTTTCAATCATTAAAAAAAAAACATTAATTATTAAAAAAAATACAGATTATTTTGGCTTAAAGGGATAATTCACCCAAAAAAGAAAATTACCAAGCCATCTTAGGTGTACATGACTGTGTTGTGTTTACAGATTCTTTTTGTTGGCTTTTGAAACTGATAACATGAGGTTGAATGTACAAAACACAAACTAAGTACGGCTCTGCCGAGAGTTTTTAAGTGTGACTGAAAGACTTTATTCTTGTCAAAGACCAGTGTGAAATGAAACCACTTCCTGTGTAGCCTGAACACTTTTGGAAACATTAATAAACATTTCAAAGACAACGGCTCATCTGTGAAGACGTACTGTCCGATATAGTGAGAGATGGATTTAGAGGATGTTTATCAAAATGTTGATCGCAGAGATACTGAGTACTTATTTAGTACTTATGGAGTGATGTGCGTTTCTTAGAACTAATTCAAGCAGGATAAATGTCAAAATGAGCCTGTGCTTATATTTTGTCTAAGCTGCACAGTATTACACCATACTTTAGATTTGAAACATTTATCTTTAAACATTGATATATTATCCTAAACAAATGGTGGTTTACTTTTCATTGGGGCATTAAAAGTGTTTAGCCTATTTTAGAGAGCTAGGCTACATACATGAGCTGTGTCGGAAACCGCTCCCTATCCACTATATAGTGCACTATATGGGGTGTCAGCCATTTTTTAGTGCTGTCCGAATTCCGAGTGAACGACTTCATTCCCTACATTTGTCCACTACTTTTTACCCACAATTCATTCTGATTTCGAGTGTACAACCGATGTACACTCGCTGAAGCACTATTTCCCACAATCCAATGCGGAGTAGCGTCGATCTGGAAGAGAGAGCGGGAGCGAGCGAGTTTGAATGAGAGATGAAGTTTACATCTTTATTATTTCTGTTTTGACGTTTTTCCAACATTATTTATATTAAAATATGTTATGTAGGCAATAACCCAGTTTAATATTTGACTAATTTACTGAGGTGGCATCATCATTAACTTACAAAAATGATGATAATTTGGTGGATAATTAAAAATTTTTGTTAATAAAAGGTAGTCTATTCTGATGTAAAATTAACAGTCCCCTGGGGACGCTCTACAACCATCTTATCTGAGCTCAAAACAAAAAAAAATAATAATTATATAACGTTACCATCGATGAAACCAAGAAGCTGACGCGGAGGTATGTATAACTGCAATATAAAGTAATTTTGAGTATTATTGCTATTAGTATTATTTTCTAAAATTAGGTACATGTAATATAAAATTACATATGGCAATGTTTTTGCAACTGCTCCAAGTCTCACGCGCAGTGTAGGCTGTACGTCACTGTGTCACTGTCCGAATCCGTTCACTTATTTTTTTGTTCACTCCTTCTTGATATAGTGAACTCAACTGCCATACACTATGTAGGGATTAGTGAATGAGTGAATGAGTGAGCGATTTCAGACACAGCTATGGATCTCTATCCAAAATGTCAATATTCTCACGTATTTGGCCTATATTTGTCACAAGAAAAAAATTAAATAAATAATTATTATATTTTAAAATTATTTTAATAAAACAGCATGCATTTTTGACACACACATACTTTTTTATTCGTTACCTGTCATATATTTTGACTACTATTTTAACTACTTGGAAAAAATATATCTGTTTGTACACTGATTAAGAAATTGCTGCGTGTTTTATAAATTATTTCCTTTTTTTTAGCCAAATGGGTGCCCATAAGCAGAGTAGGGCGGTTGTGATTTCACCAAGTACAACATGTTCCTGGATCAACATCCTTTTTGATCCTGGAACAACATTCCAATCAACCAATCACAATTGAGATATAACTTTTCAGAAAATATCTGTTTTAAGCTTACAATCAGAGTTAGGTGCTTCTACTCCCTTGTTAATCAGCTGTTATTTCCTACTGATTTTAGGAATAAATTATGGGTAACATTTGGTTTAGGGGTAGTGATTGGGTTTAGTCTATTTTTGGACAATAATGTTGATCCAGGATCATCAGAAGATGTAGATCCAGGAACATGTCTTACTTGGCAAAATCACGGTGACCAGCAGCATAGTATTGTTGTGCCCCCTCCCTCAAAAAAAAAAAAAAACTGTATTATTTATAAATTACAGTTGTAGCTCAAAACAGTTAACTAGGCTATGAATGTATTAAAACAGATTTTATAGTCTCATCCATCCATCCATCTTCTTCCACTTATCTGGGGCCGGGTCGTGGGGGCAGCAGTCTAAGCAGAGATGCCCAGACTTCCCTCTCCCTGGACACTTCCTCCAGCTCTTCTGGGGGGATACCGAGGCATGATCATGACCATAGGTGAGAGTAGGAACGTAGATTGACCGGTAAATCGAGAGCTTCGCCTTGCAGCTCAGCTCCTTCTTCACCACGACAGACAGGTACATCGACCGCATCACTGCAGAAGCTGCACCTATCCACCTGTCAATCTCCCGCTCTATCCTTCCCTCACTCGTGAGCAAGACCCCAATATACTTGAACTCCTCCACTTGAGGCAGGAGCTCTCTACCAACCTAAAGGGTACATGCCACCTTTTTCCGGCTGAGAACCATAGCCTCGAACTTGGAAGTGCTGATTCTCATCCCAGCCATTTCACACTCGGCTGCAAACCATCTCAGTGCATGCTGAAGGTCCTGGCCCGATGAAGCCAACATGACAACATCATCTGCAAAAAGCAGAGACCAAATCACGTGGTCCCCAAACCGAACACCCTCCCTCCAGCCCCTAGCTGCGCCTAGAAATCCTGTCCATAAAAATAATGAACAGGACCGGTCATAAAGGGTAGCCCTGCCGGAGTCCTACATGCACCGGGAACAAGTCTGACTTACAGCCGGCAATGCGGAACAAGCTTCTGCTCCGGTCATACAGGGACCAGACAGCCCTTAACAGAGGGCCCCGTATCCCATACGCCCGGAGCACCCCCCACAGGAGGCCTCGGGGGACACGGTCAAATGCCTTTTCCAGATCAACAAAACACATGTGTACTGGTTGGGCAAACTCCCATGAACCCTCCAGCACCCTGGTGAGGGTATATAGCTGGTCCAGCATTCCACGACCGGGACGAAAACTGCATTGTTCCGCCTGAATCCAAGGTTTGACTACTGGCCGAATTCTCCTCTCCAGTACCCTGGCATAGACTTTCCCAGGAAGGCTGAGGAGTGTGACTCCTCTGTAGGTGGAACACACCCTCCGGTCCCCTTTCTTGAAAAGAGGGACCACCACCCCGGTCTGCCATTCCAGAGGCACTGTCCCCGACCGCCATGCGATGCTGCAGAGACGTGTCAGCCAAGACAGCCCCACAACATCCAGGGACTTGAGGTACTAAGGGCGGATCTCATCCACCCCTGGTGCCTTGCCACCAAGAAGCTTCTTAACTACCTCAGTGACTTCAGCTTGGGTGATGGACAAGTCCATTTCTGAGCCCTCAGCCTCTGCTTCCTCCACGGAAGGCATGTCGGTGGGGTTGAGGACATCCTCGAAGTATTCTTTCCACCGTCCAATGATAACCCCAGTTGAGGTCAACAGTTGCCCACCTCTACTGTAAGCAGTGTTGGCAGGGCACTGCTTCCCCTTCCTGAGGCGCCGTATGGTTTGCCAGAATCTCTTCGAGGCCAACCGATAGTCTTTCTCCATGGCCTCACCAAACTCCTCACAGATCCAACTTTTTGCCTCCACAACCACCCAAGCTGCAGCGCGCTTGGCCTGCCGGTACCCATCAGCTGCCTCAGGAGTCCTGCAAGCCAGCCAGGCCTGGTAGGACTCCTTCTTCAGCTTGACAGCATCCCTTACTTCTGGTGTCCACCACCGGGTTCGGAGATTGCCACCTCGACAGGCACCAGAGACCTTACGGCCACAGCTCCGAGTGGCCGCATTGACAATGGAGACGGAGAACATGGTCCACTCTGACTCAATGTGTCCAGCCTCCTTAGGAATCTGGTCAAAGTTCTGCCGGAGGAGGGAATTGAAAATCTCTCTGACAGGGGGCTCAGCCAAATGTTCCCAACAGACCCTCACAATACGTTTGGGTCCACCAGGTCTGTCCAGCTTCCTCCCCCGCCATCGGATCCAACTCACCACCAGGTGGTGATAAGTTGACAGCTCCGCCCCTCTCTTTACCCAAGTGTCTAAGACATACTGTTGGAGGTCAGAGGAAATGACCACAAAGTCGATCATTGACCTCCTGCCTAGGGTGTCCTGGTGCCACATACACTGATGGACACCCTTATGCTTGAACATGGTGTTCGTTATAGACAAACTGTGACTTGCACAGAAGTCCAATAACAGAACACCATTTGGGTTCAGATCAGGGGGGCCATTCCTCCCAATCACACCCCTAAGCACAATTGACAGTGAGAGACCTATCACCGACCTGCAGGCACAGGGAAGCGACCCTTTCGTTCACCGGGGTAAACTCAAACACATGGCAACTTAGCTGGGGAGCTATGAGCAACCCCACACCAGCCCGCCGCCTCTCGCCGCGTGCCCCTGCCTTTGACTGCTGCCCGATCCACATTGTACCAGCCCCTTATGATTCCTCCTGCAGGTGGTGGGTTCACGGGAGGTCGGCCCCACGTTGCTTTTTCGGGCTAAGCCCGAATGCCAGGCGCTCACATTCTAGCCCACGTCCCAGGCCTAGCTCCAGGATGGGGCCCCGGCTGTGCCATGCCAGGCGACGTCACGGTCCTTTTTTCATAAAGGGCTTTTGAACCACTATTTGTCTAACCCATCACCTAGGACCTGTTTGCCTTGGGAGACCCTACCAGGGGCATAAAGCCCCGGACAACATAGCTCCTAGGATCATTCGTGTACTTAAACTCCTCCACCACGATAAGGTTGTGGTTCAAGGAGGAGTTTATAGTCTCAAGCATTCAGAAATAAAAAATAAATATACAAATGAATATATTTCTAAACATTAAAAACTAGCATGTGCTAGCATATTTAGCAAGGGACTAGTATGTCACTAGTGTATTTCCAGCATGATTAGTATGTTGTTTGCATATTTCTGGCCTTATTAGAAAGTAACTAGCATGTTGCTAGCATTATTACCAACTGCATTGTAAAAAGTGATACTCTATATTTACTAAATAAAATTGTGGCAACAGATTACAAGCAATATTATTAATTAAACTGAACACATTAGAATGAATTAGAATTAATCAAATGAGATGCTTAAAATCAATCATTTAAAATGAGTAAAATAACATGAAAAAATAAGTAAAATGTATAGAAAAATATTGGTTTTGTTGGACAAAACGAGAAGCTGTCAGGGATCTGCAAGAAATGGCACCCAAATGCAGAATGAGCAGACAAGGGTATTTTATTAACAAGACGAAGACTGGAACAGCTGGGGAATTTGCAGTGAAACAGTTCAAACAGACGGGCTGGGCAGACAACGATACGGGCAGAAGGGATGACCACTGAGACAGTCCAAGATGACCACAGGCCCAAGCACAGAGTAGGCAGCTCCAGAGGAAGGGCCAGGTAGACACAGGAAACCCGTAGCTTCAAGTGAAACTCCAATGTCACCAAACTAGTCGCCAGGTAGAGACTCACAAGACCAGAGACTTGACGTGAGAGAGGAGAGCTGCTTCCAGGCAGTGGGATACAGTGGACAGGAAATCTGAGTGGGGCAAGACAGGACAATACACAAACACAAGACTAGACTCAAAATGAAAAACAAGATTGAAAATAAAGAGTAAACAAAAAAGGCAAAATGAACAACACTATCCAAAGAAATAAATCAGTTTTAAACAAAAAGCCAAGATCCAAAAAGGAACTGCACTCTCAAACGGAGTAAATGAAACCCTAAATCAAAGGGTTAAAACAAAAACTAGATTAGGATGTGTGCAATCAAAAAACAAGAACTAGATAGAACTAAAAGCCAAAAAGTAACCAAGGATATTGATTGACTAGACAGGAGATCAAAAACAACTTGAGCAAGATCAAAAGGATCAATTATGGCCCAAGAAACCAGTAAACACCAAAAACGAACCAGCAGAGACACAAGGTAAGAAACCCCAATATATAAGAAAGTACACATGAGGATCAGGTGAAAACAATCAAGCAGACAAGGGCTAAACAAGGGGGCGTGACCAGGGGTAACAAGGAGGTGGGACAAGGGGAGCACGTGGCAGACACAAACAAAGACAGAACCATGTGCTTAGACACAAAACAAACAAAGAAACATGGAACAGAGACAAGATGGACAGGGCTGTCAGGGCAGGATCCTGACAGAAGCACCAAGCTGCAGCCTGCAGATGGAGGCGGAGTTGCACATGACAACCCGCCCCATACCTACTCTGGTTGGTTCGATCATCTTTCATAGGCATACATGTTAGGAAATGTGTGTGTAGTTAGTATGATTATCAAGTTATTAGCATGTCATTAGCATAATTAGCAAGTAACTGACATGTTGTTAGCATTATTGGCAAGTGATTATCATGTTTTTAGCATGATTAACAAGTGACTAGCATGTTATTTACAGTTCTAGAAGGTTGCTTACATGATTAATAAGTCACTAGCATGTTGCTAGCATGAATAGCAAGTAACTGACATGTAATTAGCATGATTATCAAGTAACTAGCCTGTTGCTAGCATGTTTCCAGTATGATTAGCAAAACACTAGCATGTTGCAGGCATGATTGGCAAGTTACTAGCATGTTGTTAGCATGAATAGCAAGTAACTGACATGTAATTAGCATGATTAACAATTTACTAGCATGTCGATGGCATGTTTCTAGCCTGATTAGCAAGTTACTAGCCTGTTATAAGCATGTTTCTATGCTAATCCAGCTAGAACCAGTTGATTCAGTAAAAAACAGCTAAAACCAGCTGAGACCAACGTGACAGTGGACAAAACCACTTTAAAACCACCAGCTTGGGAGACCAGCCAAAGCAACTGATCATCTTAGGCTGGTTTTAGCTGTATTCTCAGCAGGGATTTTTTTAAGCTTTGCCCTGGCAGTAGACAATGAAAGTCTATGGGATTTTAGGTGGTTTTGATAGTCTGGTTTACGAAAACTGTCAGCCAGATCAATTAGAAAAAATATAGCAATGTCTTAGTTTGGTGGTTGTCTAGGAGGAGAAACATTTTCCAATTTGGTCTCAGAAGAAGAGGCCTCCATCACATCTGCATCTCCATTAGGAGCGGAAGCTGCAGTCCAGTAGAGGTGGTTAATAACAGCTGGCCTTCACTGCTTCAGATCATCTTCACACTCCCTCATTACTTGCAGTGACTCCCAAAACATTATAAACACCACCTGATGGAAAAATATACCAATTATTTGTGCAAACAATGTCACTAAGCTGTAACTAGACTTGGTTATAATATTAGCAAACTGAGGTTAACCTACCACCTATGGCTTCTCATATTATAACGTTTTTATACAGTATATAAAGTTATTGTTAATGCTTACAAGGTAGCTGCAGTGCTTTACAACAACCTATACACATCTCGTTCTGTCTCATTATTTAAATAATTATGTTCCCTGATTTAGTAGGTAGGCAAATGTTTAAAAACACAGTTGAAGTTTTTGTGGAGCAGAATCTCTGACGGATCCGTGAGCATCATACAGTATCTCCCACCACAGGTCGACCGGGACCTGATGAAATATAATATTTTATATTTTATATAAAATATAAATATGGCAGTACTACTACTGACTATCAATGTTTAAAGGAATAGTTCACACAAAAATGAACATTTACAAAATGTACACCTGTATTATCTTCTTCCTGCTCCTATCTGATCCCCCATTGCCTAATTGATGCTGTTGAGTTAAATCCTGTTTAGAATGGTATCTCTCTCTGGTCTGTGTATCCTGTGACCCATATCAATTCAAACCTATATGGCTTTATTTCTTATGCAGAACACAAGATTCTGATTCTAAAAATGTTTTTGTCTACAAGTCAGCAGTGTCCAAAGTAAAGCTGTATAGCACTGACTTATGTTTAATGATGAATGAAAACTCAAACGTACATGACATATGAAGCCCATTATCACTGTATTTTAAGTCTTTATCAGTGTTTACAAAAATATAACAATATCATTGAAATTAAAAAATATTTATGAAAATGAATTAAACAAACTGGCATCTGTGGAAAGACTGCTTTGAGCAAACAGATTGATGCAAATACAGACAAAACTGT
This sequence comes from Carassius auratus, assembly GCF_003368295.1. Classification (NCBI taxonomy): domain Eukaryota; kingdom Metazoa; phylum Chordata; class Actinopteri; order Cypriniformes; family Cyprinidae; genus Carassius; species Carassius auratus. Next base: position 8,704,059 of record NC_039243.1, read on the forward strand.
TAAACTATTAAGTAAAAAATCTGACTGTATAGGTCTGTATAGGGTTATTATTGAGTGCTTTTGATCACAAGATGAAATGATGGGATTTGTATATTGGCACAAGTGCAAAAAAAAAAGGCAAAAAATGCCACAAAAGCCAAAGTATAGTTTAATTTACCTTGCTCCGATTATATTGAATCTTAAGTATGCTACATACAACATCAGAAAAACATGCAAAGTATCAATACAAATGAAAGCCATATACAAGTACATATAAAAATACAAAATGTGTATAGGAAAAGTCAAACTCTTTTCTCACATTTTTTTTGTTTTGAATCGGGGGTCCAGATTGTAACCAGACAATCAGCTTGTTCACTGCTTTCAGCAAGCGAGGCTTCGTCACGTCACGCATTGGTTTGAATCTTTGGTTTGAATCTTTTTGGAGTTTAATCCCATTTTTTTCCCAGACATGAAAATATCCAAATGATGTGTCATTAGTAACCCTTTATACTATTAGGCATAAAAAAAACCTTATGCAACATTTATAGGAACACTGAGATAAAAAATAATAATAATAAACTAATAAAAAAAAAAAATCAAAATTGTTACTTTTTAGTAAAAAATAACATCAAATTTTTATATTATAGTTTCAAGTAGGCTATTACAACATTGTATTGTATTTTTTTCTGTAACATTTGAATGTTTAATTTATGGAAATATTTTGTCCTAACAACTTTTTATTGTCATTTTCATTTGCAACTGCAATTGGATTTATATTCTATAGTTACTATAGTTCACTGTTGTCCCAGCGGTCACTATTGGGACCATCAACACGTTTACTCATTCTATAACCACACAAATACTAGACACGCTGAAGATCAAAAAATATTTGTCATATATTTATGTTAAGACACTTTATTAGCCTTTAGTTTTGGAGCTTCTCAAGGTGCAAACAGGAAATAAGCTGATCTAGTCATGTGACAGTTTGCACTGATCATGTGGACATTTTTAATGAAGGGGTTAATTGTTTCGCCGCCAGAGGGCAATAAATAAACCAGTGTCTACTGTAGCTTTAGCTGATCGGGGTTCAGTTTTATAATGAAGCTTCGTGTCGTGTGTGAATAATGGAAAAATATTTGAGTGACATTAAGTTGCCCATAAATGTAAGCATTAACCAGACACTCAAAACAATAATTAGAAATTAATTAAAAAAAAATTAAATAAACATGCACTTAATTTTGAATGGTATGTATTTGTTTTGTAGATTACATTTAATAGACTACACTGACATTTGCAATTGATTTGTAAAAGTGTCATGCATGTATTTGGTCTGTGTTCATGTGGCTTTTACATGGTTTTGTCCAGCAGCTGTCGCCAGTGTAACGCGTTCAGATATTATTCCCTTTAGCTCTGATTCAAACTTTAGATCAAACCTTGAAAGCTGTTTTTTGGAGACCTACGTGTGTGTTTGCAGAGAAAATGTGCGTCTTGTCACATTTCTAAATCAGGCTTACACATGATCATGTAGTTACACAGCAATATGGTTACTTTAGATACAACAAATCATAACAAATTATCTTTACCTTTTCAATTTCTATGCAGTTTCCACACCTCTGTCTCTCATAAACAGATGAAAATCGTTTATTATATCTGTATAATTATTTATGAGCTTAGCTGTAGGCCTGCATATGGAGATGAAAACACACATCTATTGCTCATTGTTCTCTTTTCTTCTTTTTTACCTCCTCTTGATATGAGATCTGGAGAAGATGAAAGCATTAAGTAAATGAAAACTCGTCATATCTTGAAGGATGCTAGTTTAGAGAGAAAGAGTAGAGAAGAAGCACAATATTGTTTTGGAGAATGTGTGTGGTCAGGAGTTATAACCTCTATTTCTCTGTTTTACAAACACAGACATACACCATTGCATTTCCATCCAAGTGAGGGCATCCAATCACATCTACTATAAGATAACAACAGACCAACTCTAACACTAAAATAGGCTCCTGAGTTGTGGCATCATTTTGTAGTATTTATGGGCCTTAAATCATGTTGAGGCTGTGTCCAGGATGTGGTTTAATCTTAATAGTTTTTTTTTTTCTTAGGCCATTTTTGGAAATTTCTTTCCCATTAGGATAATAAAATGTACACACAATCAAGCACAGAGTTAATTGTCGGTGTAAGGCATTAGCTAAATGTTGCTCAGCTCATGCTCATTCACTGTGTGATTCAACACTGTTGTCAAAAAAGACAATCACTGGCTGTGCAACAGCAAGAGCTCTAATGTGCCCACCAACTCACACGGCTGTTGAATATTTTAATACGTGCTTGATCATTCATTGATTTTAGTTAATGCAGCATTTTGTGTAAACTAGACTTTTTGCAGTTTCTGTAAAATGTCCTTTCAACGCTCTGAAACTAGTAACCTTTTTTTTAAAAGCGTTAGAATAATTCTGATTTTAGTCATAAAAAAGTCATATTTAAGACATAAAAAGTTAATCATGTCAGAAAATGTGTATGTCATGATGGCTTCTTAGTAAGTCATAGTTTTGATATTTTATCTAATAATTAATATTTAGTATGTCATCATTTCAATGATAATGATTTAGCAGTGAAGAAATAAAAAAACAGAAAGAGTTCCTGTTTCCACTGAGACCCACACAGTTTATATTGGATTTAATCATCTTAAAGGTCTGAGTATGGGTAATTAGTGTCAACTCAATCACTGATTACCTCATTAACAAGCTTCTAAAGCAGCAGCAGACTATATAAATACAGCATGAACACCTTCAAAACCCTCTTCACAGACGAAGATTCAGCAGAGTATAACATCTGTAAGAGCCATGCATGAAACAGCACATTCTGCCTTGATTGTGCTCAGCCTTTCAGCTCAGGAATCATGGGAACTGCATGATCCTGATTGGTCAGTTCAACACGTGTGAATGAATAATTCATTTTTGATGAGTTCGGTTGTAAGTGCAGAATAGACTGTGCCGTGAGAAACGGAGGAGTGTGAGAGAGATAAAAACAAGGGATGGTGTGGGTGGATGGATGAATGGAGCTCTGAAGGTTGTGCTGTGCTTAGCATCGAGTCCTCTGTTCTCTGTTTGACTGAGTCACAGAAAAGTTCTCCATCCATCTATCCATGAAACATGATTATTATTATATGCAAATAGTTCATATTTAACTATGCCATGCTTTTTGAGTGAGAAATCTTACCTTAGAGAAATCTTACCTTATATATTTCATTGATGTATGACTGACAAACGTCCATAATACGAAGTTTATTAATTTATGTTAAAACAGTATAATTGGATGCAAGCTTTCCTCTCTTTAAACACAGGGTTTGGACTTTTCTATGCTCCTTCCCCTTAGAGCCTCCAAGTGGATGTTTATTCTGATAGACAGGATGGTCCGAAGCTTCATACAGAATTTCTCATCAAAGTCAATACTGTGACTGCTAGGGCCTCAGTGACACATGAGGCCTGTGTGTGTGTGTGTGTGTGTGTGTGTGTGTGTGTTTTCTAGGCTGCTCACTTCACTTCAAAACCTCTCATTCTAACCTCTTTCCCCCTCTCGACATCAAAGCCATCATTCATATTTCTGTCTGCATTTATTCTTGTTACTGCCAGGTTTGAAATCATACTTCCCGTACTATTTCTGCAGTACAGCATGTGTGGTGTGCACTGTATGCAAAATTAATGAATGCATGGAATACCAAAAAAAGCACATTTATGCATTAACTAATGCACAATTGACCTTTAATTTTTATATTATCAGCTGTGATTTTAATGCAGTTTGACTGGCCTGCCAAGAGTTAAGATATTCTTAGGCAAAAAATGCAAAACAACTGGCAGCTTTTTGAATCTGTGCGAGTCATTTTCCTTATCAGAAACATCATTTACAAATTATCATAACCCCCTGAGATAAGAAATCAAATTTCACAGGGATATAGACAGAACGATTCAACATCTTACACCCTTGTGTGTTTATTTTTATACCACGACTGGCACTTTAAATTGGCTTGCATTTTATAGTTATAGTTAATTCTATTTAGTATAACTTTTAAAGAAACATACTTTTCATTAAGATTAATGCTTGTTATATTCCCCCCCCCCCCCCCACAGAAGCCAAATGGGATGTTATGTCAGTACACTTACACAAACATTTCTGCATTTTACATGTGCATTATTTGCTCTTCCAGCACAGCAGTGAGGTGCGCTCGGGAGACTTCGAGACCCCCTGCTGTAAAACACGTTTGGATCAAAAGGTGTCTGAGAAAACTCACGAGTGCACAAGGATGAAGATTCATAAACACTCACTCACAGAGATGACCGATGTACTGAGTGAGGAGGATGATGCAGTTTCACACAAACACACGTAAAATATCATACAGTTTCTGACGTTGTGGGATGCTCTAATAGACACTGATATGTAACCTCTGCTATACAAACACAATGTGCAGATTTTTGTAATTCCAGGTTCAGAGGTCTGTGATCAATTTCCTGTTGTACTTCATTCTTTTCTAGTGCTATTTAAAGCTTTTCTAGAAATATTGACCAAAACGTTTCCATATGGTTTCACTCCATATGTAAAAACACTTGACAGAAACTTAGCGCCCAGAGACGAATTCAGCACAGTTCAGCGAGCATGTCATAAACATGTGATCGTGAGAACCGTCAGCGGTGTGACACACGTGCTTCTCGCATGTCATGAATCTGTCCTCACTTCTGATAACACTGTGGACTGGTATTGAATGACTCTAATTTGTATTGTAGACACACAGATAAACAGTTTGTCCTGCTGCTGTAAACAGCACATGAATGTTATTAATGGAGAGTCGCATTTAAAGGTGTGAAGGCATTCTAATTGATTCACTATTTAGTTTTTATTCAGTGCTAGAAATAGCCGTGACATGATAGTACGGTCTCATGACCTCGTGGTGGGTTTCCATGCTCTCCGAGGTGTAATCGACTCACTGGATTCCCAAGTGATGGGCTACATGTGTGTAACTGAGCCACAGCTATACTGAAACATGGGAATGACACACACAGAGAGAGTCTGACTGGAAATGACGTGTAGGAAGAGGTTGTGGGAAGTCATGAGTGCTTACAGAATAATAGAAATTGGCACAACTCCCACCGGCCAGAATCTGTCTGGAGGAAACAAACATGACAGTTTTTATGGAGTTTTTATTTTAAGAATGTGTAATGTGTTTTACTTTCCATAGTGTATAGTGCTTCAGCGTGAAAACAGTCTGAATTGAAGTTATTATAGAGGTTACTGTAGGTATTATAGAGCTTAAGAATGGAATCGAGGATGTAAATCAATGGTCTGAAACTCGATTCGTGGAGGACCACAGCTCTGCAGCGTTTAGCTCCAACTCACACCTGACTGGAAGTTTCTAATGATCCTGAAGTCCTTGACTAGCGGGATCAGGTGTGTTTGATTGTTGTTGGAGGAGAGCTGTGCAGAGCTGTGTCCCTCCAGGAGATGAGTTTCACACCACTGCTCTAAAGAATGGGCTGCAGACTGACTTAAAGGGACACAACATTAAAAGCTGTAGTATATTAGATTGTGTGTCTTTTCATTTTGAAGTTATCATTATTCGCTATGTATCTCTCTAGAGAATGACATCATATCCTGTTCATCGCAACGAAACACTGTTAACATGCTGGAACTGAGGGCAGAAGAAAATGAAAGTCATATCATTCCACGATGGGGTGAACACATCCTCCCCTTTGTTGCCATCTCAACGACCATCAAAATCATCTTTTCGCTCTGCTGAAAATTTCATTATTGTTTCTCAGTCCGTGTCACTCCAGAAGCTTCTGTCAGAACTGAAGCGTATCCTCCATCTCTGCCAAGAAAGAGGGAGAGCGAGGGAGATCATGCCCTTCTGTCCTTCTTATCTGAGGAATACCTGCTGCCTGACACTCACAGACACATTCCTCATCCATCCATCTGTCCCTCCATCCATCCATCTGTCCCTCCATCCACCCATCCATCCCTCCATCCATCCATCCATCCATCCATCCATCCATCCATCCCTCCATCCATCCCTCCATCCACCCATCCACCCATCCATCCATCCACCCATCCACCCATCCATCCATCCACCCATCCATCCATCCCTCCATCCACCCATCCATCCATCCACCCATCCATCCATCCATCCACCCGTTCATCCCTCCATCCATCCGTTCATCCCTCCATCCCTCCATCCATCCATCCGTTCATCCATCCATCCATCCCTCCCTCCCTCCTCCATCCATTCGTTCATCCATCCATCCGTTCATCCATCCATCCCTCCCTCCCTCCTCCATCCATTCGTTCATCCATCCATCCGTTCATCCATCCATCCCTCCCTCCCTCCTCCATCCATTCGTTCATCCATCCATCCGTTCATCCATCCATCCCTCCCTCCTCCATCCATTCGTTCATCCATCCATCCGTTCATCCATCCATCCCTCCCTCCTCCATCCATTCGTTCATCCATCCATCCATTCATCCATCCATCCCTCCCTCCCTCCTCCATCCATTCGTTCATCCATCCATCCGTTCATCCATCCATCCCTCCCTCCTCCATCCATTCGTTCATCCATCCATCCGTTCATCCATCCATCCCTCCCTCCTCCATCCATTCGTTCATCCATCCCTCCATCCATCCATCCATCCCTCATCCATGCATCCATCCATCCATCCAGCCAATCTATCTATCTATCTATCTATCTATCTATCTATCTATCTATCTATCTATCTATCTATCCATCCATCATTAAATGTAAGGTGTTTGTTAACACCGCTTTAACATACAATACTAAACTTAACTGGATGAATATTTGTCAGTCATACATAAAACTATTTTTTGTTTGCATATGTTTGATTTGATTTTTGATTTCATTTATTCTAGAATAAGCATACAAAAATCTGTGAAAACAATTCATTTTATTCAGTTATAAAATATGAACATAGATGAAATATGGCTGTATAAGATTGAAAGAAATTGGATTCAATTACATGAACCTGGTAATTCTGTATATTAATCTCCTATATTTTTTAATCTTTAATTTCCTATATTTTACCTGTTTAATTTATGTATGACTGACATTGCAAAACATCATGTTTTTTTTGTATTATTATGTATATTAGTTTTAAATTATGCTGTTTAAAACTGTGAAATCTAAATGAATGGAAATATTATATTCAATTCAAATACATAAATCTTTCATTTAGGCCTAAATAATTTTTCAGTGACATGTTATAAAACACATAGGTGGACATAAAGTTGAGTTTCTCTACTAGTGAGAAAATCGTGATTGTCAAGAAAAACAGACCTAGAAGAATGCATTGTCTGTACATAAATCCTAACAAATCAGTGCTTTTTCATCAATAAATGTGGAGTGTTTTCAATTTTCAGTGAAGGTCAGTGCCAGTCAACCAAGTGTGGGTGACAATGCATTGTGATCTTGTCAATAGTAGACATATACAGTGATGCATTGTGGATGTGCACAGACCAGAATAATAAAAAAATGCAGGCCTGAATACTGATGTCTATTCAGCTATTACTGTACCAGGCAGAGTTGCATAAAACATGAAGAATGGCCAATGTTTGAGAAATAACATTTATTTTTCTTGTCTGTTTCACTTCATTTAGTACAAGCGTCCACGCCACAGTGTTTATAAGGGACTTTGAAACCGCAGCTCTCATGGACCGAACGCACATATTTGAACTCTCAGAAGAGATCTTGATTGAGTCTGCCTGACTGGAATGTGCACGAGTGTCAGTCTCTATTATAGTCGGTCCTTACCTTTTTTGGGTGTGCAGTCAGACTCATGATGCACAGACACACGACTGATGGAGAGTAAGACCAGCCTGCGTCTCAGCCTCCCTGTGCTCCAGAGAAATGGTAATATTTACTTCTGAATCTAATTGAGCTTTATGTGCTGGTTTACAAGATTTTGGAAAACATTGCCCTCTCTCTCTCTCTCTCTCACACACACACACACACACACACACGTTGGTAAATGTGGTTTATGGGGCTCTCCATAGGCGTAATGGGTTTTATTCTGTACAAACTGTATCTTCTATTGCCCTACCCCAACCCTACACCTAAACCTAACCCTCACAGGAAACTTTGTGCATTTTTGGATTTTCAAAATAACTAATTCTGTATGATTTATAAGCGTTTTGAATTACGGGGACACTAAAAATGTCCTAATAAACCACCTCCTCATTGTAATACCTGTGTCATACCTATGTCATTATACAAATTTGTGTCCTCGTTAACCACATAAACAAGCTCACACACACACACACACATGTGTGCCTGTTTAATATTCTTATTGGGATTTCCTATTCATATCTAATTGACCCAAAGCCTAAAATACACCTTAAATTAATTATCTACTATTATTTATTATTTAATCAATCTCAGGTCTTTGTTTCTTGTGTGTGATGCCCGGTCGGATGCCCCTACAAAAATGTTTGTCTGGGGACGTAGATATAAAAACCTGCTCCTATACACAGATTCACACAAATGAAATAAATGTGCAGTTTTTGTAGCGATCCGAAAATCAAAGCAGTTGATCTAAGCTGCAGTTTGATATTGCATGACAGAATTATGAATTATGTACGGTGTATTTACATGTTGGATTTTGTGGATTTGTTCCTGCTTAGTCCTCATTTTTGACATGAGTGGGAATGTCTAAAATGACTGCATTTCAAAAGAAAACATGCACTTGGTCCAGAAATGAGTAATCAAAAGAAGAAGCTGAAGAGGCAGTAATGCTTTTAAAATGAATCGGCATTCAGAAGTTTGAGGGCGATACGATTTTAAAATGTTTCTGAATGATGTCTCTTATCCAGACAGTATTTACAATAATATTGTGAAATATTATTACAATTAAAACAACGGTTTTCCACTTGAATATATTTTATAATGTAATTTATTCCAGTGATCAAAGCTGTGTTTTCAGTGTCACATGATCTTCAGAAATCATCCTAAAATGCTGATTTGCTGCTAAAGAAACATGTATTATTATTATCAATGTTGAAAGCAGTTGTTCTGCTTCATAGCACAGTATGTATCGCTTTCCTTTCATCCTCAAAACCTTCTCTTTTCCCATTTTCTTCTCATTTGCTCTTTCTCTCCCTCTTCCTTTAAAAGCGGTCAATCAGTTTGGTGTTGATTCCCTTTTCTCCGTATTCTCAGCCTCATTAAAATGGAAATGAGTTTGATTGTAGTGTGCTAAACACCAACTGACTCAATTATAACATTTCAATATGAGCGAGTCACCACACGTAAGAGACCAGAGATTTTCTTTTTTAACAATTTTGTTCTCACTGTGCCATCTCCATTATGTGCTTGTCATGAAATGTTCTTCCTTTTCTTCTTTGTTCTTTTTTTCTGCACCTTGACATGCAAATGAATGTTGGATGAGTTCCACTTCCTCAGTCATAAAACAGCCGCAGTTAAGCAGCTTTTGGTTCTAGTGAATGTGAATTTCCGGCAGGCAACTTGCATTAACAGAAACATCATAAATCGACACACTGGGGACCGAAGCACTTATTCTAAAGTTATAAGAATTTGAAAACGAGATAAAAAAACTGACTAATTCAGCTGGACATTCTGTTCTTTTTGGAGGTTTCAGAGTAAACCTAAATGTTTTTTTGGGTGACCTATCTCTTTAACAGTAATGAAGGTGCGAGACGGACAGCGAGGGTCGATTACTCAGTATTCCTGCCGCGGAGGGACGCAGGAGTTCAAGGTGTTTGAAACAGGTGCGTCAGCTCCTCGGGGAGAATCGCTGTCATGGCCTTCTCAGCCCACGCCATCAAACTAATCACACATTACATAAGAGCATCTTCATTATTAAAGATTTCAGTCACAGGACATTAAAATCACAACGCTTTAGCTAACCTTCAAACGGCAAGGCCTCCAGAGAATGTCTCTTACACAATGAAAGAAGCAGCCGCACCAAAATAAACAAGTGCTGTCATAGCTAAGTATAAATATCTGAATGGCATTGCATTAGATAACATATTAAGGCAAGTGACATTTATTTTACAGTAAACTATAGAGGCTGAATGTGGTGTACTGTGTGGTAGAACAGACGAATAAAATAACTTCTTAACTGCAGATTCAAATGAAGAGGAGGGATATATTTAGAGTTGTTCGTTTGCGTTTTGGACGTGCAGACAGCTCATAAAGCACACTGACACCGGACTAACAGAAGATGTAGTGGAGATTGTTAGCAGTGAACACACAGACGGTCAATGCAATGAGGAAGAAACAAGAAACCAGTCATGACAAGTTGTGCATTACTGCGATTTGACTTCAGGTTATCGATGCAGAAACAATTCAGTGACTTCTTGCATAATTAATATGAATTTGAACATTCATATTTAATATAAAGAAATGAAAGATGATTATAAATTAAGGTTATATATGATGTAGTTAGACAAATAGGTATTATAAGGTTGTATATGAAGTAGTGAGTATATAATATTTCATTTTTATCTTGTATGTTTTTGTTTATTATACAGTTACTTATATTTTATATTGTACATTAGGACTATTTTAGGCTGTATTTTGACTATTTTCTTTCCACACCTGAGGATAAATGTGCTCATATTCAAATTCAATATTAATTGATATTGTTTGGATTAATACTATTTTTTAATTGATATTAAAATGATGATTATTTTATTTTTAATTAAGTGATGTACACACATCTTTGTTCGTTGCATCACGTCTTGTTATTTAATTAGCATGATGCACCATGAGCGTCATGTTTTTAGAAAACTGTTAAAAAACATCTCTTGAAACCCTGTGCTGTGCTCTCTTTCACTTTTTAAATGCATGGACAAGTGCTTTGTGAACTGCTCGTGTTAGGAACCACTACCTCTAAAACAAAAACCATTAACATCTCATTAGCACATGATATATTGATGAAGCTTTTTTTTTTATATACTGTAGCTGATGTCAGAGTTTGAGAGCGTTTCTTGATATGTTTTAGTCCAGCTCTGGGGCCTGTAGGTTGTTCCTAAAGCAAGGCTGTTTATTAACTGTACATGCATTTAAAAGGAACAGAGAGAGATGAGGGGAAGAAAGAGGAAGAGACGCTAAAAGATAAAAATGAATAGGTGAGTAATTCTCCTGGTTGAAAATGTCAAGTGTTCTTTTGTACTTCTCTGCATGTGGAATTAACATTGCTCTATGTCAACCTGACTGAACCCCAATTAAAAGAACCTTTACACACACACACACACACACACACACGCACACACACACACACACACACACACACACACACACATATAATCACATACTCTCTCTCACACAAACACACACACACACACAGAGAGGCTTCACTGAAGAGCCATAAAACCAAACCTTGAACATATAGAGCATTAAAAAGCTCACTCAGGGGTAAAGTTAAATATAGATTTCTTCGATCAACTCAATTGCTTTAAATTGGTTTGTTAATATACACATCCAGCGAGGCTTTTTAAAACAAAAGACTAGACTTCTGCGATTTCTTCATAATAAACAGACTCATAATAAACAGATAAATATATAAAAGCTTATAACATCAGTCTGACATTGGTTTCAGTTGCATGCTAACCATTCAAAATCAGCTATTTAGCATTCTGAATATATTTGCATATTGATCTTTGTTATTGTGATTAGTCTTTTCTCTCTTGCATCCATCGGTTTAACAGAAAACAAGATGTCAGTGTCGCAAAGTGTCTGTGAAGCTACAATACAAGCTATAAAAAGCACCTTTCAACATTGAAGCTATTTAGACGACTCTATATATTTTTTCATGTGGCATCAAATGTGTAAAACTATCATTTGTGAATTATACATATGTAATTCAATCATAACAGTATTTGCAGCATAAAAGCAATCAAATTAGGACAAGAGCCGTGAACTTTAATAGATCAATTTAAATACAAAAAAATGCAAGAAATATTTTGCTGTAAAAACAAAACACAAAATGCAATACAATAACTTATTTGCTCTGAAATTACATGAACTGTCATATGAACGCATTGACTTAAATGAACTGGACATCTCAGTGTTGTTTTTGAGAGATATCACACTGAACACGTGTATTTGGCAGCCAAACCGTGTGTGCACTATAATTTGAAGCTATAGTGTTTAGTCACACGACACCACAACTCATTAAAAACTAGTTTGTTACTGAACAAATGACAACTTGTTGAGTAGCGCTGCAGTTTTAGTTACTCTCACCTCAGTAGTTTATTTACCTAAAACCTGCACAGACCCAAAAACCTGAACTTTGTTTTGCTGTCTGGCAAGCGCTGATGTTGTTTCTGATCTAATCTAGCTCTCTTTGTCTCCTGCGGGAATCAACACGGGCTTTCTGTTCTTCACAAGGCCATCCTGAACACAAGATGCAATGAACAACCTCAGAAACACTCCACACCTGCCTCCTGCAATACTGAGAAGATCAGAGTTTAAAAGCAGTTTTAAAACGCTTGTCCAAATTATCTGTCCGGTCAGCAAAAAAAAGAAAGGTCTTGTTCAGTCTAGCATATAGGTTGTTAAATTTGACATTTGAAGTCTGCATGCGTCAAACCTGCATGTGTTGAGAATTTAACCTTAGGTCATCTTGATAGAGAGTTAAACTCTTTGTGCTGAGATGTGCTGCACCAGAATGGGTCTGAAAGAGTAGGTTTCACATTAATGCCATAGAAGAACCATTTTTGGTCCCTAAAACAACCCTAGTGAATAAGTCTTAAAGGGACAGTTCACACACACACACAATAATAATAATAATAATTCTATCATCATACTCACCCTCAAGTTGTACCAAACCTGAATGACTTTCTATCAGCTGTTGAATATTTCCTTTCAAATTTGAATTGTAATTCTGTTTGCTGATATTGTAATCATCTACAAAAGTACAAAAAGAAAAAGTGCAAAACAAAATATCCACCATCTGCATAAAATACAACTGAATTAGGCCTAGGGGACGCACCTGATCAGTAATTCAGTGCATATGGTTCAGAAAAGCAGCTCTTATTAGAGTTTAAACACCCTTTAAGTACACTGTATGGGAAAAATGTAAAACAACAGTGAAAGAATAAGGCTTTTGTCACAGAAGTTGACCTGCCGGTCTTACATATTAGTCTTGGTGTGACCAGCGTACAGTGCTGATAAGAGGTCACAGATACGAATATAAGAACGGCCAGCGAACCAGGGACGAATCTTCAACCTCTGGTGAGTATAAACCAGCGACACTTTTCTTATTTCAACATTTGATATTTCATATAAAAGCATTACTTATTTACTCTGACAGGCGCTGGGTGTCCTCAAGTAGCACTTTATGACATTCTCTTTTGTTTTGATTGTGGTGGTTTATGTAATATGCACTTTATTTCGCTTTTTCTAAACACTCTTTGAGTCTTAAAATGATTCACAGCACTTAAGTGTCAGTTAGAGCTCATTTGAAAGTGTTTTTCTCCACGACTTAATTTGAGGCTGCGACGGAGGAAAACATCACCCTGTGTGTCTCTCTGACAGCGGCTGATATAGTCAAGCAGTTGTCATGCTTCTTTCTCTCCTTATAAATGTGTCTCATGTCCACTCTGAGAACAAAATAAGAGTGAGACTAAACATTCTCTTGTCTCTGTTCATTTGAGCCCGTCTCAGATGTCTTGTGTCCAGGCAGCTCCGAGCTGTAGTACATGTATATTTATGTGCTTCAGGTTGGCAGTGCTGCCCCGGTGAAGAAGAGTCGCTCTGTCCTTCCTTCTACATAAGTACTTTTCTGAGTGCTCCTTGAAACATTCAGGTGGATGAAGCTTCTCCATCTGAAGACTGAACATCCTCACCGCTCAACGCTGGAGCCGTTTTTCAATCTCAGTTACGATTTCACACACTTAAAAGCCCCATGAACTCAAAATTGGAGACTCAAAAAACTCCACCTTTAATGGATTTTATATGTTAATAACATACTTCCAAACTCTGACAAAATTTAATGCATTATCTTCCTGAAGTAAGAATGTTTCATACAATGAAATGCTCTGTAGAATACGGAGACCCGCACATGGCATGCAAAAAAAAATAAAAAATTTAATTGTGTGCACGATTTGCTAATTCGTTCCCTCAATTTACTAAAACGTGCACACGATTACTATTGCCTTCCCTCGATTTACGATTATGTTCCCTCAGTTTTGCTAAATCGTGCGCACAATTTATAAATCGAGTGAACGCAATAGTACATTGAGGGAACAAATTAGTAAACCATTCACATTATTTAGCCTTATATTTTTTCCTGCATGTCGTGTGTGGGGCTCCGTAGTAGAATAACAATATACCTTCTGAAATATACATAAAAGGCTTAAATAGCTTTTTGCAAAGTATGATTTATGGCTGTGACATAAACTCAAAGCTATTGTAAAGAAACAAGCCAGTTCTTTGGGTCTTAAAGATTTTATCTTCTCAAGGTTAGAGGAGTTCGTTCTTGAGTTCAATCTTTAGGCGCGACTGCATTCTGAATGCAATCCTGGCTCTGTATGATTTAATCTAGCTACTTTTGTATTCATTAAATCATATCTAGCTCTATGATCTAAATCAAATCTCTTTTTGTTCACATATCTCTTTTTATTCCCCAAACTACGCTAACGTTCAAAAGTGTGTGGGTTGGCAAAGTTTTGTTGTTGTTGTTGAAAAACAAAATACTTTCATTGAGTAAGAATGCATTAACTTGATCAGGATTTACAGTAAAGACATGTATAATCTCACAAACAGGTTTCTGTTTCAAATACATGCTGTTCTTCTGAACTTTCTATTCATCAAAGCATGCTCAAAATATGAAGCAACAGTTTTTTCAGCTTTGATAATAATCAGAAATGTTTCTTGAGCAGCAAATCATCATATCAGAGTGATTTCTGAAGATCATGTGACTCTGAAGACTGAAGGAATGATTCCTGCGCATGACAGGAATAACATCTATTCACATAAAAAAAACTATATTTCAGAATATTATTTTTTTGATCAAATAAATGCATGTGAATGACTGTTTTGGCCACACCATGATTACTGTCACTTTAATACTGCAACAGTGTGATGCTTTCCATGACAAACGTGTTCAAATCATTAAATGGTAATGAGGTCTCCAGATGAAGGACGTGATCTCTTTAGTTTTGTTGGGATTGTTTTAAAAACCACACTGAAGACTGTAAACCATCACCATAGCTTATATGTAATAGTACCGACTGTCTTTGATTTACTGTCACAAAAAATAATGTCCAAACAAACCTCAGGGCTCAAATTGTTCTTTTTTCGATCTCCGATATTACAACATTATTTTTTTTTCAAAACCAGATTTTTTCAGTGTTTGTGTTTGTAAGGAACTGAAAGCAAAAGACAGAGTTTGTCGCCTGTGTGCGACACAGATCAATAACTCTGAGAAACAGATCTGAGACGACACAATCCTCTGGTTTGACATCATCTTTGCCACACAATAGCCTCGATCTGTTTCATTCTCCACGAGCGATCATCACAGGGCTGTAATCACCCCACAATTTTCTCTGTGGTTTCCAAGTGGCCCGTGGACGGCCTGAAGCTGACCGCTCATTCCCGGGTCACTCCACAAAGGCACTGGGCCGTAATGAGAAGGAAACCTTTAAACCATGAGGAATAAATTGAAAAGCATTCGACTGGGAAATAAAAAATGGAAGGTTAATAATTTAGGATTGTTTCTTGGAGCCTATTTTGTGACTATGCGCCTATTGCACAGGTTTCAGATGAGAGTGGAATCCAATTTATAAATCAGTGGTGTATTTCAAATATTTTCATATTACATTTCTTGCCTTTTTCAGAAAGTATTTCAACCTTAGTTAATATTTCACACAAGTAATTTGGGAAATAACCGATGCCTGCAGAATGAAATGCGATATTCAGAATTGAATATGTTTTTGTGCATGTGTTTGCACCCACTTTTGGGCTCGGTTGGTTATATTAATTTATTTTAATGCTAAAATAACACTGAGTTTGCTTTAAATGGACAAATGCAGCTCTTAAACCAATTTTCTTTTAGAAACCAAATTGAGAAACTTTATTTGGCTTGAAGAGTGGCAGGTATTAACAGAGACACAAGCTTAAAAGGTTTGACATTTGAGAAACACAAGGGGGGTCATCATCACACCCCGGCCGGCTAAACAAAAAACACCACAATAAAGACTCAGATAAATTCAGTAAAAAACATACTAAAAACAGACTTCACAGCAGTCGCTGAAGCACTTTGTGAGAAGAAAAACAAATGCTTTTATCATTCCTCTAAAGCATGAGGATGGGTTAAATCACATAAATGCTAATGTTGTGCTGATTTGTTGTTTTTTTAATCATTTCTTGTGAAAAGGTTTCAACTAAATGAGAAAGAAAAGAAAAAAAATTCTGCTTTAGACCCAAAGTGACAGGACTGTAATTATCAGACAATGAGGGACTTTTTCTCAGTTTTTTTCTTCAGTTGCATTTATATTTAGTCATTGAAAAACACTTATATTTAAAGCAACAAACATATTATTTACATCAAGTTATTTTACATGTTATAATACGTTTCACAAATAAGAAAAAAAGAGTATATGCATATAGAGATCAATCAGATTGATACAAATTATTAATGTTATGTATATTAATATTTTTTTTTCAGTGCAGAATCTCACCTGTTTCTTTCCTGTTACTGTATATTTATGTATGACTGACCAATACTTTTCACATTAGGATTATTAGTTTGTCTATCTTAACTGTGCAATGAATATAATTTGCATATGCAATTCAGATATATAAATCTTAAATTTAGGCCTTAATATTTTTTTGCACACCTGACCGAACAGATTGTAATTGTAATTGACACATTGTCTACATGCATGAATAATAACCTTCAATCTATTTTCTCTACAACTTTTATTCAGCTGTTAGTGGAATTTACCAACTAGAGCGGATTTCTGTCCCTTCAGGCCTTTCATTCACATTCAAGCGTACTGAATATTATTTTTGCACATTTGTGCACAACATCTTAATCGGTAACACTTCATCTCCTACATCTGCAGAGGGTCTCAATCACATATCTCCCAGCCAGAGCATGTCACACACAATAAAATCAGCATTCAGCCCATTATACACGACCCATTATAATCCACCATATGATTGAAACGAAAAGAGATTGACTTAAAGACATTAACGCCGGACGGCTACCTCATAGCTCATTAAATATTATAATTAAAGGTTAGAAACAATGAAAAGTACCCCTGTGCATCTTCACACGTAACATGTGATGTTTGATTATAGCTGTTTCTTCAAAATAAATTTCTAATAATATACACTAAGCAATGAATGTTGCATTATGTAGTTTGAAATTAATTTGCATAAATGTATCCCATGATGCCTGAAACTCTGGTAAACTGGCTGCCAAAGTTGTGAAGTTAAAAACTAGTTCACTTAATAGTTCTCTCATCCACTATCTAATTTTGTTTCTTCAATAAGTCTAATAAAGGAACAAAATAACTACATGGCTTTCACTTTTCCGTCCGATTCGTCCACAGGGAAATTATCTAAGGATGGGAAATGGATATGATAAACGTTGGACGTGTGAGTAAAAAATTGGACGAGCACAGGATGTTAAGCTTGTTAAATGTGTGCATCTGTGTGTGTCCACTCTGTTCAGATGTTTCAATGTAGTATAAAAAAACAGAAGCCAAATCAGAAAAGAAAAGCACAGACACACACACACACACACACACACACACAGCATACAGAAAGTCATTATGAGCACAAACTGTGGCCACAGTAGAGCAGTAAATGAGACTCATGGGAAATGATTGTACAATGCATGAAATAAGTTCAGAAAGAAAAAGGCACACTTCTAATCCCATTTTTTAAAACACAGACCATTTCTGAATGCCAATCTAATCAACCACAAGCAAACTACAGAGGAATGGTTTGACAAAAGGGTGTAATTCAGTCAGAGCTCACTTGAATCCACTTGAGAATCTGTGAAATGATCAGAAAATTGACAGACACCAGTTGCAGTAAAATTGCGTCTAAAATTGGACAATGGAGAATAATCTCACAGTGACGGTTACATAGTTCATATCAACGCAGACCCAAGGTTATAAAGGACTCTGAGTGGGTGAGTATTTTTGTTCATGAGAAATGTTTCACTGTGGGAAAATGTTCTTGAATAATCAGAATAGTTTGCAACATGATGACAAACAGTAATACACAAAAGGGCATATATAACTGAAAATGTCGGGTGGATTTAAACAGATCTAACCTCGAGTTGTTTTGTGAATCTGCCTTCACGTAATGCAGAGCCAGAAACTGTTACTGAAGAATGGACCAGTGCCAAATACATTAAACCTGACGGCTAAGCTACAGTACCAACACTTGACTTCCTTTCTGCATGTGAAAAGATTAGCCAATCTTACCTGAGCTCAATTACAAATGAATTTGTGTACAGTAGCAAAAACATAAAGAGATTTGCCAATAACAAGGTTGAAGTAATGCTGAAGTAATACAAATTAATACCACAAACTAAATTAAAAATAAGTAGACATAATAATGGGGGTGTGAATACTTTTGCACCGCACTGCACTGAAGGTCCTCTCAGTGTAAATATTCCCCCAGCGTACAATATTTACCAGGAAATGTCAATGTGATTAAAGCAGGACTACAATCAAGGCCTCAGTTATTGGGACTAGAGCGATCCAGTGACTCGGGCCACTTTGGCTTTATCAGGTATGCACTGATAATTAAGGACAGAGGAAGTGATGGACTGATATTTGGAGTATCCCTTCATCATAATGAAGCGATTTTAAAAAGTGAAGAGCATTCAAATAAACATCCTCCTGTCTGTGGTCTGTTAATGCGGGATGGACTGAAGTAATAACATCTTAATTAGAGCCAAACCTGAGGACGCTGAGCACATTATGAAGAGGATGAGAGCCCAAACCATGGCACAGACACCCACCCAGCAGTGTTAACAGCACTAATCAGGGTGAAGACTGAGATAGAGACACTGGGAGTATCTAGAGTAACAGTAGCATTTGCAGTCAGTGAGCATGAGGCACGTCCAAACTCTAAACACTGAAGGCAGAGACACCATTCCTTAACGGAGTCCAACAGTCGGCTTCCGGATTCAAAATGCCATTTATTTTCTCCATAGGGAAATTGATTTTTAACAACAACTCATAAAAGTTTAACGATAGACCTACTGTGAGCACAGAGGTTGTTAATCGATGGTAGATGCTTTTGATAAAACTATCAGTTTGCATTATTTCAACTTATGTTTTAAAGTGCACCAATTATGGATTTTTGAAACTGACCTTTCATACGGTGTGTTAATATAGCTGTATGTGAAAGGAAACAGTCTGCAGAGCTGTAAAGCTGACACTGCATCATAAATAAAGTTATTGTCTCTCAAAAGAAAGTCGACTCCAAATTAAATTCCATTTCCGTGAAGTTCACACGTCACAAGTTACTGCACCTGCATAAATCCCGCCTTCGTTCTGAGTGGACATCCCTGTGAAAACTTCTGCACAAACACAAACACTGCAGCTCATTCTTGTGGAAAACATGTCGACAAGACGCTGTGCTCTGCGCTGTAGTAAATTCAGCTCATTTTCACTTCCAAAGGATGAGGCTGTGAAGAATCATTGGTCACAATTCATCTTTACTAGTATAGCACAGCAGTCTCCACGACGTCATGTCAATGCAGGATTCATCTTTGAATGGGTCAGTGCCCAGTTTGTAGTTTTGGACCAGCTTGCTCCTCGAATCATAACCTGTAAGTATGATTAATGATTGTGGCTGTATATAGTTTTGTGTGTTGAGTCATGCCCTGCAGTGCTTTATCACTAGATTACTCCATGTCTGTGTTCAGCTAACACACACGGTTATTGTTTACTTTACTACATTCAGTTCCCACACGCGCTGTACGCTGTAGACCAATCAGAACAGAGTAGCCTCATGCAAAGGAGGGGTTTGGACAGATGAATCATGCGATTAATGATTAGAACGAATCATTTGAGAGTTAAGAAATAAGACAAATTTAAATGCATATTATAATTAAAGTGTTTTTTGACCTTCCCAATCCCAAAACCAAATTATGATTCAAATAGCATAATAGGTGCACTTTAAATAACTGTGTGATCACTGGTGAATTACATTATCCATGATGCGATACAAATTCCACCGATCATATAAGCATATTTTTGTAATGTTGTGGTTCACCTCGTAAGCTGGTTTGCTTGGTTCATGGCTTATGACTCTAATGAAGTCTTTTTTGAAAAAAGAAAGCCATTTTTACCAACAGTGCCATATTTTAATTGAGTACAAGCACAAACAAAAAAAGTTTGACATCATTAGAAGAAACAATTATTTAATTGGAAAATGTTAATGAAAAGCTAAGTTACAACTTTTTTAGTATAAAAAACTTTACAAAAAAAAGTAAATCTAAAAAAAGAGTAAAGCTACAAAAGCATAGTATGGTTGCTCTAAACCTCTGTGATTTTCATCATCGTCACCCTGTCATGATAAGTTTTTCTCTCATCGTCAAACGTACGTCTTGAGGGACAGGAGGCATGTCTTTTCTCCTTTTTCTGTGTCCTTTTTCTCTCTTATTTTACTCTGTCCCAGTCTTCATGTTATTCTCCTTTCTCCATGTCTGCCTTCATTCATCCATTATCTGTTCATCTGCTGTCAGTATGTTTTCCACAAAGAACAGAATGTGAGAAGTGTAGAAATGTGGGGTTTGTGATGGTACTTTGTTTAGAAATGTACATACAATCTTCCCAGCTTTGCCCTTAAGTGTGTTTGAGCGCTTGTGTTTCTGTTATGTGACATGTGTTTGAGCGACAGACAGAACAGTGTTAAGGTAGGAACTATTTTTAATTTATAATATCTACAATACCTATGTCAATACTGGTTTATTGATGCAAAATAAAATGAAAAATAACTCCTGGATCATCCCAAGTTCAAGAGGACCGTGCATTGCTAAACATATGCATTGAAGTAATCGTTCATGCATTTACACACAATTCTGAACCTGAAACTTTCAAAGAATATCCTGGGCACTCAAAATAATGAGAGTGAATAAGCTTCGAAATAACCAAAACAACACCATAAAAGTGTTGTAAAAGTAGTCCATATGACCTATGATTTTATATTTAAAATCCTCTGAGGCTGTTCAGTCCTAAACGAGACTGATCTGGTTCTCAAGTTAAAGGAAAATGATCCACATTAATTTAAGTTTCAATCCATTCCTAAAACAATTCTGAAGTATATCATTGGAAGACATGGAATAAAGTGAATGATGAAATAAAAGTGATTAAGCAAATTCAGTTAAATGGGAAATACTGTGCAAGAAATATAATAGAAGAATAGATAAAGTGCGTAGCTGCAGTAGCTATGAGTGTATGTTTTGCATTCAAATGTTTGATTAACAGATGGCATCGCTAATTTCCATCAATTACCCAGAAATCCAAGCATTCATGCTGTGTCTGCTTCTAATCTACCTCAGTAAATCCAATCCAAAAGCTGTAATGTCTTTACCGATGAGAAGTGGAGAGACAAAAAATAAGGAAAAACATGATGAGAGCCTGAAGGATGAGGAAAGGTCTTAACTTCATTTCTTTTGTCCATGCAATACATTGTTCAAAAGGCTGTTTTAAAATGAATCAATGCATGCTTTCTCAATGCTATGCTATAACCTCTAAAGGAGGGTATGGGACAATGTAATGGACCGTAATGTGATTTATTAGGCAAGTCACCTTTATTTCTATAGTGCTTTATTCTAAACAGATTGATTCAAAGCAGCTTCACATTGATAAACAGCCAAATAGCAGAATCAATTATGGAAACTCAATTATGGAGACATTATTTGGTGTCATCATTTAGCTCAAGCCAGTTCAATGTTGATTTAATTTGGTTCAAAAACAAATTAAACTGATTACAGCAAAATTTTGTGTAGTCTGTGTATGGCCCCAGGTCACTTCAGACTCTAAAGCAACTCACTTTTGTCATCATGCATGTTATTTTATATCTGTATGACTTTCTTCCACAAATGTAGATCTTGGACACTAATTTATACTGCCACTCAACTGCCAAACAACAAAAGATGAAATGCTCAGAACTGTTTGTTCTGTTTCCTACTTTGGCTAATATGATGCAATATAATATACTAATATAATTACAATCAATTTAGCATCTGTGGTCGGGCACCTGTCCCGTTTCTTGACTGCTAAACACTGACTGTTAAAACATAATCAGTGCCGACCACTTGAAAATGATTCCTGACACAAGTCACAGCCACATTCACGCAGTATACATTCAGCAAACCAGAAATCATGAATGGCCTATAACTGTTCAAGGAACAATAACGAGGACAGCTGTGCAATCCTCTAAATATGGCATCTGTCTGCAATATCGCTCCCGATGACACCCAGCAGCCATGAGTCCAACATCTGGCCACGCAAGAAAACATCTTATATTGTAAAGTTGTAGAGAAAAAACATTTTACATTTAAATAGCTTATTCTTAAGAGACTGGACCTTATTCCTGAAACACAAAATGATCAATAAAAAGTGTCAAGCACCAAAAGCAGACCACATTAAATCTATAAATTGTCTTTAACTGAAAAATATGAATTTTCATATATCCAAATATTCTGTATTTTCCTTTTCTGAAGTTGGCAACCCTACTCGGGAGGGACGTGAATCTTGCTTTAGCTTGCAAAATTGTAAATATGAGAGAACTATTAAAGATCCCAGTGTAAGACAGGTGCAGACACCCACACAGACTTATACACATACACTGCTTTCTTTTCTGCATGTTTACGTGTCTGGTCTGAGGAGCTCATAATGAATCTCCCGCGGCTGCAGTTGGCCACTTCCAGCGAGCTTCCCAGAATTCAGTCTGACAGGATGCCCTGGAGCGCTGTCCTAGACGAAACTATCCCGTCCTGCTTGGTTTCAGATCAGGTGTAGGGTTTATTCTAATGTTAGTTTAGATCAGGACTCGGATTTGGGTGCTGGTCCTGGATCAGAGGTAAAGGCAGCAGGCATCCCGCGGTGCCCTGAATAGGTCACACAGTTAGGGGTCCTAGCTGAACAACTGCTTTCATCAACGTCAGGGTGATTTATTATTGATTTATATATATATACAGTATATATAAAAATAAATAGGCATTTATGCATGTAAACTGTTATACTTTCTCTGGCACAAACTGTTAATTAGTGCCTAGATTTGTCAATGTTTATTACTGAATTTTGACATGATGGCTTGTTATTTTTCTATCAGATTGAGGTATGAAAAACACATTTTGTGGATAAACAGAAGCACCTTAAAACTTGCACATTTTTTCAGTTCTGTAGCTCTCAGTGATTTGTTTATAATATGCAAACCCCATAATAACACTTTGCAATTACTTATAATGATTTATTGTTCGGAGATATGGCCAGCAGTTTGTTTTTACAGCTCTACACACATCCATGGACAAAACCACATCCAAAATAAAATGCAGCCACCCGTGTCACCATGTTTTCCGAGTTTGTGATGCAATGATGCATATTTGCTGCTGAATGTTAGTTTTATAAAAACACAGACTCTTCTGGGGCCCAGTATTAAGTGTGAATGTGTGTCTGTTGGGGTTAGCTTAGATTAAACAAACAGTGTCTTGCGAAAGTTTGAGTCACGATTGTTTAAAATAATATTTCAGTGGCTCCTTGTATTAACATAGCTTTGTGCTACTGAGAGGGACAAATTGTACAGTGTCCATGTCAAATGAAAAATAAAATTGCACAGAATATTAAAAGTTAGAGAGTGTTTGCACAATTAAGGATTTGGAGCTATTGAGTATAAATTTGAAGGAGTTTCCATTCAACAAATCTTCACCTCAGTGATCACTGAAATCTCCACCCAGTCATCATCAGTAATGATCTTCCAGCATCAAACGGTGCCGTGCAGAAGGAGTCTTTCAGCAGTGTGCAGAATGAGTAGCAATCAAATCAGCTTCAGGCTCTAACAGACAGGAAACTCTTTTTAATGAGGTTTCCAAGGTTGCTCTTGTTGGGTTTCTAGCTTTGCAGATTGATAAATTCTCAAATTCCCCCAAGCTGGTTCCAGTGAGTCTGGATTCATGTTCCTTGACCTTCAGAAAGGCCACAGAGTGAAAGGTGTAAAAGAAAAATGCAGGTGTGTCAAGGGTGATTTATTCAGCTGGCATTAGTTCCAGTTTCCCATGCACAAGGATATTCATCAAAAGCAATCGGGACAGAAGTGCACGAGTCATTATCGGTCTTTGCCTTTGGTTGAATGCAGAATCTATCAGAGCAGGGACTCATTAGTGCAGGAGCATTGGTGAGGACGGCCTTCATTAATTCAGAAGAATGCTAGATATCATTAAGTTTTCTCTGGCTAATCTCAAACATTACATGTCTGTAGCGTTCCCTGAAATTTGTTTTGCAAAGCTCTCATGGTTGTAAATCATGTCAATAAAGAGATTTATGAATTTCGTCCACTGGTACAATGATATTAATGCATTACCTCAGGTTTCATCACCTCTGGGTTCTCTGGGGTGTTGCAGTTGTCCTCTTTGTGCCAGAAGTTGAAGTACCTCACCCAACACCACTGAGTATTCCTCCTCAGAGCCGCAGTGAATGTCCAGATATTGCTCAAGACCTAAGTGTTTGCAGAATGTCTCAAAGTTAATGCCAGATATCTGTGGAAATAATTTTATCTGTCGTAGCTATCTATCTTGATTCAACCGAATTTTTGTACCTTTACACATTTGATTCAGATTTGCATGTAAAAATATATTTTTATGATGTGTATATTGTTTGCTTCTACTGAGATACACTGGTATGGATCTTAATAATCCTGTTTGTCTTGATGCTAAACCATTTGTCTTTTTCTAATTCCATGCCCTGAATCGTATCTGGTTTATTAGTTTTCGGGGCTTGCTTTCCTGTGTTATTGCCTGTCAGATCCAAAGCTAAGATTTCTTGCCATCAAGCTGGAAAATGGTAAGGCTGTATGGTAAGAACGGCGCTTTATTACTTTGCATCTTTGCTTTCTTCTGTTATATTCATGATTTGAAGTCTGTCACGATCCTGGAGCATTTGCAGTCTCTGCTATTTGACACGAAATGATTTTTCTGATAAGTGTATGCTGTTGCAGAGAGAGGTCATTTGAAGGCACTAGAGATATGGAACAACAGCGAACGCCTGAGATGACAATGTGAAAGTGCTTTGAAAACGAAGACAAAAAGAGTCTTTTTATCCTCCCCGGGCGGCTGAATGTGGAATGAGGAAAAAGCGGGAATTGATTTAGGAAGAGAAAAAAATAGAGACAGGAGGGAGTGAGTGTAATTGAATCACAGGTTGAAAACCTGACTGAGGAGGAACAGAGGAGCAAATGGAGGTAGAGTAAGAAAAGAAACTGTCTAAGTGTAAGAATGACAGTTCATAAACACTGGCTCGACCAACAACACAAATAAGACCAGGAGACAGATTATATTTATTTTTATTTTGACCCCTGGCAATAGCACTACATTTGGCTTGATGCAACAAAATGCAAGAGATTTATGGATTTTGCACACAAACATAAAAACTACCTGCTATTATTTGCATTACAACATACATTCATATATATCTCATCCACAGTGGCAAAAATGACCATCTCTCATTTTAGCTACTGCATATTAAAATTTGGCGCGAATAACACACGATAACTAATTAAAGTTTAAGCTAAAGTTTCTATTCCTCTCTATTATCCTAATTTGCAAACCCATTAATAACCAACCATACTTCAAAGACTGATCATATGATTGACATTTAGTTTTCCCTTGAAACAGATGTGTATGTACTATCACTCATGAAGGTCTAGAACTGTATATAAAGATTGATTAGTTACTTTCCGCGCTGACGCCGAGATCGTTCGCCAGCTTCAATGAAAGTGTACCTGCCTAATGTTTTCGACTCATACATTACACGTCACGCCCTGATGTCACGTGTCGTTACGCGATCTTCACGGGTTGTGTGTGAAAGCGCGCACATATCCCGGGTCATCACTAGCAGTGTGAAAGTGCAAAATCTAGCGACCCAGGAACAATTGCCGGAACACTTTAACCGTGTATTTGCCGCAATCGCAGTGTGAAAGTGGCTTTAGAAGCACAAAAGGTTATGTCGTCTTGGGCAATATGGCTAATTTGAAATGAGTGTGCATCCAGGTGGTCCGACGCAAGCCAGGCTTCTGTCATCGAGATGAATGGAAAATGCTAACAGGCTAACTCTCTCCTTCAATCTACTGCTATTCAAGTCTGGTCTGGTTATTGGTAAGTAAAGATGTGTTACACGAGTAGCAGAAACATTGCCTGACAAAATCTTGGTACTATGTGACCTGAATGCAACAGCTAAATATATAACTCAGAAAAAAAAACCTGACATGGAGAATGAAAGAAAAACCAAGAGCAGATGGCTAATGAATACATTGTTTTATTTAGACAAAAACATAGTACAACTTAAATATTTGATTCTCATTTAATGAGGTCTGGTGATTAATTTCATAAGTAATAATGGCATCAGTTTTTTTTCTGATAGTAAGTGTTAATGTTTAAGAGTGCAATATATGATCTGAAGGGACTTTTTCAGACGTTTTCTGCAATTGAAACTTTTTCTTACACAAATGTCACAGGTTCCTGATAAGGATCCCAAAAAGAAATGAATAACAGCAAGTGACTAATCATTTAAAAGTAATACTAATACCAACAGCATTGCTGAACATGACATTTGTGCAGCATCTCTTCAGCACAGAGTGATTTGTTAATGCGTCATTCACAGTTTGAAGGCACCGCCGACACGTGCCTAAAACACTTCCAACAAGTCTAAAATCAAACAAGTCTTTGGGTTTAAGAAAAAAAGATGAAGTATTGATCTTGAAGCTTGCTGGCTGACATGAACAGGCCTTAAATATGCCTGCTGAATTATGAGTGTCATCAGAGGCACATCTAGCATTAACAAAGCAATGCACATTCTTCATATAGCATTTATGGACAGCTAAATACACATGCTGACACGCAGAATACATAAACACTGTTGCACAAGGAAGAGCTTTGTTGCTAAGGCATTGAAGCCATTTCTAGAAGCTTCCACCAATGGTAAGGAAGGGTGGCAGCACTGGATGGGTTCATCTGTACATCAAACATCAATAGAAATCACTTCAGAAAGGCAATGCTAACATTTGTTGGTGTGGTTTCCATTATACTGGCAGTAACTTTACAATAACATTACATAGTGACATTAAAAAGTGTTCTTAAATATAAACCATATGAATACTTATAAACATTTACCAATGAAGCAAATGAATGGAAATAGCCCCCACCAATAAACGACGAGGGAAGTTAAACAACAAAGAAAGCAAACAACGGGTTGTGTCTCTAAGGCCTTTACACACCCCTCACATTTTCAAATGTCTGATAGTTTGATCTGGGACAAGAAAAGGCACTTTGCTACATTTGGCAGAGAGCAGAGGACCATTTAAACACGTCAATACAGATCAGGAAATGCAATCTTGACCCTTATACTCCACAACCCTTGAGCACCACACCCTGAAGTACTTTAAAGCCCCAGTTTCCACAGATTCCCAAGCCCTAGGACATGTGAACGCTAGCCAGGATCCTGATGTCCAGAAGCTATCTTTCACATCTCATTCTACCTGTCTGTGCAAGTCCCCAGATGGGGAAAGGGAAGTTTCTGCCCAGAGATGAGGCGCTCCCAGTCGGTCAAGGGTCAACGGCTGCGTTCCCTGTATTCACGTGATAAGTCCAACCATAATGGTGTTATGTTGCTGACCCCCAGAAGAAGATATTTAAAAAAAAACATGTTTGCCTTGCAGGTGTTCAACCTACATACTGCAACCAAAAGATGAACAGAGAGAAGCATTCACTGTGTTTTACACACATCTCTCTCAGAAAACCATTAGTATCTCTGATAGTTTCATATGAAAATGAGAAATTTTGCCATGGCAATAACATTAAGTTATTTCTAGTAAATAAATTTTTTAATGGTTTTATTTTTAGTTAGCAATAACAAACCGGCTGATTTGCGAAATTTGCATTACGTGGTTTTAACACATAATGTGATTGGATTCATTTTGATCTGTTTAAAAGGGAATGTTAAAGATGGCTGCCAGTATTATAATGTGTTTCCAAGTATTACATCAAACGTCTTGGAGTTGTGTTGTGCTTTTCCAAGTTTAGACTGCTGAAGTTGAAAGGAACACAGCATGTTAGTCTTTGTTTTTGAAGGACATTGAGACACAGTACCATCCCAAAGGCTGTGCCAAGTGTGCGACCGCACAGGGCCTCGCGCCTCTAGAGGGCCTCGCTCCTTGACCTGCATTTTATGTT
The DNA here is from genome assembly GCF_003368295.1 of Carassius auratus. Taxonomy (NCBI): domain Eukaryota; kingdom Metazoa; phylum Chordata; class Actinopteri; order Cypriniformes; family Cyprinidae; genus Carassius; species Carassius auratus. The sequence continues at coordinate 8,732,484 of NC_039243.1, forward strand.
GTTTTTCCACCCATTTTGTCCTTTAAAAGACTAAAATAGTCATAGCTGATAGACAGTATAAGACACTGTGTACAAGACTGAGTAAAGCTGTTTGTGGTTGGGATGATAAAGTTTTAAAAGTTCAACTTTTAGGCTGAACGCCTCAGTGGTCCATCAGCGCTCGTGAATGATGATCAAGATCCAATCAAATCAAAGTAGGCGGGACTTACTGTCACTGTCACAATGCAACAAGTTCATGGAAACATGTAACAAGTATTGTATTAGAAAACTGTTCATCTAGTGATGCAAACTACTCAACTTCTGATGAAATTTCACCATTTTTAATTGAAAATAAGTGATCATGATTAAATCGTAATGAACGTGACGAGACGTTTGCGTTTTCGACTATTAGACATAAGAATTAGAGTGATTACTACTTCACATATGACTACAAACTTAGAACTTATTTTAACATTCCCTTAAATCACTTTTAAACCTTTAATTGCATTATTATTATTATTATGTAACAGATCTTATGGCCCTTATGAGCGTGTGCATGATCGATCAGATGCGTGTTAAAGTACACACGAATGGGGCTCACACGTCACCAGTTTTTCACAATCAGCTGTAGCAGGTAGCTACAAATAATCAATTTTCTTTGAGTGTGTGTTTCTTTTCTGTTCACTTCACATTAATCATTTGATCGTAGAGGAGAAAGAGAAAAGGTTATTTTGTGTTTAATGCAGGGAAATTGATCAAATGTTTCTGTTGTGTGTGTGTGTGTGTGTGTGTGTATATGTGTGTGAAAAGCAATATACCAACATTCATCATCTCTAAATCCCCTTCACTTGCATCTGAAGCCCTGTCTCTTTTTTAAATCCCTCTTGTTTTCTCATCCTTTTTTAAAAACTCTATTTAAAAGTTGGGCCCAAAAGTCTGAGACAAAAGTCATTTAAACCAGAAAATTTACTGAAGATGTTTGGATTTTGAAAAATGTAAAACAGATAAATGTAAAGTGACATAAAATAGGAAATATTTCAGACTTCTTATTAGGTCATGCTGGAAGAAGTCTGCACTAAAAATTGCTTTGCTGATATTATATTTTGTGTTGAAATTCTTAAAAATATTAAACAGACTGGCCTCAGACTAAAGATTTTAAATAGTGTTTTACACAAATTTACAAAGAGTAATTCTTAGCTGATTAAATATTTTAAAGCTTTTAAATTGAACATAGAATTTCCCAAGCCATTTTAAAATTACTGATATTTCCAGGTTTTCCATTTTCCAGCATGAAACACGGCGCCCTCCACCCAAAACAAAGTATCCAGGCATAGTTCGGATGGCCTCTCACGGCCCGCTGGGGTCACAGGTCACGGCTGGAGCTGGGCGTGGCGACGAGGGGCACCGGGTGGAGGCTGAGCTCTGCTGTGTGGGAAGGCGGAGTCACTGGCACACTCAGGGGTGTGGCTTGAGGCTCAGGCCACACCTTCCACAAAAAGCCAGAAGGAGAGACAGGTGGACAAACAGACAAATTGAAGGGATGAATGGAGAGACGATAAGACAAATAGAGCACAGGAAAGGAGACGAAATAAAGATGGAAACGACAGACAGAGAGAGAAACAGCGTTTAGAGTGTGGACTGGCCAATGATCTGGGGTCTTGCAGGCTGAGGCTTCTCAGATGCGCTCATGCAAGACTGTAACTGCAGATCCTGCAGAAACACAGAACAGGACAGACAGTGGCACCTCTGCACTGTGTGTGTGTCGATGATGATGTTTTGCAGTTTAGAAAACCAGCAATTATTGATGCAATAATGACAATTCTGATATTAGTTATTTTGGACCCAGTTTTTTCAGCATTTCTCTATTTGTGTTCCACTGAGAAAACAACAGCATCGTAGAGAGTAAATAATGACAGCGTTACCCCAGTGAACTATCCCTTTAAATTGCACATGCAAAAATAGAAACCTAACAAGCACAACATTCTGCCGTTCCCTTTTCCCAACGTTTTAAGCCATTTTCACATCTTTTTTCTTTCTTCCTGTTTTTCATTCTGTAGACTAACATGTTCTTTCTGGTGCACAATGTGGTTCTAATTCAGCCTCCGAGATTCCCTGCTGATACACTTTAAAACTGAGAGAGAGAGAGAAAGAGAGACAGATAACCAATCTACCGGAATGATACAGGAGATGGGGCTCGGATGCAGGATCTGTGAACCTCAACTAGGACTGGCCTGCATTTCCACAGACGCGAGAGACAAATATTAAATGCAACATTTACATCAGAAGATGAATTTAAATAAATGTATTCATTAATTTATTTAATTCTAAATTGTATAATATTATTATTTCATATATTTAATTCTAAGTTACATGATATTCATATTATTTTTTGGTTTAGTTATACACTCATACAGTATTGTTCAAAATAATAGCAGTACAATGTGACTAACCAGAATAATCAAGGTTTTTAGTATATTTTTTATTGCTACGTGGCAAACAAGTTACCAGTAGGTTCAGTAGATTGTCAGAAAACAAACAAGACCCAGCATTCATGATATGCACGCTCTTAAGGCTGTGCAATTGGGCAATTAGTTGAAAGGGGTGTGTTAAAAAAAATAGCAGTGTCTACCTTTGACTGTACAAACTCAAAACTATTTTGTACAAACATTTTTTTTTTCTGGGATTTAGCAATCCTGTGAATCACTAAACTAATATTTAGTTGTATGACCACAGTTTTTTAAAACTGCTTGACATCTGTGTGGCATGGAGTCAACCAACTTGTGGCACCTCTCAGCTGTTATTCCACTCCATGATTCTTTAACAACATTCCACAATTCATTCACATTTCTTGGTTTTGCTTCAGAAACAGCATTTTTGATATCACCCCACAAGTTCTCAATTGGATTAAGGTCTGGAGATTGGGCTGGCCACTCCATAACATTAATTTTGTTGGTTTGGAACCAAGACTTTGCCCGTTTACTAGTGTGTTTTGGGTCATTGTCTTGTTGAAACAACCATTTCAAGGGCATGTCCTCTTCAGCATAGGGCAACATGACCTCTTCAAGTATTTTAACATATGCAAACTGATCCATGATCCCTGGTATGCGATAAATAGGCCCAACACCATAGTAGGAGAAACATGCCCATATCATGATGCTTGCACCTCCATGCTTCACTGTCTTCACTGTGTACTGTGGCTTGAATTCAGAGTTTGGGGGTCGTCTCACAAACTGCCTGTGGCCCTTGGACCCAAAAAGAACAATTTTACTCTCATCAGTCCACAAAATGTTCCTCCATTTCTCTTTAGGCCAGTTGATGTGTTCTTTGGCAAATTGTAACCTCTTCTGCACATGCCTTTTTTTTAACAGAGGGACTTTGCGGGGGATTCTTGAAAATAGATTAGCTTCACACAGACGTCTTCTAACTGTCACAGTACTTACAGGTAACTCCAGACTGTCTTTGATCATCCTGGAGGTGATCATTGGCTGAGCCTTTGCCATTCTGGTTATTCTTCTATCCATTTTGATGGTTGTCTTCCGTTTTCTTCCACGTCTCTCTGGTTTTGCTCTCCATTTTAAGGCATTGGAGATCATTTTAGCTGAACAGCCTATCATTTTTTGCACCTCTTTATAGGTTTTCCCCTCTCTAATCAACTTTTTAATCAAAGTACGCTGTTCTTCTGAACAATGTCTTGAATGACCCATTTTCCTCAGCTTTCAAATGCATGTTCAACAAGTGTTGGCTTCATCCTTAAATAGGGGCCACCTGATTCACACCTGTTTCTTCACAAAATTGATGACCTCAGTGATTGAATGCCACACTGCTATTTTTTTGAACACACCCCTTTCAACTAATTCAACTAATTGCCCAATTGCACAGCCTTAAGAGCGTGCATATCATGAATGCTGGGTCTCATTTGTTTTCTGAGAATCTACTGAACCTACTGGTAACTTGTTTGCCACGTAGCAATAAAAAAATATACAAAAAACCTTGATTATTCTGGTTAGTCACATTGTACTGCTATTATTTTGAACAATACTGTATATATATATAATGAGGCCACTTTTTTTTTAGGTACACCTGTTCAATTGCTTGGTAACACAAATTGCTAATCAGTCAATCACATGGCAGTAACTCAATGAAGTTCAAGCCGAGCATCAGATTGGGGGAGAAAGGGAATTTAAGTGACTTTGAACGTGGAATGGTTGTTGGTGACAGACGAGCTGGTCTGAGTATTTCAAAAACTGCTGATCTACTGGGTTTGTCAAGCACAAACATTTTTTTGGGTTTACAGAGAATGTTCCGAAAAATAGAAAAAATATCCAGTGAGGGGCAGTTGTGTGGACGAAAATGCCTTGTTGATGTCAGAGGAGAATGGGCAGAATGGTTAGAGATGATAGAAAGGCAACAGTAACTCAATGAATCACTCAATAGTTCCAACCAAGGTATGCAGAATACCATCTCTGAACACACAACACTTTGAACCCTGAAACAGATGGACTACAGCAGCAGAAGACCACACCGGGTGATGTTCCTGTCAGATAAGAACAGGAAACAGAGGCTACAATTCACACAGGCTCGCCAAAATTGGACAATAGAAGATTGGAAAAACGTTGCCTGGTCTGATGAGTCTTGATTTCTACTGCAACATTCAGATGGAAGGGTCAGAATTTGGTGAAAAGAACATGAAAGCATGGATCCATCATGCCTTGTTACCACTGTGCAGGCTGGTGTAATGGTGTGGGGGATATTTTCTTGGAACACTTTGGGCTCCTTAGTACCATTTGAGCATTGTTTAATGCCACAGCCTACATGTGTATTGTTGCTGACCATGTCCATCCCTTTATGGCTACAGTGTACCCTGTATGATCCTCTGATGGCTACGTCCAGCAGGATAACGCACCATGTCACCATCTCAGACTGGTTCCTTGAACATGACAATGAGTTCACTTTACTCAGATGGTCTCCACAGTCACCAGATCTCAATCCAAGAGAGCATCTTTGGGATGTGGTGGAACGGGAGATTCTCATCATGGATGTGCAGTCGACAAATCTGCAGCACTAAGTGATGCTATCATGACAATATGGACCAAGATCTCAGAGGAATGTGTTCAATGCCTTGTTGAATCTATGCCACGAAGAATTAAGGCAGTTCTGAAGGCAAAAGGGGGTCAAACCCGGAACTAGCAAGGTGTACCTAATAAAGTGGCCAATGAGTGTATATATACACTCACCTAAAGGATTATTAGGAACACCATACTTATAATGTGTTTGACCCCTTTCAATCAGTTGATGGAGATTTGTGGGATGCACATCCAGGGCACGAAGCTCCCGTTCCTCCACATCCCAAAGATGCTCTATTGGGTTGAGATCTGGTGACTGTGAGGGCCATTTTAGTTCAGTGAACTCATTGTCATGTTCAAGAAACCAATTTGAAATGATTCGAGCTTTGTGACATGGTGCAGTATCCTGCTGGAAGTAGCCATCAGAGGATGGGTACATGGTGGTCATTAAGGGATGGACATGGTCAGAGACAATGCTCAGGGAGGCCGTGGCATTTAAACGATGCCCAATTTGCACTAAGGGGCCTAAAGTGTGTCAAGAAAACATCCCCCACACCATTACACCACCACCAGCAGCCTGCACAGTGGTAACAAGGCATGATGGATCCATGTTCTCATTCTGTTTACGCCAAAATCTGACTCTGCCATCTGAATCTCAACAGAAATCTAGACTCATCAGACCAGGCAACATTTTTCCAGTCTTCAACTGTCCAATTTTGGGGAGCTCGTGCAAATTGTAGCCTCTTTTCCCTATTTGTAGTGGAGATGAGTGGTACCCGGTGTGGTCTTCTGCTGTTGTAGCCCATCCGCCTCAAGGTTGTGCATGTTGTAGCTTCACAAATGCTTTGATGCATACCTCGGTTGTATCGAGTGGTTATTTCAGTCAAAGTTGCTCTTCTATCAGCTTGAATCAGTCGGCCCATTCTCCTCTGACCTCTAGCATCAACAAGGCATTTTCGCCCACAGGACTGCCGCATACTGGATGTTTTTCCCTTTTCACACCATTCTTTGTAAACCCTAGAAATGCTTGTGCGTGAAAATCCCAGTAACTGAGCAGATTGTGAAATACTCAGACCACTCGGCCCGTCTGGCACCAACAACCATGCCACGCTCAAAATTGCTTAAATCACCTTTCTTTCCCATTCTGACATTCAGTTTGGAGTTCAGGAGATTGTCTTAACCAGGACCGCATCCCTAAATGCATTGAAGCAACTGCCATGTGTTTGGCTGATTACATAATTGCAATAATGAGAAATTGAACAGGTGTTCCTAATAATCCTTTAGGTGAGTGTGTATATATATAATTACATATATAGAAAATATATATAATTAACAAAACTAATATAATATAAAAAATATAATTAATTTTTGTAAATTAATTCATATTTATTAGATATATTTCAGTTTAGAGATGAATTTAAATGAAACAATTTTATTTCATGAAGATGGTGTGATCTAATGGGAACAATCTACTTTTTGTTTTTATGCTAAGGTGATTTGTTGTTCTGATAAATTTTTAATTAGTGATGTTGGGTTTGTGGATCAAGACCAGCAGGTTTAAAGAGCCATTGCCAAGCTAATTTTATTTATTTATTTATTTTGCTTTGTAAGCATGCAGAATGAAGCCAAATTGGCCTCCAGCTCCAGCAGCACTCAATGTTGGTGAAAAAGGGCTAAAAGACAGAGAGTGAATGTGTTTCTGTAGCATCTCCAGCAATCAGATGGAGTATCAGTCAAAGCAGCCTGCCACAGAGAGACATTAGAGCTGATATCCACTCTGCAGATGCAGTAATGACTTAAAGGGACTGGCTTTTTCACATCAGATGCTGTGATGTCCATCAAAGACCAGGGATTCTTCAGTCGTACAGACCTGATTCAGTCTCTAGAGCTGTACGGCTCTGATTTCCCCACTGAAGGAACGATGGGTTCCTCTGATCTCAATCCCGGAAGGACACGCTAATAATACACTCACATTTACTTTACTCATTTATGGTCCACTTGGGCAAGCTGACATTGAAATATTAACATTTCATCATGTCTTCTACTAGGGCTGAGAAATATGATAAAAATATGGGTGTGTATATTGATTATCACAACAACAACTTCAAGTGTGGTTCATCTAATTACAAGTGAATAAATATTTTTTTATATAGTTTTATATACTTTTTTTGTCATAATATATTGTTATATTTTCTGAAGAATTATCTATTGGTTGACTTCAATCAAGGTCCAATTAAAATAATTACTTTGTATAGTGTATATGTAGACTATTTATTGTGAATTATTCATCATCTCTTCTACTCGGACTGAGAAATATGATAAAATATAGGTGATGAAAATGTGTGTGTATTTCAACCAATTCAAGTGGGGTTCATCCAATCACAAACTAAAGTTTTTATCTGTTGGATTTCAAATGATAATTGAATGATTTTCAATAACTATAAATATGTTTAATGTCAGATAACTTGGTGGTAATATTTTATGCATGTTTGTTTAGCAAATAGATAAATAAATAATTGGGTTATTTTGACAATTGTTTGACTTTTTCCTTCAAATTAGAAAAGTTGTAATGACATCAAAACTTTACACTAATACATATGAATGTATGTATTGACAAAAGCTCTCTTGTTGTTGTGATTTATAATAAATGAATCATTGATGTAAGATTTTGGTCATCGCTCAGCCCTTTCTTTCTTTCTTTCTTTCACTCACAAACACACACAGATGATAATATACTTGGACATTGGGAATGTTTATTAGGAACATATGAGTGTTGTCCCTAAGGGCACTAAAGGGGCTAGAACTGATGGACAAGAAGACACACACACACACACACACACACACAATCTCTCTCTCTCTCTCACCCCATTTGCTGCTCACTAAATCAATTTCACTGAGATTGTCTCTTTGGGGAGGGAGGAAGGAGCAACATGTTGGCAGCTGTATGAGAATGTAAAATTCTCAGCATGTTTGTAATCTACGGAGAAGCCATAAAAATACCAGAGATGGGCTAAAAACCAATTGGCCCAAACTGTACCGTTTGTTTTTCTTCTAGAAAACAGTTTAAAGGAATAATTTACCAAAAAGTAACACTTCTGTCAACATTTACTCACCCTCACCATGCACCAAACCCTTCCCTGGAACACAAAACATTAAATAATAATATTCAAAATGTTAAAATAGACTTTTGAATTCTATCAAGATAATATGATTTAAATTATTTAAGTCTTATGAATTTTTCGTTGTCCTTTTTGTTCATATGCATTGATTGTTATACCAGATTTTAAAAAAAATGTATGGGTGAACTATGCCTTGGACAACTTTAGAGAACTTTTAGTAACACTTTACAATAAGGTCTCATTAGTTAGCATTAGTTAATGCATTCATTAACAATGACAAATACATTTGTTGAAGCATTTATAAATCTTTAACATTAGATTCTATTATACATTTTTAGTTCATGTTAGCTCATGCCAGTTACATAGTATTAACTGATACAACTTTTGATTTTAATAATGAATTTGGTAAATGTTAATATTTAAAATGAACTAATATTAATAAATGCTTTGGAATTATTTTTCATTGTTGGTTAATGTAGCAAATGTAACTTTATTGTAAACTGAACTTTTATGAGCTAAAACATTCAAGATTTCAGACAATGCAAATAACAGAATGTCTAAAGGCAAGTTTACACAACAATATACTATATATGGAAACATTTGTACTATTTTTGCGTATAGATTACAATGTTGTCAAAATGGTTCCCATTCACACAGATCCACAAAAACAAATATAATCGCTGTATAATGCATACCATGCCAGTAGTTGGGTATATCAATTTGTAAATAAACACTACGCATCTATGCATGCAATCTTCTAAAGTGTGGTGAACACAAACGTTGTTTTGGTTGTCAAGTACCGAACATCCGAACATGTAATATGCATGCACATGACGTCACCATTTTCACAAATTTGCATTGTTGTAGTTTACAAAGAGATGATAATACTATCGTTTTCACTAAAAACTTGCACTTTGAAACCCAAATTCAAAAGTTAACATTTTCATGAACCCAAAACGCTGTCGTTGTGTAAATGAATGACCAAAAGTTTGTCTTTAGTTGGAAATAGTGTTGTGTAAACGCCCCCTTAGACTAAGATTGTTCACATTTTAGCTATATAAACAAGGCCTGACAACAGTAACGTGTTAATGAATGTGATTAATTCAAAATTCTTAATGCGTTAAAATGATTTAACACTAATAAATTACTGAAGCACACAAATTTGCTTCTTTAATGTAAGCTTGTCAGTTTGAGCAAGCTGACAATGAATAAATGGTGTGTTTAATTTCACGTTAAGTGTGCGATTAATTGCACAAAAATGGGTGCGATTGATCAGAATTATTTTTATCTACTGACAGCCCCAAAATAAACATTCAGCAGAAATATGTGAAATGTGCTTTCAGAGTGACCGTACCTGGCTGCCCTGTACGTGTCCATTGACGTCATTGTTCCGAGGCGTCATGAACGTATCGTGGGTCGTCGTTTTCTCCGTCCGAGGCACACTGGGATCGCCATCCTCCACGCCGTTTGTCTTGCGCACGCACAGCACCTTCCGGAAACTCTGCTTGAAGTTGTCGGACAAGAACCCATAGAGTAGCGGATTGGCACAGCTGTTGGCATACGACAGGATGACGGCGAAAAAATACACCCCTGCCATCACGCTGTTCTCCGGGAGTATGAAGACTAGGTTAACGATGTTGATGATGTAGAACGGCAGCCAGCAGAGGACGAACACCACCACGATCACCACCACCATGCGGGTCACCTTCCGCTCGGAGCGTCTGCGTTTCGTAAATCCCGCCCGTGCACCGGACGACTTCACCTTGACTACGATGAGCAGGTAACACATGCAGATGACCAGCAGGGGGCCGAAGAATCCGAGCGTAGCAGTGTAAAGTATGAATGCCATCGACCAAACATCTCGTGGCTCCGGCCAACTCATGTTGCATGAGTTAAACATGTCCTGAACGTCAGAGAATATCACCACGGGGAGAACAACGATGAAGGAAAACGCCCACACCGCTGCGCTAACTGCTTTAGCTACTCGTGGTCGGCGCCACCTAGTGGAGCGGATAGGATGCACTACTGCTAAATAGCGATCAATGCTCATCACTGTCAAACAGAAGATGCTTGTGAATTGATTTAATGAGTCAGCTGTCATAACGACGCGACACAGGAATGAGCCAAACGGCCAGTAGGACAGTACGTTTTGAGTCGTAAGGAAAGGGAGGCCCAAAATATACAACTCATCAGCCACGGCCAAGTTTAAAATGTAGATGTTTGTAACAGTTTTCATCTTAGCATAACGCAAAACTACGTAGATAGCCAGAGTGTTGCCAGTGAGTCCCACGATGAACACGGTGAATGATATGATTGCAGTAACCATCGTGCTGCTCCCTTGAAACGGCATGCTTTGGTCGGACACATTGCCAGTGTAATTCCCAACCGGAGTTCCTGAAAATCCCAGTCCAAAGGTCGAAGAGTTATAATCCCCTTGGACTGACCCCACCCACCTGGATTTATTAAATGACTCCATTCTGGATCTGGAATAGACAGAAAGATAAAAAGGGTCAGAAATGAGTGGGAAAAGGATAAGTGACCGAGAGAGAGTTTAAAGCAGCAATGAATCCACAACAGCTCAGTGGAAAGGTTCATAGTTATGAGTGTGTTTGTGAGCAGGAGAGAATATGGCTTGTGTTCATTTAATGTGCTTGAGTCGGCTTGTATTACAGTGAGAGGTCAGAGAGACTGAATCAGTGCAGATGATCACACCTCGGCTATAGAGATCAGAGCCAAAATAACAAACCCACACAAAGAGACTGAAGTGACAAAACGCATACATGCATTGCATATCTCTCTATTGCTCTCTGTCTCCTTTTTTATGTCTCTCCTCAGTGTTGCATAGAGGCACGTTCATGCATTAAAAACATTTCTGTAAATTCTCACTCCCAAGCCATAAAATAATTCAACCACACAGTCGTGCATTTAGACAACAGTCAGCTGAATAATGACGGTAGATGTTAACCAAAAGTTTAAACTGTTCACAAGACAAGGTTGGGGCAAGTTGTCACGTGTTTTAAATGTATACATTTATACAGTTTATTACTTACAATAATTGTTGGCCATAAGAACGGATTGATATTTAAGCAGGATATATAGGCTGTCACATGTTTGTTGGTGCAGCTTGCGTTTCATAATTGTTTGTGTGTGTGCGTAAACTGACTTTAAGAAGATCAGAAAAGTTTGACAGATAGCCCAGTTACAAAAACACTGGATTAAATATGATTTTATATTTTACATGTGTCTATTTGTTGGACTTCACTGCTGGTCTATGCAGCTCACATCATTCACCCGCAGAATAAACGCACTGCTGCGTGGAAGCGCTCGACTGGATCTGTCTTACTACGAAACATTTGCTTACAAACTATCTGCTCTCACCTTGATGAAATCAGTCTGAAGTAATCAAAGATAGCGAGAACAAACGCCGTGTGCCCGGTTTTTTACATCATAGATGTAATTTACCATTTTTGTTTAGAAACACTGCGTTAAAACTAAAATCCGTATTTTACGTTATTCGTCTGTGGTGAAATTAAAACGTATAGTGCGATAACACAAAACAACAGGGTATTAAAATTGCATTATTGGGCAATTCTAAACAACGTTTAAGAGTGTCTTATTTTGCGCAACCATTCAGTCAGAGTGTATTAACGAAAACATTCCTGTTGTAAGTTACGAATGTCCTTGCAGTTATTACTACAATATTTCTTAACTTGTTAACCAAAATTAAATCAATCTGAAACAATAAACTGTGCTTACCTGAGTAGCCTATGTATCAGTAAAACGCTGGAAAGTGTGAAACACCCCACGAAGGAGATGAGAAGAGGAGATAAATGTAAAAAACTCCTGGAAACATTGTGCAGGTTAAATCTGTCAGCAGCGTTATCTGATGAACAAGCCTCTTGCGTGCGCGCTCTCGCGCCAGTGTGCGGCTTCGCGACAGGTGATGGCATCTGATGCCCGATTCACTCTGAGATGGAGCTAAACCTGGAGAGAGAGAGAGAGAGAGAGAGAGAAAGAGAAGGATGGCAATCCTGCAGTCAAGCCGTGCGCGTGCTTCCTCACACATCAGGGTAATTATTATTTAACCGAATCATTTTCCAGACTGAAAAATATCTGCATTCTTCCAATTATATGGAGTTTAACATAGTGTTGTAATTATAGTTTCTGCATATTCAAATTCCACATGCAACTAGGGCCAATGAGATTTATGCGCAGTTTAAACTCCTCCTTCTTCACCTTATATGGCGTTGAGCGCCTCGCCGCTTCCAGAATGAAAACAAAGTTCGCATGTCTTGAACGGAAGATTTTATGTGAGTGAACCTTTTAGTTTTGGACAGTTCTTTAATTAAGCTTATGAGAAGACTTATAATGGGGGTGTGAAGCGTGGGCTACTTTTATGATACTTTTGAAATCGTTTTTGACAGCGTTGAGTAACCGCACCCAGAATGAACGCAAAACATACATCTTAAAGATGTTTATCAGATGATTGTACAGCAGATGCCTTCCAGATGAAGCGATCTTTAAAAGACATCTTGCAGTCATATATACGCGTGCCATCTTGGCTTTATCCATTAAAGTGAGTGGCGCGACCCATGTGGAGACTGCGAAAGTGTTGATTCATTACATGATCTGGAGGTAAATGTGCCGTGCCATTAACAAGATTAAATTAACTTTTAAGAAGTAGATGCACAGGTGTCTCCCTTCACACATGACATATGTACTGATCGCGACTCATTACATAATTCACCCCTAAGCGGGAATCAGAGTTCCTCTGCTCATATCTCACCTGCATATGGTTGATTTAGTCATAATTATGCAGTGAACAGATCCAACAAAAGAGCTTTGAGGTGTGGGTTGAGTTGAGGTACACAAAACACATCATCGCTCGGAAACAGATGGTGTTTTTCGTCACTGCATCACTGGGGAAATGATTTATTTTTAAAGTACCTATACCTAATATAGAATATTCATACTACCTGACAGATATCACTGAAATTAGACATTTTTGTAAGAAAAATCCCTCTGGCCCATGCTGTTCTTATCAACCCAAAACACTTCTGTCAATTATTTTGTATGATGGAGATGGCTGAAATTTTTGGAGGTCAGCATTTCACAAAAAAATATGCATACTTTCCTTCTATATAGTATGCAAATAATTAGAGATTTGTGACGTGTGCATCCAAAGCTGAGTAAAATATTTTCGCTTTTGTTGTTAGTACATTAAAGAAGAAACAGTGGCAAATGAAATGTATGTAAACTGAAAAATGAAAGGGAATGTATGTAAACTGCATAATACCCACATATGTGGAGAAATTAACATTAACAGACTATATTTTGTGCACAAAACTGTGCACAAATGTCATCTTGTCATCTTGTCATGTCATCTTTAACAAGCACGTTAATGCATGGACATAGATTAATATTCAAACAAAATATCACAATAAATATAAAATATCTTGTTTGAATGTTACTCATAAACATTAACTTCTGTTGGTGCTCCTAGTAGATAGCGTAAAAATAAAAAAAATAAAAATTTCTCAGTCAACACACAGACCATTTTAAGGGTGTTTGCTGCAGAGAAAATCCCAAAGATCCAGGAAACACACACACACACACACACACACACACACACACACACACACAGATCAATTAAAGTCGAGTTCCTTCATGCATGAGGCAGTTTTGAGCTTGACAAGTGCACAGTGGGATAATTACAGATATTGATTAGAATCTCTGCAAATCTTCAGCTGCTCTCTGATCCAGCAGTGTTTCCTAGACGGCTCTGACAGTCAGTGATCACCTTATCACCGGGTATTTTTAGGCTACCAATCTCTAAACTGATGTCATGCTGAATAATACAAAAATGCATAATAATGCCAGTTTTTCCCTCTAATCTGGTTCCCTCGAATCTTAGCTGGTGACAATAAGACTATATACATAGAGACTATTTAGATTTAGAATTGTTTGGATTTTGTTGTTGTTGAACTAAGTTGCTCAGAAAAATATTGGTCAGCATTCATGTACAATTGTAGAAACTACCCTTCAACCTCTTCTTAACTGCTGATAGCCTCCCCTACTGGCCAAAAGCAATAGTGACTCTAATATTACTTGTGTCAGGTTCTTTTCTTCGTGTTTCCAAGGCTGTTGTGTTCAATACAATCAATTCTAAAACATTCTACAGTATAAAAGAGTTGATGAATGTTTTCTGAAACCCTGAGAGAGAAGTTCGTGGCAGAAGAAGGCAGGTAAAGGGTTAATGGGTAGCGCAGGTGTTTCTGCTGCTGTAAATCATGTTAAGCAGTGACCTTTATGAAGAACATAATACTGTCTCCAGACATATTTAGAGTTTGTGAGGGTGTTTTGAGGCAGGTGGTGGTATCTTCCATGAAATGAGTGTTGATCTCTCTCTGCGTCTCCAGCAGTCTGATTCACTTACATTGCAGTTAGCATGGAAGATTTCCCCCGCTGCAGACATACAGTAAGAAGCAGCTGAAGTGAGCTTATATCACCGGCCCAGTTCAATTCAATGCAAAAACGCTGAATCGAAAGAGCTTCAGAAAATTTAGAATAACATTTCTGCAACATTAACACAATATTAAAGTATTAATAGTAACGCTTGCTGACACATGCGTGGCTGTTTCTGGCCTGTGATTTGATATTTTATTCAAGCTTTGGGAGTCATAACTATAATTCATAAGATGTCTGCGTCATTGGATTTTGTGCTTAGCTGCCGTCACTATAGTGGTTCATTTACATTATGGTGTTATAGAGGGTTAAGATAGTTGACCTGCGTTTGGACAGAGAGGAAAACAGTTTATTGTCTTTCCCAGGCTGCATTTTAATGGCATTTACTGTGTCTGCAGGCAACAAAAGACCCAGCTCTTATACAACAGATAGAATATAATCAGACTCGTAGTATTAGCACGGTCTTCCTACCAATATTGTACGGTTTCACCACAATTTAAGCAGTGAAAATACATTTTATATCACCACTTTGATGTTTGATCTCAACACATTTATCCTTAGAAAGCCACTGCTGTAATCTTCTCAAGCACAAACACAGTTTTAAAAAATCTCCCTCCTTTAAAATAACCACATTTGCTTCGCAGCCTGAAATGAAGACGGACCGTTTTTATTTTATCCAGGTTTAGTTTGGAGAGACGTCCTGATCCAGGGAGGGTCTGTGTTTTACCAAATACCTTCCTCTTCTTAATAATAGACTTCACTGTGCTTCTATGCATTATCCATCTCCTGACTTGTGCGTGTCCACTACTTTATCCCCAAGATCTTTTGACAGTGCCTTGCCATACATAGCTGATGGTTTGCTTCAGTTGCACTACCAAGACCTGAAACGCTCCACAGGAAAGATCTTTTCATGCTGAGCTGATCAAAATGAGCACAGCTTATCACAGTTGAAATGCTTTATGTGTCACTGAGATCCTGACTGAGCTACACCTGATTGAGTTTACAAGTCATTTTTAGGAGGGGGTGATCCTTTATCCAACTTTATCCTTCCCAAAATTATTTTTCTTTTTTTTTCTTGGGGGCAAAAAGGTTGAAAACTATGTTAAATTAAACATACACTGTATTTTAATGTCGTAAAAGTTATTTCAAGATAAAAAACAGATTTAATCAATCTATTATGTTACAGTTTCTGATACATTTTCACCAGTGCCATTTTGCGAGCAGTAATTTAGGTGCTTGAGTGAAGAAATAACGAAACGTGACATTTCCTTTCCGAAGCGTTCTTTCAGAGGTTTCTGCTCCAAACTCAAAGTTTAGACATTTCAAATGACAGCGAGTGCTTTCAAAGAGAACAGCAAGCGGTCCCAATATGATGCGAAATTTCTTCTGGTGAAAATATGAGACCACTGCAGCTCTCACATATACATCACAGATCATTTCCCCTCCTCTGGCTTGTCTGATCATATCCCACTCCTCTGCAACTTTACAGAGTTCACCTGACCCGAGCTCAGTGACGGGTTCATGCTGATGTCCCCAAGTCAGTGAACTGTAAACTTGAGCACTGATGCAGATGATCTTTCTCATGCATATCTTAGCAGAAATAAACAGTCTTATGTTTAGGGTTTGAGAGGGTCTGATGGCTCCCCTTTGGCCTCACCTTTAGTGGAGATGTAGCATGCATGCGCTTGGATTCATGATTGCAGTGTATACCTTTGACTAGCATGTAAATGCCATGGTGTATGAATCATATGGCAGTCACAGACAGTAGTTTCTTCAATCATTGTCAAGCTATAGAGTTATCAGTTACTCAGCACATGCTCAGTAGAGTCTGCCTCATATTAATAAGTCAATCAGTTTTGTTTTTCCTTCTTTTTTTTCTTCTTCTTCATTTTGATGCCTTTGAATTTAAACTGTTTTTTATTTCTACATTTTTCTATTGACTGATCCCAACTGAACAATGTAGATATCACTAGAATATTTTGAGTGGGAGAGGTGTTTATTTTTCACAGTGTATTTGAAATGGAAATCTTTGTAACATTGATTTGTGTGGTCTCCTGCAAACACGGCACAGCTGGAGTTATGTAAAAACTTTCAGGCCATTCAGCTCCTCAAAGACATATGTGAGTAGAAACGAGTACACAACAGAAATATCCACGTAAACACAAACTAGCTCAACATTCACCTGCCGCTGACCTGGAGACTAGAGCACACGGCTCCAAATAAACTGAGTGATGTAATAAAGAAAGGTTAACTTGATTAACAAAGCAGGTGCATGGGAGAAGAGATGGAAGGACGAATGGGAACACACTGTTTCCCATCATGAACTCCTCAGGTTGGGCTTGAAATCTCTGTATTTTTACATTTATTACAGGGCGATGAGATTAAATGTATCGGCTGTATTTTATATATATATTTTTAAAACTGTATTTGTCTGTATTATGTGATAGTGTTGCAAAATTGACAATAAAGCAGACTCTGAACATTGACTTTCAGAGAGCATCTCAGGATCAGGACGAATGAAGCGCCTGTGGAAAACAGCTGTATGTGTGTGACGTACCCATGGATTTATCCCTCACGCTGCTTATCAGTAACATAACGAGAGGGTGTGTGTGCAATGTGTTGTGTTTATAAGCAGTCAGAGTTTTGGTTTTCATCCGGCATACAAAAGAACAGTCAAAAGACACTAAAGGAGAGACACTGATTTACATTTACACTTACTTGTTGATCATGTAACATGGCGATCATTTAGGAAACCTTAGCAACACCCAAACAACCACATCAGTACCTTAGCAACCATGTACACCTCACATTGTGACCACATATTAGATTGACAAGTCACCAGCAGACACCGTGAACTCTTAAAATCACAGCACAGGTAAGTCTGGATCAACTAAACTTTCTGTTTGTTTGTCTGAACAGTTACAGTGAGCTGCCGTCTCTCACTGTGTTCTCTTCCTCAGCTCTTTTTTCTCCTCCTCCTTTCATCACACCTCTTCACGGTAACTCTGTCTCTCGGTCTGTCTTGTTCTTATCTGGAGGGTGGATCGCAGACGTCTGTGGTGTTTTAATGACATCCGCTGGGATGACTGACTCCGGCTGGCGCTAACGTGAACTCCTGAAATGCAGTGTATGCTGGGAATAAAAAAATCTGAGAGCACAGACAAGTTGGGTGGTAAGACTTTTCTTATTTGAGATGTACTTCCTCTCTTGTCCTCAGATGACTTTCTTTCTTCCAGTTGTAGAAAAGCATAGATTTGACACCAATTGGGGCTGTAACAAGCAGATATGGACGTGCCTATGGTCGTCAGATCACCTTTTGTGCTCAATCCTGTTCTGTACACACACAGTTCAGTCATTTAAGGGAGTGAAAAGACTTGGATATTTAGTTGCATCCTTGGTTCTGTTCCAGTTGATATTTTCTACGGTTCCCCCTAGAGTTTAAACACAACACACCCAATCAAGACCTGAATAATTCATCCATGTACTTCCAGAGATCAAATTGGTTCGGGTAAGTGCAAAACCATGGGCATGGATGATGAATTAGCCATATTTGGTAGAGTTCTCTGAGGACAAGATAAGAAATAAAGCTTAGTTTATCCATTTCTACACTACATTCTGAACCTTCTTTAGAAAATGAATATGTTTTTAAAATATTGATATTATCTGTCATTTACTCAGACAGGGTGTTTTAGATTGAGTGTTTTCAGACTTTTGTGATGCTAAAATATGAAGGCAGTTGTGTGAAATCTGTGAGAGGAAAATACTGAATGTCTTAAAATATCTTAAAATATAAATTTAAATGAACTAAATAGTTTCAGAAATTGAATAATTGGCTTTTAAAGTGTTAAAATATTACCTGGAAAAGGTTTTCTTGACAGTGTGTCAGATTTGCCAGTAAATCTCCTTTTTTCTATAAAGATAGAAAAGAAAAAGGACCAATTATAATTAAAATAAAATATATTCAAAATAACTGGAATTAATGTCTTGATTTCTACAGTTCTTAAGTGGAACAAAATATTACATTTAGTGAATGTGAGAGTTTAAAAAAAGTTAAACATATTTGGTGTACACTAATTTATGAAGATTATAAATTATGATGACAAAATAATGTTTATGCTGTTGTTGTTTTTTTCACCAGAAGTGGCGTCACTTCCTGGATGATGATGATGTCAATGAAGAACTGTCTTTATTGCGAAGAATAGAGTAAAATATTACATACTGTAAGCCCTACTGGACAGTGCTATTGAAGACATCACTAATTCACCAAATAATATTGCTTAATATATATTTTATTTCAAATACTATATATAACTTATATAAAAGACCAGGTGTTCATGTGACAGTTGTAAAGTTCAGCACCTGGTGAACAATATTTGGATGATGCCGCTTGCCTTTATCATCCAATGCATGTAGCAATGTGTGCTAACGGTGAACTGTGTGCTCACTGCACATTACACAGACAGTAAAATGGGCCGAAGATAAATAAACTCGACGATAAAGTCTAAAACATCAAGTTATGGCACTATATTGGGTTGTGATAATCAGTAGCTCGTGTTTTGTAAGACCAAGCCTCATCCAGTGGAGAGCTGAGGCACTGCAGGATGAGAGAACGAGAGGAAGTTCTTCAGCAACTTCTGGCACAGCAGAATCCAGAGTTTCTTCCCCTCCTCTGGAGAAGAAGTGAATCTAGTTCCGTTAACGGAGGAATACAGGGGGGACGTCAGCGAAGTTGGGGGAAAACGCGATTTCTGCTTTCTACGCCGTTTCTCTTATGGAAACACTGGGAAAAGAGTGAACTTTCCTCCCCGCGTCCCGAGGAAAACTTCACCGACAGAAGGGGCGATGAGATGCGAGTGAGCGATGCCTTGTAGAAATGGACAGATTGTGTTTAAGCGAAAACATGGCGTCTGTCTCCCAAAGTTTGGATTATTTTCCAGCCTGCTCTTTGCGCTCTGCTGCCTCGAGGCGCGCTCGGGCGTCGCGACGGACGGGAGAGCGTGCGGCCCGTGTCCGGGTAACTGCTCGTGCACGGCGGTGGGACCGCAAAACTCGTGCGTGGTTAACTGCTCCAACATCGGACTGGATCAGGCCCCAGCGGCGTCAGACCTACCGCCCGACACGCACACTCTGTAAGTGACCGCCGCGCGCGCACAGCTTCGCGGGTGATGATGCGGGTGTTTGTTGTGATCTGATGGAGAATGTTGGCTGATGGCTGGTTGTAGTACTTCAGACTGCCACTGTTTATGCGTCAATCAATCATAACTGAGGATGTCTGGGAAGCGGAAAACAGGAAAGTCTGGTTTAAAACACAAGTGCCAAGATCTCAGAAATGTTGTGGGTAATAAGTTAATGAAAACAAACACAATATATTTTGTATTCTTCCAACATTAAGATGCATTGACTCTAAATGTCAACTGGTGTAACCATCCAGTAAAAATATTATGATATTTTAGTCATGTTGAAGATTATGCAAGCTTGGTTTTGTCACATGACAGTAGCTTTCTGCATATAGGTAGTATATATTTATATATAAAAAATGTTATTGTTGTAAAACAACTGCTGCAGTGCTTGTGTTTCCCAAAATGTCAGCCTTTTAAGACTTTTCTCCTTGTTTTTTTTTTTTTTATATATGGCTACAGTTATACCACCTAGACATTTCTGACCTACAAAAAATACCATAATAGCTAGTCAATTCTTTTCACTAAAGCTCATTGCTCAGCTGAACTCATATGGTGTCGTCTTCATCTCAGTCTGTAAAAACTGTCAAAAAGTGGTACTTTAAGTGGAGAAAACACATCTGAAGCAGGGAAAGGTCAAATAGTTGCATGAGTTTCTCTCTGCTCTCCGTTGAACACATGCACACAGCTTGAGTAGCAGCAGATGCATGAGGAGTTTGTGCAGGTAGAACACACTGTTCTTTACTCTGGTTCTGCGGCGCTCCAGCATGTGTTATCCATTCACACAGGCTGCAGATGTATGTGCAGAAACATCTGATACTTTGAACTCTTGTTGTGGGGGTGGGCATGAGTGTAAGACCAAACTCTTTCATCAGGCAACTGGGGTTAAATTGGCGATAATAGTAGGTCACATTTGCAGTGCTCTTTCTTGGGCTTGTTGTTGCATGGTTTCCTCGAGCGAATAGTCAGTTTATGTAGACGCAAAGCACAAAGTCTTGGCTAAAACAAAAGCTATTGGTGATTGCCAATGGAAAAGATACTGTTCAGTGAACACACACTGAATCAACAGAAGGTGATATTGAGATGATGAGATTGAAACAAGCATTTGTGTAACTGGAGTTTTGACTTACGATCTTACTAAGATTTATACAGTTTGGGCCTCCCCCATTAACTCTTAATAACCAATGCTTTAAGATCGCAAGAAGTCATGCTAATGTAGCAGTAAATGTTTATGAACACCGCTGTCTTTTATGGACCATAGGATTATTTTGCATTTTTGTTTTTTATACAGTTTTAAAACTTAAATCCATGCTGATTTCTCTTCCTATAAAAGTGGTTTTCTATTTGAGTGTTTCCTAAATGGAAGAAACTTATTTGTGAAAAGTGTTTCTGGAGTGGCTGTTTTAAGATGCAAACAGAAAGGTTGATTCAAATGAAATAAAAATGATTTTTAAATGAATCTAAGTAACCTGAAGCAGCTGAAGTTGTACACACATTCTCTCTCTTCTCTGTCTAAAGGAATGCAAAAAGGAGGATAAAGTTAGCGAGTCTTGTGTTTCTGAGCTGTAGATCAGACTGAGATCTCCAGAGACGAGCACAGACGCGGCGTCTTAAGAGCTTTAAAGACTTGTGGAGTGTTAAATCAAAGTGACCTCACTTCCTTTCTCTCTTTGTGCCGCCGCCAAGTTATCCTTGCGTCTCTAAGACCGAGATAGATGGGAACGTGTTCTTTGTTGTGAAAATGTGTCTGGTTAAAAACAATTCAATGTAAAAGCCTGTCGTAGCCTAATAGCAGGCTCGCGAGGTGTATTAGCGCAGGATATTTAGCTGGCAGCGCGCCGCGTCTCTCAGCTTCACAGCTGCTGTGCGCAGGATCACCGCTTTTCTCCTTCGTTCCACCCTTCCAGAAAAAACACAGGTCCGACTCCCGTTCCCATTCCTAGGAGGTTTCTTCACTGGTTTTCATCCTCAGGTTGTGTCATGCTGAACTCACTCAATCTGGATGAGCGCGGAGTCCAAACCTGTTGAAGTAGCATCTTTCATGAGAAGCTGTGTGATGTTTCAGGGTAAATGAGTTGTTTACTGTAAACTGGCAGAAGGGCTGGAGCTGCTGAACTTTCTCTGTGGTGTCAGCTCATGCAGTGATTCACTGATTCACTCATGTTTAATAGGAACAGCATTGACTCCGCAGTGATGTAATTGTGCTTAAGTGGCTTCATCTGTGGGAAGAGCTGCAGCGTGACAACAAAAACAGAGACTTATTCAAGTCTTCCTCACTATCTGCTCTCTGTAGCAGCCTTCAGAGGTCTCTTCATCATTCATTCATTCATAACATTTATATGTATAACACAATTAAATTTATTTTAATTTAGCATTTTGATAATCAAAGTGGTATTTTACCCCAAAATATTAATTATTTTAATAATCAATTAAAGAAAAATAATATAAAATAATAATTACCTTATAATATGTATTTGTCAATAAATATATATGCCAATACTATAATATAATTTAATATAACATAATATAAGATGCCTTTATGGTAATTAAAAAATAAATATCAAATAAAAAGGAGTTAGTGTTTAGTTTATCAAAGTGCTATTTTACCCCAAAATATAAATTATTTTAATAATCAATTTTTTAGTCTCTTCCATTGGTTTGTAGCAATCTATAAACTTTTAATTAATTTATTTATTTATTTATTTTTAATTTGGCATCATTTTAAATGTATATTATTTTTTTACATTAAAAGTATTTGAAATATGTATTTTATTTTTCCTTTTAAATTAGTATTTGGTTTACCTTAGAGAAATATTAAGAGTTATTCTTAAGAATATACAATTCTAATATAATTTTTTTGTACAGAAATCTAAAATAAAATCAAATAAAAAGCAGGTCTTTTTCAGTGGTGTGCAGTGGTCTTCACTGATGTGAGGTTTAACTGGTCTGTGCTGGTCTCTGTAGTGGTCTTTACTGTTTTGTGCGACTCTTTTAATTTGCTCCTCTCCCTTTTCTCCACGTTTGCTGGTCTGTCTGAAGCTGTAAATGGAGATATTACTGCAGAAGAAGCGCTGGATTCCTGCGGTCTGTTTCTTCTCTCAGAATGGTCTAATCACGCCGAGCAGCCGTGTGTGTGTGTGTGTGTGTGTGTGTGTGTGTGTGTTCCTGACCGTTAGCGCTGCACGGGAGGTTTATTTGGTTGCCATGACAGTCTCTCATCATGACATCAGCGTACACAGAAGCACAGACAGACAGCCGCAGTATAACACAGACGGACCGAGGAGCAGGATTTAACACCAGACAACCACTTCACACTGGTGTAAATCTTCTTTAGATGAAAACAAGTGCTCAGAAGTTAAAGATCAGCATTTGAGAGTCTGAACAACTGTGATTATTGACCTCGAAAACACCTCTCAATCCTTAACTAAACCTTTTAGCACATACTTTTCTTTTTACAATCAGACGGCAGGTTTTGATTCATTTAAAACATACATATATACGATGTGTGTGTGTGTGTGTGTAATAATTGAATTATTTATTTTTATTTCAGTTTTAGTAATCTTAATGTTTATCTTAAATTCATTTTAGTTATAGTAGTTGTCAAACAGCTTTTCTCGTTTTTACATTTATGATATTTAAAATCTAATATCTGTAATTTATTTTATTTTGGCTTTATTTCAGTTACTGAAAATGATGAATAGTTGTAGATTTATTTAAAATCTTATTATCTAAAAGTATTTTTATAATGATAATGTTAAAGTTTTGAGAGTATGAGCAAATGATGGTAACCAAACCTGTTGTTACATATTTTCATATTTTAATCAGGTGGAATATTTATGTTAATTTTACATTATTTGTATTAATGTTTTTTTTATTTCTATTTAGCTTTGATTTATTTTTATTTAATTTTTTAGTTCTTCAACTTCAACTTAGTTGATGTCAGTTAGTCGTAAAAGCTTTTTAAATGAAGTTTAAGTGGATGTTGTTCTAGTATTTTATTATTTTATTTTTGTTATATATAAAGTAGTTTTAGTGCTTCAACTCAAACAGATTTTATTTGCATAGCAACATTTCTATGTTTTTTTAATCTAAAATGTTTTTAGATTCAGTTAACGGCAACAACGCTGCTAAACAGCAATGCTTTCAGTCTTCTTTAAACTCTTGAAAACTGTTTAATTCTCTATCAGCTAAAAATAAGTGCTTCTGAAGTTAAAGACTGACACTCACTCTGAGGTTTTGAGAGTATGAGCAGCTGGTTGACCTTACCTCACCATCATTAAAAAGCTTTTGTTCATCTTTTGTCTTCTTCCGATCTAGACCTGACAGAGTTTGTCTCTTCAGCTTTAGATGACTGTGTTTGGATGAAGATGCGCAGGAATGTTTGTTCCAGACGCAGCTGGTTATGGAAGTCATTTGTAGCGTTGCTGTGCTTCATTTAGAGGAACACTGCTTCATTATTAACTCGCTAGTGTGCCTGTGTGTGTGTGTGTGCTTATATTTGGGCATGTTTTTGTTCATCTCAATGTGCTTTTTCTTCCCCTCCTCCTGTATTTATCTCTCTGTTCATTCCCATGCAAGTAAAAATAACAGCTATCATGCTTTCCCCCGTTCCCTCACATCTCTGAGAGCCCGAGGCGGCGAAGCAACAAACCCTAAAGCAAAAAAAAAAATAAATAAAAATACACAGAAAGAAGACTTTGAATGATTTTCTGCACATGTATTTACGTCGTTGATTAAATCTGTCTCTGACTCACATGTCTTGTGTTTCTCCACTGATTCAGAAGCAGCTGTAAGTGTACGTCTTCACCGAAAGACCCCATGAAATGAAAACTAGACCCTTGTGGCTCTTAGTCCGTGTCTGTTAACCCCGTCTCAGCTCAGTCAAATATTTTTTGTGGACAAAAAAGTACTAAAATATTGACGATAAATAATGTGGAGTGCTGCGATTGTTTGTAAGATTTATTAAAAGACTCAATAAAACATGATGACATTGCTGTAGATAAAGCTTTACCAGACACTGAATATAGATTCTGAGATAGACCAGAAATGGGAATGCAACCAGAAATATAGTTTTAATCATCATTTGAGGGTCAGAAACAACATTTATGATAACATTAATTTTTTTCACTGACACAATATTTTTTAATTCATCTAATTAGATTGATGTATCTGTTTTGTTCTAATTTCTATTTTTATAAGAAAAATTCTCATTTATTTTCATTTCCGTTTTAGATATTTTATTGCATATTTTATTTCAATAACATTTCTGTTTTTTGTTTTTATGTTTTCCATTTAATATTTGGGCAATGCTTAAGTTTGGGGACAACTCATTATTACCTCGTTGCATATTGCTAGAATATCCGATTTTTATTAGTACTTATAAATAAAGCACATATAAATATATTATTCTGCCTGACCATATTTTATATCCCTTAAACCAAACTTAACAACTGTCTAACTAACTAGGAAATCAGGAGTTTACTGAGGCTAAATCATAGTAAATAGTTAGGTAATAGTAAGATTTGCTCCCCAAACTAAAGTGTGACTACGGTTGCAAAGAGGTGGAAAAGTTCCAAAAGTTTCTTAAAATTCCTAAACCTTTCCAAACTTTCAAAAATTCTAGAATGTTTCCGGAAATTTCTGCTAGTGCGACCGATATTTACATTTTATTTCTACTTTATTTAATTAATAGTTTTACTTTTGGTAAAAAAAAAACTATTGAAAAAGAAGGACTGGACTTCACTCAACATCTACATACATGTGTACGTCCACAGCAGCACATTCACACAGTTCACAGCAGATCTAAACATCTTCATATGAGCGCTTGACGCATATAAACACACTCTTTCGGCGTTCTCCAGTCGAAGACTTCCTCTCTGCTCCAGATCCTTGAGCCTCTATTTCCTGTGTCTGGAGCTGTTTCTCTGTTTTCTTCTCTGGTCTCCAGACAGCTGGGCTTCTCCTGCTGTGAGGATTTAAAGGGGTCGTGCAAGAGCAAATAACACGTTATGCAATAGAACAATATAAATAAGTCTGAAGATGAAATGTTTTGCATACTGTCTCGGGACGGTCGCTGGGAATACGGTTTGGTACAGGTTCATGACCGTTTCACACCTTCCACCGAGCAGGGTTTTTGTGTGTGTTACTGTATCTTTAAGACTACTGTATATGGATGATCTCTGGTATGATTGGCTGAAGAGGTGTTGAGGTAAATGTGGGCGGTCCTATGTTAATGAGCTCATAGCTGAGTTTTTGCTGTTTAGTTTCAATAAAAAAAGTCTGGATGGACATTATGGTGTGAAGTTTGTCGACAGTTTATTTAACCTTTTAACATCAAGACGTGAAGAATGGTTGTGTTTTTTCATGAAACTGAATGGAATGGCAAATCTCAGTAAAACATATCTGGAACATACATTAAAACGTATATTTTGCTTTAAAAAAAAGGGGGGGGGCTGAAAATGTTTTGCATTATTAAATTAAATTGACATTCCCAAACGTTTAACTTTCGATTTTTATATTTATGAATTTTGTATTTATGAAATTTGTATTTATATATTTATTGATAAAGAGAGAACAAGTAAGTATATATTTATATTCATGTAATTGTTTATTACATTTAACATTTTGACATTAAAAATATTTTAAAATAATAGTTATAAAAATAATAAATTGTGTTTATTTTAATATTTTAGCATGTAGTAAAGAAACAAAATTTATTTCTTTTTTTATTTAAATTCAATGCACTACAGCAAAATTTATTATAATATATAAATATATTACAGTTTAAAATAATATATATTTTTCTCACATTACACTAATGTCAAATATATATTTTTTTTAGGTAAATGAGAGTTTGAAATAAAATATGCTTATTAATTTCCATGAAAATAGCACAATGCAAATTAAGAAACATCTTCGGTTTTGTAATGAAAAACATAATTTCTTGTTTATTTCCATCGGGCTGAAATGTAACCTGGACGTGTTCTTGACAGGCCTTCTGAAATCCATCGGGTACGGAGGGAGTTTTCACCAATACATGGAGTCACTTTTGGATATAAACAGACTTGTGAGGTGTCTTTGTGGTGGTTGGGCTTCACTGATTCAGACTCATTTGGCTGTACAAACAGTGAGTCAGCGACTCATGCAGCAAATGATTCTTTGGCTCAGTGAGTCAATCTATCAGTCCACAAATGATTCAGTGAGTCATTGTGCAGCTGCCGTGTGGTCGGCCCCTGCACCAAGAATGTGTGTTGTTTTGATAGGTGTGATATTATATTACTATAACTCTTAAAGCTCTAGCTCTGTGAGCTATGTTAGCGATAACAGAACTTTAAGAAAGCAAAAATGCAGTTTTCTTCCAGATGAAAGGCGTCATTGTGTGCGTGTGCTCCTGTTTAGCGGATCCGTCTGTTACAGGCATTTTAAACATCTTGAGATCAGATGACGTTTGATGTTGTTTGACTTGTTTACACGCGTGTGTCGTATATGTGCACATCTGTAGGTTTGCGAGAGCCAGCTGGGATCCAGACAGAGTAATGCACACAATGTCCTGAGAAGAGCTTTCTACTGTGAAGGACTGGCAGTTATTACAAACAAATGTCTGCATAATCTGCCATCAAAGCGTAATAACTTCATACGTCTCCTGATATAACTTATTTCTGGACAAGTCAGAATCACAGATGTCCTTCAATGCAATCTCATTGTGACTAGATCCATTTAGGATGGTTGGATGAGAGAAATGCCACTGATAGATATGCTTTTAATAAGTATTTATGATTAGTGGAGGGTAAACCACAGACCTGGGAACCCTAGCTTGAACTATGGGTGGTTCAGAGGGTCAAATAGCTGTGTTAATGCATTATTATTGCTATACCTTGGACAGCCCTAAATTCATACAGCCTTCTGTCTGTCTTCGGCTGATCATCGGCTGTTTTTTAACAAAACAATCGTACAGAAAATAGCTTCATACCGATTATTGTCTGATACATCGGCACATCTCTACTTTTAATTCATAATACTTTGAATAAGTCAAACTATTATGTATCTGTCCCAATATTTTTGAGTTCTATGTATTTAAGGTTTATTTAGCACGTTGTGTTGTTAGCTTAGCGACATGCTAATGGCAGCTCTTTAACTCTGACAATGTCCATCCCAGTTTTTTCTTGTTCAAAAAGCGAATCAACTTGGATTTGCATCACAGTAGGGAAGAACAAATGCATGCAACTTCTATTTCATGTTGACTTATAAGTTATATAAGTACAGTATTATTATTGTCCAGTATAATTTTACATAATTAAGTTTAAAAAATGAGAATTTGGAGTAAAATGTCATTTTTTTTTTTAATTGCTGATGCAGTTTTTTCAGCGTCTCACGCCATTAGCATTACATTAAGACATCGTATCAAATCATGTCTCGACTGCATTTGAATCCTGTCTGTCTTTGAATGCAAACGTGTGTCCTGTGTGAACACTCCCTCAGTAGACAGCTGCCTATGTAGGCTGTAGACAGCACTATAGTCTGCCAGCTCTAGGAACAGAGTGTCTCTCTCCTCCTCCTCTCTTTTCCCGGCAATTGGAAAGTACCCTGTTAATCATCCTCCAGGGATGGACTTCCAGGAGGAGAGGGGCCGCTCTGCCACATATGAGCCCAGAATGAGGCACCCTGCCCGGCTCGGACAGATCCAGAGAGCCCAGATGTGAGCGGCTCACAGTGGGCGATTGTTCACTGAAAGCCCCGAGGTGTTATGGTACCACTCTGGTACTTATCAGGACCAAATACACACATGCATAAACACACTCACTCAGACTTAATATTTACACAAACACACGAACGTTTTGGCTCTTATCTATACACACACTCACTTAAATAAATGAGATGCGTGATAACACACACACACACACACACACACACACACACGAGCGCTGGCCAGAATCATTGACCCCCTCCTTCTGAGATTTCAAACATAAACAAAACAGAGCGCACCATAAAATTCTTTCCTTTTTCTTCTCTGCTCCCCCTCCTCATGCCCTTACTCTTTTTTCCGACTGGGCCACAACAGACAGACTGCTGTTTAGTGGGTTAGTGTGTAACCGTGGTTACAGCCAATTGTGGTTTGGCAGTGTTGCTGTGGTAATTACGGCTCTCCTCTGCCTAATGCTCATGGCAGTGGTCAGTGTTGTCATCCTCATCGCCCGAGTCCACGGCTTTCTCTAACACCACATACTGCCATACTACACTAGTTCTGTAGTATTCAGCATGTATACTGTGTACATGTCATAGTGCAGGAATATCTGTTTAATCCATGCATTTGCAAAGTGCAATATGAAATGCAATGCAAATAGACTTTATACAGTGCATAGCTGCAAATAGTTCAATTTCCAAAAAGAGCTAATGGATATTATTTTCACAATAGCATACTACCATGCTACTCATCCTACTTCTGCAGTATGTATACTTTGCACAATATGCACAATGTCTTTATGCATAGAATACATATTTAATCTACTGCATTTGCCAGAGTGCAATATTTATCCAGAGCACATACTTGAGTGAGCGACGTGACGCAACAAAACTAGAACATTGTATCATCAACAAACATTGTTTGCAGCGTAGAAGAGTTTTACAGGAAGAATTTTAGGGAAAACTGGCATATTCCCTTCATATTCCAGTCTTTCCTCAGTCTACAGACGCTGATGTGAATCTCTCCAGTTTCATGGAGTGAAACACACTCTCTGGGCTGTTTTGCCATCTTTCTTTCTGTCCGTTTCACTCTCTCTCTCTCCTAATGAAAGTGGCACCAGTCGGCCCTTATAAGGTGAAATCGGCATGCCTGGTAGAGTAAAGCAAAACCATATGTCACACACTGACTCCCTTGTGCAGCTCCGCCAAGGGGCTTGGGCTCTGGTGCGGAGCTGCACACAGGAGCCTAACTTCTGCTAATATAAACCGAAGAGGTCACGCTTATATGGTCATGTTCAGGCCACACACTGGTGCTTCATGTTACAGAAAGGGAAGTAACAAGGGCTGTGTTCTGTGTTCAAGCACCTATTCATGCGCTACAGTAACTTTATTTTGACTCTAAAATGACTAGCTCATGTTTTTGTGATTATGGATTTGTCATAATACCCCATCTCCACACTCATACCGGCTGTGAATCAGGATGTTTTCTGATCTCATGCACCATGATCTTCTCTATGACATCATTAGAAAACTCTTTTTAGAAGCATGATGTCATAGTTGGATCTTCCAGGGACTTATGGGATTGGTCACACAGAAACTCTTTAACACAGGAGGGACGGTGTGACTTAAAGTTTAGTGGTGAAAATACAGTACGATTTTGGATTACTTGTGGATTAACGTGGTGTTTTTTTCAGCTGTTTAGACTCTCATTCTGACGGCACCCATTCATTAAAGAGCACCCATTGGGGACCAAGTGAAGGAAACCAAAATATGATGAAAAAACAAACTGGATGAACTGAGGATGAGTCGTACATTGACATTTTTTGGGTGATCTACTACTTTAACATATTTATGGACCATAGTATTTATATAGTTTATGGTATACGTCCTAAAAACATAGCATGGTACTTTTTGGTGCTCTTTTTGGTGGTTAGTGGTTACTTCAGCTGTAGTTATGAAGTAAGTGTGCATTCAGACAGTCCCCGTCTCTCTGTCCAGCGCTCCCGGCACAACCACAATCCACTCTTGTCTGTTGAAGTGAATCTGGACGCTAAATCAAGCCTTTTCAAATGCTGCATGGAAAATCTGAGCCACACGTGAGAGCTACTTCATATTCCAGCGGCCGTCCAGAAACACTGAAGCCTGTGTGGAAACCATCCTTCTGCAATCAATAAACTCCAATAAATACATGAAGGAACGACTTACAAATAAAGAGAGAAAACTCCAAAGTGAAGATTTCAAGATTAATCCTGAGTCTTCCAGCAGTATTTCCATATTTATGAGTTTAATACGTGACCTTTTGTAACTGCTTGTTATGTTAAAGTTCATGAATATTTAAAGTGGAAAGCATGGTTTAGATTATGATTGGTTGTCTGATGCTAAACACCTAGTTTTTTTGTGTAACTCTGCAATCGGAGTTAAAAGAAGTGCTAAAAATTCAAATACTACCCAATATTAGAAATGACTTGAGGGGAAAATAAGTTAATTTAGTATTAAGCATGAAAATGCTTCAAACTAAGCTGCAGAAACGGTGTGTAGAGAAATCATTTAGCATCTTAGCAGTGGCATTATAATTAATTTTGCATGCAAAAAAAACTCAGGCTAAAGGTATTCAATTATTGTTTTATTATTTATTTGTTTATAGATGTTTTTGCTGTCAAAAACAGATACTTGCACAATCGAATTTGCATCTTGATCAATATGAATCACTTAATTTAATCGAATGATTACATGCATATTTATTGTAAATATTTTCATTTGTTATTTTTGTATGTATTTGGCAGCCACTTTTATCCAAAGCAACTTAAGGTTTGTTTATTTATTTATATATTTCATTGTATGAATATTCAATGACCTTGGTCTTCTAGTGTCGGGTGTACAAAAATGAAATGATCAATTATTATTATTTTATTATTCATACATCGAAGTTGTTGCTGTCAGAAACAGGACTATGACAGCACACTTCCACAATCAGCTTTGCACCCCGTCCAGGAGAAACTAAAATGACCTTACGGCAGAAGTTTTTCTCTGATTTCTCAGCTGTTAATTTTCTGAGTTTCTCATGATTGTGAGCTGAAGATACTCCGTTCCATCGCAGTTGCTCGTCCCTCGGTGACTGACACACATGCGCTTTCTGCTGATAACATTCAGATTTGTTGCCATAGTTGCACACACACACACACACACACACACACACAGTGTTATGTAACGTGATGATGTGTAAGAACGCCTCGTATTAGTGAGAAACTGACACAGTGATGACTTTAGCAGAGGCTTTTTTACAGCGTTGATGGTCAGTCGAGTTAAACTCCTCCTCCTCTCTTACACAGTCTGTCTGGAATGGACAGATGTTTCCTTCTGGGAAACACACACACACACACACACACATGTGCCTGACGCCTGTCTGTTGTGTAGATTGCGTTATTGGTTTAAGTGATTGGCATGTTAATGGGAAAGACTGTTGCTGATTGGTCCATTATTCTGATTGTGTTTGTGCATTGCATCATGGGTGATGATATGTGAACTTGAGTCAAAGAAATATACAGTTTAATAATTCATTCTTTATATAATACATATCTAACACTGTACCATTCAAAAGTTTGGTGAGTTATGTTTTTGAAAGAAAAGAACTGAATAGTTTTATTCGGCAAGAAAAGAATACATTAAATTGATCAAATAGATGCTGCTCTTTTGAACTTTCTACTCAAAGAAAAGAAAAAAGTCACAGTTTCCACAAAAATATGAAGCAGCAACTGTTTTCAACATTAACTCTTATAAAAAAATATATGAGAATGATTTCTGAAGATCATGTGACACTGAAGACTGATGAAAATCCAGTTTTGAGGACAGGAATAAATTATATTTGAATGTATATTCACATAGAAAATAACTATTTTAAATTGTAATAATATTTCACAATATTAATGTTTTTACTGTATTTTTGATTGAATAAACACAGCCTTGAGGAGCATAAAAGACTTCTTTTAAAAACCTTTAAAAATATATTTCCAAACTTTGTCAGTTTTGGGATTGAACTGTATGGTTGATTTAGATTTGAATATACAAATCTTTAATCTTAAGATTACCAGTTCCTTAAAGAAGCAGTAAATAGTTGAAATAGGATTGGGAATGGACCATGAGTAACGTTCATTTTCAAAGCTTGGTTTACCCCAAAATCTTGGTTAAAAAAAACCTGTATTTCGATTGTAATGATCTGAAAAATGGAAAAAGTTCACAATCGAGCATTTTTAGAGCTACTCAAACATTTGAGTCTGTTCCTTGCACAAAACCGTTACATGATGCTTGTGAAGTCACAAACTTTCTTTTTGGAGCCGGACCGCTTCGACAGCTAGTTTGACAGAAGAAATGTTTGAAGCGGCTAACTTGATGAGCGTTTGTCTGGAGTCTGAGTGTGTGTGCATCTCTAAGCGTCTCTTTCTGGCTTCTGTTGCAGAGATCTGTCCAGAAACCACATTCCCTCTGTGGACTCCAGCCTCTTTGATCACCTCACCGCCCTCAAGGAGCTGTAAGTGCCACGTCTCTCTCTCTCTCTCGTGTGTGTGTGTGTGTGTGTGTGTGTGTGTGTGTGAGAGACGCAGTCATTCACGTACGTCTGTAATGGGTGGTCTGCTGCTTGTATAATAGGTGGTCTGGTGTAAACGTGAGTGTTTCTTTGTGCTAAAGCAAAAAAGCCCACATGTTTTATAATTTGCTACTTCCTGTTCCCTTTTTTCCTCCGCTATCATGTATAGATTAATTACATTACCCACAATAAAAATAAACCTCCTTTTAGAACAATTATGATTCCTTGAAATCATTTCCAGCTCGTTTTCTCTCATATTCTCAGTAAAGCATTTAAATATTGCCATCATGTATAATAACAGTCATGATTTGCTATGTAAATTATGACAGCTTTTAGTACAGTAGACTATTGTATAATTAATTAATGATTTGAAATTTTAAATCAAGTTCAATTACTATTTAAAAAAAGACAAAATCTAAATTTCTTTATTATTTTTACAATTATTTGACAATGATAAAATATTTTATTGTGAGCAACTGAATAGATGTATCATGTCATCTTTTATTTCAGTACATTTTCCAACCTTTTTTCATTGATGGGGAACTGAACCTAAATCCCCCAGACTCCTGCAAGTGTTTGGGTTGAATCCACTTCCTGTTTGCTCTTCTCCTCAGGTATCTTCAGAGCAATCGTCTGGTCACTCTTCCTCACGGGATCTTGGGCTGTGGGCCGTTAGCTGTGCTGTAAGTGTGCGAGTGGGCGGCAGTATGCTCTAGTTTCCCGACGGTTTTGAGCTCATATGGTGAGAATGTGTAGGCGGAACTTTCTGGAGTCTCTCCCGAACCACAGAGTCAAACGCTGAAGAAACCGAACGGGAAGCAACCGGACACACTCCACTCTTTCAGCTCAAACAAAAGCTCAAGAAATACAAAGTCGTGTATCCAGATGTTTATCTTTGTTGTGTGAACAGTAACAGACGTGCACTTCAACACACACACACACACACACACACACACACACATTGTATGTTCAATCACATGCCCATTACAACCAATTAAACGTCATTGCTTCAGGCTTTGACTGTACTATTTCCTGCTCCATTTCAACACACACACACACACACACACACACACACACACACAAGGTCTGGTACACCAAAATCACTCCAGAACTTTTCCATATGCTGCTCCAACGGCTGAACAAGGGAATGATTATTCTGAGAGGAAAAGAAAGAAGGGACTTAGGAAGAAGGAAAAATGAGAGGCTGCATGAGCAATAATATACATTTGATTTATGTCTTTCAGAGATTTGAGCAACAACCAGATCACCACCATTGAGGAACGATTGTGTGATAATTTATTTAATTTAACTACAATGTGAGTATAAACACGTGCACGGGTTTAAAACTCAAAAAAAGCTCAATGACCTGAATCTAAACCTGGAAACTAGTCTAAATCTATATATATGTGTGTGTGTGTGTGTGTGTGTGTGGGTAGTATATTTTCCACATGATGATGAAGCATCTTTTTAGGACCATTAAGAAGTCTTGACATTAAATTCAGTGTTATTTTTTCTCTCTCCAGACTCACATTACTATAATGAAGTAATGAAAATATGCCTGGAGGCAATGCATTTAAAATAAAGTTTGCATAAATTAGATTTAATACAAATACTCCCTTGTCTACTTACATTTGTACAATAGCAATCATACAGTCAAATCTTTTATTGTGGTATTTAATTTACATTTATTTATGAGGATTTGAATAAATGAAATAATATGAATTCATATATCACGGCATCCTGTATTAATTTGCACCAAACATTTGTATTTAATCCATGAGGAAATTAATCAATTAAATAATATTAATAATATATAATCGCACCCTTTATTGCAGTACACTTTATTTTATTTTATTTTATTTTATTTTTTATTATTATTTTTTATTTTTTTATCTTACTTATAGCAAATCAACCAGATGCACTAAAGTATTTTAGGTCAAACAAAAGCAAAATACATAAAAAAATGACATAGTATCTAATCAGTAAAATATGTCATAATATAATATTTAAATAGCAAACTGTAGTTGAACGTAGTATTTGTACTGAATTTAATTTATGCTGATTTTACTAAAAAGCACTGTCCAAACAGGATGATTTTCATTACTGCATTACAATAATGATAGTTTTAAGAGAAAATGTGCTTCATTGTCATGAAAATGATGTCAGGAAACCTTAATGGTCCTAAAAAGTCTAGTTTTATTACAGTAACCTTTGCCAAATCAAAAAAGTGATTATAGTTAAAAGAAACATTAAGATTATTTTCCCTTAACATTGATATAATATTTACATATCAAATGGTTAAATGGCCTTTTTAATTTGCTAAAGCGTAATTTTCTAGTATAGTGTTTCCTCCGTGACTTTTCACGTTGGGCTTTCATGCGCTGATTAACATTCCCTGGTCAACGTCTTTCAGTTCCTCAATAATTATAGATTAGAGCATGTGTTGTGTTTCCTGGACTGATAAAGTAGTGAGTCTGCGGTGACGGATTGCTCCGTCATTTGTGCACATGTCAAATAAAACAAGGCTTAAGCAAAACCAAAGCCTCTTTAAATTACTGTCCTTATCGTGCTTTTGCTGTTTGAAAGAGGGCCTTCCAATGTTTTCAGTCTGTGAAATATTCCCTCTGTCGTTTGGCAGAGATCTGAGCTTTAACCCGTTCGTCTGCGACTGTAAGCTGGTGCGGTTGGTGAGCTGGCTGCAGGACCAGGGCGTTCGAGTCAAGCGACCCCACTCTATGCTCTGTGACCGGCCGCCCGAGCTGAAGAACCAGCCGCTGCTCAACGTCAGCGTGCACACCTGCGGTGAGTGACAGGACACAGCTGTGTTACCTGAAGCATTCAGGCCATTTACATACTACCTCACTAGAAAATCACAATTAATTAAATTTGCTACCGATTAACGTTAACACCTAGCCCGACTCTAACCCAAACCTTACAATCATGCAAATGCAGTAATTAATGGTTGCTTTGTTTTTTTTCTACGTTTGATATGAAACAATCTCTCAGCTTTCAAATTCTGTGCATTTTACCATGAAATTGAAAAAAAAAAATACTGTTTTAGCACGCTTTAATGTCGCTCGACAGATCGCTCTTCTTTGATACTAATAACAGCATAAAATAAACATGAACAAACATCAGAAGTAATGTTAAAAGAAACAGTACAATGTACTATCATGTCTCATGTAATCACTCAATCTGTGTTTCAGCCACGTCAATAAAACGGCTTGTAAACAATGTTGCGTAAAGTTACGTGTACCTCAGAAAAGCCATTCAGATCCCATTAGGGCTGGACGATTATGACCAAAATCATAATTGTTGAATATTCCCTTGAAATTGTAATTAGGATTATTAATTACGATTATCCCAATTGACATTGAATGATGATTATACCATTGTTTGATGCAACTGCATGCCGTATTCTTATATGAAAATAAAGCTCAAAACACTAACTGAAAAACCTTTAGTGCTTTTCTATAGTATTAAGCCTCAAATGTCAACTATACATCGGATTGGTTTCTTCTTTAAATTATAAAAAAGGTAAAATATGAATAGTGTTATAATGTTATACTAAAACTAAAATTGAAATAATGGGGAAAACCCTTAAGATAACATATAGAAAGAAAAATGCATCTTAAGCATGCAGAATAACGTAAGCGTACTTTGAATGTTTAATTGCCGCTTTGAATGATTACGTAATTGTGGCATCCATAATTGTAATCGCGATTAGAGATTTGATTAATTGTGCAGCCCTGGGTATTTACCTTTACCTGCTTTCCTTCATTTGTTTGTTAGCCCACACCAAATGTTACATTTCTAGAAAACGGGACAGATTTTCAGTGGATGCGGCGCTCTGAATTGGCCGTTGCTGTGTCTCTCGTCTCTCAGGGCTGACGTACGCAGGCTGTCTACAGGACGAGGAGCATGCGGCAGGCGTGGAGCTGGTCATCTTCTCCTCCTCCACTCCCGGTCCCTTCTCTCGTGAGGAATGCAACTCCAAGTGCTTCCACGAGAGCCAGCTGTACGGCGGTCTGGGACAGCAGAGAGAGTGTCTGTGCAGCACCAACTCTGAGCCAAATCACATCAGCGAGTCCCAGTGTTCGGCCGCCTGCTCCGACCCGCTGGTCATGAAGGAGTGCCGCTGGACGGTGGCACACGACGTGTTTCAGGTCTGTGTGAAGAGCTTCAGGCTGTTAAAGGGTCAGTTCACCCAAAAAGGAAATATTAGCCCATACATTAGTCACCCTTAAGTCAAGTGGGTGTATATGACTTTCTTCTTTCAGATGAATACAGTCGGAGTTATATCAAAAGACGTGAAATAAAAAGCGCCCATCCATAACAAAAAGTGTCTCACATTTCTCCAGGGGTGAACAGAGGCCTCCTGTAGTGAATCGATGTGTTTTTGTAAGAAAAATAACTATATTTAAAATGCAATAATGACTTTAATCTAGCTCACACTCACAGTTGTAAATGAAGCAGTTCTGGGGAAATGATGTATGAGGTCGGAAGCGGAAGCGGAAAAATACGGAAACGTTTCATCTTTTCGCCTGAAAGAAGAAAGTCATATACACCTCGGATGACTTGAGGATGAGCAATTTATGGGCTAATTTTCGTTTTTTGGTTAACTGACCCTTTAACGTCCTCTAGAGTTAATTAGACTCGTGTGATCGGTCACTCAGACTAGATGAGCTCACCTATGAGCTGAAAACAAATTCACTTAGTGTTTACTTTATACAGTTTTCATGATTAGAATGAATGCATTTCAAATCATGGTACACTATGAATATTGCACTAAAAATTCCTGGATTGTGTGCAATCCCTGGGGAATTTATTTAAAGGTATATAGCCATGCATACTTTTTGGGTGTGATATTACCCATAATGCATTGGGCTGTGAGGTGGAGTGGCATACTGCGTACTAAAAGGTATATACATTACCATAGAGAACCTAAACTTTTGAATGCTAGTGTTTGAGTTCGCTCTCCGCCCGCAGGTGAATTTCTCCGCCTCTCTTGCTTCTCGCCGTGTGTCTGTTCATTCGGAGGCTGTCCTGTCTGTCACCTCGTCCGTCTTCCCTGCCTCTTTCTCATGGGACTTCGGTGACCTTTCACCCCGGGTCAACACCTCAACGGCCAACACCACAGCAAGGCATAAGTATGGTGTCCCGGGACGGTACCAGGCTCAGGTGAGTCTCTCAGCGGGTCACCAAGAGATCGTGGCGCAGGGGAACGTGAGCGTTGAACTGCCCCCTCGACTCGAGCTCCGCTGCCCTGAACTCATCGTGGCCAATCAGAGCCTGGAGGAGGCGGTCTCTCTGGTCAACTGGGGCGGAGTGGGGGTAACTGTGGACTGGAGGATCACGAAGGATGGAGGAGAGATCGCAAGAGGTACAAGACAAAATATATGCTATAATGTAAACATATCAGAATAATGATGTGACACTGAAGACTGGAGTAATGAGGATGAAAACTCAGTTTGCATCACAGCAGTAAATTACATTTTATAATATATTACATTAGAAAACAGTTTTTCTTTTAAATTGTAATAACATTTCACAATATTATTGTTTTTACTGTATTTTTGATCAAATAAATGCAGCAGTAGACTTCTTTCAGAAACATTTAAAAAATCTTACCGACCACAAATATTATATTATATTATATTATATTATATTATATTATATTATATTATATTATATTATATTATATTATATTATATTATATTATATTATATTATATTAAAGCATTAGAAATTGGTTGTGTATACAAAAATAATCAAATATTGTTGGTTTTTTTACTATAGTCATCGCAGTGCTTTTTAGGATTGTTATTACAAATGATAAATGCCACATTGTCTGAGCTGTAGCATAATGATTTAAAACTTCTTCTCTTGATGACTCATTCTCACATGCACGGTTATTCAGGACAGCTCAGATATAACGCTCTGAAATGACCATGGGACTGTCTCTCAAAATACCCTGCTTTTCATGATCTATCAAGCCAGAAATGTCCCATCTCTCACACAAAGCATGACTGTTCCTGTTGAGCGATGGCATGGGAAGATTCTCTCGTTTGTTTATCAGTCCTGCAGAGATCTGTCCATCATTGTTTGCTTTGAGAGAACAGATAAAAGTGCACTGCGCTGATCCCAAGAGGAGGGACGAGAAGGAAACGGGTTCCAGAAGCAGAGCAGATCATTACTGATGTACTAACAGCGGGAGAAACAATGCCTAATCCAACTTACCACAGACGATAAACAGGCTTATCAGCTTTTAAAACATTCTGTTGTTAACGTCCGATTACACTCATCTGTCATTTGATAGAAGTTCATGAAATTAGACGTCAACGTGAAAAGGTTGAATGAGATCATCAAAAACCATGAACAAAACATAAGATAAAAAAAATGACCCAGGTGACATTTAACATAAGTTAAGGACTTTTAAAATTACTTATCCATAAAAGTTCATGATAAATAGACAGCGTTTTGTGAAATCAAGTGATATGTTGATATGCTTTTTATCAATTGTTTTCAACAAATTTAGCATATAAATAGTTTTTTTATGTTAATATTAATTATTAATATTTGTTGCATATAAGGATCTCTATGCATGATTAAAATAGTGAATTTTCCCAGCCTTTTAAAATCAGCATATGAAAATGTTTTCTGAAGAATCCTATGACACTAAAGACATTATAAATATATTCAAATTAATTATTAAAGTTATTAGATTTTTTTTTATTGTAATAATTTAACATTTTTACAAAATGACTGTTTTTACTGCATTTTTAATTCAATAAATGCAGCTTTGGTTAACTTTTTTTTATGTGATTCTTCCAAAAACTATTCCATTTGATTTGATTAAGTTTGTCTCTCTGGTCCTTTAGCGGAGCCGCTGTGTTTGCCAGGTGCGATCCATCACGCTGACTCGTCCCGCTGTTTCCTGTTGGTGTCGGAGGAAGTCAGCTGGTCAGATGCACGTCGCAATTGTTCAGCCCGTGGAGGAGAGCTCGCCGTGGTGCATTCCCAAACCGTCCGGGATCTCCTGGCCTCTCGAATCACACAGTGAGTCGGAAACGGCTTGAAATGCTTTTTCAACTGTTGTTTGGAAACCTCTGTAAGGCTTGTAGATAATTTCAGATTTAAACATTTAAAATTCCACTGCCAATGCAACATTTTTAACTGATACCTGTGCCGCTTTTTGAACCCTGTTCACGTTTTCTTCGCTCTAGTCGGGTCCTCTAGAATTTCACTTTATAACAGCAGCAGGGCATCATGGGAAATGCCTATTAAAGTCACTCTCAGTGCTGCCCAATTGATGACAGAAAGGCCAGAACTTTCAAAAACCAGACACACACTTGATGAAGTTCACAAAGAGACCAAAAAACATGTCTTATAATGTGAAAAGTCTCTTATTAGAATATTGAACGTGTGAAACCATTACAGACATAAAGCAAAAAAATATTTTACATGAACAGCAAAACAACATAAGATATTAAGATTGTTTTCTTAAGAAAAAAAAAAGATCAAAATTGATTTCAAGAAAAAAATATATCTGCCAAAAAGAAACACGGTCTAAATTTCCCTTTAAATTAAGTTTATTTTTGTTACCCCTATTTTTCTAGTGTTAAAGGAATAGTCCACCCAAAAATTTAAATTTGCTGAAAATGTACTCACCTTCAGGTCATATGAGATGTAGATGAGTTTGTTTCATAATCAGATTTGGAGAAATGTAGCATTGCATCACTTGCTCACCAGTGGATCCTCTGCAGTGAATGGGTGCCGTCAGAACGAGAGTCCTAACATCTGATAAAAACACCACAATAATACACAGATAATCCACACCACTCCAGTCCATCAGTTAATGTCTTCCGAAACAAGAAGCTTAATGATTGTAAGAAACAAACCCATCATTAAGATGTTTTTAACTTCAAACTGTCACTTCATCTATAATAACTCTTCCTCCAGTGAAAAAGTCCATCCTCTGTTGTCCTCTTATGTCAGAATCCAAACTGTTTTGGTGCTTGATCTGTGCATATTTCTCTCCTGATTCAGATCAGATGACTTTTTCACTGGAGAAAGCAATATTATAGATAGAGGAGTCATTACTATACATTCATCCAGTGTTTTCACCACTTAAACATGTTAGAAAATGTAAAAAAAAAAATAATAATAATGAAGTAGTCTCTATACTCTCAACCGTGTGTGTGTAACATTCTTCTTTAGCGATGCAATGTTTACAGGTGTGAACACACACGCGCACACACACACACACACACACACACTGTGATGTTACACATGTGCTGAAGCACAGCTGTGGAAATACGTTACACTCCAGGAGGGAGGAGACGCCAGTTCTGTGTGTTTATGTGTGTTTATCTATGTGAGTGTGTGTGTGTGAGTGTGTTTCCTGTCTTCTGTTCCACACCCATCATTAATTTGTGGTTAGAGCTTCCACTGACCAAAGCAAGAGAGAGAGAGAGAGAGTGAGACAGAGCGAGTGTTGGAGGAACAGTGTTTTCTATCTCTTCAACCTGCTGCAGATGGACCACATACCCAAAACACACACACACACACACACACACACACACACACACACACACACACACACACACACACACACACACACTCACACACACACACACGTCTTATGTAAGAATGCACAAGTGAACAGACCACTTTTTATTGTTTCTTTTCTGGCGCAAAGAGTCATATTTTTTTGTCCCTTTTTTTCCATTCTCATTTCTTCTCTTTCGTTTGTAGTTTTCACAGATGTGAGATGTTGACTTCAGCAGTTACAACCATGTGTGTGTGTGTGTGTGTGTGTGTGTGTTTCATGTAATAGGCCTGTCAAAGACTGTGGCATTACTGCCGGTGGTCCGGGCTGGAAAAAAGTTTTCACAAAAACACTTGCATTACTAGTCAAAAAAGAAAAATAGTTCCAATTCTTCAGAAGAATGTTCTTAAAAATCCTCATAAATAATTTATATAAACTATTTGAGGACTTTGAAAGAATTTTTAAAGAATCCAAACACATTCTTAAGAATTTCTTGAGTAATTATGTGTGTAAATAATTTTTTTTTTCTAAAGAAGTTTTTTATGAGTTTGGACTGGTTTTATTTTAGTATTATTATTATTATTTGTTTTGAATTAGCTGTAGAGGTAGTAACAGTTCATCCATCTAGTTGCAAACTAGTCCATTAGATTCTCTGTACTGTTTTTGGTCCAATAATTAATTTATCTGTCTTATCTGAATTTAATAGGAGAAAATTATTGGTCATTCAGTCTTTTACATTTCATCTGGTCTCGTTGAGATATAAAGCTGAGTATCATCAGCATAACAGTGGAAACGAATCCCGTATTTTCTAATAATATTACCAAGGGGAAACATGTATATTGAAAATAGAAGAGGACCTAGGACAGATCCTTGGGGCACTCCATATTTTACTGATGATAAATGAGATGACTCCCCAATTAAATAAACAAAAGGGTAGCGTTCGGACAGAAACCATCTTAGAGCCTGCCCTTGAATACCTGTATAGTTTTGTAATCGATCTATGAGTATGTCAAGATCTGCAGTATGGTGTCAAACGCTGCACTAAGATAAAATGTGTTTTTAATTACCCTGATCTAAAATGCATTAAAATATCAAAATGACTCATTTCAAACGATATATTAGATACATTTTTGCAGGAATTCTTGGAAAATATAATGAAGCTGTTGTCGTACATGTGACTTTATTCTGTGATTTGTACACTGGGGCCTATTTGCTCCTTGTTTGAGTCACCATTCAGTTTCGTTTAAAGGCAAATGAAACTTCAAAATGATCTGCGTCCCATCTGGTTCAGTAATTTGTCATTAAGGCGCACATTCCCCTCGGCTGCTGCTTTATTAGAGTTATTGAAGCTCCGAACACACTATGCATAAAACATCAAGAGCACATTCGCCTTGCATTAACATCCTGTGTGCGTTTGATCCCAAAGGGAAGCTCATAGGAAAGAAAAATCACAAACGACATCTCTTTAAAATCTCAGTCCCTACTCCTGAATGCTAATGAAATTAAATGGAAAGCAAAAGCAATGGTTGGACCGGCAGTGATGATTATGTCATTGTTTATTCATGTCATTCTCAATCTGTGAAAAAAAAACAAAATAATGAGCTATTTCTTTTTGGATCGGACACAGCTCTGGAGTCTTATTTGTGACGGTGTTGACTGTGTGTGCATTGCAGGGAGCGCGGCGCGTGGTTGGGTTTGAGTGAT
The DNA here is from genome assembly GCF_003368295.1 of Carassius auratus. Taxonomy (NCBI): domain Eukaryota; kingdom Metazoa; phylum Chordata; class Actinopteri; order Cypriniformes; family Cyprinidae; genus Carassius; species Carassius auratus. The sequence goes on from NC_039243.1 coordinate 8,775,802, forward strand.
CAGTATTCTCCCCGTGTCCTGCGCTGGGTGGACGGTTCGGAGGTCCTGACGGGGGAGGAGGGTACGAGGGAGCGGGCAATGCTGCAGCATGGAAAAGTGTGTGTGTCACTGGACGGCAGCGGGCAGCCCAGCTCACACCCCTGCACTGCCAAACGAGCTTTTGTCTGCCAGTTCACACGCCAAGGTAAACAACACACCTCTATATCTATAAATCTATAGCTACTGTTTGCATACTATAGATACTAGTATGCATCATTTGGATTGGTGCATCCAAAATAAAACTTGAAAAATCAAAGAATGGCATTTGCATTAGTTATCAATTCATAGTTTTTGTGCCAAAATGGAGACAATTCCTACAGTTTTGAAAGTGGTAATAACAAATGCAAGCTCGTGCATTAAGCACAGACATACTGTACTTCTAATTCTCATGAAGTTTACAGATGCATCCCAGTTGTGTATTACATTGTATGCATCTTTTAAATTGGTGTATCCCAAATGTAAAAAATCTGCAATTTTTTCTATGGATTTTATATGGATCGTTGCATGCTTTTTGAGCTAATATTGCCTGCAATCCCTTGCAGTATGGATGTAGAACATATATATATATATATATATATATATATACAGTACAAAAAAAATTGACAAAAGTCAGACTTTATTAAAAGCTAAATAAATTATTTAAAAATTAAAGCTGTAAAGCAGCTGTACAGTGTATAGTTAATATAAACTATAAACCCAGTTCTTCATGCTGCATTCTGATTGGTCAGGGGAGTTTACCTGCTCCAATCATGCCACTCAAAGCACATGAGCTAAGTTCAAATTGACACAGAATGATATAAATCATATTTTATTTGAATTTCCATTGGAAATGACCTTACAGTGACCATTGCTGCTTTGAAGGTCTACCATTTTAGTGTAGCAAATTCAGCAGATGAGATGAAATTCAAATCATAAATTCCCAAATAACAGGGTCACTAAAAATGTATTGCACTTTCAAATTGAAACGGCAGAGATGTTATGTCACGGCACACAGTTATTCCCTTTGCACCCAGTTGAGCTCAGTTCACTTCTTATTCTCTCCCTGATGTGAAGTTCAGCTTTTTCTTTTTATTATTTAAAGTCCAATGCATTGAACACCTCAGAATGGTGATGCATAGATCAAAACACGCACAGCAGCTCAAACAGCTGAAGCTGATTCATTCAAGTGTGTTTGTGTGCTCCTATTGAGAAAACTGATTCGTGTGATAATGAGTGCTGATGGGACAGACGTTTCTGGAGTCTGAATGCACACAGGAGACTCTTTTCAGTTTCATCTGGACGCTTGATAAACAGCTGGAGATGTCTGTGTTTGTCTGCAGTGCGTGTTCCTGACGCCGCTGTGTATGTGGTGGGCACCGCTGTGTTTCATTCCCACAGTCCTCTGAGCCACCTCACAGCGACACACACGTCTGCGCTCAACACACCCGCCAGGACCGTCGAGGTAAACACACACACACACACATACACAACTCCTTCAGAACTAGTATAGATCCACAAACAGGTTTTTATATTAACTGTGTTTTATTGTATTAGTATGTTCACCAAGACAATTTCTAAGAATTCAATTGTTTGTTTTTTTAATTGAAATTTAGTATGAAGCCTGTTTGTGTATTGTTTGTATCTTTTGGTTTTCATTTCAATCAATCAGTCCATCCGTCAGTCAGTTCATGTGTGTGTGTGTGTGTGTGTGTGTGTGTGTGTGTGTGTGTGTGTGTGTGTGTGCAGCTGCTGCTGTTCCCAGGACTGAGTTTTCTGAGCGCGGGGCGTCTGTCGTCTCTGGAGCTGATCACACAGTCTCTGAGCGCAAACACTCAGCTGCGCTTTCAGGTGTACCGACCGCACTGCCAGAGACTCACACACAAGCTGCTGCCAGGTACAACACACACACACAGGCACGCACGCACATGCACACACACACACGCACACACACACACACACACGCACACACGCACACATGATCCTTCAGAAATCATTCTAATATGCTGATTTGCTGCTTATTAAACATTTCTGTTTATTATCCTGTTGGAAACAGTTGTGCTGCTAAATATTTTGTGGGAACCATAATAAATCTTTCAAGATTGATGAATAGAAAGGAACGGCATTTAGAAATATAGAAATCTTTTGTAACATTATTAATATATTTGCTTTCCATTTTGATCAATTTAGTACATACTTGCTGAATAAAAGTATTCATTTCTTTTCTTTTTTTAAAGAAAAAAATCTCACTCACTTTATTTTAGTTTTGTAAAGGTATTTTGGTACGATACAAGTGTACACAAATACAGAGTTGTTTAAGCCACTGCACGAGTGGATCTTCATTGGAAACTTCCAGTTTTATATATTATTATTTTTGATAAGAAAGAAAGTCTCATCTCAGACAGTCATCAGTGTCCACAGCTCATTTAGACAAGAGCACTTCATCAAATATTAGACTACCTTTATCATTTAGAAGTTCATTTAAATGTGCAGTTAACATGATTGTATGCATTATTTTTTAAGTTAAATGTTGCTTGTTATTTTTACAAATAAATAGTAATTAAATGTAAGTTTGGACTCTGTTGTTAACTGTAATGTAGAAGAGCTCACTATAGTTTAGAGCATAAGAAAATTATGCATTTATCCCTAAGAAAACTTAAATTAGAATGGAATTTATTTAAAGACAGAGCAATTTGATCAGTAAACCACTGTTTAATAAAGAAAAATTATAATAATAATGTTTAGTTTGTGTACCGTTTGTGCACCCCTAATAATATATATGTGTGTGTGTGTGATTTCCAGATTTAGATTTTTAGATTCAGATTTAACTTGCTTGTAAGGACAATCAAAAGTGGAGTACACACTCCTCTGTAGTTTCTCTCTCAACCCCTGAAAACAGACACTAGATTCATATTCATAAATGAGATAAATCTGGAGATGTTCCAGAAAGACGAGTCTGGAGAGTATGTGGGTGATAAATGAAAAGGAAACGGGTTAGAGAGAGAGAGAGAGTGTCTGTTCTGTTGTCTCGGACTGATAACAGCACAGAGAGAGTCATCAAGGTCACACGGACACCTTCCTGTCCGAGCCCTTACCCAAAAGCCTCTGCTGCTTCCTCCTGATCAATACAACACGAGCAGAGACAGAAGAATGACAAACATCAGTCGATCCAACACCAACAGATAAGCGGCACTGGCACTACAAGAAACAAAAAGAGCAAGCTGTAGGGGAAAAGATGTATTTATTTAGTTGCAGTGTGTCTATATATAATGTTACTAATACTTTGTTTAATTTCAATCTTTTAGACTTTAGACTGCACACTTTATCTGATATCAGCTTCTTTCTTATTCGGACAATCCAAGGTTACTCTGTCCAGTAACAGATTGTCGTAGTGTCATTGTTTACAGCATAACTTTGCATTAAGGGATGCATTGTGTTTAAATATTCCTGACTTCTTAAAGAACACAGCTATCGTATGACTTTGGTTTAAGGCCGGGGTCTTCAGACTCAGTCCTGCAGAGTGTAGCTCCAGCTATGTCTGGAAGTTTGTAGTAATCCTGGTAAGAGCTTGACTGGCTGCTTCATGTGTGTTAATCTGGACTGGACACCCCTGCTTTAAAGAAGTCCTGAGTATTAATGTGCCGTGTTTTAATTGTTGTTGTAATCTCCAGATGCTCATTATCATAGTAACAGGATTGTTAGTTGACTTGGCTGTTTGCCGTGCAAGAACAGACTGCGCTCCGAGATAAACAAACAAACAAACAAACAAACAAACACGTGCGTAAGCAGCTCTGCAGGCGATTAGCACACAAGAGCAGATCATCATTTTACTTTGAAATGAAATCAGATGTGGAGAGTGTTCTCGGTGGATCAGATTTGGTTTTCTGCTGCCAGTCGAGGTCATTTCTTCCTGTCGATTGTGTTTGTGAACCGAGGGAACTCATAAACAACCTCCAGACACACATTGACAAACTCTGGATCTGAGAGAAAATAGTCAAGTGAGCAGTGACCTCTTCTGTGTTTTACACTTTTAATAATTTAATGATGAAGTATAAGATACATGAACTATATTTTAATGTTTACAGATTAAAGTGTGTCAGCTGATGAAGTCAAAACCCAATCGTGTAATAGATTTTTGTATCTAAAATTAATGAAGGGGCATGTACAGCGTTCAGAAGAAATTATCTGTAAAGAAAAGCAATCTGTGAAAAGAATTTGCAATTGTAAATATTCCGTTAATGATTTATATTATTTAATATCCATCTCAATAAAATTATTTAAATAGTTATAAAATAATCAATGCAATATGCTGAATAAAATATCAAACATTTTAGAAATGTAGAGATGTAATAAAGTGTCCATGGTACTGTGCATGAGACAAAAAAAATTGATGCATACTTTTTTGAAGTTACAAAAAAGAGAAACGACATATTTTAGATAAATATGTCAACAAATCAACAGCTATATCAACAGATCAACTAGATATTACTGGACCTTAAAATTGGGTTAGAAAACTGAATATACCGTATACTTGCAGTCTATCTATCTATGTAAATTGTAAAACAGCCAACACCTCACAGTCATTCTAATCAAACTAATATTGTTCTGTGTATTATATCTGCATGATTTGTAATGATAAATGGATTTGTCCGGACTCTTCTTCAGGTTGTGGGGACCTGTGCGCCCCCATCACTGTCTGTCAGGGCCTGGATGAGTGGATCGGTGACACCTCTGTCCCATCAGCGGTCCCATCGTGTCCGGCGGGACGCCAGTACTGTCCGTTCACGGAGCGCTGTCTGCCCCTGGCCAGCCCCTGTCATCCCGGGGCTTGTGTGAACTGTTCTGGGGTCAGTCCTCTGCCTGCGGGCACACAGTATCCTGATTACAGACTCGTCGGGGAGGTGCTGATCACCCTCCCGGCCGGACCGGCATCCAGCATCCTGGTGAGTCTGACCGAATGAAGACCAACACCTGATCAAAACCAGACTGGACTCCTTCTGAGATCTTCACTTCTACTTAAGAATGAAGAAATTAATGAAAACAGTTGAGAATATGTTTTGTAGCTTTACTAAAGAATGAAGGAATTCATATTTTGTACTCGCAAGAATTCTCAAGGACATAACACATTACATTAATGTGAAAATATTTATAATAATTTAAATGGAACTAAATTTGCTTTGAGTAATTTATGCCGAAAAGCTTTTATGAACAGAATCGTGGAAATGAAAATGTGATTCATTTTCAAATATAACCTCACAATGCAAATGATTCTTCCAAAAATTGGTTTTATTTTATTTATGCAAAATATAATTTATTTATTTATTTATTTATTATGAATAATATGAATGCCTCGACGGATTTCATCATAGTTCTCGTCTGTAAATCTGGAATAGACCACAGGTCCAGCATGCTCGAGCTTCAGGATGAAATGTGAGAGTATTGAGCGTTTAATGAGAGGTTGAGTGTGTGTGTGTGTGTGTGTGTGTGTGGGCCTGCGGGTCGTCTACTTCACCCTCCTTCAGTGTGTTCTGCCCAAACCGAGGGTTTGAAGAGTAAATGCGGGGCGGCTCAGAATGTCCTCGAGTGATGTTGAGATCACAGTTCATTATTTCCTCTCTCTCTCTGCTGATAATGACCCTCAGCGTGTCTGATGAAGAGACATGCTTCTCTTCACAGCTTTCTTTTGGGGCTGTTTGTGTGTTTCTCTGTGGTATTTGAGGTCTGTTTCAGGGCACAGTGTAATTCCAGAGGTCAGGACATTATTCAGGGTAATCACTGTCCCCCTCGCGTTCACCACTGTGTTGACATTTAGTCAGGTTTTGCTCTCCGAACTCTGCATTTTATAAACGACAGAATGTTATCACAAGCAGTGTTTTGAAATGGAAGATGATTAACAGAAAAATATATAAATGAAGCTGGTGTATTACCTCAGAATGGGATATATATTGATGTCACAAAACCAATTCGAACACATTGTATATATGAACAAATATTGAATATTATACATTTCTGATTATTATCAATGTTAAAATCTGTTATTTATTATTTGTTAAATAAAACACTTAAGGTTAATTAAGTTGAATCATGCTACAAGTTATTTTAGGAAATCACAAACGTATAATGTGCAATATAAAAAATGGATGCATGCTAATTATTACAAAATTAAGTGTTATTAGTGTTTTTAGTGAGCATTAGATGACTCATTAAATGTAAAAACAGGGCAAATTAGCACGCACATTTGCCACATTATCACATCTGATAACTGATATATTGTGCATTTCTAATTGTCTCAGCTAGCTGGCACAATAAAACATAACAACAGCAACAAAAAAGCAGCTTGATGCTAGAACTTGTTGCTTAACTGTTTCGCGTGCACACATTAAATTATTTGTTATGCATTCCCTCTCACTCAGGTGCAGGGTGACATAGAGGACTTGTTGGTTTCCCCTGGTGACTTCATCGCCCTGCAGCACGACGCCGGGCCGTCAGGACTCCTCCAGTGCTCCTCCGACCCCTTGTCCCAATGGAAACAGAGCGTGCTCATCCAGAACCGCTCCTATTGGTGGGAGGCCAATGAGACGCTGCAGGTGGATGCGGAGGGGAGCTGGGAGGAGGGCGTGGTGTGCCAGGTGAGGGTGCTGTACGTGGGCCAGAACAGCACCACACTGCAGGGTCCCTTCCTCCGCTCTGGCCTCCCTCAGCATGGTGACCACAGTTTGGAAGTGACGTCCAGCGATGAGGATTTTCCTGTCACCGCATCCTGTCCCATCCACGTCGTTCCACCTCTGGGCCCAACCGTGCTCTATCCCACCAGTCGCAACGGGACGGTGTACTTCCTGCCCAATCAGACGTGGATTCTCGTCACAGTCCGCTCGCAGCATGACGCTCAGATTTGGTGGCAGGGCAGCAATGAGACCGTTCCCGTTCATGAGTCGTGTCCCGAGAACCTTATGACGAAAGTGGCCGAATGCAGGCAGCCCGACCCGTACAACGACACCATGTTCGCATGGTTTGACCTCCAGCTCGGGCCCACACCGGGACAGACCAATGTGTTGCTACATGTCCAGAACAATGTTACCAATGCATCGCTACAAATTCAGGCGAGGGTGCAAGAACCTCTCCAGGGTCTCGTCATCAAACCCCATCCTGCTCACAGAGTCCTCATGGAGTCCATAGTGGTGAGTCACATCTCATTTAACAAGGTGGTTTGCTGGTTTTAACTGGTTTCTCAGCCTGACAAGTGTCCAAAACCTGTCTAAAACCATCTAAACAGAGATCGATACCACCTTAGGATGGTTAAAACCATTTTCCACCAAGACTTTACCTTCTAAATATCTACCATCCAAGAATATTGTATTTAATTTAGACTTTTTATGCTGGTTTAAATTGATTTCCCAACCCGACAAGTACCAAAAACTAATTTCAAACCATCAAAGTTGACCAGCCTAAATTCCTTATGCTGGATTGAACCATTTTTCAGGTTGGATTTACCTTCTAAACATCTACTGTTGAAGGATAGTGTATTTATTGTTAATAGTACCATGCCGTTTGTTGGTTTAACATGGTATCCCAGCCTGACAACTGCTCAAAACATGTCTTAAACCTTAAAAGAATAGCCCAGTTAAGCACCTCAGGCTAGTTTAAGCCTTTTCCCCTGCTGTTTTAAAAAGCACTTAAATCAGGTGGTCTTTTTGCTGGTTTAAACAGTTTGTCAGGTTTAAAATGTCCCCAAAGCCTGTCTACAACCATCAGAACAGACCAGTAAATCAAATTAGTCAGGTTTAAGTCATTTGTTTTTCTGTAGTTTTGTGTTCAAAACATCTGTTGTCCAAGGACAGTGTATTGCTAATATTTTAAAACCCACTTAAACCAGGTGATTAGCTTGCTGTTTTTTGTTCTGGTATAAAATTACTATCCAGTCTGACAAGTATCTAAAACCATCAAAACCGATTAAAATAGTCTCCTAAGGCTGGTTTAAACCATTTTCTCAGCATGACTTTACCTTCCTTCTAAACATTTACTGTCCAAGGATTATGTATTTATTGCTAATATTTCAAAAACTGCTTAAACCAGATGGTTTGCTGTATTTTTGCTGCTTTAAACTGGTTTCCCAGCCTGACAGATGTCTAAAACCTCTCTCAAACCAACAAAGCCGACAAGCCTCACCACCTAAGGCTGGTTTAAACCATTTTTTAAGCATAGCTTTACTTTACAGTATAAACATCTGCTTTCCAAAGATAGTGTGTTTATTATAATATTTTAGAAACTGCTTAAATCATGTGGTTTGTTAGTTTAAACTGATTTCTAAACATCTACTGTCCAAGGATAGAGTATTTATTGCTGATATTTGATGTTTTTGTCCATTAGGGATGTCTGTGAGATAGAAAGCTGACGGTTTCGTGCTGGTAGTTATATCCCTGATCGTTGAAACTCTTATTATTTGCTCACTACTCCTTCTCCCTCTTGTATTACAGAGTTACATGGCTTCTGTGGAGGGAGGAACAGACCCGTCATTTAAATGGACAGTGGATGATAAACCATACTTCACATACTATAACAGCATGTTAAATATCATCTACCAGAACGCAGCAGTGTACAAACTCACGGTGACTGGTTTCAGTTGAGCTCAGCCCAGTTTATGGAAAGGAAACACTGAATCCATCAGCTTGCCAACTGACCCATCTCTCTTCCTCTAGGTAACGGCTATGAACCAGGTGAGCGTGCTGACGGAGCACTTCAACGTCACGGTGGACCGCATGAACCCGATGACTGAGCCGACCGTGCACGGAGTCCCCAAAATCGTGCAGCAGGGTTTGCCCCTGAACCTCTATGCGTCGGTGAAGATAGACATGGCGGTGAACGTCACCTTCTGGTACGTTCTTTCACAGAAAAATCTCTGACTGTTCAAATAAAAGAGCCATCAAATTCATTAAAAGCTTTCACCAGTTTCATGATTCAGAGGTCGATATAAAGGAAAAAAGAGTACATTTGGGTTTAAATTAGGGTTGCACAATTACTAAAATCTAATAATTATTTTCATGTTATGGATGATTATTAAATTCTATACTTTTTTGTCATAATAAATAAAAAAATGTACACAGTGTTCAAAAGTTTGGGGTCTGTAAGTTTTTGTAAATGTTTTGGATGTTTTTGCTCAACAAAGCTGTATTTATCTGATCAAAAATATAATGAAAACAGGATATTTTACAATTTAAAATAAATGTTTTCTATTTTAATATATTTTACAATTTAATTAGTTTACAATGATGCATTTTTTCAGGATTGATGAATAGAAAGTAAAAAAATATTAATATTAAATATTTTGTTAATTTCTTTTTTTTTTGCTTTTATTAAGTGAGCTAGATGATGGTTAAATGTAATATAATCTAAATAAAATATCCATTTGCAGCTGACACATATGTCATATGCATTTATTCCTAATTTTATACACAATGAAATGCAGTCTCTTTAAAAAGGAGTTAATGAAGTAATTTTATCATGACTGTTATTGTCATCAAAAATACGGTAATAGTAGCAAATAATGATAGATTTCATAAAGAAGTTGGGATGCATTGAGATGAAACACCCAATTACAATCTAATCAGTTTCTGAAGGGTAAAATCAAGCTCTTTCATGTTTTTTTTTCTTCTATACCACATTATGGATGTAAAATGAGTTGTGAATGAATGCTCTCTTTAAATTAGTCTCTACTTGGAGAGTTAGATGGCTTTCTACATTCTTGTCTCATGACTGTTTAATGTACACAGTCTGCACACAAACCTATTCTCTACGGCTTCCACCGCCTCACACACACTCTCAGCCCGCTCCTCACACACACACTCTCACCCCGCTCCTCACACACGCTCTCAGCCCGCTCCTCACACACACTCTCAGCCCGCTCCTCACACACACTCTCAGCCCGCTCCTAACACACTCTCAGCCCGCTCCTCACACACACACTCTCAGCCCGCTCCTCACACACACTCTCAGCCCGCTCCTAACACACTCTCAGCCCGCTCCTCACACACACTCTCGGCCCGCTCCTCACACACACTCTCGGCCCGCTCCTCACACACGCTCTCGGCCCGCTCCTCACACACTCTCTCGGCCCGCTCCTCACACACACTCTCAGCCCGCTCCTCACACACACTCTCAGCCCGCTCCTCACACACACTCTCGGCCCGCTCCTCACACACACTCTCGGCCCGCTCCTCACACACACTCTCAGCCCGCTCCTAACACACACTCTCAGCCCGCTCCTCACACACACTCTCAGCCCGCTCCTAACACACTCTCAGCCCGCTCCTCACACACACTCTCAGCCCGCTCCTCACACACACTCTCAGCCCGCTCCTAACACACTCTCAGCCCGCTCCTCACACACACACTCTCAGCCCGCTCCTCACACACACTCTCTCAGCCCGCTCCTCACACACACTCTCTCAGCCCGCTCCTCACACACACACTCTCAGCCCGCTCCTCACACACACTCTCAGCCCGCTCCTCACACACACTCTCAGCCCGCTCCTCACACACACTCTCAGCCCCGCTCCTCACACACACTCTCGGCCCGCTCCTCACACACACTCTCAGCCCGCTCCTCACACACACTCTCAGCCCGCTCCTCACACACACTCTCAGCCCGCTCCTCACACACACTCTCAGCCCGCTCCTCACACACACTCTCAGCCCGCTCCTCACACACACTCTCAGCCCGCTCCTCACACACACTCTCAGCCCGCTCCTCACACACACGCTCTCGGTCCGCTCCTCACACACACTCTCAGCCCGCTCCTCACACACACTCTCAGCCCGCTCCTCACACACACTCTCAGCCCGCTCCTCACACACACTCTCGGCCCGCTCCTCACACACACTCTCGGCCCGCTCCTCACACACACTCTCAGCCCGCTCCTAACACACACTCTCAGCCCGCTCCTCACACACACTCTCAGCCCGCTCCTCACACACACTCTCGGCCCGCTCCTCACACACACACTCTCAGCCCGCTCCTCACACACACTCTCAGCCCGCTCCTCACACACACTCTCAGCCCGCTCCTCACACACACTCTCGGCCCGCTCCTCACACACACTCTCGGCCCGCTCCTCACACACACTCTCAGCCCGCTCCTCACACACACTCTCAGCCCGCTCCTCACACACACTCTCAGCCCGCTCCTCACACACACTCTCAGCCCGCTCCTCACACACACTCTCAGCCCGCTCCTCACACACACTCTCAGCCCGCTCCTCACACACACTCTCAGCCCGCTCCTCACACACACGCTCTCGGTCCGCTCCTCACACACACACTCTCAGCCCGCTCCTCACACACACTCTCAGCCCGCTCCTCACACACACTCTCAGCCCGCTCCTCACACACACTCTCGGCCCGCTCCTCACACACACTCTCGGCCCGCTCCTCACACACACTCTCGGCCCGCTCCTCACACACACTCTCGGCCCGCTCCTCACACACACTCTCGGCCCGCTCCCCACACACACTCTCGGCCCGCTCCCCACACACACTCTCGGCCCGCTCCTCACACACACACTCTCGGCCCGCTCCTCACACACACTCTCTCAGCCCGCTCCTCACACACACTCTCTCAGCCCGCTCCTCACACACACACTCTCAGCCCGCTCCTCACACACACTCTCTCAGCCCGCTCCTCACACACACACTCTCAGCCCGCTCCTCACACACACTCTCACCCCGCTCCTCACACACACTCTCAGCCCGCTCCTCACACACACTCTCAGCCCGCTCCTCACACACACTCTCTCAGCCCGCTCCTCACACACACTCTCTCAGCCCGCTCCTCACACACACACTCTCAGCCCGCTCCTCACACACACTCTCGGCCCGCTCCTCACACACTCTCTCGGCCCGCTCCTCACACACACTCTCGGTCCGCTCCTCACACACTCTCAGTCCGCTCCTCACACACACTCTCAGCCCGCTCCTCACACACACTCTCAGCCCGCTCCTCACACACACTCTCAGCCCGCTCCTCACACACACTCTCAGCCCGCTCCTCACACACACTCTCAGCCCGCTCCTCACACACACTCTCAGCCCGCTCCTCACACACACTCTCAGCCCGCTCCTCACACACGCTCTCAGCCCGCTCCCCACACACACTCTCTCAGCCCGCTCCCCACACACACTCTCAGCCCGCTCCTCACACACACTCTCAGCCCGCTCCTCACACACACTCTCAGCCCGCTCCTCACACACACTCTCAGCCCGCTCCTCACACACACTTTAATGGCACTTTTCTCTAGATTTACAGTCTGTGGTTAGCGCAGAATGCTGACAAGAATTTTCCCTTCAACGCGGAGCATAGAAAGATTCACAAAGTTTCCATTCCCTTCCCCAGAATCCTGCTGCGCTCCACTGCATGTCTGCTTTATTTTTTTATTTTCATGGATTTCTCTATTTATTGTCAAAAAAGTCTGTCAGACAAGTACTGTAGGACCGCGCTTTTATCTGGTCTGCTCAGTATCTCTGGAGTTCAGCCCGCTGCTTGTTCAGTCAATCGTGATACCTGATTCTCCTTTGGGTTCCACCTCCACGAGAGATGAAGGTGTATCGCTGGAAGCCGAGGCCATGATTCAACAGCAGCTCCACCTCTCCCTCCCGCAGCGATGAGTCAGATAGCGAGATTTGCAACAGGGAGCTTTTATTTCCTCCAGCTAAAAATATCTTCAAAACAGACCTGCCACCTTGCTTTTACAAATTCCTGAGGCACCAAGAGAGAATCAAAACTTGTCTTTCAGTCGCCTCTTTTGCACTGCACTAAGCTTGCCTTTAAAGCCAAAGTTAACTTAATACATGTTCCTGGACTTACTGTGTGCATTATTCAAAAAGAAAAAAAAAACTGTAATGTAAAAATGAAGTATTTTTTTTTATCTCCCCAACTAGTGTCCAATCAAATCGCTAATTACAAAAGAAAGTCCTTTCTTTTTTATTTTGTCACATTACATGAGTAAAATAGTTTGCTATTCATGTTACCTTTAAGATTACCAGATTTTTTTTTTGTAAGGTCACAGTTTAACATTCCCAATGGCTTGTGCAATTAAAATCAAGATGCAGTATTTTTCATTATCTTATAATGTCCTCTGAGGTCTTCCTATAAACCCAAGCAAGACTTCAGACCCAGTTTAAAACCAATAGGCTGTTTTCTGTCCTGTTTTAACCATCTCTGCAAAACGGTCTGCTTTTATAGGCAGTTCTTCTGTTTCTTCTGAAGAGGCTGATCTTTCATTGCACTATGACGTCATAATTTGACAATTTCGAAAATGTTATTTTCAATAAAAGCTGTTTTTGAACCAATAAGAAAGTTCTGAGTTCTGAAACTTACAGGAAGTTTTTATAATACATTGACCTGTTAAAAGGGAAATGTGATTTTTTTTTTCAGTTCATGACTCATTTAAAAGCACTGTCTGTACTGTGAGAAACTGAAAGCAGTTGTAAAATAATGCATGTAATCAGGCATGCGGTATGTGTTTGTGTGTGTCACAGTTGGTTGTTTGGAGATGGAGGAAACCATACGCATCAGTTTAAGCCACCTTACGATAACCCCTCTAGTAACCAGGTGGTGATTCGTGACGATGTGTCATACAGTTATGCACAGCCAGGTAAAAAACTAAACTTTTCTTATATTACTTAGTCATATTGATTTTATCCTTATTTTTATTTGTATTGATTTTTTTACCTATATTGATTTTTTTTTACTCACAGGGGAGTACACCCTATTGTTCAATGCTTCCAGCCGCTATGAGTACAAGACAAGCAAGGTCGACGTATATGTCTTCAGCATTCTGACAAGTGTGCGAATCGAGATCGACCCACCTCTGCTACGTGCCCAAAAAACAGCTGACTTTGAGGCCCACCCCCTACCGTCTCCCTATGGCATCATCTACACCTGGAGCTTTGGTGACAATTCGAGTGTACAGCAAGGGCGTGAACGTAGGGTTCTTCATGCTTACACTCACAGTGGGGTCTACAATATCTGCGTGAATGTGAACAACACCATTAGTTCGACAGACACCTGCATGGAAGTTATCGTCTACGAGGATGTTAAGGGCTTGGAGGTGCTGTCTTCTGATCCTACCGAACGCAACACACCTACCGTTGTCACAGCAAGTCTGGAAGCAGGCAACAATGTAACCTGGAGCTTTGACATGGGTGATGGAACAGTGCACATGGGTGTGGTTCCCCAAGTTGAATATACGTACAGGAAAGATGGAAACTACACGGTAAATGTCACCGCAAAGAATGCTGTGAGCTCTCTGTGGGTAACAATACCCGTTGAGGTGTTTGTGTTACAAGTGTTATCGCTAGAACCTTCCGGGTGCATTCAAGAAAACAAAGAGGTACGCTTCCAAGCATTTGTGTCAGGGAACGCTTCGGGACATCAGTATGTGTGGAGCTTTGGAGACGGAAGCCCCAATGAAACTCAGTATGGAACACCACTGAAAACACACTCGTACACTAAGAGTGGAGAGTACCATCTCTCGCTACTTATGTCAAGTGAAGCTAACAAGGCTAATTTTTACACAAGGATCTGCGTCCAACCTGAACTCTCAACAGTGTCATTGTTTCCTCTGAGAACACACATCAAGTTCGGTGAGGAGAGCAGATTTACAGTAGCTGCCTTCCCAGAATTTAACTACACCTACCTATGGGATTTTGGGGTACTTGACACGAGAGGTCCTGTTCGAGGTGGTAAGGAGATGGCCTTTACATTCAAGAGTCCTGGGGAATATCTGGTCACAGTTACTGTGCTCAACAACATCTCCTGTATCAACGACTCTGTTTCAGTTGTGGTGCAACAATCTGTTGGTTTTTTACTGATCAGCCATAATGGAGATAAAAAGAACAATCTTTCTTTACACCAAGACTATGCTTTCAAGGCATCTTCACACTCTGTGAATGCTGTCTACGTCTGGGATTTTGGAGATGGGATTCAACTTAATGGAACAAACGTATCACACGTTTACAATTCCTCGGGCAGGTTTAACATCACTGTTACAGGCAAAAATGAAGTTAGTGAGACCAAAAGTCAGATTTCCGTTGTGGTCTTGGCACCAATCACAGGACTGTCGGTAAATGCAAGCCTTGTCAATGTCCCTTTGAACACTTCTGTCCACTTTGAGGCACACCTCGACCAAGGAGATGATGTGAGGTACTCTTGGATTCTCTGTGACCGGTGCACCTCGATCCAAGGCCTTCATACCATGTTCTACACTTTTCGCTCTGTTGGGACCTTCAATGTCATTGTTACCGCCGAGAATGACATTGGTATGGTTCAGTCAAGCATTTCCATCTTTGTGCAGCGTGAGTTGGAGGGCTTGCAGATAGTGGCTGATGAGCTTATTGAAGGATGCTGTTTTGAAACCAACCGTGTCCTTCACTTACAAGCCTTATTAAAAGAGGGCACCAACATGACATTCAGCTGGAACCTTCTGAGTAAACATGAGACCAATCACAACAACCTCACAGGCAAGACAATAGACCTAAATTTTTCCACCCCCGGTCCTTGTGATGTGCTCCTCAAGGCAACCAACTTGCTTGGCCAGCTGGCTGTGAACAAAACGATTGAGTTTGTGGATCCTGTGAGGGAGCTGGTCATTGAGATTTCACCAAACCCTGCTGCAGTAAATGCTATGACAAATATGAGAGTATCTGCAACTTTTGGGACGGCCCTCCGTTACAAATGGTGGGCAGATGGTGAAATGTTAACGTCTGACATGTCCTCTGTCATGCACAGCTTCAGAAGTGCAGGTTTGAAACTGGTTAAAGTGGAGGTTTCCAACAAAGTCAGCTCGGAAATAATCTCAAAGTGGATCAGCATTCAAGAACCGATCTCGGGATTGACTTTCATTGCCACAAATGTTACAGAGAACTTTGTAGCCTCAGGGGACAATGTTTCGCTGCGTGGAGAAACACAAACGGGTTCGGACATTTCGTGGATGTGGTTATTGCCTGACAACACAAAATCGAACCTGAACACCACCTCCTACATCTTCCCCAAACCGGGAATTTTCACTGTTGCTTTGAATGCCACTAATGCCATCAATAGAGAAACATGCTCACGTGACTTTACTGTTCAAGACCGTATCCAGGGTCTGGAGCTCAAGGCCAGCAAACAAATTGCTGCGGTTGGGGAAAACGTTGAGTTCACCATGTCGGTTTCATCTGGAACTTCTGTTAATTTCATCCTGAGCATCAGTGGTGATGCAACTGTTGTTCTGACCAATCAAACCTACATCCACCAGTTCACTAGTGTGGCCAAGTACTATGTCAACCTTACTGCCCACAACCAGGTGAGCTCTGAACGTAGGACTCTGCACATTGAAGTCATGGAGCCTGTGACCAAGTTGACTATAAAGGACTGCTGTGATGCCGCTATACCTGTTGGTGTATCTAGGACATATGTTGCATCCACGCCAACACGTGAGCCACTGACCATTCTGTGGACCTTTGACCTCCATCATGGTCTCAAGATTTCTCATGTTGGCAAGACGGTGACATATGCGCCAGAACAGCCAGGCAATCTGACCATATTCCTTAGAGCATTCAATTCCCTGAATGGATTAAATGTGACCAAGGTCATACGAGTTCAGAACAGTATCAGGTCAGCCACCTTGGATGCTCAGCCAAGTGACACCTTCGTAAACAAGACGGTCAGCTTCCATGTGGGAATCACTCCTATTTCCACTCCAGCGACATATAACTGGGACTTTGGGGATGGCACTTCTGCAGCTGTAACAACTACCCCTTCTCTGAGCCATATCTACATCCTTCCTGGTCACTATGTGGTGCGAGTCAGTGTCAGTAACCTGGTGAGCTTGGTTACAGCACAGGTTGATGTTAACATCTCTGTCCTAAAGTGCGACGAACCAGAAGTTCAGATTATTCAAGCTCCACGACTCGCCATTTGGCGTTACCAGCCAACCTTGGTAGAGGCCAACGTGAATTTAAAAGGCTGTGGCCTCTATGGAGTAGAGTACCTCTGGGAGATCCTCAGCACTCCTCGCTGTCAGGATGATGAGAAGAAAGGTCCACCACCATCTAAGGTCCGTCTCCCTCCAGAAGTAAACGTCCGGAGGCTCCAACTTTCAGTGCCCAAGATGTCGATTTCTGCTGGGAACTACACTCTAGTTTTTTCTTTGTCCTATGAGGGGGTGCCACTACGAAAGGCAGCCTGTATTCAACTTTCAGTCATGTCCAAAAAGCTGGTGCCCATTATTGAGGGTGGCACATACCGTGTCTGGTCAAAAACTCAAGATTTGCATTTGAGTGCAGAGCAATCCTACGACCCAAACCTGGACCCGGAGAACCAGCCCCTGCTCAACTACCACTGGGAATGTGTGAGCACTTCAAAGGTAATCATTATGGATATGTCAAAGACATATAAAAATAAATGATTTTCAATGAAGGACATAAATCAGGAATCCTAATCTCTATCCTGGAGGGCCGGTGTTCTGCAGAGTTAAGCTCCAACTTGCTTCAACACACCCGCCTGGAAGTTTGTAGTACGCCTAACAAAACCTTGATTAGCTGGTTCAGCTAGGAGCTAAAATCCGCAGGACCCTGGCCTTCCAGGTCCAAGTTTGGAGACCCCTGACATGAATGAATATAGGCCAGGTGTAAGTTTCTGTTGATCCTGAAGACCTTAATTAGAAGGTACATCTTTGTTTAATTGGGGTTGAGCTTTAAAAACAAATGTTGGTGTTTAGATTTGTGTTGGTGACTGTACATTCACCGCTCAAGTGTCCTAAGATGAACAATCCAAATTGAGATTTTCTTTTTTGTTTTGGAAACCTAACCCTACCCATAATTTATTCCTAGAGTCAGTGGGAAATGATAGCTGATTAACAAGGGTGTAGAAGCACCTAACCCTGGTTGCAAGCCTAAAACAGTCAGTTCTGATTGGTGATTAAAATGTTGTTCCAGGATCAACAAGGATGTTGTTCCAGGAACATGTTGTACTTTGTGAAGTCACGTTCGCCGTATACTTGAGATCAGTTACATAAGTAGCAGCGAATAAACTCTGCATTCCTTAGACTTCTCCCAACCCATCAGAATCACTGCCGGAGGGGAACAGATTCCTCCTTTTTATTAAAACATTTTATCACTGACAGAAATTCAAAGGATTAGGTATAATGAAATATTTCAAGCTGCAATGGCATCCAAAATAACACTTAAGCCACAATAAAAACATGTGAGTGTCATTGCATTATATAATTAAATAAAAAACAAGTGGCATTAATTTTAAAGGAAGCACAAGCACACAGTGTCTCAAAACAAAAAAAATTGTAATGCCAATTTATATTATCTTTGTGGGTGACGGACATGTATTCGGGATGCATAGTCATGGTCCGTGATTAAAATGCTATTAAAAACTCATTAGGTAAAGTCATTAAACAACAAATGTACCAAGGTTTTTTGATGATTATGCTCTTGGCTTGTATAAATGATTTGATCAATTACCATCTGCAGTGATTCTACGTTTTTTACCTTCACTCTGCAGGGCCCAGCTCACTGCTCCACTTTGCATTTCGGTTTGGGTCCAAATGGCCCGGTTCTGGGAATCTCTGGTTCTGAACTGGAGGTGGATGTTGAGTATACCTTTCGCCTGACCGTCAGCAAAGAAGGGATGACCCCCGAATCCACAAACCAAACGGTGAGTGCTTTTATTATAGATCACTGCAAGCTTTTCATACCTAATGTGATTGCATTTGCATTTACAAATATGTCTTGTTATTCATTCTTGTCATTTGATCAACAGCTGTTTTTCTCCATCGCTCATACTCATTTTATATTATGAAATTAATTTTAGACATTTTTTTTGGTTCACAAATTTAGTAACCACCTGCAGTCCAGTTTAAGCATGATCAAATGTTACTGAATAGAGCTGTCATTTATTAATTCAGTAACGGTTATTCTTTTTGTAAACTAAGCTCATTATAGAAAACTAATTATCCACATTCAAAAGGATTTAACATCATGATGTTGCCACCCCCATGGAAAGATGGCAGTAAACAGATTTTAATTTAAATGATGTTTGTTTACATTTCCTACCGATCATGACTACAGTAATTCATCAAATTAAGAACAAAAGCACATCCTCCGCCATCTCATTACACTAAACCGGTCTGTGAGATGAGGAATTGTGCTTTTTTTTTTGTAGGGTGTATTTGTGCTTTTACCTGATATGCATACTTTCAAAAGTAAAGTGTGAGCTAAAACAATGCAGTGCATGCAAATGAGCAAAGTTATGATTGTTTGCTATTCAGTTTTAGTTATTCCCACTTTTTGTGTTGTTCTACATCATTCAAATTAGTCGTTAAAAATATTCATTCTTATTAAGCATACTCTGTATTTAGCTATAATGAACTGACCCGAACAGGTAAAATGAGAGTACTTTCTGAACTTCACAATTCTTGAAAGCGTGAGATGTTATGTAAGTTTTGAATGAGAATGTACATGAAACTCATTTCACTCACTGAACTGAATTGGTTGGTTGGATTCTAAAGGGAATATTTCATGAGATATAAATTGGAGGGTCTGATTGCTTTGGGAACTGAGATGTAATCAATTTGCGATGTCTCTTGACCCCTACAATACTTCTTTTCTTCTTCATAAATTCACTGCAACGCATATACAACAGGTCTGGGAGGTTTGCCAGTCTCAGTGCTAACACGATTAATATTTGAATCAGTTTAAAGAGTGCGCGACTAATCAGTTTTCATCAATTATTACCATGGCAGTTTCCATGGTCAACAGAAAATGTAATTGCATAACTTGGAGTTTGTTTTCTTCTGTCTTCTCCTGGTCACAGGTGTGGGTGCAGAACGGTCGCATCCCGATGGTTTCGCTGGAGTGCGTGTCGTGCAAAGCTCAGTCTGGCTACGAGATCAGTCAGAGCTCGTATGTGTACCTGGCTGGCACCTGCAGTAACTGCCACAGCTCACACAGAGGGGTGAGAACAACCCTAACATGCACGGCCCACTCATGACACGCTGTCATCAATCGCAGGCTTACTATCAAACCAGTGTTGCCTATGGGAGAGTACGAAATGCAGAAATTATTCAAACTCCCTGCTGTTTCGGGGCTAGCATGCTCAAAAAGATCTCTTAAGCACATCACGAATGCATACTATATTAATTCCTTCATCTTTTAGCTTTCCACAAAGCATGGAAAGCATGATATAATTTGTCCCTAGGATTAACACTGTCCTCATAGAATCTGAATGTTGGGAATTACATATTTTGGATTTTGTGAGTCACTCACAACATGCCGTCTTAATTTTTTTGAAGAGAGCTGTACATGGAGAGATAGCGGCATGATGTCATTGTAGAACGGTTTGTCTTTTTTCACAGGCATTCCTCTTGCTTTTTTCCGACCTGCTTTCTGGTAATGTTTAGACTGAGCCTCGAGTGATGTTATGGTTATGGGAAACGGAGGGAGGGAGGGGAGGGCGGAGTGGGAGGGCGGGGTGATGTCATCATTATGATGTGATGTGTTCCACTGCATTAGCCGTTAACGACATGCCAAACCTTGTTAAACACACATTTACTTGGTGAGCAGCGGTCAAACACTCCTTCCCCTTGGTCTGGTTCCCGTGAGCCAGAGACAGTAAATATTATGGTACAAGTCAGGGACGCTTATCTAGTGCTGCAAACACTCGGAGTCTGAGATGAGTGCTGATTGGGATTGATGGTGATGGAGGTCACTGCAAGGTTACTGAAAAACCTGCTTGGAATCTTTAAGCTAAGATTATAGATATGTAATTAATCATATAATAATTCTTAATTTACCAAATATAATTATTAAACTATTCATGATTTATAATATATTGATTTATTAAATTATATAAATGAATATTATTTGCATTTGTTAATTAATTCAAATAATCTGCTATATTAAATACATGGAAGTACACATATATATAAAAGGCAAGGAAATACAACCTTTCCTAAAGCTTTGAATTATTATTATTATTATTTGTAACTTAAAACTTTATTTGCATTAAAAATAATAACTTAATGTTTTCACTAATTAAAGTGTTTTTACTTTAATATTAATATAAATATTCTTTATACAGTTATAACTCAAGGTAGTTGTATTCAAACTATTTTTATTAATAATAAAGAGAAATATTCAGGTAATATAATACATTTAATTTTAACTAGTGTATTTAAAGATTTAATTCACTTTTATATAAATAAAACTGCTTATTTTGAAGTTATAATTTAAATATTGCCATTTTATATTTAATTTAAAGAATTTTAACTAAATGTTTAATCTACATATGACAATTTTTGTATCTACAATTTAACTATATAATAAATGAATAATGTTCTAAATTGTTAATGTAAAGTATTAATAATATATATGCTAAATGTCTAAATGTAAAATATATATATGCATAAATTACATGAAATGCAGTGAACTTTCATGTATCTAATAATTTTATAAATGACATGGAAATGCAATGGCTTTCCTATGTAGGATTTGAAATAGTGTATTCATGAATTTTAACACATTACGTAATGTGTTTCATTTTAATTAACAATGAACAATTTGAATGTAAAAAATGAATGTAAAAATTCCAATAATATTTTTATTTAAATTATTAATTCACATGTAATTATTTTATTGCTCATTTTAAAGGGATGAATTTAAGTCAGTATTAATAAGGAAACGTGTGTGTTGTTAGCGGTGGACGGCGATGACCGGAGGGAACGAGACGCTGGTGCTGGATCTGAACACCACCACCACGGGCAGCGACAGCATGAAGCTGGTCCTGCGACAGGGCATCCTCCGCGACGGAAACTCCTACACATTCAGCCTCCACGTGACCGATGACAGCATGGACCGCGAGGGCGTGGCCTACATCGAGCTCCACCCAAACCTGCCTCCAGCCGGCGGGACGTGTTCTCTGTGGGCGGACGGAGACGGGCCTCAGGTGCGCACGCTGCTGGAGAGAGTGCACTTCAACTGCTCAGGTGAGACTGGAGGAGAAGGATTGAAGTACTGTGAGAAGTGAGAAGGAGCAGAGCTGAACGATCGCGTCTGGTTTTCAGGTTACACTGATATGGATGAGAGCGAGTCTCCGCTTGTGTATAGTCTGCTGGCGGCGCGCTGCTCTAAGCAGGACTGCGAGGAGTTCTGTGTGTATAAAGGCACGAGTCCAGAACATTCGGCCTTTCTCCCCCCGGGCTTCAGCTCCACCCAGTACCAGGTGTCTGTGAGTGTCATGGTGGAGGACCACCAGGGGGCGACAGTCACGGCTCACAACAAGTAAGACACAGTTAGTCTTCCAGACTTCATGTCTTCCTTTCTTAGCTGCCGGTGTTGTGAACGGTTTGTGATGTGTGTCAGGTCGATGGAGGTGGTGCTGCCGGCGGTTCCTGACGGATTCAGCAGTCTCCCTCACTGGCTCAGCAATCTGACCGACTCCACCCTGAGAGAGCTGCTCCATCAGGGAGACTCACAGCGAGTACGGGAGCTGTCGCTCGCCCTCATCACCGTCCTCAATGAGGTGAGACCAGCCGTCCATCCGTCTGTCTGTCGTGTCTTTCTCTGTCTGCTCATCATCTTGTGTGTGTGTCTGTGTGTCAGTATGAGCAGGGTGTTTCCCGCAGACTTGAACGCGTGTCCAAGGCAGAGCATCAGTATCGCGTGAGCGTCAGAGGAAACATCACCAGAGCGCTGACGTCACTGGATCTCACCACCGTCAGTGACATCCAGCAGACATCAGCGGCGCTGGCGCAGTGCACGGTGAGACCAGACACCCTCGTGCACTCAGCAGTGCAGCCTGAATCATGAAGAAGACATGACCGCTCACAGAGAGGAAGTTAATAAAGGCTTTCTTGTTTGTTTGCAGGCTGTGAGTCAAGAGTTCGTGTGTGAAGAGTGTCAGAACAGCACTCTGGACAAACTGGAGTCGATGTTAGAGATCCTGCAGACAGACACCAAACAGGGCACAGTCACCCCGACCGAGATAGCAGACAACATCCTCAATATCATGGGTAACACACACACACACATGCACGCACGCACGCACCCACGCACGCTCGCACACTCACACACGCACACGTTAGCACACACACTCACTCATGCACGCACGCTCGCACACACACACTCACTCACGCTCGCACACACACACTCACACACACTCATTCACGCACGCACGTTCGCACACACACTCACTCACGCTCGCACACACACACTCACACACACTCATTCACGCACGCACGCACGCACCCACACTCACAAATGCTCGCACTGACACACACACACATGCACGCACACTCGCACACGCGCACACACACACACACACACACTCACTCATGCTCGCACACACTCACTCACACACACTCATTCACGCACGCACGTTTGCACACACACTCACTGACGCACGCACGCACGCACCCACACACTCACTCATGCTCGCACACACTCACTCACACACACTCATTCACGCACGCACGCTCGCACACACGCACACACACACACACACTCACTCACTCACTGTTTCTCAACAGTAACATTTTAATTCATAGACATAATATATTATATTCCATTCAAGGCATTGATTTATTTTAATTTGATGTATCTTCTTTTTGTTTTTCTGAGCAGTGTGATTAATTACAATTAATTCTGTTGATTTATCAACATGCAACAGATTTTTTTATGTTTTTTTTAATATTTTTATTGACAGCCAAATTAAATAAAAATCGAACCAGTCTTGTGGCACTTCACTCCTCTATTTGGTCTTTCACGGAGTCTTTTCTCCCGTCTCTGCTGGTTTTCAGGATTAATCCAGTCAGTGAATCTGTGTCCCCCTCAGGTGACCTGATCCAGCAGGTGAGTCAGGCTGCGTCCTCTCCACCCGCGGGGGCCGAGGACTACGACGGGCTCTCCCAGCCGCCTCTGCTTCTGTTAGAGGAGCAGCAGCATCACCCGCTGCGGGTCGCGGCTAAAGCCTACAGCCTGTCCTCCGTCCTCATGCGAATCCTCATGCTGGGCCGCGTCCTGAACGAGGAGCCGCTGATCCTCCGCGCGTCCCAGATCGCAGTCGCCGGCAAACGTGCCGACCCTCAGAGCCTGCTCTGCTACGGCGAGAGCGACGCCCCTGAGTGCCAGCGTTTCTCCATCCCGCGAGCGTTCAACAGCAGTCTGGGGCGGGCAGCAGGGGGCGCTCTGGCACCCAACAGCGAGGACGGCGTCGTGCAGCTGCTGTTCCAAGTCGAGTCCAATCCGTTTCCATTCAACTATGTCGCCAACTACACCGTGTCGACGGAGGTGGCGTCCATGGAGTTTCGCACAGTGAACGGGACACAGATTCCCATCTCGGATCTGGATGAAAGCCATGCCATAACAGTTGCCGTTAATAACGTGGGCTTGGCTGGGCTGGACGGTAACAGATTGGAGGCGGGAGCCGAGAACATCAGCCGCTGCGGTTCAATCATCGTGAGGGTGAGCACGGGGAACACCAACAGACAAGCGGGAGTCTACGTCCAACTCAACTTCACCGTACTGGATGGTAAGACACCCAACACAAGGGGGAGCCACTAAAAAAAAAAAAAAAAAAAAGAATTTGACAGCAACTTTGCCAAAAACTAAAAAAAAAAAAAAAAAACTAGACTAATTTATACTGTACAAGAAATTTCTTATAAATTATTGTGTTGTTAAGATAATATTGTTTTTTGCAATTAAAAATAATTGGCTTTTATAGGGTAAAAAAAAGTGTTCAAATATTGTATGAAAATATTACTTCGTAAATTAGAAATATGTAAATTAAAAAAGCAAACGTGAGTAATAAAAAGAAAAACTAAAAAAATTATATTATTAAAAAAAATATGATAAAAAATTTTTTCTACAGAATTGTAGACTATTTTTTTCTCCTTCTGTTAAAAACTAGTGCTATGATAAAATGATCACAAATAATCTTATGATATGTGATACGTATTTAGAAAGCTGAATTTTCATCATTTCATGGTATTTGATTAATTTAAAGACATTAAATTGGCACAGTGTTATTTTATTATTATTTATATATTATTATTATTATTATAGCGTTTTTTAATATTTAGAATTATTTTTTATGACAGTTTAAATTTGAGGGTATTTTGTTTTAATGTTTTTGTAATATTTATTAGTGTTTAGCTTGAATTTGTTTCAATTTGAGTAATTTTTTAAATAAAATAAAAAGTTTATTTCTATCAACTTTATCTCTCCCTGCTGGAGTGGAAATAGTATTTTCAGGGAAATTCATCCTCCTCTTGAGTGTTTCTAGTTTTTATTGACCTCTTAACACCCATTTATTTTCATCCCTTTGTCCTCAGATTCTCCAGAACAGTGGGAATTGGATCCATTCATCACAGCGTATCTGCACACCTCCGAACGGCCCAATGAATACAACAGCACTGACAGGAAACGCATCACACTCAATATGACTCGGGGGCGGGACCTAGACCACAGACTCTACACTTTCTTCCTGTCTCCGAAGTAAGAGGCGTCATAAAGTAAACTCACTGATGTATATGGTTGAATAATACTGGAAGAGCCTGCCTGATATGAAACTAAATTATTCATTTAGTCAGTTTTGTTTTTGAATGTCAGCCAATAAAATAAAAGCATGTGCCGTTATGCACTAATACACAAACAATCGTTTATTATTCTGATTTCCGTTCTCGGTGTCAGGTGGTATGACACGACGCGTGATCACTTCATAAACGTGTCGAGGGGCTGCGGCGCAGACGACCCGGATCTGATCCGTCTGGAGGTGTCCGTCTTCACCTCGCTGTGTCAGTATTTCAGCGAGAGCACCAATCAGTGGCGGACGGACGGCATGGATCCGCTTCCCGAGACCAGCGTGAGCCGAGCCGTGTGTCGCACGCATCATCTGACCGCCTTCGCCGCGAGTCTGTTCGTCCCCATCGACGCCGTCTCCTTCATCATTCCTGTGAGTACTACAGCTCAACGCTTTCACAATACTATTAATAATCATTTTTTAATTCTGTACAGACATTGTAGTAAAGATTCTTAAAATAGTTTAAAATATATTTCATTAGTTTGTTTTATATACATATAATTTTACATGAACATTTATATTTTTATAACATTATATTTGGATTATTAAGTAATAAATTAGTAACTAGGAATTTTTTTAAGTTTAATATATTTATCAAATGTACATTTTAAATTCATTTTTATTAATTTTATATCGTTTAACTATATTATATTACATTATATATTTTGTATATATTTTTTTAAATCAACCTTATATCAATATATAATTTTTATTTATTTATTCATGTTTATATTTCTGGTTTTATCAAGTTTAATATATACTAAACAGAGTATTCATTTTAAATTATTAATGTTAAATTATTATTTTACCAATTTCATGTACTTTCATTTTCAAAAACTTTTCATAAATCAAATATATAATTTTTTTTTAAATTAAAAAATAATAATAATAAATAAATAAAAATATTATATATATATAAATATTTAAAAATGTATTTCTTTTTTCAGTAAAATCATATTTTTTTTACTTTAATATTTTTTTCTTTCCGGACAAGTTATATACACACACAAACACACACGCACACACACATGCACTGTATGTATTCTATTCTGTTAATAGCATGGCTAGTTGTAATGCAGTGTGTTGTGTCAGGAGCGTGCGGTGGCTCGTAGTCTGGTGGTGGTGCTGGTGTGTGTGGTGGGACTGCTGTGTTACGCTGTGGCCAGTGCTATACTGCACAAGCTGGATCAGATGGACCTGAGACGGGCCTCTGTCATCCCGCTGTGTGGGAAAGACGGTCTGTACAAGTACGAGATCCAGGTGAAGACCGGCTGGGCTTACGGAGCAGGTGAGATCCGGATGTCTGACAGATGGTCGGTAGGTTAGGAAAGACTGAAAGAAACTGTCGAAACTGATCGACGTGTTAAAGTGACCAAATACGGTACTTATTGCGGTAGTGTAGTTCACACAGAAGTCACGTTAAAACAATGCAGCTAAACACCACAAATTCACACGACCAACCTGAACTCCAGTGAAATCAGCGTGGGGTGAAATAAACATATTTGTTATTATTCATATATTTTGATTGATTTTTAATTTTGTATTTTCAATTTATTTTTGAAGTTTTTGTAATTTTGTTGTGTGTTTTTGTCATTTTTATATGTCTTTTTAGTTTTTATTAATTTTATTCAATTTAGATTTAGAAAGTTATCATTTTTTTTCAATTAATGTAAACTTTCTTTCAAGTAACAGTTTTTTTAGGTTGTTTTTTGTGTGTTATTTTATTTTATTAATGGAGATACTATTATAGTTGTATTTATATATATGTATTTATATATATAAATGTTAAATACAAAAATAAATGTTATATATACTGTATATATATATATATATATATATATATATATATATATATATATAATTTATTTTTGTATTTAACATTTTAGTTTTAATTTTAGTTAATATATTACTAATTGCCTTGTCTTTTTTTATTTCTATTTAATTTGTATACATTTTCATTTAATTTTTATTTATTTACTTTTATAAAAAACATTTATTAAGCTATTTTAGTGCGTTAAACTATATTAAAATGAGAAATCTTGCTTTGGCCACTAACTGAAATAATACTGTTTTACTTGATTTATGCTCCCTTTATTTTCAGGTATTTTTATACGTACATTTTTATGGTCTTAGTTAACTGTAAAAACACTGCCGATGTCAGAGGCTGGATTGTTTCCTGTCAGTCTCAATGGATTAATTTTCATCTATTGTATGCATCAGACAAAGAATCTTTCCCATAATCGTGTGAGGTTCACTCCGGCATCTTTCTCTCCGCTGCAGGAACCACGGCTCACGTGGGCATCAGTCTCCACGGCAGTGAGAGCCGCAGTGGACACAGACACCTGGACAGCGTCGGTGCGTTCACCCGAAACAGCCTGGACATCTTCCACATGGCCTCCGACACCAGTCTGGGCAGCGTGCTCAAGATCCGCGTGTGGCACGACAACAAAGGTACCCGAACACATCTGACTTTAACAGCACTAGCAGTGCGGAGCGGGGCAGATCAGTGAGGATGAACCCGTCTGTCTCTGTCTGTCAGGGCTGTCTCCTGCATGGCTGCTCCAGTACGTCCTGGTGAAGGACCTGCAGACGGGAAGCAGTTATTTCTTCCTGGTCGAGGAATGGCTCTCGGTCGACAACGAGAAGACGGACGGCAGAGTGGAGATAGAGGTGGAAGCCTCAGGTAAAGCCCCGCCTCCTCTGACAGAGGAACTGTGTTGTGATTGGTTGGTCCTGGAATTAGATGCAGAAAAGAATAAGAGCAAAGAACATCTCATAGTGCTTAAAGAAGTAGAAATTAAGTTATTTTAATATATATATTATTGTGTGTGTGTTGGAATTATAGTTAATTAATAGAAAAATATAAATATATAAATACATAATTTCTATATAAGAAAATGTCAAATGGGTTTTAGGATACATATACTTTATTTATATAATTATATTTTATATTTAGATTTGTTTTTACTATATATATATATATATATATATATATATATATATATATATATATATATATATATATATAAAAAAAATAAGAAATAAGAAGTATAATACAATTTAAATATTAAATATTGATCACATTAGCTTTAGGTTATAATTTTTTTGATGATTTAAATTATAGCTTTGTATTTGTAATAATTAGTAAACAATAAATGTCTTTTTTTATTTTATTTGAATAAAATGGAATGGGTTGGTGCAAATTTAAACATAATTCTTAATCTATTTGTGTGCATTATTTGTAATGTGTTACACCCAACACTGCTCAGTCAGAGAGGACTGTTAGAGAGCTAGTTAGTATCCCAGTTAACCGCCCGGTTAGTACATTAACACATGACTAACTGCGCGCTTCCTGTTGTGTGACCTGTGTTTCCTGTGTGCAGAGGAGGCGGAGCTGCGTGACTGGCCGCGGCTGCTGTCCTGGGAGCTGCAGAGGGCCGTGTGTGAGAGTCACGTGTGGGTGTCTCTGTGGGAGCGTCCCGCGCGGAGCCCGTTCACACGGCTGCAGAGGATCACCTGCTGCGCTCTGCTCATGCAGCTCTGCATGCTGGCCAACGCCGTGTGGTACGGTACGGTCTCGTACGGCAACAGGTGACAGCAGCAGCACCAATCCTGAGCTCTCACGTTCTGACAGACAGTATGATCATGAGTGATTGTGTGCTTGTGTGCTTCAGCTCTACGCCGGTGTCTGCTCTGGTCTCTGTGAACGTGGAGACCCTGTGGGCGGGGCTTGTGAGCTGTCTGCTGGTCTATCCGGTCTACCTGATCGTGTTCTTTCTGTTCAGACTGAGCCGCAGTAAGGTGAGACACACACACACACACACACTCATCTGTAAACACATGACCGCAGCGGTGTGGTAAATGAAAGAGCTGTGTCTCTGTTGATGACGCTCAGGTCTCCGTGGAGCAGCTTCCTCCTCAGGTGGACCAGGAGTCTCTGGAGATCGATGACTTCCTGGATAACTCACTGACAGGAAGCTCTTTTCTGATGATGAATGGAATTCCTGGAGAGGTACAGTACGTTCAAATTGGGTTGAGAAGTACATCACTGTGAAACAGAAACCACTAACTAACTAACTAACTAACTAACTAACTAACTGTTATTTGTTTATATTAAAATTAATTTTATTTTTGTTTTTGTTTATTTCTAAGTTATTTTATATTTTAATTGTTTGTGCTTTGATTTATTAGTTTATAAGTAGATTTATATTTGTTCTTTTATAGATTCATTTTTATTTATTTTTACTTTATATAAAGTATTTTTATATTTCTTAATTAATTAATTGTATTTATTTATATTTGTTTTATTTTTTTTTTACATTTATATTTATATCTGTTTATTCATTTATGAATATATATTTTTTCTTAATCTTTTTGTTTTTATTTATTTTTTATAAAAAGTTTTTTTTATAATTTTAGATATAATATATATATATATATATATATATATATATATTTCAGTTTCTCTTTCTCTTCTTTTCACCTCTTCTAAATTGTTTAGTAATCTAGTTCTTTACTAAACCCTGGCATTGTGCACTATGAATATAGTTAATATAAGTTATTTTGGACAGAAGTGCTAAATAAATAAATGTGTGTGTGTGTGTGTGTGTGTATACATTTTCCATTACACTGATTAATTTCATTAGACTCTCATTGTAGTACATGATTCTGTTTTGGATTGTTAATTTAAACAGCATGAATTAAAAGCAGCACAAAATGACGATAATGTATACATAAATAAAAGGTTTTGACGGCCTCTGTGAGTTTGAGGCTGAGCACTGCAGTATATAACAGTTTCTGCCAAAGACTTTGATGCCAGTGTATCTGTCTTTCAAATACAATATATGTATTTTTATTAATTCTGACAGAGACCCAGATGTGTTTCTCTCGTACCTTTCATGAGGTGCAAATTGAAACGCCTTTACCGAATACTTTGTTTGCATGTTCCAGTTGATGCACAGAAACACAAAGGCCGAGAGAAACCTTCAGGAAGACCTTCCTCTCATTATGTTTCTCAAAGTCACAGCTGATTAGTTTCCATATTTCTGTGCTGCGGCAGGAGGACAAACTAAATAAAGTGGGCTGAACATGAATGTCTCAGTCTTAAAAGGTGCTTTTGTCGTCTTCATATCATGGAAATGTGCTGCAGTTGAGTCTGTCAGAGCCGTCAGCGCATGTGACATTTCCAGGCCGCTCTTTATTAAAATGCAAAACCTGTGAGGTACAAAACTGAGACAAGAAGCTTCATTTAGATTCCAGTCGTGAAATGTGAGGCGAGCGAATGTGAAGCACATCAGCATGAGCTGATATATATTTCTATATATATATGTGGCAGGAAACACGTATCCTGAGATGAACTGAGTGAATTGTGTTCCTGCAGAGGAATGAGTTCTCTCTCTCTCTCTCTCTCTCTCTCTATGTCTCTCTCTCTCTCTCTCACTGCAGACGTGCTCAGAGGAGACCAACATTGACCTCCCCACGCCGTCCACTAAGAGGTAAGCAGAGGCTACTTAGAGACTCGCTAAAACACCTCATTAAAGAGGGACCTTAAAATCCAACACACATCCATAATTTAATGCAAGAGTGAATAACTAGCCTGAGTGAGAATGAACAAATGACTAAACGAGTCAATCGGTGTTGTTACTGTTACCTAAACTATTCAAACTTGTTTCCATTAATTTAAATAAAGCTGAATGAGTGAACATGAACGAATCAGAGCGAATGAGTCAGTGACTAAGTGAGTGATTCAAACATGTAATGAATTGGGCATGAAGTGAATCAAAGAATCAGTGAATGACTGGGTTAGTGAGTGAATTAACTGAACGCAAGTGAATAAGCGTCAAGAAATGAATGAACAAGTGATTATGAATGAGCCAGAGTCAATGAGTTAGCTAGTAAACGACTGAATGAAAGAATGATTCAGAAAGTGAATCAAAGAATCAATGATTGACCGATCAAAGTGAGTGTGAATCAATCAGATTAAATGAATCAGTGAGTGACTGGATTGAGCACAGGTCAGTGAAAGAGTCGGGGAACGAGTGAATGATTGAATGGGAGTGAATCAGTGAGCGAATCAGACTCAATCTCTGCTGTAGTCTTCAGAGGTGGAGCATTCCTGACTGTGATTGGCCGGATGTGTTGACCGACCCGTCTGTGGAGATGGGGCCGGTGTTCCCGCCTCGGCTCAAGAGAGGTCAGGGCAGCAGACATCTGGGTGTGGACATTCCCTTCAGTCCCGACGAGGAGGACACCGTCTGTGACAGGAACAAATACTTCTCCTCCTCAGGTGACACACTTCTCCTGTACAGTACTCAGTGCATGTGACAGACGAGTAGAGCTGGTTGTTGACTGGATGCTGGCTTTGATTGACAGATGAGGATCTAATCAAGCGCATTCTGGTCGATGGACAGCTGCTGTCTCAGACGGACAGTGACATGGGCGATCTGTAAGTCACACCGCAGTTCCTCATCTGTTCTTCAGGGGGTCTGTAGAGCCTTAGAAACTATTCAAATGTCTTCAGTTCATTATCTTGGAAAGGTAAGACAACAAATTGTCTTGAATAGCGCAGAAGAAATCTTGAATGGCATCCGCAGAGGTCTTAAATCTGATGCTTGGAAAACAAGAAAAGTTTCAATAAGTTGAGATTTTTTTTATTAGTCAATGACATGAAATATTTTAAGATGACTAATATGAAGAACATAAAATAATATAAAGAAGATGTGTAAAAGGCTGATTATTATACTGGGTGGAATGAAATGGCATCAGATTCATCCTAAATTTGGAGGTGGTTCTTCAGCGATCAGCTTGTTTTTTGTCTTTCAATTGCATGAAAGCCTGGTAAAAAAAAATCTGTTTGAACACTTTTTTAATAAGAAATACACATCATTCAAAAAGGTTTTTTATGTTTTTGAAGTCTCTTATGGTTGTTTTATTTATTTATTTTTTAATACAGTAAAACCAGTAATATTGTGATTTATTATTATTATTAATTTAAATGATCAGTTACATATGGTGCTCAATTATTAATAATGGTTCTTATATGTTGAAAGTTTTTGTTATTTTTGTAGAAAGTGACACTTTCAGAATTCTTTGATGAATAGAAAGTTCAAAAGCATTTATTTGAACAAGAAATCTTTTATAACATAATGTCTTTACTGTCGATTTTCATCATTTTCACGAGTCCTTGCTGAATGAAAGTTGTTTGTGTTTAGCTCCAGTATATTCGGTGATAAAACAGAGGTGATTCTGCTGCAAAAGATGAATGAACCTGTTCCATGTGCAGCATTTAGACGAGACCCTCCCAAAAATGCCTTTACATCACGCACAGGTACGTGTACACACACACACACACACACACACACTCTTCTAAAACCACTGTACCTCAGGAACAGACACGAACAGCTGAACGTGTGTCTCTCTCTCTCTATACATCTCAGTGGTGACGGATGTGTGTAAGCCCAGGCCGTTTCCTCCTCTGTGTGGATTGGCTGCTCTGTGGGCCAGCTGGGTGGGGCTTGTCCTGTCCAGCAGCCTATCAATGTGGTTGGGGCGGGGCTTCAGCGAGGGCGTGGCTCTGATGTGGTTCATCTCCTTTATCGTCAGTTTCCTGTCGTCATTCCTCCTTCTCGAACCTCTGAAGGTACAATCACATGACCGCGGGTTACACACCTAAACATGAAGCACAACCTCTTAGGATTTTCACACTTTATGAAGCTTGGGGTATAGATCTGTGTTATTGATTTTTGTTTTACATTTTAGTATATTTTTGGTTGGTATGAAAGCTCTTCTTTGAATTCCAGTTGTAAACAGCAAACCTGCTGAAGCTGATCAATGCAGGGGTTTTTTCAGGAGAGATGAATAAATCAAAATGACATTTCAAATAATTAGATTTGAAGTAATGCTCATCATCACTGAAGCTGTCTTTCAAGGTTCAGTGAGCTTTGTATTTTAGTAGTTGTCTTTAAAAGATGTGTAGAAAAATAAATGTTAATAACACAAATAAACACTGGAGTAATGATACTGTGTGAAATTAGTTTGGCTTATTTCTTTCAGGCAAGACTTCGGCAAGCCAAGAGAATCAGTTTTGTCTTGACAGTTTAATGAGTATTAACATTAGCATGTAACAAATTTGGATTGGTTATTATTATTTAACTGAATAATATATTTATTACTTCTAATTAATAAATTATAATGTATTTTAATGAATATTAAATACAAATGAATATTTATTTGTCTAATAATATTTTTAATGTTGCTATTTATAAATATTTACATCTACTCATGTGGACAATAGATAAACACTGAAATAATGATACAATAAGTTTTACTTTTTTTATATTAGTATTATTTTCTAAATAAAGTTATACTATAATGCCTTTTACTTAAATATATATATATATATATAATTTTTTTTTAATAAACTGATTATTTATAATGCATCGTTAAGTTGAATCAATATTATTATTATTGACATTAATAATAAATATGAATCTTGATCATATATATGTACATTATATATGTAAGTTGTCGTGGAAAAGGGAAGATGAAGATCAAGAGTGAAAAAGACTTGTGTCCAGATGTGTTGGCTGATTGTGTGTGTGTGTGTTCAGGTGCTGTTGGAGAGTGTGTATTTCTCTCTGCTCGTGGGTCGTCTGAGAGCTGAGGAGCAGGATGTTCTGGTGGACTGTCCGCGTGTGGAGAGAGTGGTTCAGCGGATCCAGCGTGTCAGGCCTCCGCAGGGGTTCGCTCTCTCACAGGCCCGAGAGGAGGCGCGCAAGGTCCGCCTGCTGCACACCATGCTGAAGGTACGACTCTCACAGCGCTGGGACGTCTGACTCCTTTCAGTCAGCAGTGAATTACAAACGTAGATTATCAGTCGGTCAAAGTGCATTAGTTTTCCTAGAAGTCCTTTGTTAGCTTTGACACCAGCATTAGCCCATGTTATAAAACCATGTGAAGTCATCTTAGTCACGCTTGACAGCCGTCATCCTTACTGTGCTGGGATTGCCAGGATGTGATTTGAACCAAAGCACTTGAAGGTAAACTCTGATTGGCTGTCGGACAGGAAAGGGCTTCTCTGAGGGGTGATTGACGTGTGTTCCCCCCCGCGGTGACCGAACAGTGGGTGTCTGAATAATAGATGTGTGTTTTGTGTCGGATCGACAGGGTTTCCTGCTCTACATGCTGTTCCTGCTGGTGGTTTTACTGCTCAACTACTCCGATTCGGCCAAAGACGCTCATCGCCTACAACTTCACACTCGACTGCAGGAGCACTTCCTCACTGAACACTTTAACAACATCAGCAGGTACCCAGCACACACACACACACATGTAGATTTATCTCATTCAGCTTCGCAAACAAATACTGGGGATAGACTAGAGATTGAAGATTGAAGAAGGGTTTTCAACAAAAACTTTATAAAAGTTTAAACTTTGGCAAACCAACATCTTCTGCGGAGTAATAATGTATTTCTTAATTACAATTTATAACAAATTTATATTCATTATTGTCACTATTACTGGTATATAGTGAATATTTGATTATGTATATTCATAAATAAAAAGCATGTCAAATATTAAAAATAATAACTTAATAACTTTAAAATAACAATATTGTATGCACACATGCTTTGGTTACGTCAACACAAAAGTAATTCCAGTGGCGGAAACAAACACATATTTTAAGGACACCATGCACTGCTGATTCCTTCCTAACAGGACTCTTTCCCAGTCTGTCCGTGTTGTGTAGTTTCTCTTTTTCATCGCTTGTTCAGACTCTACGTCTGACAGAAGTGTGTATGCGTGTGCTGATGTATCATATCAGACAGAGGGAGGTGAGCTGACAGTATGTTGACGTAGTGTTTTCGACAGGTGGATGCTGTTTCACACCACGAGCCTCTCTGAGCGTCACAGACTGTTTGATACACACACACACACACACACACACTCACTCACACGTATCTAACTTGTCTGATCTTCTCCCTGCAGACGTGAGGATGTGTGGGCGTGGCTCTCAGACTCCCTGTTACCACGGTTACTGGATGGACCCGCCCTGATGGAGAAGACGGGCAGCCTGCTGATTGGCCGCCCCCGCCTCAGACAGCTGAGAGCTCAGCCAGGTGCTCAACCAGCACATAAACAGTTGATTGACAAAAATAATATACAAATATAATATAATATATGTAATATAAGCGCAGCGCTGCTTTGTTTACTGCTGGGAAACGTTGTATTGCAGCTGTTCCATAAGCGCCACCTGCTGTTAGAGAGTGAAACTTATTCTTTAGTGGTAATTCGTTATATAAATGGCTGTTTAATTAATGGCAGTTTAAGAAGCAAATCAAAAGCAACAGTGTATGATCAAATGCTGAGTTTGTAAGCAGAATGGTGTTGTTTCAGGAAAGCATTATGTACATGAATGGCTTATTTCATGCTTTTATTACCATTATTGGTCGTATGCTCCTGGTTTTGCACAAGGCTGTATAAATAACGTGTGTGATTTCATTCCTGTCATTGAGAGGTCAGCACTCGCAGACGGATGAAATTTTCTTTCACTTTTCCCAGGAACACTGAGAGCGACGAAGAGTGTTAAGCAGCGATAATGTCAGACTGAGACAGAGTATTTCATTTTGACTGATTTGATTTTGATCTCTGATTTTTCATCAAAGACACACATTTATATAAAATGGACGAGTAACAGCTTCAGAATACACTCCAATGACGGACACACTTTGTTATTTGAAATTTTCACTAAGTGTATTCTTAGGAAACGAATGGATGAATTACTCATGACATTTGACCCCCATCTTTCTTGCTGTCTTCCAGAATGCCCCGTCATTGGCTATTTCCCAGCAGCCTCTTGGTTTGGGTGCGTCTCGGCTAGGTGGGCGGAGTCAGCCTCAGGATTGACACAGAACTGGAGTATTAGTACAGCTGAGAGCAGCGGGTAAGACATGCAGGATGCGTTTCGTCTTCTTTCTTGCCAAACTGAAAATCTCGAGTGAAATGTCAATTGTGAGTTGAAGCTTCTGTGGAAACCAGAGGATGAACATTCAGTTCATTCAGCTGGGAATCCAAGTTATTCTGAAGATTGATGAAGCTTTGCCTGACATCACTTTTAAAACAGTTGTCTTGTCATCCAAATTTAGTTTGAGCTCATGGCTTTTTTTGTATTTGGAATACAAGGGTCAGATAAACCTGCTGGATCAGCGTCCGTTCAGTCTGGTTCAGAGACCTCTGCTCTGGAGCCTCGTCCACATGTCAGTGAGATTTTCATGCAGGTCTGATGTGTGTGTGTGTGTGTGTGTGTAGTGTGTGGCACTGGGGGCAGGTGTCTGTCTACAGCAGCACTGGATTCGTGCAGGATCTCAGCAGGAACATGCAGGACTCCAGAGCTCTGATCAAACAACTCAGCACACACCAGTGGCTCGACCCGCTGTGAGTATAACCTCACACACAGACACTGATATATACCAAACAGTGAGGAGATGCTCAACAACAAAAAAAGAAGAAGAAAGAGGAAGTTGTTTTGGGGGAAAGTTGTTTTATTTTGACTATTTATTGCATTCTCATATAAGCTGTATAAATGTTTATAAATATATGAAAAAACAACAACTGAACTGAGCAAAAAATCAGTCGCCACCAGTTATGTAATGTTTACCTAATGAAAATAACTTTTAATGATTTCATAATTGCTAATAACCAGTTGATTTTAAAATGATTTTAATGTAATGTAATTTTGTTTTGTTTTTGTGTATACTTTTTATATTATATTGTATTATATTAGATATGTTTCCTTGTTTAGGCATGTCATAATTCAATGCTTTATTTAAATATTTCTTTTGCAATTAAATTATTTGTAAGAAATAAAACAATCTTATCAATTAAATATTTTTTTGATTGCAAAATTTCTATTTTGTAAAACATGTCATATTATTCATGTTTTATTTGCTGATATCTCAATTATTGCATGGCACAAATAATAATACAGTATTTTATATTCCAGTAGAGTAGTTGACCAAAGTGAAATATACAGACCGTCCTCTGATGTTCTGCGTTTGTGTTCAGGACCAGGGCTCTATTCGTGGAGTTTCCTCTCTATAACATCAACACCGATCTGTTGGCCGTCTTCACGTTCCTGCTGGAGTTTCCTGTATCTGAGCATGCTCAGCTGAGTCTGGACCTCAAAACCTGCAGCCTTCACACGCTCAGTCATGGCATGGACCTTCCCCTGTTCCTGACGGTAACCGTCGGCCAATCAAAACACTCTGCTGATCTCATTATGCAATACTTTCTTGCTGTCTGAAAAAAGACAGGGGCTCATTAAGTCCTCTCTTTCTCTCACAGATCCTCCTGCTGGTCTTTGTGATCTTTTTTGCTGTACGTGAGGGCGTGATTGCTTGGAAACAGGGCCGTGGCTATTTCCTGCGTTTGTGGAACATAGCAAGTGTTTGCAGTCTGCTGTTGGCTATTTGTGTCGCCATGCTACACCTGAGTCAATCCGTACTGTCCGCTCACAAATGGTGGTCATATCTACAACAACGGGACGCTTTTACGGACTTCTTTCCTCTAGCTCAACAGAGCCAGGTTCTGACCCAACTCAGTGCGAGTCTGCTCTTCCTGCTGATTCTCAAGGTGAGCGAATGAGAATCAAACCCATAACACTGGTATTGTTAGAAATGCCAATAAAACAGTCTTCCGGGCCTCTGCTTCCCTCACTATGCTTACTAGAACCCTGAGTACCAAATTCCTCAAAGAATCAACAAATGCACAAAAAGCCAAATTAAGCTAAAGCAAAAAAAGAAAAAACTGAATCGCTCCAAAGAAGCGAAGAGAGAGCCAACCATGAGGAACAATGGGAATGAGAAAGAGAACGCCATTGTCGCCATCAATTATCAAGAATCCCCCGTAGACGTCACACAGCTCCAACAAGTTAGAAATTCCTCTAAATGCTAGCTCAAATGTTACACGGACGCAGGTAACACATGCTCTACAGTTTGAGCTACAGAATGCCATGCATTAATAAATTGCATAGCAAAGTCTTTACTAAAACTTTATCCTGTGCTTACACATATGGAATAGTATGAATAGTAATAGTTGACGTTCAGAACTGATAACTAGAAGAATGTACCATTGTGCCCTTGAGCAAGGCACTTAACCTCAGGTTATTCCAGCGGGACTGTCCTGCTAATTAGTTTTTCCTGGACAACTAATTGAAAGCTACTGTATGTAGACACACATCTGCAATGTTATAACTTCCCACTTCAAGTTATTCTTCTATACACAACAGGCCAGACATCACTAAAAATTTTAAGATTCCATATTTAATATTGACAGCTAGTGGTCCAGTCCAAATTCAGAATATTGGAGAGTTGTTGTTTGTCCTGCTGCCTCCTATTCAGACTCAATGCTCATGTAGGTTGCCAGATTGAGCACACGCAAGAGGAACGAGTGCAATCAACAATGGAAGGTGACGAGCCTCACACTATAAGCTTATATGAGTTTATTTATATGCATTTTAAAATGCCTCTATTCATAGAGCTTTCAGATGGATGCTAATGCTTTTTAGGTTGGGTAGAATCTGCCATTCCTGACCCAG
Organism: Carassius auratus; assembly: GCF_003368295.1. NCBI lineage: Eukaryota > Metazoa > Chordata > Actinopteri > Cypriniformes > Cyprinidae > Carassius > Carassius auratus. The sequence goes on from NC_039243.1 coordinate 8,815,032, forward strand.
CTGTTTGCTGGTTTCCATGGCTGCAGTACACTGTTTTCCACTAACTGTCTACCCAGCATCTCAAAATACTATTGGGTATATTGGCAGTGGAATCACAAAGACCAAAACAAAAACAGACATGCCAACACGGAATGCACACAAAGTAGAATAACTGGCTGTGGCATTGTTTTTCGGAGAAACAAGTTTTTAAACTTAGCATGTTTCCTAAATTTCTGCAAACATAGTACAGTCAAAAAATTACAGACAGCACCTTTAATTGGCCAATAATTAATGGTATGAATATACAAACTGGCGAGGCATTATTTATCACCCTCTTCATTTCTCTCTTTTTAGGCATCACACCAGCTGCGTTTCATGAGAGAATGGGGGGTTTTCGGGAGAACGCTAAGGAGATCTTTCTGGGAGCTGCTTACAGTTGCTGTCACTCTACTTGTGTTCCTGTTGGCATACTCGCACACCGGACACCTGGTAAGGACACACACACAAACACACACTGACGCACACCATCTGCAATATGATTTAAACTACTTGCGCTCATAATTCCTTGGTAAACTCAAACCTGTCAGTGTTTTATTTGGAAATTAATAACGCATTTCATGATGACTGGTGACTTACGAGCATCAGCACATTTCCTACTAATGCAGAGGAAACTAGTATAATTAAAGACATTTATTAGATGCATAAAGGACATGAGTTTATAAAAGCAGTACATCACCTTGACACCAGTCTGTGATTTATCTGAACTGAATGTTTGATTAAAACTGTGCATTTAGCAGTGCACAAGGACCTTGATTCTACCTGAATTATACATTTCCTACAGAGGGAGGTAAAACTTGATATGCTGAAGTGACCTTCTGTAAACCTATAGAGATTTGTGGTGTGCTTTTTTGACTTGGGCCAGTAAGCTACCATCACTTTAGGAACCACACCTTAGCAACCACATAACAGTGCCTTAGCTTCTTCTTAATAATACTCTGGCAACCACTCAAGTATTGTGGGTTCACTTGTCTATACCCATGTGCACATTAGCATATGCATATTCCTGTTTGGATCTGAACAGACCACCCTTTCCTCCTTTGTGAATTATTAAATACACATTCCAAGGAGTTATAGGTTGTTTACCTAAAGTGCAAAATGATGAAGATGTAAGAGAAAATTATGTCCCTCACTCCCCTAGAATACTTTATGGGTCAGTTATGAGCCATTAGTGGACATGTTATATCCATTAAAAGCAATCTGTTCTGATCAATAACTTTAATACTTATTTTTTGGATTTAGACCAGAACCATATTTATAAAAAGTTTTGCAAAATCTTAAAACAAGCACTGTCTCTTTTCCCCCTCTAGCTTTTCCACTCTGTCATGGAGGGCTATGGAACTGTTAGCTCTACTTGCTTGAAGTTACTAGGCTCTAGTGGGCGTGGCTTGTTGTCATGGCGACCAGACAGTGGCTCCTCCACGTGTTCTGCTTCCTGTTTCGTCTTCCACATTAGCTTCACTCTCCTCCGACTTGTTTTGCTGTGGCTTTTGATCTCGGCATTGCTAAGGAACTATCATCGGGCAAGGGCAGAGCTGTACCGGCCAGCCGTTGACCTGCAGGACTATGAAATGGTGGAATTGTTCCTGAGACGCCTGAAAATGTGGATGGGGCTCAGCCGTGCTAAAGAGGTGTGTGCACTACCATAATACCAGAAATTCCCTGCTGTTTTATACAATATAAGTTTTGACGAATGTAGCATGCCTTGAATTAGGTCTTCTTGCAAGTATCTTATGTGTAATGAACTCCACATAGGTTCACAGAATAACAAACTTGACCGAACATAACCAAACAATTTTCCCTTCTGTAGATTGGTAGTACATTAGTAGATGCTTCTACTCCTAAGCAAGATTCCCCTTGAAACACAGATTCTTGATAAAGTGGGGTCATAGTTACTGTGGTTGTGGCATAGGGGTTAAACCTCAGGTTATGTAGATAATTGCTGGTCAAGCCCTCCAAAGAAAGAGCCATGAACTGTTAACATTATGATCTTGAGAGCACCTTACCCCGGGTTACTCTCTGGGGATCGTCTTTGTAAAAGTTTCCAGTAAGTTTCTTTGGATAAATAACTACTTGCTTCTTACCAAGTCTCTAGTATGCTGAGTCACCAGTCCTCCAGACTGAACTTTAATCCCATACCTTTTCTGTTTGCTCTTTAAATTACCACTTGTCTTGACCTTGCATCCCTTTCATTCCCGACAGTTCCGGCACAAGGTGCGATTTGAAGGTATGGATCTCCCTCCTTCACGTTCCTCTTCAACTAGTGACTGCAAGTCCTTGTGTCTTCCTCCTCTGGACACTCCCGAGGCTCCCCCAACCCCTGACAGTGTTGACGGAGGATCTGAGGCCTCCTGGCGGCCCACATCCAGCAGCCCTTGTAGTCTGGCTGAAGCCCCAGGTCTGGGACTAGGCCTCACAGGCCTTGGGGTGATAGTTGGAGGCCAAGGCTGGAAAGAGAGAGCAGAGATGGAGGCAACACTCCGCAGAATTCTCCCAGCTTTCGATGCTTTGCTTCTGCAGCTGGACCGGGTCACCCATACCACAGAGGAACTGTATCGAACAGAGTGCCACCTAGAGAGACTGGTGAGGAAGAGTAGACGAGGCAGAGGGGTGCGCCGCCACAGAAGTCTGGAGTCTGCAGGACAGAAGAGACATAGAAACAAGGGGACAGACAGGAGCACACTAGTGGCTGAGAGCAGTAAATATCCCCAGAAAACTGAAATAAGTGCATCTGTATCTGAGAGAAATCTTCATAAGAGAGATCGAAGATCGAGGAAAGACACGTTCCCACAAACCACAAGTGCTCTGCCCACAAGCATCAATAAGGTGGACTCGAGTCCCAACAGGACTGATAGTCTCCAAAAGGGTCAAGAAACCCCTGGTACTGTGGTGACAGATGTCGGCATGACTGAGAAAAACCCTCACAAGGTGGATTCAGGTCCCTTCAAAGCAAATCCACCTGAGGGGAACAGCGGTCCACCCAGAGACCAAAAGGCTGAAAAAGCTTCTCATAAAGTAAAAGGAATCTTCAACAAGGTGGACCCAAATTCACAAAGGGATTCTGAGGTTGCCGGCTGTGCCAGCAAACCTATCCCTACCCCTTTTCTCACTCCAGCATCTGCTTCCTCAGCTGCTCCTGTTTTTGCCATAAGTACCCCTGTACCAATCCCTCGCTCCCAAGGATGGATTCCTCCCAGCGAGAACCTTCCCTCTAGTGTATTCCGGCACCCTGCACACACTACTACGAATCCCACCCGCAAACGCAAGCACAAACCTCCCCCACTTAAAAATAAGGTGCACCCCAACACAGACAGACCTATCTCAGGACACCCCAAACCTTGAGAACCCAAGGTTCCAACAGTCGGTACACAAGTAAAAGGCAGGAATTTTGTAATTGAGTCTTAGGCTTAGGAAGCTCAAGGGTTACAGCTTTTCATAAAGAAAGGAGGACCTGGTGACAGCAGGTTTTGTAACCAGTCCTTCAAGAAGAGCAAAAGCAATACTAGTTGCATAAAACCAGATAATACACCTCAGCCTTAAGTTCCAACCCACTTCTTTAAATTGGTAACGCCTTACTAGAAGTCTCAAAGTGGAAATTGGGTGCAGGTCACCATGGTTTCTACAATTATCAAGAAGTTCCACTTGATGCAAGATGCCCTTTTTCTTCCCCTCTCGCAGTGACCTCAAGTCCAACCTCTTGACCCTGGTGGTCAACTGGGTTGAAACCGACAAGAGCACATCTTGTGCTGTCACAGTACAGAACAAACTCTTGAAAGAGAAAATGAAGGACTACAACAGCATGCCTGTTGATGCAGGATGGCTAAAGCTTGACGGTATTTGTTGTACAATGTTTTAGTTTGTTTGATCAATCGTGTTCTTTCTTTTTTTTTTGTATTGTTGTTGAAGGAAGCTATATTAAGGTCATGGGTGTATGTATTGCCCATCGATGCAGAATAGGCTCAGCTTATTCAAAAAGGGCTCACACTGACAAACTTGCACACATACAGACATAAAAACACACCTAGACATGCAGGTAAATATTTGATGCCATTCCATAAATATTGATCTATGCTTTGAGGTACTTATGCATAATTCATGCTTCTTAATATAATGGCATATTGCGAAAAATAGACACAAAAACATATCAGAAAATATATGGACTTGCATGATTTACTCACCTACATTTGTGCACTCACACTAACATACTTCTGAAGAGGCCATCAGGGTGCTAAACAACTAGTAATCCTCAGGATTTCAAATATATTTCTCTGACATAATTGCATGTTAGATCCATTCAGATGTTTCTCAGACCAAAACAGACCAGAGGGCAAATGAGAGGATACCATTAGAGTGAAAACTGAGAGAAAGGGAAGTGTGTCAGAAAGTGTGGACTTAAAGGGAGACAAAAAAATGGTAGTAGGACATGAAATGTTAGGTGAATTAAGGAAAATGTAGAGAAATCATTAAAACAAAGGTATGTCCCTCATTCAAGCACAAGTCACAGAATTCTCTGTATGGGAATACGTTATTCCAGCAGATAAAAACTATGTTCCATACAGTGTTATTATTATTAAGTAGATTGTTAATGAATGAAAAACCAGCTTATGATAAATTGAAGTATTTTTTGTTGCTGCCTTCTATGATATTTTGAGTCTAATTTAAAAAGCACTTTGTATTGATGTTATAATATGAATGATCGTGATGGCATCAGTGTGATTTAGTTTGAATGTGTTATGAAAAATGTTTTGCAGAAATTATAAAATAAGCTTGGTGCGAACAGAAGAGACAGTTATGACAGCATTACTCTCCATACAACTTTACCAAAGCTTGCTACTCAAGTAAGATTAACTTAAGTTTCTTTTGAACATAGCACTTTATTTCAATGTCAAGCTTTAGTGCTTTGCCATATTTAAACTAGTATGTAATATTTCTATACATATGGCTATCCAGAACTATTCTCTTTAAGTATTATACATGAGCTGCGTCAGGATAGTAATAATCATTAATTTTCCTGTATTTGTTTCTACAGTGTGTTGATTTAATGTCTCTTGTGAAGTACTTAATTGTTGTTTACCGTGATGATGCTCAGGGACCCTCTTTTTTTAAAACCCAAACCAGGATTTGATTTTCTTTGCTTGTTGTTGTTTTTTCCACTTAAATCAATATCTATTAAGGTCTCGTATAATGAAATTTAGAGTATTTGAGAGTGATTTGATGATTAGGTTATGCGTAAGCACTCAAAAATGTCCACTACAGGGAGTTTTGATTCTGTCACAGGTCACTTCCACTACAGTAACGTTCTTATTCAGGCCATTCCAGATGAGTTTTTGAAAGGTCATGTTTATCTGTACATATTGGTGTGCCCTGATGTAAATATTGTTTTCGAGTTTGATTGCATTGTTTTAATCTTGTTTGCCTTAACTGCACTGAGCAGAAATATTTTTTCATTTTCAGTTCACAAAATGGATCGCAGTATGCACACACATTTCACAAATGCTTTGCTGCATATTACATTTCTCCCTGGCACTGGCCATAGGAGAAAAAAAAATTATATAAGACCCAAAAAGTATGAAAGCATTACTGTTTTTTTTTTTTTTTTTTTGTAACATTTTCAACAGAACTACACACAGCACAAGCAGTCATTTTAAAATATGGCTTTTTAGTAGTTCTTTGCAGGATAGTACTGCTGCTGAAATATTTCATACTTTTAGTCAGGAAAAATAAAAATAAAAATCATGTCGGTCATTTCAAACCAGTCACAAGTGCCAAAACATACTTGCATGCAATAATGTAAAGTCTTACGTATTTTGTATTAAATTCTGAAGGTAATGTGTTGATTGCAGGTTTGCCATTTTGTCTTGTGTTGTACTTGTAACGTTGTAGCACTTAGCTTTACATGCTTTTGCACTTGACAAAGTCAAATAAAGAGTCTGACAGCTGAGAGTCTGTGGTTCTCCTGGGGCTTCAATTCAATTCTCATCTCCACCCAACACTACATCTTTTAGCTTCTAATGTTTAGGTTTATTGTTTGTCTATCCTTGTTGATTTAGTAGTAAATTATGCATTACATACTTTTTAGAGAAAGCAATTAATACTTTCATCTTATTGCACTGTTGAAGTGTTATTATTTTTTAGAGTAACTCACCCAACACTGATGGTGAAGGTTATTTCACATTGTATATAAGGGCTTTTCACATTTGTCACGTGTTCTAAACCGCAATTTTAATTCATGTTTCACATAACAAAGCGGTGTTAGCATGTGTTTTTACCCGGGTTTATTAAAACTTGCTCGGTAGAAGGGCTAGCAGCGAGGAGTTTGTTGAACCAACCGTGTGCGGTTTTGAACTACTATGTGATGACTAGCCTAGCAACACTCGTGTTCACGTGCTTTGGACAGTGAACACCGCGCGTTGTAAAAAAAAATAATAATAAAAAAAAAATAGTTTTTTCAGTGTTTTGAGAAGAAAAATGTCTATTGGTAACAGTGAAAATAGTATATTTCTTACCTTTAAATTACACTGAGGAAAAAGTTTGACAGTACAGTAGGCGAGGGCGCGCAAATGCTAGAGCCCTTAATTGCGTGCTGTGTTCCTCCAATCACTGACATAGCAAATATGCAAATAATAACCTTCATCCGGGCTTTAGGAACAAACAGTGTAAAACGTCAGCTTATGAATAGGATTAATTGTTAACAAAACAAATAAAGGTAAATTATGAGCAGAGTGAAAAATGAAAATAGCCAGTGTTAACTACTTCAAGTCTGAGAAGTCATACATGTATTTTGCTCCATTGTAATGCAATCTAGAGTTTAGAAAGGTGCTACATATAAAAGATAATCAACAGTAAATGCTGACAGTGGTATATAGAGGTTTTAATCAAGAAAGTAGAGTCTGAACAACAGCAGGATTTGCACATTTCAGTGTTTTATTTGGTAGCGGAGAGCACACATGCACACTCGTCTGATACAGTCTACTGGAGCTGTTGTTCTGCAAACCTGTTTTACCATTATAACCTCATTAGATAAGAATTAACCATCACACACAAAGAAAACAACAGGAAACAAGCAAAATGATTGGACTGTTTATATTATAGGCCATTTTCATATATTCAGAGAAAAACAATGAGAGTGTGAACAAGTTAGTTCTAGAGAAAGAAATGTGTGGATGAAAATAAGCAGAAACACAAAATCGTGTTAACCGTGTGCAGTTTAGTCGTACTGCTTAAAATGGCACGTGATAATGCCAGTGCGGGCGTTTACATCCATCTTTCAGCAGACGGAGCAGCGCACTGTGAAATTCATTCCTACAATCACAGCATTGAGTGAAGCTGCGTCCCGGCTGAACTGATCTCTTTCTTCCTGTGGCACACTGGGTGGTTCATCAAATTTTACTAACACCAAGCCTCACAGCCCTCAGCTTTCAGGAATGGATTCGTTCATCTGAACTGATGGGAACGCAGCTTCTATTGGTCTCAGTTAAAAACACATCACGGGTCTCTCGCTAGACAAAGTCTGTGAAATCATCGACGGTTGACACCAGCCTCTTCCTCTGGCCGGCATCCTGGTTCAGAGCAGAGCTGGAGGACTGGTGGGCGGGTTTATTCTGCATGGGGGCGTGGCTTTGGGTCAGAGAGATCCCGTGAGTGGGACGGGACTGAATTTCTTCCTGGGCCTGTTGATTAAGAAAACAGAGATATTTATAGTTAACATCCTTCAAGTAATATATATATATATATATATATATATATATATATATATATATATATATATATATATATATATATATATATATATATATATATATTACTTGAAGGATGTTAACTATAAATATCTCTGTTTTCTTATATATATATATATATATATATATATATATATATTTTTTTTTTTTTTTTTCCTAAAAATCTAACAATATTTCTACTATAACTTTTCATCAGTTTACCAAAAAAAAAAAAAATACAAAAATGACAACCTATAATATATATACTGTATATATATGAGCTCTCATACCCGTGTCCTGATCTTCTTGATGTGTCTCAGTCTTGCCAGCCATTTCGAAGCGTAGGCATCTGATGGGTTCGCTCTACACTGATGCACCAGCGATGCCATCTTTACAGGACAAGAGAGCAGATAAAACACTCAGTTAAAAGGATCAAATGCAAGAGTTCATTCTCTAATATCCCTGAGATATGTGAACACCTTCCCAGATCTTGACATAATTTCAAGCTAAATGATTTATCTGTCGGTTGTTGACTGGACTGTGAAAGCTGTGTGCTGTACACTGGAATACACTTTGATCTGCGATAGCAACATGGTGCCAAGATTGAAAATAAATTCCCGAACTAAAGTACTTTCTGTCTCCTAAAGTTCCCTGGTAACCATGGAAACAAGAAGTTAATATAATCCACCCTGAAATAGTCTATGTCCCGGGTGAAACCTGAGTTCTGCGTTTATCCTCCCCTGACCTGCCGGCCATTTTCTGGCGTGTGTTGCTAATTGGAGCCAGAGGCAGTGGGCTGCGCTCTCCTGGAGCCGGCAGTGATTTGGAGGGTCTCGGAGGAAAGCGTGGGTGTGTGACTCATACCAAACAGCCTTATTACATAGTCTCCACTTATCACAGTAGGTGGGAAGAGAACTACTGAAAAAAAAAAAAGATTTATGCTAAACCGACTGCGTGGTGAGAGCAATAGGCACTGAGAGATCTGTATGCGTAAACCCTTTTGTGTTTTTTTGTGTTTTACAGCACTTTTTTAGTGCTTTTTGTTAAGCCAAACATCACACGTTTTGCATCATAAATAAATTATAATAGATTATAGACAGATGATTTGCATGAAAATAGCCAAAAAACACCTTTACATAAAATGCATTAAAATACACTCCAACTAACCAAAGTAATAAAAAAAATTCAACTTCAGTTAAAGTAATGTGATATTTTGGTCAAATAAAAGTCCAAGTATCATGCCAAAAACAGATCTGAGTGAAAGTAAAAAAGAACAACTTTAAATTGTACTTAAGTATTAAAAAAGGAATTTTTTGTTAGAGCATATTAAATATTCTCAATGTGACGTGAATGAATAGTATACGGTGTTGTGCAACAGAAAGGTTATTTTGCAAAGGAAAAACAAAAAACACAAAGAGATCAAATAGAATTTTGGATTTTTTTTACAATGAAATAAAAAATAAAAAGTTAACTGCAACTTTTTCTCAACTGTTTCTTCAAAAAAATTATTGTATTGAGATTTAGATTTAAAAAAAAGTCAGATTTGACTTAAAACAGATTTTTAAGAAAAAGAGACAATCATGTAATGCAAACTCATCGTTCTCATTAAAAAAAGATGAGATGTGAAGTAAGAATTCCAAAAAAAAAGACAGAATTGTGAGATGTGAAGTAAGAATTCCAAAAAAAAAAAAGACGGAATTGGGAGATGTGAAGTAAGAATTCCAAAAAAAAAAGACAGAATTGGGAGATGTGAAGTAAGAATTCCAAAAAAAAGACAGAATTGTGAGATGTGAAGTCAGAATTCCAAAACAAAGACAGAATTGAGAGATGTGAAGTAAGAATTCCAAAAAAAAGACAGAATTGAGAGATGTGAAGTAAGAATTCCAAAAAAAAGACAGAATTGTGAGATGTGAAGTCAGAATTCCAAAAAAAAAAAAAGACGGAATTGGGAGATGTGAAGGAAGAATTCCAAAAAAAAGACAGAATTGTGAGATGTGAAGTCAGAATTCCAAAACAAAGACAGAATTGTGAGATGTGAAGTCAGAATTCCAAAAAAAAAAAGACGGAATTGGGAGATGTGAAGTAAGAATTCCAAAAAAAAAAGACAGAATTGGGAGATGTGAAGTCAGAATTCCAAAAAAAAAAAGACAGAATTGTGAGATGTGAAGTCAGAATTCCAAAACAAAGACAGAATTGTGAGATGTGAAGAATTCCAAAAAAAAAAAAAAAAAGACAGAATTGTGAGATGTGAAGTCAGAATTCCAAAAAAAAGACAGAATTGAGAGATGTGAAGTAAGAATTCCCAAAAAAAAAAAAAAGACAGATTTGTGAGATGAGAAGTCAGAATTCCAAAAAAAAAAAAAAAGACGGAATTGGGAGATGTGAAGTAAGAATTCCAAAAAAAAGACAGAATTGTGAGATGTGAAGTCAGAATTCCAAAACAAAGACAGAATTGTGAGATGTGAAGTCAGAATTCCAAAAAAAAAAGACAGAATTGTGAGATGTGAAGAATTCCAAAAAAAAAGACAGAATTGTGAGATGTGAAGTCAGAATTCCAAAATAAAAGACAGAATTGTGAGATGTGAAGTCAGAATTCCAAAAAAAAGACAGAATTGTGAGATGTGAAGAATTCAAAAAAAAAAAAAGACAGAATTGTGAGATGTGAAGTCAGAATTCCAAAATAAAAGACAGAATTGTGAGATGTGAAGTAAGAATTCCAAAAAAAAAAAAGACGGAATTGGGAGATGTGAAGTAAGAATTCCAAAAAAAAAAAAGACAGATTTGGGAGATGTGAAGTCAGAATTCCAAAAAAAAAAAGACAGAATTGTGAGATGTGAAGTCAGAATTCCAAAACAAAGACAGAATTGTGAGATGTGAAGAATTCCAAAAAAAAAAAAAAGACAGAATTGTGAGATGTGAAGTCAGAATTCCAAAAAAAAAGACAGAATTGAGAGATGTGAAGTAAGAATTCCAAAAAAAAAAAGACAGAATTGTGAGATGTGAAGTCAGAATTCCAAAAAAAAAAAAAAGACGGAATTGGGAGATGTGAAGTAAGAATTCCAAAAAAAAGACAGAATTGTGAGATGTGAAGTCAGAATTCCAAAACAAAGACAGAATTGTGAGATGTGAAGTCAGAATTCCAAAAAAAAGACAGAATTGTGAGATGTGAAGAATTCCAAAAAAAAAAGACAGAATTGTGAGATGTGAAGTCAGAATTCCAAAATAAAAGACAGAATTGTGAGATGTGAAGTCAGAATTCCAAAAAAAAAGACAGAATTGTGAGATGTGAAGAATTCAAAAAAAAAAAAAAGACAGAATTGTGAAATGTGAAGTCAGAATTCCAAAAAAAAAAAAAAAAAAAAGGGACAGAATTGTGAGATGTGAAGTCAGAATTCCAAAAAAAAAAAAGACAGAATTGTGGGATGTGAAGTCAGATTTCCAAAAAAAAAGAGGAGACAATTGTGAGATGTGAAGTCAGAATAAAAAATAAAAAAAAGACAGAATTGTGAGATGTGAAGTCAGAATAAAAAAAATAAAAAGGGACAGAATTGTGAGATGTGAAGTCAGATTTCCAAAAAAAAAGAGGAGACAATTGTGAGATGTGAAGTCAGAATAAAAAATAAAAAAAAGACAGAATTGTGAGATGTGAAGTCAGAATAAAAAAAAATAAAAAGGGACAGAATTGTGAGATGTGAAGTCAGAATTCCAAAAAAAAAAAGACAGAATTGTGGGATGTGAAGTCAGAATTCCAAAAAAAAGAGAAGACAATTGTTAGATGTGAAGTCAGAATAAAATTTTTTAAAAAGACAGAATTGTGAGATGTGAAGTCAGAATAAAAAAATAAAAAAAGACAGAATTGTGAGATGTGAAGTCAGAATTCCAAAAAAAAAAAAAGACAGAATTGTGGGATGTGAAGTCAGAATAAAAAAATAAAAAAAGACAGAATTGAGAGATGTGAAGTCAGAATAAAAAAATAAAAAAAGACAGAATTGTGAGATGTGGTCAGAATTCCAAAAAAAAAAAAAGACAGAATTGTGAGATGTGAAGTCAGAATTCCAAAAAAAACAAAAAGACAGAATTGTGAGATGTGAAGTCAGAATTCCAAAAAAAAAGACAGAATTGTGGGATGTGAAGTCAGAATAAAAAAATAAAAAAAGACAGAATTGAGAGATGCGAAGTCAGAATTCAGTGGTGGGGGGGGGGGTTGTCTAAATCTTAGGATGTTAACTCATTACTGCGAGATATGAACTTGCATACTTCGTTTTTAATCATGTGGTTAAAATAAACTTCCATTTTAAAAAAAGGAGACAAAAGACAAAAAGCATGAAGCTGCTGAGTCTCACATTGGCGTGCAGAGCCATCTGTCTCACGAGCATTGGTAGGTTGCGGTCAGAAACAATCTTTGCCACACTGGTGTCGACCAAACCCTCCAGATCTGAAAGAGAAGAGGAGTTACAGCATCACCCAGCACACATACAGTCTCCTTCAATACACTAATCTGAATGAAAGGCTTATTTCACCTTTCCGGCACTGCAGTGTGACCAGGTTGCTCTCGTAGTCAAGAGGTTTTATAAGCACCTCCACGAAGTTGAACTGACCCTAAATGCATGAGCATAGACACAAAATATCACAATTTAAAAACAGTTCAGAAAGAATATGCCAAAAACAGAAATGGAAACAGACTCTCCTACACACCTTGATGGTGCCGAGTTTGTACTCCTCACCCGAGTCATTGTACACCACCACCACGTAGTCGTTCCCGATGTGGCGTTTCTTATTGCAGCAGCCCTTGTCGCTCTGGCGGTTCGGCATCAGAGTGGCTATATGGAAAATCGCTGCCGAGGAACAAAACGACTGCATTAGTCAGACACTTAAAGTGTCTTCAGACGCATTAATGAGCATCACATCATAATAAATCACATCGCACAAACACTCAAAGCCAACGCTGACTGAAGTGGATAAATAAATGATGTTTCCCATACTTGAGATCCACATAGGAAGTGGTACAGTTTTATAGGAACTTCTTAATAGAAATAAAAAAATAGTTATTAGTAGTAAAAAACAGCTATTAGTAGTAGTAGCAATAAATAATAATAATTAGAATTAATACAATTACAAGGGCTACTTATGACCATTAAGAATAATAATAATAATAATAATAATGTTACTGTTATTATTAATATTATTATTGCTTCTATTATTGTGAAAATAAAACTTCTTTATAAAAATAACATAGTAGAAGTAAAAAATATCCAAATATTCTAAAAATCTATAAATATTCTATTATATTTTTATTAATGTTACACAAAGTCTGACTCAAGAAACAGTATATTCACTTTAGTTAAGAACAATTAATGATAACAATTATTGTTAGTAGCAAGAAAGAATATTAAATAATAATATGTATCATATATGTATTTGTTTTGTGTGTATGTATATTTATCATTTATCTGTTTTTATATAGAATTACTGATTTATTTGTTTTATTTGTAAATTTAATTTATGTTATATTGTTTTACTTTTTTGTATATGTTGGGGTGGGAAGATAATTGTTCTTTCAGAATCTTTGATAAAATTTTATAAAACAAAATTACATATTAAAAAATTAATATTAATAATAATAGTAATAGTAATAATAATGTTTTTTAATTTCTTTATAATATTATCATATATACACAATCTAAATATTATCTACAAAACTAATATCTATTGTTATTGTAATAAGTAACTATAATAGTTTTTTTTTTTTACACTACACTATATCTCAATATGTCTACTGCTGCTAATGACCCCTGACCCTGCATGATGTCATCGTGCCAGCAGTAGGTGAACTCTCCGTCGTCTCCGTGCTGATCCAGTCCTCCCAGGAAGATCTGGTCTGGGTCGCAGTCCTTCAGGTGGATGAGTTTTCCCAGGCCGGTGAGGAACTGAGCGTAGCGGTTGGAGCCGTACTCGTTGGACAGGATCGACACCTCGTTATTAGCCTGATAATAAACAACCATCCGTCACACAGACTTCCTACAACATCTGAAGCAGCAGAATGAATGACTCTACCTGTCCGGCTCCAACAAACACCACACCGATCTTATGAGTGTCGTACGGAGGCATCTGATCCAAGACTTTAACGGCACGATCGATCAGCTGTGAACGCCAGACCACACACCATTAATACAACATCAATCAAGAGGACAATCAAAGTCATTGGGTATCTCCAGGACAGAAAAATATGACTAAGAAATGTAATAAAAATCTAAATTAAAATTATACATTGAAGTCTAATAATTATTTTTATAGATTATATATTTTTTTTAATTTGAATTTGAAAACATATATAAACTATGTATTGTATTTTTTATACACTTTATTTTCAGATTTTCTGTTTTGGCGTTAGTTTATTTTATGTCTTTTTTTGTCTTTTTTTTCAGTTACCTATTTGAATACTTCAACTTAAACTAAACAAAAATGGGAAATGTTGGCTAGCAGCAATAAAAATAAAAAAAAATAATAATAAAAAGATTTTTTTTTTAAAACAACAATAATAATATATATATATATATATATATATATATATATATATATATATATATATATATATATTTTTTTTTTTTTTTTTTTTTTTTTTTTCAGTTAACGTTTGTTTCATTGAGTAATGAGAATGTTTTAGTTTTTAAATAAAAATCTGCCTAAATTAATTATAACAAATACTATTATAATGGATACTTTAAACTATACTGAACATATATTTCAATGTTGCATATTATTATTAAAAACAATTATATATTGTAAAATATTGTTAATAATAAATATTAATATTGTTAATAGTAGCGGCAAAATAAATAATAATAAATAAATTATAATTTGATTTAAAAAGTAATAGGTATTATGTAAGTATACATATTGTTTGTATATATTTGTAGGTATATTACAATTATTTTATTACTATTATTATATTGATAATAACCCTGATCTTATCCCAGTGTTTAAACAAAAATCTGCATAAATTAAATTTTAACAAATACTATAATCATGGATACTTTCAACTGTATTTAAATATACACCATATATAGAGCTTTATAAGTCATAAGAGATCGGCAGTCTCCTCACCTGAGATTTGGGCAGCAGGAGGGGTTTGTTGGCTTCATTGCCAAAGAACGGAGAGTGATAGAGCTGCAGGAAGACGAAGCTGTCGACAGGAAGAAGAGGAGCAAAGGTCAGACTGAACCTCCACGCAAACACAAGTGTGCACTACAGTTAATGCCTTTAAAGTGCGCACAGCTTTCATCTGCCTACACACAACTCACCTCATCACAAGGACAAGATCAACGTTAAAGGTGAAGAAGTTTGGAGAGGATAAGTGTCCTGAAACGCTCTCCAGACCCATTAAACCTCATTAGACATAAAATAAATCTGGCCTTGATAAAATCTAACGGAAAACGTGCTGCACAGCACTGCTAACAATATGAGCAACACACGGTTAGAAGTTAAGATAAACATCACAATACTGATGACTGAGAGATTTAATATTTATGATCGGCCACACGTGGAATCTGTATCAGCAGGACATAACAGTTTTCTATTGGGCTACACACACACACACAAAAAGGTCCATATATTGTTAGCTACATATAATTTCTGCTACATCTTTGTCTTACTACTTTAGATTTTTTTATGCAAACAAAACATTTTTAATCACAGAACTAATTATTACTAGTCAGCTGCTTAAAAAATAAAAATCTATTATTACTACATAATTTTTCTATATTAATTTCATATGTATGTATATATATATATATATATATATATATATATAGAGAGAGAGAGAGAGAGAGAGAGAGAGAGAGAGAGAGAGAGACAGAGAGAAAATGTTTACACAAAACATTTTAAACAACTTAAAGGAAAATATAATTATATAGTATAGCACACTATACAGTACATATATATATATATATGTGTGTGTGTGTGTGTGTGTGTGTGATTAATCTTTTTGATTAATCTGAGCAAAAATGTGTTTTCTTTACCAAGAAAGTGGCAAGATGAAAACCACTATCTTCTGTTTTAAAATTTGACATAGCATCTTTAGGTTATAATAACATTAGAAATGTAAATCCAGGTTTTGATTTTCAAAGTTTTATTATAAAAACTTTTTTTTTTTTAATCCCAAAATGCAATAAATCCATGATACTTTTTTTTTTCCCAAAAAATGCAATTAATCCATTGAATCAATATGAAAGTTAAATGAAACCGCACTTGTTCTCATTCAAGAATTTTGTGTGTGTGTGCAATAAACATTACAGCTACAGTAAAAGGGGAATGCAATAAATAATTGTTCAATTTCTGGTAACTGTTGTCCGTTATATTTTCACAAGTGCATGAGTCACGAGTGTTTTATGACACTTTTTGACTCCCATCCATATCTACCTTTATTGCATGGAAAACATTGCCAGGACACTGATAACGGCTCGTTCCACTAAACTACTTCTTTTACGCCTCTATTCAAACAGCAAGTGTTTTTCGAGTGACGGGGCCCTTCGGTCCTTATTAGGAAGTAATTGTAGCTTCATCCAAACAGACGTGCTTTAAATCGAACACCGATCTACACACAACAGTGTGAAAGGCTCTGCAAACTGATTCAAGGAACGAAAGACAACAGTGTTAGTGCTCTTAGTGCCTGACTGAACCCATTAAACCAGACACGTACAGCTCTGTGACGGAGGAAAGCGCTCTTAGGGGAAACTCGCTAGGTTTCCTGGACTGCTGTCTATAAAAAGCGAGTCTATCGATCGAGCAACTCCAGCACGAACCTCACAAAGACAGATGGGAGTCATTTACAAGTCATTTCAATTCAACTCGAAAAGAGCCTCACTTCACAAAATGAGTGGAGCGAGCGACGGAGGCAGGATGATTTAATGTCAACAGAGGCGACAGATGATGACAGTAATGAAAAAAATGAGGCGTTTCAGCCGTATCATTACTCTCCATAGAATGCTTTGCTTCTCTAGAAAATGAAGCACTTGGTGAGATGGGATCAAATGGATGCTGTTCACAGTCATTACAGGTGCGTTAACGTTTATAACATAACCACAGCCACACTTTCTGCCATCCATTACACAAACGAGCCGGCACTCGCCAGCACAGATCGTAGGGCTGGGCGATAAATATCACATCTCAATATTTAAATACACGTTTACATGAAGGTAATCTCCAGAGCTGCTCTGAGAGTCACTTCTCAATCAACTGTCAAAATAAAAGTCTGGTTTAACTTGAAGAAATTATGACACAAATATTATTATTGCATACTAACATGCAATTCTCAAGCAATAATAATAATATTTTGAAGGAAAATCATACAAAAAAGGATTTATACAGTTTATGCATAAACCTTATACAGTAATTTATAATATATACAGGTAACTATTGCTGTTGTACAGCATGTTAATTGACAAAAAAACTAAAAATGCAATGTTTTGTCGTAAATTATGTTTTCATTTCATTAGACACCTTTTATGATAAATTTGTACTGAATCGTAAAACACAAAATCCAGGAAAAACAAAAGTGGATAACACAGGAATTTCATGGTGCCCTAAATTAAAAGGTTTAATTGTGAACTAATTATGTTAATGAAAAACCTGCTAAAAGTAAGATGCAATCAAGAGTTTCCAAAAGAGCTTGATGCAATGTCAAGCGCTCAACACTTCTTCATCTGAACTAAACTGCATTTCTAGGCACTTCACACAGTGGGAGTAATAGCCAACTGATGAAAACATTAGATCTTCAATTGAATTAAAATTAAATAAATATACAATAAATTAACCTAGTATTACTAGCTTGTCAAATAAATAAAACACTAAAACTGTGGTTTGTAATGTTACAATGTGTTTAGGCACCACATTATAATGGAAAATTTGATTTCATTTAAAGATTATATTTAACAGTGTGATTGAATTATTAGTGTTTTGACTGATACTGATCATTAAAAAATGTACACTGTTCAAAAGTTTGAGATTATTATTTTTTTTTTGCTCACCAAGGCTGCATTTATTTGATAAAAAATCCAGTAAAAACAGTGAAATATTATTACAACTTAAAATAACTACTTTCTATGTGAATATATTGTAAAATGTAATTTATTCCTGTGATCAAAGCTGTATTTCCAGCATCATTCCTCCAGTCTTCAGAGTCACATGATCTTCAGAAATCACTCTAATATACTGATTAGCTTCTCAAGAAATATTTCTGATTAATATCACTGTTGAAAACATCTGGGCTGCTTCAGATTTTTGTGGAAACCTTGAGTCTTTTTCAGGATTCTTTGATAAAGGAATGTTTAAAAGTTCAACATTTATTTGAAATATGAATATTTTGTAAATGCCTTTACAATCACTTTTGATCAATTTAAGTCGGGGGCAGTCGTGGCCTAATGGTTTGCGTTCAGTGAAGCCGCATGAACAACAGATGTTTATAATGTGTTTAAAGGAAGGCAGAATATGAGTGTGTGTTCCTCGTGTTACCTGGGACTGAGTCCTGAGCTCTTCTCTGCGTTGGATGCTCCTCCTCGGTTGTGGTACGAGTCTCGGTCCATCTTCCTCTCCCTGCGGGACGAGGGTGCGGACACTGAGATGGTGTGTCCTCGGGGTCTGTGTCCGGTGGGAGACAGGGGTCCCGGCTGATCCGTGGGAAACTCAAGCCTCATTCTTGAGGTGGAGGACGAGGAGACGGAGACACTAGTGCTGGAGCTGGACGGGACGGCTGATATAACGCTCTCTCCCGCCCAAGTGCTTTCTCCTAAGGCCTCCCTGTCTGAGGAGGCATGGAGCGCCTGGATCCTGGAGCTGAGCACATCTCCGTCAGCCGCGCTCTGAGCTGCAGCTTTAGTGAAGGCCTCGGGGAGCGTCTGGAGCTCCGGGGAGGAGCTGGATTTGTTGAGGGTGGTGCCATGTGCGAAATGAAGGTCTGACTCGTTGGAGAGGGCCGGCGGAGGCGGATCGATGGGGATAGCGCCTTCACTGACCTCCTCCAGGGTGGACTTCTCATCGTCCTCGCTAGATGTTGAGGAGGACTTGAGCAGAGAAGACACATGAATCAGTCAAAACTACTGGCTGATTAATCTGCCTGTGAGATATTAGTCTACCACTACCAGTGTTCAGAAGTACATCAGCTAATAATAATCAATTATTGCTATTATTATTCTTACTAAATGTATATATTATTTACATTTACTTATTTATTCAATTACTTATCTTTTGTTCTTGTTATACTATTTATATATGTTGTTGTTATTTACATCATAATAAACATTAATTATCTGATAATAATAATAATCATAAAAATAACAATAATTAATTACTCTTAAAATTCATATTTAGTAATGTATAACTATTAACAATTCTCTCTCTCGCACTCTCACTTACATGGCATTAATAACTATACATACATTGCAATCAATTTTAATGTTAATGCATTAATCGATTTTAATATTGTAATTTATTATTTTGTAGAGAAGTAGATTAGGTATTATTACCAAATGTATATATTATTTACATTCCCATATTTATATATATATATATATATATATATATATATATATATATATATATATATATATATACACTTTTGTTGTGAAAAGAGTCTTTACAGTTGCCAAAAAAAAAAAAAAACCTTTGGGTTTTTTGTTATTAAAAACAAATAAATAAGCCCAGCTGAGGTGACAAAGTAACACAATAGTAATGGAACGCATCATGTCCCATAAAGAGTTACTAAGTAATGCATTAGTTACTATTTCATGGAATAACTCAATATTGTAATGCGTTAGAAGTATCTTCCCCAACACTGATCATTATAAGTGTGTGGTGTAGTTTCCCTCACTCTGC
The DNA here is from genome assembly GCF_003368295.1 of Carassius auratus. Classification (NCBI taxonomy): domain Eukaryota; kingdom Metazoa; phylum Chordata; class Actinopteri; order Cypriniformes; family Cyprinidae; genus Carassius; species Carassius auratus. The sequence continues at coordinate 8,834,651 of NC_039243.1, forward strand.
TCAGTAACCCGGCTGGTGTTGAAGCAGCGCTCATGAAGAGGGCTTCAGTCGGGACGGCCTCAAACTCCTCCAGCTCTCTGGACTCAGTCGCTTTGCTCCGTCCACCTTCTTCCAACACAACCGAATCTGTGGGACAGCAGCAGGAGGAACATCAACCAGATGCTCTCACAACAACACGCTGCATTAGATCCACCAGCAGAGGAGCCTTTAGCACATCTGGGATTAGTCTAGTCACGCTAATACACGCAGAGGCATCCGAGGACACACACACACACACACACACGCACACACACGCTGATCGAGTCACACACATGAAGCCGGTTCAGTGCAGGATGTGACACTGAAAGACTTTACAGAACATGCTGCTTTACAGAGCCAATGAAATGCATCAAAACATTTTCCAGAACGTTTAATATACATTTCAATATTTACATTTAAAATAAATATTTACGTCCTTAAATATTTATTTTTAATTATCCTTTGAAATTCTTCACATATCATATAATTATCATTATGATATCATGTAGTAAATTCTGTTGCTTTTTACATAATACGAAGGTGAATATTGCTGCTTCTTAATATAAATTGAAATATTGATGCATACACATCAATACAATATTTAGATTACTTGATGATAATAATAATAATTGAATAAATTAGACTCTAATATTTAAAATATAAGCTACATTTGACTAGTAATAGAAATAATGATTTAAGGATATAGCCATTTAAGAATATTTAATGTACATTTTAATATCTAAATAATATTTATATATTTGTTCATAATTACTTAAAATTGTTTTAATTAAGGAAATATGTTTAAAATTCTGATGCACTGAGATTAATTCAGTTAATTAACTGCCATATCATGCAATTCATGCTTATTGACTGCCACGGCCCCGATACGAAGCCAAATACTGCTGTTTATTATTATTATTATGTATTGTTATATTGTAAAATAAATGTCTTAACTGATCATTTTTATGATGGCAAAACTACATGAAAAATAGACTTTTCCTTCCCGTTTTATTGAATAAAACAAGTTAACAGAACAGTTACTGTATTTCAACTACCTACAACTATATTCTTGATTTCTATACGACTGAAACATTTTCAGCCATTCCTGTCAGAGCTGGAGCATGTGGATGGAATAAGGTTTTGAAATGTTTCAAAACTACCTTTCAAAAGCTTTTTTTATCCACAAGGTCCAGCTCTAACATAATACTTTTATGCGGGTCAAACTGAAATCACACATATAAAGGGAATACATTACAGGAGAAGGATACCTTTCATGTCTAATTCATGGATGCAAGAAAAAGACCAAAGAGCAGTGAAAAGAGCTCCAGGAAAAGCCGGAGGAACAGAGAGAAATCAAAGCGTGGCGCATCAGGAATCAATCCCATCGCTGGTTCTGTGGAGATTGGCTGAGATTTGTTCTGGACGCTGAGCGTTAATGAAGATAATACATTATACATAGATAAATAAAAGAAAGAAATGACCCAATGTGTGATGTCATTTCCTCCCCAGAAAGGAAAGGTTTGGCTCTTTGGAATAAAATACTACCATACTGCATGCTGCACACTAGATACTTAATACTGCCCACCATTTAAAAAAACTAATAATATATATATATATATATGTGTGTGTGTGTGTGTGTGTGTGTGTGTGTGTGTGTGTGTGTGTGTGTGTGTGTGTGTGTGTGCTAATAAACAATTCTAGGCACCAAACAGTATCTACTGAAGGCAGTACACAATAAGACTGAATTTGAAATAGCATGATGGTTTTACTATTTCTGACATATAATAGCAAGCACAGTATGCTATTCTTAATGAAGGCTTTTTCTCTCTTGATTTGTAATAGCCTGATTGCATACCACCGAACACACCACTTTAGCTGCTTTATTTAGCCAATGACCATCAGATATGAATATTTTAATGATTTCATATTTATGACTATTTTGGCATTTTTAATTTGCTTGGTCGAGTAAAAACGTCTCAACTGTTGGAAAATAATTTGACAAGAATAAAATGTAAAAAAATATATCACGGTTATCTAAAATATAGAATAAGATAATGGATAATGATATACAGGGTTTTCATAGTTAAATAAGAAAAAGTACACACATATATATATAAAGAGAACATTTTTCATTTCTGCTAGTTGCCAAGGCTCATTAACTAATAAAATTTATTACTCATTAACTAATAAAAATGGCAAACCAACAAAATGTGTTTGTTTACAAAAAAAAAAAAAAAAAAAGAATATTCTGTGCATACCAAAAAATATACTATATTTGCAGGCAATATTCTGTGCACAGATCATGCAGAGAAATCAAACAGCTTATCAAACTTCTGCTTTCTTAAAATACCGCAGAACTTGATATCACTTCTCACAGTATGTGTTAAACAGCTCACCGGTGTCGGAGCGCTGGATGGGGCAGGGTCTGTCCTGCGGCTGGGGCTCCTTCACCCCGTCCATGGCCATCAGCACACTGGACAGCTCCTGCAGCGGGACGTTCCCCAGCTCAGACGAGAAGGGGCTCGGGGGGTTCTCCAGACACATCAGCCAGCTGGTGTTCCCTGAGAGCAGAGCTAACTCATCACCAAATGCATGCTTTAAACTAATTCAACGAAAGAAATACAAATAGTCTATTATAGAAACATGTCTTATATAATATCTACTTTAAGAAACTATTTCTTTAGTCGTATCTTCAGAACATCACATGGTGACATATGACAAATGTTATTAGTCACATAAATGCGTTTATTTTTATGAAATTCATGGAAAGCAAAAGATGTTATGAATCCACACAAACACACACGTGACAGGAGGATGTGGTCATATTCAGAGCTCCATCTGTCTGCTCACACCTGCAGTTAATATTCCCACGTCACTGTTTAACCAACATCTGCATCAGCATCTGCTCACACACACGACTCCATCACACACACACTGATGAAACCAGTTCACCTAGCTCATGACTTCAGGCACCAGAGAGACATTAAACAACATAATAATAATAACATTAAAATATATATATATATTTATATTAATATATATATATATATAAATATAAATATTATATTATAAATATTATAATTATTATATATATATATATATATATATATATATATATATATATATATATATATATATATATATATATATATATATTATAATTATTATATATATATATATATATTATAATTATTATATATATATATATATATATATATATATATATATTTTTTTTTTTTTTTTTTTTTTTATTAACTGATTTAATATAACTTGTTTAGTTGCACTATTTTTATCTAGAAGGTACATTTTGGCTCTCTGGAAAGGAATGAAATACTAGCATACTTTTTTTTACTTATATTATAAAATTATATTATATTTTATATACATTTCCAAATGTATATAAATTACAAAAAAAATGTTTTATTTAAAACCACTGCATACTTTATTTAGTTAATGTAATTTATTTTTTATATGTTTGTCTATATATTATTTAAATGTTTATTTGCACTAATTTATCTTTTATTATTATTATTGACTTTTGAAGAAGTGCGCATATTTAAAAGTCAGCAGGTTTTTGACAAAAATCAAATCTGAAAAGGGCCACTCTTGTTATGCTAAGAGCTTAAAACAACACTGAAAAATCAAGAAGTTAGACGGTTGTAATGAGTGATGTTAATTCATACCCAGAAAAGAACATTTTAGCTGTTTGGGAGCATAATGCTAAAATGTATTTATTTTTAATCCAATTAAAATCATTTATTTTACTTATTCTTTTTTTTCTTATAATATAAACTGAACTGAACTCAGAGAGAGAGCAAAAGAGAGAGATCATAAAAAGACATATCAAAGCAAATAAAATGCATAAAAGCTGTTGGGAGTGAAGCAAGAGCCCTTTAACACTGACTCATGAAAGAAAGACGTAAAAAGTGACAGACAAACACAGAAGGGAACAAAACCAAAACCGCAATCCTCTGAAATCCTCAGGAATCACGTCGTCATGTTTTATTCTACAAGAAGAAGCATTCAAGGACACGTCCTAATTAAGAAAACAGAAATGCTCCTGAGCTATTCTTCATTTAGAGGCAGATTGAGGAGAAAAGCTGAAGGAAATGGAGCCAGTGGGCACAGCAGGTGTGAGTCAAACTATTATGAAACTTTTAAAATGGCACGGCATCCCCTGCAGGCCGCTTGTGCGCTCATGTGCATCCCAAACGCCCTTGGAAGGAAGTTAAGATGATTTAATCATAGTGTCGTGCACAAATGTGGCATAGTTGCGAGTGAGTGGGTGATAATTAGAGCCCGGACCGATGTTACGAGGTAAAGCATGCACCTCTGGATATTTTGGTGAAGTGCGTCTGTGATACCTGAGGGTCTGCGGATGAAGATCTCGGCCCAGCCCTGCGTCAGCACGGGCACAAACTCGGCCAGACCGGACATGTCTTTGAGCGGCGCTGAGGACTGGGAGGAGGAGGGGGGCGCAGGGTGCTCGTCCACTCCTCTCTGAGACCCCAGCACCTCCAGAGGGGGTCCCGGCGGGGGCAGAGGGCCACTGTACTCCCCCTCAGGAGACGCCACCAGAGGACTGAGACTCTGAGCCGGACCGGCCCGCAGAGCGTGACCACCTGCACAGAGAACGGGATCATATAATACCCAACTAGATCTCAATATCTTCAGTGTTATTTTATTACATACACACACACACATATTATGATATAAAATATATTTTATGACACATATGTAAAATATTATAGTACACTTTTAGCTTTATATATATTTTTAACGCTTCTTTATTTCGTTTTAAGTATTATATATATATATATATATATATATATACATATATATATATATATATATATATATATATATACATATATATATATATATATATATATATATATATATATATATATATATATATATATATATATATATATATATATATATATATATATATATATATATATATATATATTATATATATATATATATATATATATATATATCTTTAATTAGTTTTCTTTCAAATAATTTCATTTTATAATTTGTATTTTTTTTGTAATTTATTTGTGTTTTTGTTTATTTTTTTATGTCTATGAAGTGTTTTCATTCATTTTTATTGCATTTTTAGTTTCAGTTACTTTACCTCTTAAGTAAAAAAAAAGAGAAATGTTGTATATTGTATTATATTATATTATTTCAGATAACATTTATTTTATTATTTCTAGCAATTAAAATGTTTTTATGGTTTTAGTTCATTTTGGTTGTAGTTAACGATAATGTTAATGCAATTTAATAATTATTTAATAATAAAAAAAAAACATTAAGTCACAATTAGACTAGGAACATTAAGGGCCCTATCTTGCACCCAGCGCAATTGACTTTGTACACCGACGCATGTGTCATTCCTATTTTGCACCTGCGCAAAGCGCGTTTTTCCCTCCACAGAAGCTCGTCGCTAAACTAGTGAATGAACTTGCGCTCCCTGGGCGGTTCAGCGCAAAAAAGGAGGAGTGTTCCGGCGCAAACAATCCCTGGTGCTATTTTCCTGTTCCATTAAACAATTGCGCCACTGACCAGAAAAAACCTAGTCTAAAGTCAGTGGCGCGTTGCGCATTGTTCATTATGCTATTTTAAGGGCGCATGCTTGACCATAATGTATAGCGTGCACAACGCGCATACACTTTGCTCATGTAATCTACACAGATGCAACAGTTATTTTTGCAAATCATAAATTGTTACACTTAAAAAAAATATTAACACATGAGATGACGGAAATCATTGTGGTGTGCCACGAAGATGTGAAAAATTAGGCATAAATCTAGCTTACAAATTATTCAGGCTAATTGTAGTAATTAAGGATCAGACCTGTTTGAGGTCATATATGTATATAAGGACATCTGACAAATTGGTTTGTCCGTCAAGAACCAGGAAAAAAAAAATCGATGAAACAATTGTGGCTATTTCCTCCCACGCCTGTTTAACCGACGCTATTTTGGGTGGGTTTCTCCCATCCCCATACAACACAACTTCTCTGTCTTTCACTGCTCTTACAAGAACATCAGTCTCCTCGGCTGTGAACCGCTCCTGGCGTGCGCCTGGTAAATACGCCATAATAATAGCAATCCATAATGGAACTTGCGCACCTGCTTTTAAAGGGAATGTTGGATGACGCTCTGATTGGTTTATTTCACGTTACGCCCAAACCACACCTATGAATAATGAAGCTACTTCAGACCAACCCATTTTAGATTTGCGCCGGGCGCAAGAGCCATTTATCCCGCCGGGAAAATAGCAACAGCGCCGAGACCCGCCCACAAACTTACTTGCGCTTCGCGCTTTGACACTTGCGTTTCAGATCGTTAAAATAGGGCCCTAAATGTAGATTTCATGCTGAATTCATGAAAGTTTCTTGTTTGATTAACAGATCTGTATTATTTCAGTATTTATATACTATTATAGATTTTATTCTTTGATTTATGTTTTGAATTAGCTCCTATTTTTATTTTTCATTTAAATGTTAGTTTAAGTAATTGTGTTGTGTGCTTTTGTTATTTTTATTAGTTTTGTCTATTTAATTTTAGTAATTTTTGTATTTCAACAAATTTATTTCTGTTGTTTACTAATTAAAAAAATGCAAGTTTTTCATTCAATTTTTTTTTTAACCTAATATTCATATTTTAATTTAACACACATTATTATATTGTTAATATTTTTATTATTAAAGGAAATCATTTGTAATAGTTTTAACCAAATCCAAACAGCTGAACTCACGCCATCACGTATACATCCTTACACTATGATGTTAAGTCATGTGACACACAAGAACCAATGAGGTTTGATGTCACTGAAGTGTCATGTGATTTGAGAGTGAATGACCAATATAATTTCTCTCCGTTCATACACAGTGATTGAACCACTGTTTTGGGGGGTTAATTACTTTTACACAACCTTTTTAAGCTTGAAGACATTTTAAAATATTTGTTTTTCACAAATAAACATCATACAATTTCAGAAGGAACCGAGGGCGAGTGAATGATGACAGAACTGACATTTTGAGTGCACCGTCTCTTTAAGATCATCCTTTCATGTATGACCGGACACATATTTACATATCCACATTAAATCTTCAGCGACCTGCTTTCATACAGAAGGCTACACAGTAAAGAAAGAAGTCATGTACAAATAGAAGTCTTTAAAAGCGCAAGAAAAGCTGACGGTCACCTGATACGGAGCGGACGCGGGTGCGAGTGCTGGTGCCGATCTGCTGGCCCGACTGGGACTCCAGTTTCGCAGGAGCCTCTTTCGTCAGTCGGGTGTGTAAGGACGGGTCAGACCTGCAGAAGATTTACATGTGTTTGCCCATGAGTCTGATGAGATCAGTAAAGGCTTTTCCTTTTCCTGTTTGTGTCGAAACGTTCATGAACTATCCCTTTAAAACAGGTTCTGTTCAAGTCATATTTCAGGGTTAGAGTTAGTACTAATACTATGGTAATACCAAGCTAAAGTAATAGCCTGAAGCTCACTGGCTGGTGACAAACCTGGTCATTTCTCCTCCTCCAGGTCTCTCGGACAGGTCCAGACCCAGAAGGGCTTGGGGTCGCGACCCACCGCTGGTCGTAATGGTGACTAACTTATTCCCAACCAGCCAAGTCATACTGGGACCGCCGGATAACAGGAACTCTGCAACGGGAGACCTGAGAGAGAGAGTTTATAAAGCCCATTAGTCATCTCTATTTAGTGTCACACGTAGCCACGGGACTCTGGAGATGCTACTGTGAAAAAGATACAAGAAACACATCCATTTCTGACAAGAGTTCTGCTAAATGCAGATGCTAGACTTCCCAAAACAACTGGTCCAATAAGGATATGGATGGATTATTGTAGACTGAAAAAGAAGTTTAAAGTTTGAAGTACAAAAGGTAAATCGATACAGCGTTCAGTGGCATGCGTTCACCATACACCACAGAGATTAAAACCAGGTACTATTTAAAGTTTTGCACACAGACACAGAACAAAAAAAAGAGACAACCCAAGAGTGCAAACCAACATGAAATGAAAGAAAGAGACAAAAAGAGAGACAAAAGCAGCTCTGCGTGCATCCTGTGGTAAAACAGCTATTGGTAGAACCTAAAAGACTGCTAAACTTTTGTTGACAAAAAAAAAAAAAAAATAATAATAATAATAATAATAATAATATATGTATATATGTATATTATATATGTGTTTCATATATATATATATATATATATATATATATATGTTTCAGTTCTGTTATTAATTTTTATTATAATTTTTTTTTACATGCTAAAAAATGTACACAATTACTCATCGTTTCAGTTTTTAAGTAACGAAAATACTATTATTATTTTAAATAACATAAATTACATTTTAAACATCAATTACTAACGTTTCAGTTTAAAGGCAGCTATTATTAATATTTATTTATTTAATTTTAAAATGTACATTAATAAAATAAAACATTTATAAAAATAAAACATTTTAAAAGTTAACAATTACTCATTGTTTCAGTTTAACAAAGGCAATTATTGACTTTTTATTATTTTATTAGAATTTCTAAACATCAATAACTAACTTTGTTTAAAAGCAACTTTTTTATAATTATAATTATTCATTTTATTTTAAAAATACTAATTGTTCCAGCTTAAATGTAAATCAATTTAATGCATTAATACTACTTTATTACATTTTATTTTCATAACGTAACATTTTTAAGTTTATCTTCAACTTACGACTTTTCTAATCAAATACTGATATTCAACTGCAACTGTTCATTTGATTAAACTAGGGCTGTGAATTCAAGAGAACTGTAAAGTCTAGTTTTTAGAGAGAACAGGCATCACCTCTTGGGCAGCGCAGAGAAGTTGGAGAAGACGTATCGTGCCATCATGTCCAGACAGGTCTCCGTCAGCTCCAGGTGGACGGTCTTCAGCGTGTCATCCGCCTGCATCACCGCGTTCTCGTCAGCCGAGCCCAGGCTGCAGGTGGTGCTGGACATCTGCATCCTGCACAGGACGGGGTCAGGGGTCACACACAGGCATCAGGAGAGTGCACAGAGGGCAAAGACTGCACCACATGGCTCGGAGGTCAGATTCTGGTACTAGTTCAGTCAGTCAGATTCATTTGATTCTGATTCAGATATTTGACTGTGGGCGGAGCTACACAGTATTTATGCTTTTATGGATTGCAATTGATCAGAGTCTAAATTTGTCACTTGTCACGGCTGGTTAAAACACAGTGTGAAGATTGAGAGGAGAGTGTGTGAGTGTGTTTGTGAAGATGACAGAGTGTCAGCGGGTAATAAATCAGATGCAGATGTTAAATGAAGCTGAAGTGGCCCACCAAAAACAAACATACACACATGCGCTTAACACACAGAATCACACTCCTTAATTAATCAAATTAGAGGTACTATGTGAGTTTTCTTTGCTTAAAGGAATACTTCGCCCAAAAATGACGCACTCTCTAGGGTTTTGTTACCCAAAACTAAAATAAAACTGAAATAAAATAAAATATAAATATTTTATTTAATATGAAAACTGTAAATATAAAAAAGCAAAATCAAACAATGAATAGATACTAGTATATAAATAATACTAAAATAACACTTGTGCTATTTTAATTAATTTATTTATTTATTCTTTTTGTTGAATAAAAATAAAAATTGTTAACTGAAATAAAGGTATACAAATATTAGATAAAAAAATGGGAAAAATGAGAAATGTTGTCTGCACAAAGAACTGAAGCACTGAAATTACAAACTGGAAATAAAAAAATAAAAACTAAAACAAGTGAAAATCAGTTAAACCAATAAACAAACAATTAGTTAAAAGCAACAGAACATAAAATTATAAATAATTACTATTAAATTTAAACTTAAATGAAAAAATAAAAGCTACGGTACAATGTTCCTAAAACGATAATTATATATAAATAGTAATAATGTTGGAACCTACAGAAATTTAAATAATTATTTACTATAAACCTCGTTCACGTGTTGCATTAGTAGGAATATGCATGAATAAGAATGAACATTTTTGAGTGAAGGATCTGTTTTTAACTAGGTAGGTAGTGACACAAAACTGGGACTGTAATGCTGACAAACCTTGAGCTGTTTAACACACACCCCTAGAAAAGATCAGCTGCCAGCTTGCGATCCACACACACACAAACAAACACACACACACACACACACACACCTGTGGAGAGCCGTGTGATTATCCAGGTGATGGGATTAATCTAAGACGGGTATCAGCATCCTGCCCTTCTGTAACCACGGCAACAACATCCCCAGTGAAATCAAGCAAGCCCACATCATCTCCATACAGTCAGATGACACACACACAAAACCCATGTCAACACACACAGCTGCTGAGCCAAAGTGTTTCTGACGACTACATCGACTCGCTGACCCTGACGAACAGGCACAGGTGAACAACTCATTAACACGACACACACAAGAAAGGCCACAGTCCTTGAGAGAGCACACACGCATGTGTTTGTGCCAAACAGTGTTACTGATGAGTAACATTTTTACTTGCTGGATAAAAAATATCAGAAATTTCCCTTAAAGCTCTTATAGCCCCTTTCACACTGCCATTCTGGCAAATACAGGGGTAAAGTGTTCCTGTAATTGTTCCCTGGTCGCTAGATTTGGCACTTTCACACTGCCAGTGATAGGGGTGCTCCGATCACGATCGGCCGATCGTTAATGCGCATCTCGTCAGTAAAGCCGGTTCTCTAATTAGCGGTTAATTCCATCAGGTGCGTGATTTCACATAGAGCACCTGTTACTACACAGAGCCGTTGTTAATAGAGAAGATGCGGCAATAGACGCTGAAAATTAACGTGATTTGCGCATCTTCTCTATTAACAACGGCTCTGTGTAGTAACAGCTGCTCTATGTGAAATCACGCAACTGACGGAATTAACCGCTGATTAGAGAACCGGCTTTACTGACGAGATGCGCATTAACGATCGGCCGATCGTGATCGGAGAACCCTTGAAGATCCCGTAACGACACGTGACATCAGAGCTTGACGTGTAATGTACGAGTCGACAACGCTTGGCACGTTATACTTTAACTGAAGCAAGCAAACGATCTCGGCGTCAGCGCAGAAAGTGAGGAATTAACTGATCTCTGCTTCATTACAGTTTGCACATATGTTTTCGTCGCGAATGTTGATCTTCCTTCAAAACAGCCGGTAAAAGATTTGCGCGATAACGCGCGTCATCACTTCGATACGGAATTAGATCTGGCTTTTGTTCACACAGCGCTCGTTCCGGATCGATTACCGCAATGTTACTAGGTCCCCGACCCGGGTTCAATTCGGTAATCAATTCCGGGACATGGTTGCTTTCACACAGAAGGCGACCAGGCAATGTTACGGGAATATTGCGGGTCCGACGTGCAGTGTGAAAGGGGCTTATGTGTGATGAAATGCATTAGGAGAAATCCAGACGGACAATGAAGCAGAACTACTCAGCAGTTTTTTTTTTCTGAACACTACACAACAAAAAAACACATGTCAATTTCAAAATAATAATAAAAAAAAAAAAACATGAAAACAATATATAAATACAGCTGTAAGCAGCGATGACGGGCCCAAGCCACCGGTGAAATCAGGAAAACGGTGCACAGTGGGCACATGCATTTACAGTAACATCTGGTATTAAGGTTACAGCAATGAAAGGGTTACACTATCACATCAAGAGTGTGAAACACACACATAAACAAAGGGAACAGTATATAAAACTTTGGTAACACTCAACAATAAGGTTTCATTTGTTAACATTAACTATATTAGTAAACATGAAAATATTTAAATAGCATTTATTAATCTTAGATTTTTTATTAAATTTTTTTAGATTAACAAACATTAACAGAGATTAATAAATGCTGGAAATAATTTTGCATCCCTAATGCCCTGTAGTCATGTTGACCGAGTTTTGTGGCGTAGATCGGACGAAAACCCTAGGAGAAGTACTGCAAATCCACAGCAGGCACGTTTCACAAAACCCTGAATAGCCGACTTCCTGTTTGGAGGAGCGCTGGCTGTTACCCCAAACGTTGTTCAGCCTGATGTGCTCTATCTGTGGAGGAATTTTGGTGACTGTAGGCCAAACGGTGTGTGCTAAACAGCCACTCAAAAATACTTTAAAGATTAAATTAGCTCACTAAAAACCATCCAGAACCTCATCACACCTAGCAACACATTAGCAGCCACCCTGAATCATGATGACAATTACATGTCTAGCACTGCGCTTCTAGAGCTGAGGTATGAAAAAGCCAAACTACACGAGCATTTCATCAACAAAAGGCCATTTTCATTTCATCTCAACGGGGAACAAGGGATGAACGTGGAGGATATTGTGGGCGTTAGAGATGAGGAACACGCAGACAAGTGTTAGTGTGACCCACGTCATCCGACGCTTCATAAACCATCACAATAAAAACTATATTCTGTCTTCATAACATCTCACAAGCAGCGACACAGGATTGAGTCTGGCCTTTCTCTCCCTGTCACTCCACTAAAGGGAAAAAAAACTACTTCCAATTTTATAAGGAAAAGGAGATTCAGGAGATTTCACAGTAACACTACAATTTAAATAAATACGGGAAAGTAATACTTTTAAGGTGATAGACATTTCATTTAACACAGCCTTTTTAACATGAGACTAGTGTGACAGAATCACTTACTTTGCTTTTGTAAAAATGTTTTAAAAAATTAATAAAATTCAAGGCAAATTTGAAGCAGCACAATGCATTTAAACCTCAAAAGTGAATGAACCCTGTGCACTTCCACTGAGAGTGTGTTACTGTAAACACAGCCAGGTAAAAGGGTCAGAGTTATTTTCTGTAGTAATTGACAAACACTGTTGATAGAGATTAGCTCAATCTGAAGCATTCCTTCAGCTGCTTCGCTCGAGGGCACAATTGACTTTTTCCTCACCGGAATCGATCCAACAACCTTCTGGTTAACCGACCTGAGCCTCAACCACCACATAAAAACCAAATCACACTAGCAACAGGGCCATTCAGCACATAAACGCACACACAACCAACTCACGCTGACAGGAGAGTCCCAGTTTGTGTCTTTACATGTGATCATTGAGCAACTCTTCAGCTGAAGTGGACGCCTCAAATTCTGCATTTGCACTTTAAATGCATACAATTTCTAATATTTAAATCAAACCAAGAATCTGTAATGTTTTTCCAATGTCCATAAAGTCTCTGAATCCTGGGCGTCCATTACAGCTGAGCATAATACTAAACCCTTTTATAAAAATGATGGTATCCTCTTAACAATTTATAGCACTGCTGTGTCACAGAGAAAACATTTCACTGTCCACCTGCTCTTCACATGCACATCAAGCCCTCAATCATCTCTGTTTGTCGCTGTCGGATGATTGTTGATGTCTTTGTCCATGTCATTTTACTCTATTAATGCATTAAGCGATGACAGAGCTGAATATAAATGCGTGGAATAGTGACTGCAGTACAAATCTTCACCCGATAGCAATTAGTGTTTGATTTTTTCAGAGAGGGTAATGAAAAAGTTTAACTTTTTATGAGTTGATCCCATTAAAAATGCAAAACTAAAGCCGTATATTTCCTTCATATTGACTTTCAGAACAGGAAGAGTCAAATTGATTGTGATTAAGTCAAGTTAGACATTATAAGCTCACTTTTACGGCCAGTGTCGACCAAGAATGCAATTACATCATAACGGGCAACCTTGAAATTACCCAAATTAGAGCCCTTGGCACAGAAATACTTTAGGTAATTAGTAACCCAATGGCAAGGTAATCTGAAAAGATACTAGATAATAAAACAAATATGCTGGATGAAGTCCCTGTGTTTGCTAATAACAGATGCTCTATTCATTAACGTCCTGTAACTTGGAGGCGCTGGACTGATTAATAGGTTTTATGGTAATTAGATGCACTGGGTTAATAAAACACAGACATTCGAAGGCAAATATTACTCGAAATGTCTCTCCATCTGCCAGGATGCAGCGGTCAATTGTTTGATGCTAGGCTATCCTCTGCTGGTTGTAAGCGGTGCTGCAATATGCTAATGAGTTCAGTAGCAGAAGCAAGTGGTGCTTAGACTTCACATTTAAATATATGCAATTGAAAACAAAACTGTGAGGGAAAGTTTTTTTTGCATGGAAAACAACACATTGTGTTTTTTCATATGGGAAAAGTGTAACTGTTTCATACAAGAAAGGAATTTCTGTTTTTATTGGGTAGAAAACAAACCATGGAGGGACAGCATTTGAAGAGGGTGTCAGTGAAACATTTCCAGCATGTTTGCAGCTTATTATTGTGCAACTTTTTGTTCATGATTCAAAACATGAATGAATACTGTACCTGGATCATGTGTAAAGAATGTGTGAATATGATGTGAATAAAACAGCCCCGGACAGGCAGCAAGCTGAGCAAGTGGAGTTCACCCCCAGTGACTGGGAGCTGAAATTCAACAAACACCAAAGACACAGAAGCTACTTTCGCATACTTTCAAATGTGCATGCTTTCTGTGTGCAGTACAGAACCCCTAAAGGGACATGGAGATGTTGAAAAGATGGGATGGGATACATTTTAATGCAATTTTTGAGAATGTAAAGTTTCTTGAGGGTACACTAAAGTTTTGCAAAATCATTGAAATATAGCGCAGTTTCTTAGGGGAACGCAAACATTTGCAAGGTAATGTTTTGCATGTGAAGGAAATGTTTCTCTCGCAAAAGTATTTTGTTTCCCCAAGAAACTTTGTTTGCTCGCAGAGAATTAAAAAGTTTTGCAAGCAAATGCAAAGTTTCTTGGAGGAACTAAAGTTTTGCACAGGAACGCAATAGCACTTAAATAAAACGCAAAGCTTCTTAGACACAAAAGTTTTAATGGCGGACACAAAAGCATAAAAATAATTTTTTCAATCGCCATGTCCCTTTAGGGGCTCTGTAGTAAAGCAATTTGTTCGCTGGAAAAAACACACCACACACAATAAGCACGGTAAAAGCAAATAAAAAACGGGGTTAAGCTGAAATCAAAACAGATGCTCACAAGGCTCAGCGCATGCATCAACATTACCATCAATGAAACGCAAGAAAATGACAAAACCCTCCTCCAGCATGCACCCTTTCCAGCCCAATCAGAATCACCCTAAACCAGATGTCCACGCCCACCCCGCATCGCCAAGACAATGCCCTGCCCCGAATGCCCAAGCCCCGCCCACCGACCCTGGATACAGAAAAGGAAAGCAGGGATATCAATCGGCTGTTGATGTTTGAGGTGACCAAAAATGCTCTACCTGCGCACCGCATGCTCGGACACACTGATGCTTCGGGAGCGGAAGGCGTCCATGGCCGACAGATCTTTCAGGTCTCTAACGGGAGAGTTTGCGCTGGGGCCTTGCTTCGCCACTTTGGTCATCCGCAAACTGCCCCGAGGGCAAACGAGGTCAGGTGTGCGTCAGCATAACGTCGTGACCAGAGAGGGTTGGGGAGAATTTGGGGCATTTTAACCATGTTGGCATGGGTGGATGGGGGAGTGCGATTGGTTGTGGAGTGTCACGAAAGGGTCCAGCGACCAATCACGGGTGACGGATCCCAGGTGTCGGCAACCCCCCCAAACCACGCCCACCACGCATGGCCCAATCAGAGGAGGGGGGAGGGGTCAAATAAGGATGTGAAAGGAAAACAAAGTAACTTGGTCAGCAGTGCACACCGAGAACCAGAAAACAGGGATGACACTTAAAAACAAAAGATAAAGGAGGAAACAGAAACTGGAAGGAGAAACAGCATAAAAAAGATCAAAAGAGACACAACAAGGCATAAAGTAAGCAATATACTGTCAGCATTCTACCAAAGGAATGAAAGAGGAGAAAATAAATGAAAAACTCATCAGAGAGCACAAATAAACTGGTTCAGGGAAGAAAAAAAGCATTCAGACACTGCTATGATCATTATACTGGAAGTGAATAGCAATAGGAAATGAGTGATATGATCATGTGAATATGGGTGATTTAATACAGCAAAATTAAACATGAATGACTGGATGAGGTGAAACTAGAAACTGCAACAGAGAATATAAGGCGTGGAAAACAAGAAAATCTAAATATGAACCATGTTTATGTTCACATCAGATTAATATTGGTTTTCTGGTGAAGACTTGATCCTGAAATTAGCATTACCTTGCCAGCCTCTGACCTAAAATATTATTTTATGTTTAATAATTTAACAAAACACATTAGCATTTTCACTCTTCTGATGTTGGTTAAATGGTCGCATGGCATACAGATAAACAAATAAAATATTGTTTTATTTAAAAAATATATTTTATGTAACATTATGCAATTATAAGCTTTCTTATCAACCTGTGAACCAGTACATCCGTATTCAGTTAATTAATTCATTTAAACAGAGAGTCTAAAGTTGATGTGTATCACTACATTTTCATAAATGTCTGAATATTGTTGTGCATGTAAATGGCGGATCTTTCTCTTTTTCAGGCTTTTTTTCATCTAAAGCTTCAGTCTGGATGACAGTACAAGCCACAGAAACTAAAGCTGAATACAGAATCAGGACAATCAGATTAGATGCTTTGTGCCTCTGGACATAGCTGATAATGGACTGTATTAGTGATATGCCTGGAAAAACATCCATGGTGTTGCTATAATTGCAATGCATTCTGTGCTGCACCAGGTGTGCTGGTTAAAATGGTTCAGTAAGAAGTAACCATGAAAATTTCCTGGATTATGGGATAGTGGCTGTTTTCACGCCTAGTACATAAAGTCAAATGCAGAAAAGTGGAACCAGAGAATGAATGAAGTAGAAAAAAGGGCTTATAATAAGAAATAAAGGGGAAATAATAGGGAACAGGAAATAAATCAAATCCAGATGTTAGTAGGCAGGACTATGTTTTATCAAAAATGCACAAAAAAGTGTTTTAAAATATATAAAAATATATTTATAAATATACTGCTTTCGCAAAATAAATATTATAATATCGACTAATGACCAATATCTTCTTCAATCAGTCTTTTGAAACATGCAATAATCTTTTTTTTATTAAACTTAAGAACATAAAACTATAAAAGGAATTTAAAATGTCTTTCTTTAAAAAATCTCCAATCTCCAAAGTTTTAATGTGACCTTCATACATCAAAAAAGTCCAAATCTGTAAGTCTGAATAAAAATCAATCGCTGGGACCTAAAGTGGCCGTAGTTGAAGAAACAGTCTTTCATCAATGAACTGTTAATGGTTTGGATGTGAGAAACAGTCACCACTGAGACAGATGATGAGATTAAGAGAAATAAATGAGACAGATAAGACAGAAATAAGCAAAAGAGACGTCCCACAGTCAAACTAGCATCTGTGAGTGGATGTTCTGACATAATCAGACACATGAAGCCAGAAATCACCACACTACCAACAAAAATAAATAAATGAACCAACGATTGGTGCCTGAATGACAATCATGTTTTGAGTATTTTCCACAGCAAAACCTAGCATGAGTCACACAATGATCCGGCCCTGTGTGAGCGAGTGTGTGTGTGTGTGTGTGTACCTCTTGGGCCTCTCGTTCAGGCTGGTGCTGCGCGCTCTGAAGCTGCTCTGCTCGTGAGTGTCATCGAACGGCAGAAGAGCGTTTGAACGGAGACCCTAATCACACATAAAAACACACTCACGTCAAGAACAACAGATCAGCCAGTCTGTCAACACACGAGCCCAACAATCCCATCATCTACCTTGGTGATGTACTGAACGAAGTCTTTCCTGAAAGGCAGTCTGCAGCGTATGAACCACATGGCGATCACATGATGGGCGAGAGACACTATGTACTGATTAAACCTACAGAGAATGAGGAAAAACAAGAACACACATCATTTGAAATCATTCGACTCAATATACTCTCATAGGCTCACAATGTGAATATATTGTAAAATGTAATTTATTCGTGTGACGTGAAGCTGAATTTTCATCATCATTGCTCCAGTCTTCAGTGTCACATGATCCTTCAGAAATTATTCTGATTATGCTAATGTGAGAAACATTTATTACATCAATGTTAAAATCAGCTGTGCTGCTTCATCCTTTTGTGGAAACTTTTTGATAAATTCCTTAACGAACAGAAAGTAAAAAAAAAAATTGCCTTTATTTTAAAATATAAATCTATTGTAACATTACAAATGAATCTCAAGTAGTCAAATATCTAATTAAGAAAAAACCGTGTGTGTGTGTGTGTGTGTGTGTGTGTGTGACCATACTCACTTTGAGGGGTTGGTGTATGGCAATGATATAGCAAACACGCTAACATACTGTTCAGCTACGAAGTTAGCATACAGATGTGGGAGCCGCACTAATGCTGAGAGAGAGAGATGAGACAAAGCATCAGTTCTTGAGCTGTGTTTGATGCACAGGTGTCATGATGCTGTGGTTGTATCCTGAATGTAGAATGTGTGCTATAGAGTCTGGGAACATGACGTCAGCAACGCAATGCATTCTGGGACTTTAGGACACGGACGCTGCTGTATGTATTGTATTGGATTGATAATAGACTGTTTTGTTTGCTCTCTACAGCTAAAAAATAAGTTACAATGGTAAAACCTTGTTGTGTAATTAACTGCCATACTCTTACTCATGACCGGCATGGAAAAATAATTTGAATGGAGTGGGATTTTTCAGCTTTCCCGCTGGAAAACCGCACCTTGATCTCAGGTCTCCGAGTTAACAAAGCGGCGTCACATAGCTTGGTTAACAGCAGTAAGAAGGAAAAGAAGGATTGTCCCTTTGGTCTGATATATACACACGTATGTATGTGCATTTATATAAATATAAATATACAGAAATGTACGTTATATAAACAACTTTTTTTTGGATGTGATTAATCGATTTGACAGACTTAACGTTACATTAAATGCTACCTATGCATGAACCACATCTCCTGCATTATAGGTGTTATATTGCATACCACCTGTTACAGTAATAAACGGCAAAATTGATCAATTCTGTATCTCTTTATTTGTGCATCATAACACACTGAGGTTAATTTGTACAGTTTACAATAACGCATATTAAAAAGTAAAGGGGCCGTGTAACTCACTCGTTGATGCGGAAAATGTGTAGTTTCTGCACCAATCCATTTGTAAATTGCAGGTGAGACTCGAGAGATTTATCCTTTTTAAACTGATCAGAGGTGTACGCTCCGACACTACAAACAAGGTAAGAAAACACATTGGGGAAGGTTACGAGCGACAGCCCTTTAAGATCATCCGAACACTCTTTGTGTTCATGCAGATTGAGTTCGTTGATTGTCTTGATTTTTTCTAAATACTGCATCTTTGCTTCCTTGTTGAGTTTTTCTTTATATGTAATCTTACATTTGATCTGTATGTCATGTCACTTTCACTTTCACTTTTACTGATAAGCGTGTCCACAAAAATGGCCGCGACTACCCAGAATGCCATGCGCGGTGACGTAGTTTCCCAAGCTCTATATTCTGATTAGTCGGAGTGAGAGAGGCTAGCTCTGATTGGTCAGAGTGAGAGAGGCCGGCTCTGATTGGTCAGAGTGAGAGAGGCCGGCTCTGATTGGTCAGAGTGAGAGAGGCCGGCTCTGATAGGTCAGAGTGAGAAAGGCCGGCTCTGATTGGTCAGAGTGAGCGAGGCCGGCTCTGATAGGTCAGAGTGAGAGAGTGGGCAGGCTTGCACTCACTGGACAGGAACTCCAGCATGGGCGAGGCCATGGCTACGGTGGCTGAGATGTGCGTGAGCTTGACGATGAGGGCAGGCAGCAGTTTGATCATGATGTCGGGCATCTCTACGGTGCACATGGTCAGAGCCACCACACACTGCTTAGCACAGCGATAGATCAGCCCCTTCTCCAAACACTGCACCAGCTCCCTCTGAGAACACACACACACACACATTTACCCACAGTAAGGACTGGCAACTCTCACCACCCGGACCTGTCTGCTCAGACATCTGCCTACAGAATAATAAACTAATAATACAGTTATAATAAATACATTAAAATAAATAAGTAATACATTTGGGTAAAGGTTTTCTTACATAAAATGTAATAAATATCTTTAATAATACACTTTAATTTAAATGAAGCTGTTCCCCCTATGCTGTTCTTTGGCCAGCGAGGCCCAGGTGTCGGTGTCACCTGTCGGGACTGCTCCAGGTGGCTGTGGTACGAGGTGAGGGCGGTGAGAACAGGAACCACAGCGAGCTGAACATCAGTGAGGGAGAATCCATCAGGAGTCTTCTTCAGTCGCTCCGATATCAGACGGTCGCTCACCTGCACACACACACACATTAGAGCCTACCCCGTTTCTGTTTTCTAAGTGTGTAGAGTTTGTTACCGTTGAGCAGAGGGTCGAGCATAGATGATCAATTTTGCAGGGTGACGTTAGGATCAAGACTTTGTACTGGATGGTGATGGACATCTTATCCAGAACCAGCTTCAGCACCTTCCAGTCAGTCTCCTGCAAACCACACAAAGAGCTTGTGTTTTACCACACAAACAGATTGTGTTGCACTTAAACTATATGTTCAAGGAATGCTAAAACACAGGGTAATGTGTAAACTAATGATTACAGCACCATGATATCATCAATATGCCATGGTGTTGTCAGAGTAATGTTAAAGGGAAGAGCTGTGTGTGTGAATGTGTACCATCTTCAGGCACTGTAGCAGCACGCTGAAGGCCAGGCTGTAGGGCAGATAGGCCGTGCGTATGGAGGAGGGCGGAGCCGCCGGTGTCGGACTTCCTGTCGGCGGAGACACACTTCCTGTCGGCTTTTTCTCAGCCACTCTTTTCTCCGACTCTCTGAAACCAGACATTTGAGATTTAGTCAGTCTGCATGCTCTCCTTGATAACTTATACTTCATTTTGGTAACAGATGTAAATAAATGTATACAGTTCAATTTAATAAAACACATTAATTTAAAAATAAATGTAAATATATTTATACTTTCTTAACATTTTCTAATAAATATAATCAATCTGAACATTAAGCTTTATTTATTTTTAATATAATATTTTATTTTGTTTAAATAATAAATTGAATTAAATATATACATCATTTAAATTATGAAATATTTTGTTTAAATTTATTAAATAAAATTTCGTCAACCTGAATATCCCCCTTAATAATTTATACATAACTTAAATTTATTTCTTATATGTATTTATACATAACTTAAATTTATATATAAATAATTTATTTAAATTTAATAACACATAATAATTTACATAATTACATTTTATTGAAACTAAATTCAATTGAACGTTTACTTCTCATTTAATAACAATGAAAATGCATTTAAAGCTTTTTAAACGCAATGATACATTTAAATTCTATTTAAATAAAGAAAGATTAAAGGAAGCATACATTTATACACATGAATAGTACATTAAATTTAAACACGCATTTTAGATTAATTTAAATGGAATACCACAGTCAATCTGAATATCTTAATCATTTATACTTTAATTAATAGATAATAATTGTAAATACATTCACACTTTATTAAAACCTAAAACATTTTCAGTTAAAACTATTTAATAAATCTAAATATATTTATACTCTGAAACTGATATCCTTTAGCATCCTCCTTAATAAATGCATGTGAGAAAACAGCACCAAACACACGCTGGTGTTCTTACCCATCATCACAGTGACAGTATGGGCTGAACCTCAGGACCCCATCTTTATTAGGGACACCCAGATGATGAAGAGAGTCTGCCCTCATCATCAGTAAGAAATCAAAGACCTGACACACAAACAGAGGGAAGTCCAGGTGATCTGAGAAGGTTACTGAGGTCTAGTGTGCTGCTGACCGGGAGTCTGACCTGGAGGCGTATGGAGCTCCCGATGGCACTGAAGTATCTGTTCTTGTAGTGAAGCTGCAGATGAGAGATCAGCAGCTCGTACACGCGGCTGGCGTGACTGGCCGGCAGACTGTACAGTTTACTCTGAGAACACACACACACACAGCGTCACTGGAGCGGACACTGAGAAAGATCACCATCACACTGATGAGTGCAGGTGTTGTCGTACCTGAAGGATGTCCAGCAGACCCAGTACAGCGGTGCGGACGTCCTCCATGGGAGACTCCACTGACATCTCTCTCTCTCCCTCCAGAGAGCACGTTAACGGACGACTAGCGACCTGCAGGAGCACAGGAGCACACAAACCAGGTCTCATTCACATATATACTACGATGGAAACACATTTAATGAATGAACCAATGGATGCACATTTAAACTGTCATGTGACTGAATCATTTGCTCTTAGAGAAAAGGCCTCTGCTGCAGATCGCTAGAAAACACTGCTACTCTGTTAAACAGTTAATAAATTCATACTTCATTTAAATGCATTCATATACCTCATTTAAATTCAATAGATATATATTTATTAGTGCTGTCAAATGATTAATAATTTTGTTTATGTAATATATGTGTGTGTAGTACTGTGTATATTATGTGTATATCATGTACATATAGATACACACACAGTATATATATTTTGAAAATATTTGTTTATTTATATTCTTATATATATTTAATATATAAACATAATATATTTTTCTTAAATATATACATGTGTGTTTGTATTTATATATACATAATAAATATACACAGTACTATACACATATTATGTGAAGAAAAAATTATTTTAGATGTGATTAATCATTTGACAGCACTAATATTTATTTATATAAACATATCTTTAATAATACATCTAAAATCAAACAATATTTCATTTGAATGCACTAATAAATCTAAATAAATCAATGCTTATATTAAGTATTGATGAAGTTGTACTTAATTTTAATACTTTGTGCATAAAAAGTATAATTATATTAATTTAAAATGTAATAATAAATGCAAATAAATCTATGCTTGATTGAAATGGAATACATTAAAATAAAGTTAGACTTAATTTAAATGTAATATTAAATTAAAATATATCCACTGTAATAATATGTTTTAATAAAACATTTAAATAAGGGTAAACTCATTTATCACAATAAAAAACTACATCACAATGGCTTCCACATTGGCTTCAACTTCCATTTCTATTTTTATTCTGCACCAGTTTCCCAGGAAGTGACTAAATTCACAAACCCTGTATTGTATAAACTGAATCTGCAGCTTGGATGAAAGAGTTAATGACCCACGTCTCTGTGGCTATTGACAATAAAAGTGAGATGCAGCCAATGGAAAAAGTACTGAATGATTTATATCTCATCCTAAAATCTGAAAACTTGGTATTGATTTGGCCAATCCTGAACTATTTCACGTGTCAGCCACAGAACTACTTGTCCTTAACCATGCAAACATTCTATTTTTTAAATTTTAAATGTCAACTGAAGAGAGTGGAATGCTTCCGTTAGTGACATCATCGGAGCGCAGCAGCACCTTCTCGATGATGTCGAGCAGACTGCTGAAGTGATGCGTGCTGCAGCCCTCGGCCAGATCCACCAGCAGCTGCGTGGCCTGTTTCCTGACGGACAGATCTCGATCTTCAGCGATCTGACCCAGCTGAGGAATCACCACCACCTCGATCAGCTCCTCCTGGTCACGGAGAACACACACATTCAGGGAAACCAACGGGGAGCTCACGCACGTTTGGTGTAGGACTGACCTCATAGAGCTGGCGGTTTGTGCTGAGCACGAAAGACAGGATGTCCAGGACCTTGATCCTGATCACAGTCCGGCTCTCGTTCCTGACACACACGAGAGAGAGAGAGAGAGAGAGAGAGAGAGAGAGAGATGTCATGCCCAGGGTTTGGTTTAAGTGTGACTTGTGATGAAGTGATGAAGTGATGAATAACCGGACCTGAAGAACTTCTCCATGAGTTTGAGCAGGTTCTGCAGCCATCCGTCTTTGGCCGGCTGGATGGACTGAGCTCGGTAGGAGATCAGCGTCAGCACAGACGCATCCTACAGGACAGATCACACCCAAATAATACAATTCACTTAAATACATACATACTTTTTTAACACTGGATAATACATTTAGTGAATGTGGATCTCCTCATTCAGTTATACTTAAAATCATTGTTATTATAAATGTAAATAAATATATAATTCATTTAAATGTAATAATATCTTTTAATTTTAATTAAATGTTGTGAGTTTAAATACGTATACTTTCTTTAAAATTAAATAAATTCAGTCAATCAAATTTTATTTTATTATAATAATGAATTGAAAAGTACACTTCAATTGAAGTCATAATACTGTACATTTGGATTCAAATTTAATCATACATTTAAATAAATTTATATTTTCTACCTGAATTTCCTCTAATTTATACTTAATTCAATTTTAATAATGAATTTAAATAAATTAAAAAACTAATTATTTTAATCTTTAATTTCAAAATAAATGTAAACACATTTAAACTCTATAAACATAATAAATTTAGTCAATCTTAATTTATACATAATTTAATTTTAATAATTAATTTTAATAAATCTATACTTGATTTCAATTTAATAATACATTTTAATTTTGTTTAAATTTAACAATACATATCTGAATATCCTCCTTAAATAAACAACAAATTTAGCCTGAATATAATCCTTAATTTATACTTAATAAAAATGTTATAATAAATTCAAATAAATATATATGTAATTAAAATGCAATAATACATTTTAATGTTTAATAATAGATTTAAATGAATGAATGGATTGAACGGCTTCAGAAGAGGACAGACTCACGGGGCGTTTATCAGCACACTTCTCCACCAGACTGAAGAGCGTCTGCGAGGATCCGAGGAAGTCGTTCTGCTCGTACAGCTCCTCCACGGTGCTCAGTAACTCATAAACTATCACCTTCAGATCAGGGCTGCCCATCGTCTGCACACACCACATGCACGAAGAGCGTCAGGAGATAAACACCTACCGGACATCTCAGTGTGTGTGTGTGTGTGTGTGTGTGTGTGTGTGTGTGTGTGTGTGTGCCTGTATCTGCTGCAGGAGTCTCTCTACGATGGACAGCAGGACGTCCCACGTCACGACCTGCAGCTCGCGGCCGTACTTCTTGATGAGTCGCGAGATCGACAGCACGATCTCGTAGGACACCACCTCATTAGCACAGCTCATGGCCTGGGCACAGGGGTCAGAGGTCAAACACTGGCAGGTCTCGTGAGGTATATGAAAACACAGACTGGAGGCAGATGTGCAGACACCTTGTAGAAGGAGGGCAGGACCAGAGTGGGCGTGATTTTGAGGTCAGGAAGTCTGTGAGCGCCCCACAGCGCCATCCCAACAAAAAACACAGCACCCCTGAGAAGAGCGGCGTCCTCACTGTACACGCTACACACACACACACACACACTTCTGAGATCAACAGAACGGATAACTTTACAACAATTTAACAGTTCATAACAACATTTATTACATTTCACAAATCTTGATCTCAATACAAAAGATTAAAAAATGTTTGTGAAAATCTGCCTTTAAAAGTTTAAATATTAATTGAAATATAAACATATTAATAACATATTAATTCATGTTTATTACATTACAAAAAACAATATCATTGTCATATATATATATATATACACACACACACACACGTTAATATATACATTTATACATTAATAATAAAGTAATTATTATGATGGCATTAATAGTAGTAGTAGTATCGATAATAACTTCTATTATATTAAGCAAAAAATTGCTAGTGAAAATCTGCCTTTTTAAAATATAAAAAAACTCTTATTTTTATTTTTATCAAGAATAGTTGTTGTTATTATTATTATTATTATTATTATTATAGTTGTTGTTGTTATTATTATGAAGAAGAAGAATTTCAAAATAACATATAATGTATTTATAAATGTGTGTATTTAAGATAATGATAAATGTATTTATGAATATATAAGTGTGCGTGTGTGTTATTATTATTATTATTAACAACAGTAATTTTTATTTATACAAGGCAAATAAGAAATATAGATAAAAATTTAACTGCTAAAATTACTGTATTAAACAAAAAAAAGTCCCACATTATTTATTAGACTATTGCGACTTACAACTAAACTAAACTTACTAACTAAACCAGGAAAGTAAATAATGTATTTTATTATAGTTCAGTGATCTGTCAGGAATGTAATGTGATGTTCAGAATAGTTTCAGATCTAAACGGACTTGTCTGGACTGTGTGAGTGAGTACCTCTCCTCCATGATCCGACACATGGTGTATACGGCACTGTGACCCAGGTGTGTCCCCAACACTTTACGCATCAACTAGACACACACCAACAGAGAGGTCAGAGCACACTTACGAGCTGCACCACACACACATGATCTGATATATTCATCTCAGTGTACCTTCCAGCAGGACTCACAGAACTCCTTCACGTTAACGGTTCGGCACAGAGTGATGATGAACACCGTCAGAGAGTCCGAGGGCAGGCAGTTATAACACACCACTGCGTCCAACACCTGCAGCGCAACCTACACACACACACACACACACACACACACACACGGATGAACCCATTCAGATATCACTGATTGTGTGGTAATCCAAAGGCCACTGTTTTACCTCAATATCAGTGGAGGAAGTCGTCCGGTTACACAGAAGGCAGATTTTCCTGTCAGAAACAAATCAGTGATGTTAGTGTGTGTGTGTGTCTGTATAAAAACTCTCCAATATGTGCTTTTCCTTCACTATTTTGAAAAAAAAAAATTAATTCACATATAAATGTGTAGACACTACAAAATTCAAACATTTGGGGTCTTTAAGATTTTTTAATCTTTTTGTCAGAAGTCACTTATGCTCACATAGGCTGCATTTATTTGATCAAAAATACAGAACAAAAAAACAATAAAATTGTGAAATATTATTACAACTAAAAATAACTGTTTCCTCCTTCAATATATTATAAAATGTAATTTATTCCTGTGATCAAAGCTGTATTTTCAGCATCATTCCTCCAGTCTTCAGTGTCACATGATCTTCAGAAATCATTCTAATATACTGATTTGTTGCTCAATAAACATATAATATTACATATAAACACTGTGTAAACCATAATACTGTGTTTACTGATGAAAGGAAAGCTCAAAAGAACAGCATTGTTGAAATTTAAATCTTTTGTAAATCCCTTTACCGTCACTTTTGATCGATTCAATACATCCTTACTGAATAAAGTGCTCACTTCTTCAAAAAACACAATCCTACTGACCCCAAACATTTGAACTGAAGTATATATATAGTGTCTACATGTCAAGCTTCAAGCATTTAAGCAGAAGCTTTCAAAAAGATCATCATCTGCGTGTGTTTTCTTACTGGACCATGAGGGAGATGTTCTCATCCAGGTAGCAGGAGTTGAATTTGACCAAGTTCACGAGGACATGCAGGAAGTCTGCTGACAGACCGATGTCCATCCACAGCAAGACGAACCCAGCTAAGAGAGAAAACACACACAAACACACATTACAATCTGCTAAACAAACCATTCGTTATATAGAAAACAGCAGCTCCGCCATTTGTTAAATATCTTCTTTTGTGTTCCACAGGTTAGGGTTGGAGTTTCTTTATTCTCTTTAACACAAAAAAATATATTTTAAAGAATGCTGAAACCAAACAGCTGCCAGTAGCCATTGACTTCCATAGTATTTTTTCCCCATACTATGGATACCGAGGTCAAAATGTATTATTTTGTGCCTAGAAAAGACAGAAACTCATACAGGTTTGGAACAACTCAAGGGTGAATAAATGATGAACGAATTTTCAGTTTTGGCTGAATGGTCCTGTAAAGAACTCCAGCAGGTGTGATCCATACCGATCTCCTCCTCTAGGTGGGTGACGTCTTTCCCGTTCTCCGTGAGGGCCTTGAACACCTCCAGTCTCTCGGCCAGATCTTCATTACAGGGCTGATAGTCCAAAACGATCTTAAAGAAGTGCGCTCTGAGCGGACCCAAGCGCTCACCCTGCACAAGAAGATCAGGAGGAAAGCGTGAGTGCTGTTCGCCGCATTGATGCGTTGTGGTTGGTAAGGTGTTCGAAATGTGCACCTGTCCCTGTATAATGGCTCTCAGCAGCAGCAGCACTGCATGACGGGCTTCAGCCGGCTGCTCAGGATGCATCATGTCCTCCACGGCCTTCCACACGGCCTCCACCGCATGCTGAAACACACACAGCACACTTCAGATCCGCTCGTCTGCACATGGCAGAAGATGCTTCTCTACGCTCTCACCTCCTCAAACTTCTTGGATTTGGCGAGCTCGCACACTTGGTTGATGACTCTGATCCGGTGGTTCAGGCTGTACTCTGGAGTGAGTTCCTGAAGGATTGGAAGAGAGAGATCACATGAGAAACACAATATGGATGAGGTGAAGGATCGATCGGGGCGTTTCTGACCATCAGGATGTCCAGCGTGATGATGAACTCTGAGGCTTTGCTCTCGGTCTGTTTGCTGTGGGAGCGAGTCTGACCGAGGCCAAAGATCCTCTTGAAATGGTCCCGCAGAGACTCTTTACTGGGCTGCTTGTTCATCTTCCCATCTGTGAGAGACCCTGGATGAGAGATTTTTTTCGCCGTATCAGCAACAATGGCTATATTCATGGCAACATTAACAGTATAATTTCAATACAGCATTTGCAATAATATAAAACATTCTTAATTAGCAATCGCCTCACTATACAAAAACATACAAGTAACAATAATAGTATCATTATTCAATCAAAATTCTAAAATTCTTCCCGAAGAGACCTTTGTAAAAATGTATTTTAGTATATTCTCGGAGTTAAACATTTTCTTTAAAAATTACAAATAAATAATGAATTCTATAAGTTTTACTATAATCTATTTTAAATATTCTATCAAAATATGTCTTCTTTTAAAGTTATGATCAAATCCTAAGCAAATATAAAATCATGTTTTAATATTTCACACTTTTTTAAAGAAAAGTTACACCTATATTGAGGGGCACAGGGCCTCTGGATGTCTGGTAGTGGCTCCCTGGGTCAGAGAAGATTGACAACTCCTTCTTTAACATAAATATCGCCTCTTTTGGCAGGAAAACATGGCAGGACAACAATGCACAGAAGTCTGACACCTCGTGACAGTTCAATTCAGTTCAGTTCAGTTCATTCACAAAACAAACCGTGCATTTAAAGCGGATCAATTGACTGTGACAAAGACAACACCTGAAAATAAACAAGCCAAATAAACCGTATAAATACACGCAAATCTCCGATGTGGTCAAATAAACAATGTAAATAAATAAACCAATATCAATCCATAAACTACAAGCCAATGCAACAAACAAACACACTGTTACTTACCGTCTGCGGATGATGGAAGTGGGATGATATCGAGAACATATAACTGAAATATCTAAATGATTCGCTCCCGATTCATACATGTATTTTGTCACGCAGTTTCTCAGCCCACAGAACTGCTCCTGCTCTCACCATACCCCTTTACTGCCCTCCGGAAGTCATGCTTAAAACACGGGAAAGGACTTCCTACAAAAACACCAAAGACACGTCACGTGACAGCTGACGGTTGGGAATTGTAGTTCTGAGAGCCACGAGCGAGCCTTCACGTTACAAGCGCAAGCGGCGTTGAGAAACTACAAATGATTGTCGCTTATAAAACTTGAAGAGTCCGAAACATTTCCGCAAATCGGCTCTTTCGAACAGTTATTTTTGGATGAACCCTTTCAAACAATCGATTCAGTGGTTCATCATTCCCTGATCATTCCGTATGTATCCGCTCGCATCCATTCACTAAGATTCATTGAAAAGATCCGGTTCAAACGAATGATTCATTGACGAATCAGACATCGGTATCGACAGCAAGGGTAAATATGTTGTATTCAGGAGGTGTGTTTTAGCAAAACTGAAGATATATTTGTGACATAAAGTCAGGTAATGTCACCTAATGTTAGCGTCAGTCCGGAATTTACGTGTTTATATATTCAACCGATTGTCTGAAAGAATGAACTCTCCATATTTTACCGAGTCAGTAGCTGTATTAGGCACTTGTGCGACTGAAACTATAGGTGAAGGTGCTGTAAATAAAGGAGGAATTCGCAGACTGAGATCCAGAATGGCTCAAGGAATCAAATCAGAAGATGATTCTCCAAACGTGAAAGCAGAAGATCTCGAGCAGAGTATTTCTGATGCTCCACTGCGAACCCATGCAGAAACTTCTGCAGATGAGACGAACTGCTCAGGTGGAGCTAAACACTATTTCAAATAATGTTTTTCTAAATATTTTATATAATTTATAATCATTTTATATATTTTTATATTATTTTATTATGAATTCAATTATAACTAGATAGTTTTTTATATGTATATATTTTATGCATGTATTTTAATATTTTTTTTTTTTGTACAGAGACTGTGTCAAGTTGCAATAACTCAACCACAAAAGTGAAAGGAGAAGCAGTGGATGAGCAAGCCGTTTTGACGTCACCTAGAAAACCAAGGCGGGGCCGTGTGAAGGTGAAGTATGAGGAGGAGGAAGGGGCGGAGCTAAAGAGGGAGCGCTGGGAGCCGCGTGATTGGAGAACACAGCTGTCATTCATCAGGGAGATGAGGAGCAAACGGGATGCTCCCGTGGACCAAATGGGAGCAGAGAAGTGCTACGACACAGAGGCCCCCCCTGAGGTGAGCGAGAACCAATCGCAGATCACCTGAAGTAACCGACAGCCAATCATAATTCTCGGTTCTTTTCTCAGGTGCGTCGTTACCAGGTGCTGATCTCCTTAATGCTGTCCAGTCAAACGAAAGATCACGTGACGGCTGGCGCTATGCAGAGATTACGTGAGCATGGACTTAGCGTGGACGCCGTACTCACGCTGGACGATGAGACTCTGGGTAAACTCATCTACCCCGTGGGCTTCTGGAGGGTAAGGGGAACTTGTGTCTTCAAATACATGAATGTTTAATCAGAGCAAGACAGACACTCACAAACTTCATCTCAGACAAAGGTGAAGTACATCAAACAGGCCACGGCTCTGATCCAGCAGGAGTTCGGCGGAGACATTCCTGACACAGTGGAGGGTCTGATGCGTCTGCCGGGGGTCGGCCCCAAGATGGCCCACCTGGCCATGGACATCGCCTGGAACCAGGTGTCAGGAATCGGTAGGGCGGAAACTTATATTTTGGCTTAACACAGCATCTGTCTGTTCTGAATCATATTGTTGCAACTTCTCTACCCAATCAGACATACAGATTTCCCATAATGGATAATAAAAAATCAAAGAACATTCTTACTCCCCATCTCTGTTCACTTTCACACAAGGCTTTTTCAAATCAAAATTTAAAGTTTATCTTTATCATTTTTAATTTTTGAGTTTTAGATACTGTATTTATACTCTTCTTATTTACCTTTAAGGAATAGGTCACCAAAAAATGAACATTTGCTGTTAATTTTACTAACCCTCAGGCCATCCAAGATGTAGTTGACTTTTTTTTTTTTGAGTAGAACAAGATTTTTAGCTGAAACCATGGTCCTTGGTGATTCATAAAATGCAAGTCAACAGCTGCCTGATTTTAAAAATAAAAACAAAGCATATCAAAGAACATGAAATTAATACCCTTGGCTCTTGTTGATATTTTGAGGTCTTATGAAGTGAAACGATCGGTCTGTGTGAGAATCTGAACACTATTTACAACATTATTACCTGTAATCCAGAGCCTCACACAACGGAGAAATCTGATTCTTTTCCGTGAACTGATTCTTTCGGACAGTTTGTTTCTGGTTCAAAAAACAGATTCATCAGTTTGTTTACATAATCACGCAGTGATGTAACATACACTCAATTAAATTTCAAGTCAGAGTGACTGTGGGACGTCCGAAAGTGTGATTTGATTGAGTAACTTTTAGATCTGTGCTGCTCGAGTCACAAACTGTTTCAGACACTTCAGTCCAAAAGAATCGGTTCAAAAGAAGGATTCGTCCGGTCGATGGACCTCTGGATTACAGGGAATAATTTAGTAAATAATGTTCAGTTTCTTGCACAGACCAATCATTTCGCTTCATAAGACCTCACTATATCTTCAGGAACCACCAATATTAATTTTGTGTTCCTTGATATGCTGTTTTATTCTCAAAAATAAATGTGAGAGGCATGTGAGTGAGTAGATTAACAGCAAATTCTCATGTTTGGGTGAACTATCCCTTTAAGTGTTTTTGTGTGTGTGTGTGTGTGTGTGTGTGTAGGTGTGGACACCCACGTTCACCGAATCTCAAACAGACTCGGATGGACCAAGAAGGAGACCAAGACACCAGAGGAAACACGGAGAGCGCTCGAGGAGTGGTTGCCACGGTAACCTCTATTTTCGGTCCTGTTATTGCTAACGTTCATCTCTACAAGATAACATCAGAATAATGCAGTTGAATGCTATTTTTCCCTGTCTTCTCTCTTCTCACAGAGACCTGTGGAGTGAGATCAACTGGCTGCTGGTGGGTTTCGGGCAGCAGGTGTGTTTGCCCGTCGCTCCGCTCTGCTCCGTGTGTCTCAATCAGCACACCTGTCCCTCCGCCCACCGATCCTCTCCTAACAAGAAGCTCAAATCCAGCCCTGCTAAACCTGCCATTAACGGCCCCGATGACAAACTAGCATCTCCAACAGCACAGGTCAAAGAAGAGCCAGCGGACGCATCCCTGTCTCAGAGGAGGAAGAACACAGCCAAACAGGAAGTGCCAGGAAACCAGCTGACATCAGAAGAAGAGAAGACTCCATCTGTCCTCAAAAAGAGAAGCAGGAGGAAAGGGAGGGCTGGAGCACAACAGAACTGAGCTCTGTCTTCACACGGGACACAGAGGACAGCAGAGACCTCGAATCCGTTTCAACAAAGTACTGTGTAAATGCAAAACATGTCACTTTGATTCATTCCGTAGGTTTTCTATCAAATAAATTGTAACTAAAATGGAAAACATAAAAGTGTTTGTGTTTTGTATTAGTTTTACATTGCTCAGAACAGTATACTATCATTTCTACGTGTGTTTGTGAGAGCCCACAGTACAATAAAGAATTGCATATTAGTGTACTTTCTTAAAGAAATTGGCTGTAATATCTTTTTTTAGTTTAATATATTTTAAAATGTAATTTATTCCTGTGCTCAAAGCTGAGTTTTCAGCATCATCACCCCAGTCTTCAGTGTCACATGATCTTCAGAAATCACTCTAACCTGCTGATTTGCTGCTCAAGAAACACTTCTGATTATTATCAAGGTTGAAAACTGTTGTGCCCTTTAATATTTTGGGGGATTCATATTTCTGCTAGTTAGTATTCAATATATGAAAACTTGAAAACTTGATTTAATTCAAGCCTCAACTGTCGTCAACACTAGAGGGCAGGACTGCCAAGAAAAATGTAAATACTTCACAAAAATACAGATGAAATCCTTGTTTACTTACACACTCGCACCCACACACATTTGTAAATATGAGAAAAGCACCTGATCACAGTCTCTGATCAGATTACACTATATTTAGAGTTATGCAGTCATTGTACTCTGTGTATCCCCACTGTCTTCTAGCTGAATGGTTTCAGTGTCCTGCAGATCTGCAGCTGAACGTGTGGGCGATCTGACCTGTTTTAAATGCAGTCGATCATCTCTGCTGCAGGTCAGCTGTGTGTCTATTACTGAACCAGTGTGGCTAACACGAGCTGATCCCAGATCTGTCCATAAAACACGTGAAAAGGAAGAGTTCCGCATGGATATCTGTGACTTATCCAACATCTGATCTCTCCAATCCTCTCTATCTCTGTCTCTCACACACACACACACACTTCACAGTTCTCATCCTCTTCCACCTGTCTCATACTGATGCGTTCCGTGCTCAGATACTGAACTCCAGAGCCACGCTATTACTGATTTCTGTTATTATACATTATAAGAAGAATGCGTGTCGTGTAAACCGTGTGAACGCTCGTGGGATGCGTGACTGACGGAAGCTGGGCTGGACGAACGGCTACTGATTCTGAACTTAGTGGACTGTTTGTGAGATGAAGAGAGTCATTTAGAGGAAGACACACTCGAGTAAACATCTATTTTTAACACGAACTGAAGTGGACATTTTTTGTAACAAGCAGGATTTTTTTTAATCAAACGGAGAACACGGTTTTACGCACGTAAGGCGTTTAGTGCTCAAGTTTGCGTTCGGATTAAATCGTTAATTTTAGTTTTATTTCAGCTTGTTTTTTATATAAAAAAATTGTATCTATATATCACATTTTTAATATTGAATTTTTATTACATTTCGTTTATTATGTACTGTTAAATAAATAAGAAACAACGCCTACAGACACAGCATGTGGAAAAATGCATCCTCCAAAAGTTTCCTCAAACGAATAATATTGTAGAGCAGGCTATATTTGTGTTGTGATCGCACACGTCTGCAGCTGGATATGGCCAACACTCTGGAGAGAGAGATTCTGGAGCGGGAGCTCCGTCCACGGCTGTGTTATGTGACAAAAGGAGATCGTGGCTACGGATTTCATCTGCACGGGGAACGCAACCGAGGAGCGCAGTACATCCGCAGGATCGAGCCGGGGTCCCCCGCGGACCTGTCCGGTCTCAAGTCCGGCGACCGGGTGGTGGAGGTGAACGGAGAGAACGTGGAGGGAGAGACGCATCAGCAGGTAACGAGAGAGAGAGAGGAGAACCTGTCGGACCACTTCACAGGGATGTGCCTGTCAACCTGGTGAGCTGCCTACCTAGACAGCAATTAGGGGAATCATTCTGACGAACGTTCCATGTGCGAACGAAAGTTCCAAAAACACGCGAGACCCACAAGTGCTGTCTATATAGGGATCTCACCATGTTTTGGAACATAGTCAGTGTGTTTTATTCCACACTGAGGTAACAGCGCATTGGGTATTTGTTTAAGATTGGATCATTGTGTGCTGATGTTAAGAAAACACTACAGTATCGCCTCTGGAAAACCTACACAACTTTCCCCTCCACCCTTACAAACACTTGGGCTACCGTGGAAACCACTTTAAAACCATTGTCGGCCTCTTTAAACGGTGCCATACGATTACTTTTTACTGTAGTGTCTAATGCCACCTCAAAACATTTGTAGCCTATATAAAAGTACTGTTTTGATAGACCTATAATAGCCTATATTAAATCTCAATATCATACTGAGTACATCATTTTCATACCATGGATTTGATATGTTGAGGAGTTCCAAAGGACGTGGTGATGGTATACAAGGGATGAACAATTATAATTCAATGCCTTGGCGTTTCCCAGAGAAACTTTGTATTCAATATCAACACTTTTACATTTGCTCACAAAACTTTTGCATTCCCACAATGAACTTTATGTATTTTCTTCCAAGCTTTGTGTTCACTTGCAAAACTTTAGCATTCCCCCGATAAGCTTCGTGTTCGTACAGTAAACATTTTCGGTCCCAACATTGTTCCAACCAGTTGTACCAAAATCACATGTTGGTATGTTTAGGAGTGTTACACTCTGTGTGTCTCTCAGGTTGTTCAGAGGATCCTGGAGGTGGAGCACCGCACCAGGCTGCTGGTGGTGGACCGGGTCACCGATGAGTTCCTGAAGTTTCACGGTCTGCCGTGTACGGAGGATAGGGCGATTGAGATGGGCTCTCTGTCCTCTCGCTCCTCAGCGGCGTCCTCCCCCCGCGCCTCCCCGCGAGACCCCGCCACCCCTTCCTACAGCAGACAGAGCTCAGAGGGCATCTTCATTAATAAGGTGAGAAGACCTCTCATATGAGTGCTTGCATCTGAGTAAGTGAAACATCTCATCACCATCAGACTTTAGTCTGTTCATCAGAATGTAGTGCCCATACAGTCTCAATCTCTGTATATTGGAGACTCCATGAGAGGAAGTCAAGGAGGAAATCCAGCCCAGAGAGGAGCATTGAGCTATATTTAGCTTGCACTGTACAAAGAATAGGGCCGGGAATCCAGAATTCAGTAGAATTACATTAAAGCTTTCCATTGATGTATGGTTTTTTTTTTTTTAGGATCGGACAATATTTGGCCAAGAATCAACTGTTTGAAAATCTGGAATCTGATGGTGCAAAAAAATCTAAATATTGAGAAAATCGCATTTAAAATTGTCCAGATGAAGTGTTTAGCAATGCATATAAATCATGATAATACATTTTTGATGTATTTACGCTAGGAAATTTACAAAGTATCTTCATGGAAAATGCTCTTTACTTAATATCCTAATTATTTTTGGCATAAAAATCAAAAATTTTGACCCATACAATGTATTTTTGGCTATTGCTACAAATATACCTGTGCCACTTATGACTGATTTTGAGGTCTAGGGTAACATATAATGCAAAACAATTCAAAGATATGAATGAATTACACGTTTAGCCTATTTCCAACTCTGACATATAGTGCATTATAAGAAATTGTGATTTATTATTGTCACACAATTTTTTACTTTTTTTATAAAAAAAATGTTTTTTTTAAGTATATAAATGAAATTGTGGTAAATTATTTAAATCTACTTCACAAGTACTAAGAGTTATCAATGGATTGAACTGAAAGCAGAATTGACACATTTCTTACTTGAAAGAGAATGGAGAGATAGACTGTAACCTTTATTTGCTGATTATTAAACAGCGTGCATTAATAATAATCATTTAGTGTTTGATGTAATCAAAATGAGCCATGCATTTGCTTATTTAGGGCCAAATTTTTGTGTTAATATTTAATTTAAACTTTCAACACTTTTTTTTTTAAAGGGACACCCATAAAAATGAAAATTCTGTTATCTTTTCCTCACCCTGTTTTTCACCACATTGTTCTTAACCTGTATGATTAAAGAAAGAAAGGACAAGATATTTTAAGGAATGTTGCAGTTACTGGTAGCCATTGACTTCCATAGTATTTTTATCCCATATATGTGGAAGCCACTGTGAAAGTCAATGGCTACCATCAACTGTTTTGTTACCAATGTTCTTCAAAAAAGATTAATTTGTGTTCAATAGAAGAAAGAAACTCATACGGGTTTGGAACAACTTGAGGGTGAGTAAATTATGACCGCATTTACATTTTTAGGTGAACTATCCCTTTAAGACCTCTTAATAAAGCTAAGTATTCAGACTGGTTAATGATATTAATTTAATAACTAAATGAAACTAATTAAATTCAGTGTGCTCTGTTTTGTTAAAGTTAAGTTTAATCTAGAAAAAAAAGTATTCTTGATCTACTTAATACGCTTGTATCGTGTATGTGTTTTTCACAGAAACACCAGGGTTTTACTAATAAAATTAAGACTGGACAAGGTCCAATCAATGGAAATCCCTTGATAGAAGCTAGTCAAATTAGGGCGGCGAACATGGACAGGTTGTGTGACATTTTTCAAACCCAAAACTATGCAAAGCAGGGTTATTAAAATAAGCATAACAAAATATTTACAAAAAGTATTTAGTTTATCAGTTATACTAAAATGACACCACTGCAAAGAACGTCATCTGATCAGACTAAATGTGGCTTCACACACAACAAGAATAACCTGACCGCAGTGTTTCACTCGACTGTTAGCATGTAAGACAAACACTCAAACTATAGAAAGGACAGTGTCCTGATTGCTAATAATGTGCATATTTTTAAGTTTATGCAAGTCTTTGGATACGTCTCAAAATATTACATTTTAGGACAATCAGATTTTTGATTTACACTGCTATGAGTTCAACCATGGCCAAGATTACAGTATGTGTGTGGTAAGACATGAGGGATAAATTTAGCACACACACACACACACACCTGCCCTCCATCAGGAGTTTCAGTCTGGCTTCATCTAGAGGTGTTTGACTGGAGCTGTCTAAGCTCTTTACTGATCTCGATGTGTCCAGTACTGGTGAGGTGTGTTGACACCTGCTTAGGGAGCAGACGCTGCGGATCAACACACAGCAAGAGTCCTGTAAACAACATAATCCACACACAGTCATCTCACAGTCGTGTTATTGTTTGTTTTATTATTAGCTGCAGTGGGATTCAATCGAACAGTATTGGAAAGCAACTAAATGTAACTAAAAGTGTGGCTTTTCCAGTTATCTGATTTCTTGTTATACATACATACATATATATATATATATATATATATATATATATATATATATATATATATATATAAAACACAACCTAACTTTTGGCCTAATTTACTGTCTGAACGAGTCAACAAGCTTTTAGTCAGTTGTGAAAAAACACACGTAGTGTATGAATGAACTTCAGACTTTGATGCCATTCGGCTGAAGGGTATTAAACATGTTTATATTTAATTTTAATTTAATTAACAATTACGAGCCGATCCGAGAATGTTACGAGCACCTCCCGTTTAATTTTCGACGCAGTCGGTTTAAATTCATGTCGTATGTGCGGTTGAACGAGACGATTTGGCGATCCATCTGAATTGGACCAATCAGAAAATGATAAAACCAATATATCATGTATATAAATAGTCTATATTGTAATTTAGGTTAATTATACAGCTCTATTTTTTGTTTGTTATTATGAATTGTGCCAAATTTACAGTTAAGCTTTATGAATGAATATACCTGTTGTATTTCCGGCAAACCGACTAAAATTCAGAAATAGCCTTATTACCTCGAGTTGTTTATCAAGAACAGAAAGTTTCTCTGCTTTTCAGCCATTCTCTTTGCCATGTCTTCGTTTCTTTTTTTGAATGTTACAAGCCACAGCTGCCACAAAGAAAAATATTTTGTCCTCAGAATCTATATTTTTATGAATGGTGCGTGTAAAATCATAGTCAATTCGTGTAGTGTGATTTTCGGATAAACTCAATCGTGACATGTGCAAGGGCTCACGAAGTTCCGACCTTCAGAATCGCACCGTGTACGTCCGCCTTTAAGTGCTTGGTTTACCTCTGTAAACATCTACAGAATCATCAGGTGTATTTGATGCCTAGGATTTTAAAATCAGATGTTAAAGTTGCGTAATGTATTCCAGCAACAGGCCCCTCCCCCATCATGAGTGGACACGCCCCCTTACTGGTGATTGGCTACAAGTGTGTTCTGGTGCTTGGGCCGATCCGCCTTTAAACAGCGTTTCTCAGAAACTGATTAGTGCACCTTTAAGCTTCTTTCTTTTCTGACTCTTAATTCTGATTGGATGAGCCACATTTGATGCGTGCTAATTAGCCAAGTTGCTATGTTGCTTAGCAACCATGAAAAGCCTGAAGTTTGGCTAATGAACTAAATTACTTGGTGGAAGAATTGTTGGTTCTTTTGTGATATTACTGTATTGATTTAACTATTTTATTAAATTGCATGAAATATAATAAGCATGAAACCACTTGAAGTCTCATGATAACTGTGTTTTTACCAGTTCAGGGAGTTTTAAAAACACCCAAATCACTGTAACGCACAGCCTCTTGTTGTTTATTGATTTAATTTGATTTCATAGTTTTATTTAGATCTTTATTATTAGTTCACCAGTGTAGTGAGTGATATCTTCTACCGAAGTCATACAGAAGGCTAGTTTGACTGTGGTTTCACTCATTTAAATTATGAGTAGGTTGTTTCTTGGCAAACAACAGTTTCAAAGCAGCTTCCCCAAACACCGGCATGAGACCACAAACACCACTCGAACAATAGTGCCATTCACACGCTGGACCGCTGGAGCAGACGTGTGTACAGGAACACCTACCACAGATGTTCAGGTTCATTGTGCAGGATAAAATATTCAGCTGAATGTCTACTTTACTGTCTCCTGGTAGAGTCCCAGCAGCGCTGGAGGAGTAATGAACGGCTCTCCACTCTACAGAGCTCATGCCCGTCTGTCGTCACCCGTGTTTGTGCCTCTGTCGTCACCCGCTGAACACAAGACTGAAGCAGAGATCAAACCCTTCACCAAACTCACTGTGGAGCCCAGCGTCACCCCCGAGCCCGAACATGAGACCGAACCGGTGCGTGACCTCAGCACTGACCCCAGCGTATCAGAGACCAGCACACAGGTGAGTTTCAGCCGCACGGCCTTCATGATGGAGCTCATTGCAAGCCTGTAACGCATAAGTAACTCAATTAGTGTTAGTATTGGTAGGTATTTGTATTTCAAAGTGCAGTTAGTTTGAATAGACTCTGATACATACAGTATAAATGTCTGGACATTTAAAAAAAATGCTTTCACATATCTACAAGAATATAGAGAGTACATTATTTACCATACAAGGCCAATCAACACAGAGTTCTGCCTTAAAGGTACAGTACTAATATTTTTGGAAGAAGTCTCTACTGCTCAGGCTGCATTTATTTGATAATACAGTAAAAACATTAATATTTTGAAATGTTATTACAGTTATAAATAACTAAATATTATAAATGTTATAAATATTTAAAATAACTTTTGGAATTGGATATATTTTAATGTTTTCAGTGTCACATGATCTTTTTCATGCTGATTTGCTGCTCAAGAAACATTTCTTATTATAATCAATGTTAAATGCAGTTGTGCTGCTTCATATTTTTGCGGAAATGTACATTTTATTGCATTCTCTGCTGAATATAAAGTTCAAAAGAACAGCATTTATTTGAAATGGAAATATTTAATAACATTAAAAATGTCTTTACTGTCACTTTTAATCAATTTAATGCACCCTTGCTGGAATTAATTAAAATTTTAAGAAATTTTAATTAAAAGAAATAGTTTAACAAATAAATACTATTTAATAACAAAGAATAAATAATATCTTACTGATCCCAAACTCTTGAATGGTTTTGTATATAGTAAGTAAACTATGTTTGGAAGCCTTAAAGGTACAGTAGCAAAATCAGTCCGTTTATCAGACTTAATTACAGCTGGGGATTTTGTTGTTGTTGTTGTTGTTGTTTTTGCACAAGAAACCTTAACTAACATTATAGATTGTGAAATATGTGCTTAATTAATATGAAAAAATTTGATCAAAATAGCTTAAAGTACTTTTTGCAGTACAGGTGGACCTCAGGAAACATCAGACGCTAAAAAAAAATAGATCTGGCCCCTTTAAGTGAAACTATATTAGCATCTGTCTCTTTTCTTTCATTTGCTGTCCTCATCTTTCCACTCTCTCTGTGTGACCTTAATTCTCATTTACCTGCTTTTTGTCCCCACTCTCCTGTCCTGGGTGTCTGATTTCTGGGTATTTTCCCAGAATTCATTGAGGGTGTTGTTTGTGTGTGTGTGTGGGATTAGATTAAGCGGCGTCTCAGCCTCAGGAGCTGAAGCACATGTGTGTGTAAGGCGAGGTTCTTCAGTCACTCTACCCCATGGGACACAAACAGACACCACCCTTGTATTGTCTCAGAACAGGAAGTGACATGGTGTCTCACAGAATGTCCTTATTCCTGCTGGGCGTGTTTCACTTCTTGAAGGAAATGAGCCAATGGTCACGCACACATGCTCACACGTCCTTCTGCACAGCCCAGGGTCGTGCAAATATCATATAATAGAGCATATGATATCAGACAGGACCGTTTGTTCCTCTCTCTCTTTGTCCAGAAACTTTTGCGCAAATGCAGACGTGAATGTCTGGTAAAGATCCTGCAGGAAGCAGTCTTTTTGAATGTGTATTGTTGTTTGTGTCAACAAGTTCTTAAGTGAATGATAGTTTTTTTTTTTCAGCCATGTGACTGTAAACCAGATGTGTCATTATTAAAG
Organism: Carassius auratus; assembly: GCF_003368295.1. Lineage (NCBI taxonomy): Eukaryota > Metazoa > Chordata > Actinopteri > Cypriniformes > Cyprinidae > Carassius > Carassius auratus. Next base: position 8,876,343 of record NC_039243.1, read on the forward strand.
CACTAATTGACCTGAATGAGAAAGCTGACTGTAGAAGAAGAAAACAGACCGTTAATATTGATGTGCTCTATGGCGCCCCTTGTGGCAACACCTCAACATAGTTAAAAATAAAATATTTATAATATTAATCAAATGCAGTTTTGCATATAAGTTGTTAATGCATTTGAATAAAAAAGGCTAATTTAATCATTTTAATGAAAAAAATTACCATAAACTAGTGCATAAATATTTTGTAATGTAATGAGACAGTTATGCAAAACAATATTTGTAATTAAAAACTAATTTTTGCTTGTGACTTCCTGTGTCCACAACTGAAGGCTGATTAATTGTCAAAAATAATAATAACAAATAACCACAGTTGTGTATTTAGGTGATATAAATAAGACTATAAATTCAAATGCTTACACATTTTGTAATAGAAGACAGTCTTTTCAATAAATATTTATGATATTAAGTCAAAAACAACTTTTCACGTGAATTGCTGTGAACTGAAGGCAAATTAATTATTAGCATTTATTATAAAACAACAGTGCAACTGTTTATAGATATGTATAAATGATTGCATAAAAAATATGTAATGGAATACAGTTTTACCATTAAATATTTATAACTAAATTAAAATTATTAAAATAACTGTTTGACATATAAAGTGTTTGTAATTGCATTAACTTAGTATTTGAATGGCTGTACTGGTAACGCTTGTAATGTGAAACTTGTTGCTTATTATTAATTATCTGTTCATAAATACTAGCGCATCTGGACCTTTGACTAAATTGCATGAAGTCTGAGCCATAATGCATCCAATTCTGGCCAAGAAGTGCCCACTTAGACAGGAAGTGGATCCTCTGACCAACATGTAGAACGATCTGTTGGCATTTTCATGCAAACAAAAAATGTATATAATCCAAAAATATTAATGCTGAATTTTGAGAAAAATTTACCTGTAAAGACAGTTTGATGAGAATTTCTGTTTGTCTAAAGGAATAAATATGGATTATTTTATTGAGTAAATATACAGAATGCAGCATTCCTCTGATTTATCTCAGTCTGGAAAATAAAGGGATAGTTCACAGTAGTGAAGTCTAAATCTATGGCTACCAGCAACTCTTTGAGTCTATATTGTGTTTATTAATACAAGAACTTGAGGGTGAGTAAATGATGACAGTATTTTAGGGTGAACTATCCCTTTAAATCAACTCATTATCTAATGTTGGAGTTAAAAGCGTCTGTTTTCCTGTTCTGTTGAGCTAAACTTCCTCTCAGGTTCATTAATGTTCTTTCGTTCCCTTTCTCTCTCCAGGAGGAGATGCTGTCAGAGGTGGATGTGGAAACGAAGGACCTGCGTCCTCGCTTGTGTCACATGACCATCGGCGAGCAGGGCTACGGCTTTAACCTGCACTGTAAGAAGTCCCGCGTGGGTCAGTTCATCCGCTCGGTGGACCCCGACTCTCCGGCGGAGCGCGCGGGACTCAGGCCCAGAGACCGGCTCATCGAGGTGATCCCACCGGATTACTCCAGACTACATTAGCCCAGATTAGCAGCACAGGATTAGATTAAATTAGACTTCTGGAGAGAGGCAGATTACGTAAATCAAGAGGAACGCCTGGTTCATCCACTGCTTAATGAGAGCATCCTGTTTTAGAGCAGTGTGTGTGTGTGTGTGTGTGTGTGTGTGATGGCGTGATCGTCAGAGAGAGCAAATCCATCCTAATGGATTTAATTTTCATCCGTTTTCTGTAATTATCACAGACAGATCAGTAATTATGACTGACAAACAGTGTTCAACTCACTCAGCAGTGTTTGTCTCTGAATGCATTTGAGAATCATTAGCAAAACACTTATTTATAGTCAAGTATTACATTTAGGAATTTAAAGGGAAAGTTGATAGCTGATAGTTGAAAATTTTCATTACTCACCCTTGTGTCGGTCCTCGGTTCATCTTCAAAACACTTCAAAAAACAAGGATATTTTTTATTAAATCCGAGAGCATTTTTTCACCTTTTTCACAAGTGCTTTTTTTTTTTTTTGTAAAACAAAACATAATTCACAACGTTATTTATGAAATATTAAGCAGCAAAAGTGCTTTTGTGAATGCGCTGGATATTTTTTCGCTGTTGAGTAACTATATAACACATAAATAATTGTTTTCTTGCAAACAAAGCACTGGAGTTGCTTCACTAAACTGAGGTTAAACCACAGGAGTCACATGGAGTACTTGGCTTTATTAGAAAGTCAGTGACAAACATTTTATTATTTCTGATAAAAGTCAAGACTTTCGCGTGCATTACATCAGGTTGTGTTTATCAGACAGACATGGCTGGAGAAACAGAGACAAATGTCAGATGAAAGTGTTATGCAAGGCTTCTTCAAAGAGAGGAAGAGGAAGAGGAAGTTCCTCAGAAAGTGAAAGTAACGCGCCTCAGACTCCATCTGCTGGACAAACGCCGACCCACAATTATCATGTATTAAAATATATATATAAAAAAAAAACTTTAAATGTATTACAATCAGCATTTAAATTAACATTATATTATAGTAAGTAATTATAATTAGTATATTATAATATAATAAATTAATACAAACAACACTACAATAAATAATGCAGTGTAATATTATAATATATTACTATGTAAAATAAAAAATGATGTAATATAAATATAATAAATATAATTAATAATATAATAAATAAATAATATAGTTTAACAAGTGTACATTTTGGATACATGGCACTGTTCTACTGAGTTTTAATCATTCTCTCTTCCATCTCTCTTTGTTTTAAAGTATTGAGACAAAAGATATGCAAAATTTTATTACATTTAATATATCTTTTATTTAATTATAATATATATATATGTGTGTGTGTGTGTGTGTGTGTGTGTAATTGTAATTGTATTCACATATTACAATAAATAAATGTAAGTAATAATATGATAAATAATTTAGTTCAGTATAATATTACATTATATTTATTTTATCATGGTATAATTTTATATTTATATATATATTTATGATTTTTGTTTAATTATTATTTTATATTTATGCAATGTCAAAATAATATTGTATTATAATAATAATATGACATAACAATATAATAAATAATATAGTTCAGTATGATACAGTTATATTACTGTGTAATATAAAACTTATATTGTTACGTTATATCAAAAACTATCTAAAAATATTCCATTTAAAATATTGTAATATAATTAATAAAAAATATAATTAAATTATTATGTAATATAAAAATAGTATATTCCCATATTATGATTTAAAAACTAAACATATAAATAATGATATGATAAATAAAGATATAGTTCAGTATACGTATGCTGTGCTGTTCTATAGATATGTACAGGTTCTCCCGCTCTCGTTTTGTTATTTTAGGTGTAGCTTGTGTAGTTGGATGTATTGGAGTTGAATTAAAGCCTGAAATGTAATCCTGCAAACGGTTTAGCACAGAAAGTGTGCAGTTAGTGTGGAGTTAAAGTCTCTCTCTTCGGTGTGTGTCGTGTGTCCAGGTGAACGACAGGAGCATCGAGGGTCTGCGTCACGCTGAGGTGGTGGCGTTGGTCAAAGCGGGCGGCACAGAGACCCGTCTGCTGGTGGTGGATCCCGACACAGACGAGCTCTTTAACCGACTGGGTATCATTCCCACATCCATTCATCTTAAAGGTACAGCGCACGTGTTTGCACCTAGAGTATATCAGCAGTATTTTCATAAACGTGACCAGGGAGTTCTGGGAAAGTCCACAGAAGGAAACTTAACTGGAAAGATGATGTTTAAATGTTTTGTGTTGACTTAGCCTCACCTGACTGCTCCTGTGATCACTATTAGGAAAGTTTATGCAAAACACGGCTGATGCTTTATGCAAACATTTGTAATGTTCTGTGCAGATAGAAACTAGCACTAGTTCATATCTAGGTGGCGTGTCAGTAATCATCTCTTTCAAACAGAGGACTGTGTGGACGGGCCGATCATAGAGAGTCCTGAAGCACGCAGCGCGGTCCCAGACGCCCCCAAGATCTCTCCACCAATCATCAACATCACACTAACTGACCCACCAATCAGCAACGGCTCCCCAAGACACCAGAGTCACAGAAGCTCCTCCTCTCGGTCCACGTTATCAGAGACCAGCGCCGAAATCAGCAGCTTTGACAGCAGCAACAAGGTGTGGGCAAGGAAAATCACAACTTCAGTGGGCTACTTTGATTTGATTAGATTTTTTTGTTGTGCAAAAACAATGTTGAAATATTTAATAATAAATATAATAAATATAATATAATTCTTAATATAGCTGTTGATCATAATAATAATAATATATAATTTTATTTTAATAATACAAATAATTAATATTATTTTTGCTGTTTTTGGTAACAACATAATAATAATTGTATATATGATATCATCATTATTATTATTGTTTTTATTTTTATTTTATTATTAAAATTATAAATTATTAAAATTGTATGTTATTAATGTAATAAAAATGGGAATTATAATAATTTAACAATATAATATTAAAATATTGTACATTGCATGTATATTATTAATTATTTATTAATCTAAATTATTACCAACAACAGCAAAAATTATATTAATTTTATATTAATATTAATTTTTTAATTAATTATATATAATTATTATATTATAAATGATTAATTAATCTAAATGTTTATTATTATTATTATGGATTGTTTTGTTGCTAATAATATTAATATTAAAATCATTATTATTGTTGTCGTTGATGTAAAGATAAAACTACTGCTAATAATAATTAATAATAATTATTATTTAACTAAATAATAATGTATTCATATGATATACTTGACTTAATTATAAAAAAAAAAGGTTGGTAATATGGTCAAAGACGAGACAAATATAAAAGTATATTTAAAAACTTTAATGTTAGGTGGGATTAATTGCAATTAATAAAAATAATAATAATCAACTCATAGCATTAGTAGTTATTAAAATCCATGAAAGAATATGTGATCACCCTGCTCTCACACAGAATGAGATTATAGTGGATGTCTTGTGTAAGACATGCTTTCACTGAGCCTCGTGACACACTTCGTTATGAAATTATATCCGCTCAGTTGTTTATGGTTATGTGTGTTTTCAGTCTGCTGTAATCATCAAATTGACGTAAAAAACACCTATTAATTTGCGAGTCTGCAGGATGAGTTATTTATCTGTATTAAATATGATATTGACTATTCTGAGTCCCTTTTCATTCACAATTATTTTGCAATGCCAAAATATTAATATTCAAAGTAGTTGCACTATCAACACATTACTGTTTAATTAACGGTTCCATTATGTATAAACATGTATCAGTGTCATTATTTTTTGCTTAGAAAAACATGAAATTAAACAGGATACATTCTAATGTATGAGGAAAAAGCTGAATTTAAAGCTGTATTACACTTTTATTTTATTGATGCTTGAAATCCAGCAAAATGTGAAATTAAACGTAATGTGCAAAGCAGGCATTGAAGGAAATATTTACTTTAATGATCCATAATGTAAGCTAAGATTATTGATTTGATGGAATACTTGAGAGGCATAATATATTTTGATTAAAGCAATAATACATGCAAGAAAAACCCTGTGTTGTGTTTTCACAGCACACAGATTCTGACCATCTCTCCAGCGATGACGCCCGTAAACCAGAGCGAGATGTGAAGTCTGAGGATCCGTTTCGGGAGAGCGGTCTGCATCTGAGTCTGACCGCGGCAGAGGCCAAGCAGAAAGCCCGGGCCAAACGGCCCAACAAGAGAGCGCCCCCTATGGACTGGAGCAAGAAACAGCAAATCTTCAGCAACTTCTGAGCAGCACAAACATCAGAAAGTTCACCTTAGTTATAGACAGATTCCACCGACACACAGACCAAATACATGCAGCTTAGACCGGATTAGAAATGTGTGAATTTATCAAAAAAGGATGAGTTTGGATTCAGGCTGATGTGTGTTAAAAGCAGATCTGAAAGTATGTTTTGAACAGAAATGCGGCAGGTTTGGACATCATGTTATCATGTTATGTGTTTAACATAAGCCTGCATTTTGTTTCTACGAAGTGTTCCACAATTAGCCAGTTGGTTATTTCACCCAATAACGCACAAGTTCCCCTTTTTGAAGTGGCTTTCCTGCCATCACATTGCTTCTCTTTCTCAGAGATAATAATGCAACAGCTGTTTCCACAGACCAGAAAATACGGAAGGAATGAAAAGAGAGTAAGAAAACGTCATTGCAAGGCAGAAACAGTAGGAAGGAAAGACATACTGAAGGAAAGGTGAAGAGAGAGTGTAACTGCAATAGTTAAAGTCATCGAAAGACGTCAAGTGAACGTCGAGCTGAGAAGCCAAAGGTTGTAGGTACAAATCCCTGAAGAAAGAAGTCATGATCTTGCACTATTAAGAGAAGATGTACAGTGAGAAGAAAAGCGGAAGAGAAGTTTGAGTCAGAGATCTTTACACGGTAAACACATGAGACCAGATCACATCATCTTTGTGCTAATATGAAGGCTGGGCGATACAACCAGAAAAACTCAAAACAGTCAAAACCTATGATTATCACAATACATTTCAATTCTCTAGTTCTCTCAAGTTTTAGGATTTTTGCTTCTTAAGTGAAAGTTGTAGAAACCAGACCATTAATTGTGGTTGTAAACTACTCTTTATGATCAGACAGACACTTCACGCTTTTCCAGTCATTTCACAAACAAAACGGTAATTATATTACATTACTCCTTTAATACGTCTAAATTAATATTATAAAGTTCGATATTAATATCCCACCTTTGAAAACCATAGAAAGTGTTACTACAGTTAATCCATTGTAAATGATGCTGATAACGGATTAGCGCTATTTCGTTCCGCTTTTGGCACAAAAAAACATTATATCCCACACTCAATGAACTCTTTTTATCGAGGAAAATTATATCGCAATAATTATAGTTATGGTTTTATCGCCCAGCCCTAGCTAATATACTCTTAAAGCCTCACAATATTCACTAGACATATAGCTACAGTTAAATTGTATAATATTTAGGTCCAAAGTCGCGAATTTATGCACTATTATAAGACATTTTGTAGTATAAATAGTGTGCGTAATGAGTTTGCACTGGAAATTCACAAAAAATAAATTGTGGGGGGGGGAGGGGGGGGATGTCTAGCGACGCTTTTTAAAGCAATGTCCCTTACGAAAAAGAACCATGGTTTTATTATAGTAAAACTGTAGTAACCCATGGTTTTTTGGCGTATTGACGGCCATTTGTAAAACCACAGATTTACTACAAATACCATGGTTAAACTATGGTTAATATAGCAAAACCATGGTTAATTTGTGGTAACCATGGTTTAACTACAGTAACCATGGTTTTTTGGTTTTATTTGTAGTAAAACCATGGTTAATTTTCGTTAGGGGTTTGCGTAAATTTCGATTTTACATACAAACGTGAGTAGAATAGGTTAATTAATAGTGCTGTCAAATGATAAATCGCGATTAACCGCATCCAAAATAAAAGTTTTTGTTTACATAATATATTAGTGTGTACTGTGTTTATTTATTATGTATATATATATATATATATATATATATATATATATATATATATATATATATATATATATATAAATGCGCACACATACAGTATATAATTTGAAAATATTTACATATACATTACATTACATATACATTTATATATTTATATATTGTATTTTATATTATAGATAAATATACTTGATTTATAAACAGAATATTTTTCTTAAATATATACATGCATGTGTTTGTATTTATATATATTCATAATAAATATACATAGTACACACTCATATTATGTAAACAAAAACTTATTTTGAATGCGATTAATCACGATTAATCATTTGACCACACTACTAATTACATTTGTCTAGTTTAATGTAATACGATTTTTTTTCCGTCAGTGATAGAAAAATTATTTAAATCGTTAGTGTAAGCAGGTTTATTTTGAAAAAGTTTAATTGCAAATATGACACAATTTGACAATTTTTCAATAAAATAAGAGTAAGTAGAGGAAAAAATTATTTGCTAGGACTGATGGAGTGATGAATGCTGCACAAACACGCACGCATGTGTGAAATTCGGATGTGCTACATCCGCCATGTTGTTACTATCACATGACCTACCAGTATCAGTTGCATGCTTCACTTCCATGCTCTCCCGTGGCCTCATGGGATAGAAAAGTGTCCATCTAATGCACGCTTCTGAAAGCAGCTGATCCGGTTAATTTTTTTGCTTACTGTTTTTCGAATACTATGAATTCTGACATACTACTCACTGCCTACACTGTTTTTCGCCTACTATATAGAAGGGAAGTATGCGATTTCGAATGCAGCTTAAGTGTGTAGTGTTGGACACTTCATGCACTCAACTGTTGCAGCTTAAATTACGTAGCGAAGGGGAGGGGCTATCAAACTCTGATTACGAATTAAAAATAACCTTATAATACATACACTGATTGAGTGCATAGTGAATAGTGCCTCATTTGGGATGCAGCTTCCAGGAAAACAAATAAATAAATATAGATGACATCATCCTGCACCAGACGGATTTTTGTCCAATCGGGTGCTGTCTAGAATGAGCATACTGGCTAATTGCCATTTTCTTTAACACTGAATGAATATTTATGTATTTATTTTCTTACCATGTTCTCATAAATGCTGGTTTAACATTTCTACATGATATTGAATGTTTATTGTACCACACAGGGTATTTACAGACATTATATTTTAGGTCAACAATAACCAGTCGGTGAACCTCCACTCTTTTTGACCTCAAACTTTGTGTGGATTATAAAATCAAAAGTAAAACAATGTCTTTAAAAAGATACACAAACAGAAATGTAGCTATATATATATATATTAATAATTAATAACATTATATAATTATGTATTATGAAAACGTAAATTAATACAACAGTGAATCTGATTACAGAAAATAAGCCCCAGTATATTTACATGTGAGGTATGTATTATTATTTTAAGTCTCATTAATGTATAATAATTGTTCTTGTCGCCCTCGTCTTATGTATGTCAATTTTCTCATGTTCTGGGCGCGCCCTCACACACGTATAAACCGAAATAAACAGACTATTTTAGACTGAAGTTGTCATAAAGTCTGACTTTGACACGGTGCAACTCGAAGGTCTCTCTGCTGGCTGCAGTTCTTCTGTCTGCCGCTAGAGACACAGTGGCGCTGCGGCGCACGACAGGTGACATCACTGGAGCGGCACGAGACCAGCAGAAAATTAAGGCTGTATCTTTCATCTGTTAAATATGCAAAGAGATTGATGTTTCTCAATAGGCATGGGTTCGTTGTGGTTTACATAAATGAAAACCACTTCCTCTGCTCATCTCAGTAAAGTGAGTATCTGGATTCTTTCCCATTGTGTTTTCTCATTTCTATGATCTCTTAATCCTTTTGTTTTTACGTTTGATTGCAGCAATCGTGAGTTCAGCTTCTTTTTATTAAAGTCGGATTGAGTCCGAGAGGATCCCAGTTCAGAAAACTCTCTTAATTTGTTGTCAACCTTATCAGTATTTAATTCATAATTATTAACTCAAGTTAAGAACAACACTGCATATAATATAATGCAAATATATGAATGAATCTTAATTCAGGTGAACCGATTCGCGACTCGGTAGTGTGAGGGATGACTGCTGGAGTTAACTAAATATAATTTAATTTTGTTCTTAAATGTTTTATCTATATTTAGGGTGTTAGAGATTTAAATGGGTAATAAAATAAATGAAAATAAATTGGTACACCTTGGTAAAAGCATATGACACAAATTTCAGAGGAATGTCTTTGGGGATGTTCATAGTCAACTCAGCCAATTAACTATATTAAATATAAGTAAATGAACTGAACATAAGGTAGATTAACTATTTCTTTCAAAACGGTTATCCAAGTGTTTTATGACACACACACACACACACACACACTGTTCCTAATGGTTCTGTTGTTTCTCTTGCATACGAGTTTCTTCCTCTTTTTCTTTTGGGTTAGTTCCAGCCCTCCTGTGTTTCACTTTAATAACGCCTACAGTCACACCACACACACTTTAACATCTCACCTTCTTTCACTGTATATATACACACACACACACACACACACTTGCTTTCAGCTCTCATAGCAAACCATACTCTCCAGCAAAACAAAACCTGGGCTTAAGTTCAAGCTGTTGTGCTTTAGTTTGTTTTTAACCTCAACTTCACCAAATGTACATGTAAACCTGATGAAACATGATTTCAGTGTGAGGACAAATGCGTGTACTGAGAGTTGAGTAGTTCCTGAAACTGTTCGAGTATGTTGTTAGTCATGCGTGATTGCACAGCAAATATAACAGATGCGTTGAACCCAAACTTCCTGTTGTTGCTTGTGTGTTTCCTGTGTGTGGGTTTTAGCGTCTGAGGTTATGCAGACACACAGTTGAAGCTGTTACATACAAACACACACACAAAGCTGGGTCATCATCTCATAGACTATTAAAACAGACAATCTGTGATCAGTGTGTCTGATGATGACTAGTGAAGAGCACCTTCAGACTTAAATTGCTCTAATTCTGGGTAATATTTTGAAAGGTGAGTCTCTGCTGAAACTTATGGTCATTATTACAGCTTCTTTGCATAAGTGAGTGACTGGTGTCCTGTCAAGATCATGTAATATTTCTATCAGAGACCAGAGAACTGGACAGAGATGTTAAAGTGCATCTTCAAATCCACAGGAACTTGATGCTGTATTCTGCGTTTTATATGTAAAACTGCTGATATAAACAATATATTTATCAGGACAACAAATGAGAAGAGGATCGAGAAGCACAGACGATCTGGACCCATTTAGATGCTTCCATGCAGAGATGCATTGTCCTCTGAATCACTAGTTTACTGGGATTCATTATGGCATGTGGATTTTTTAAACCCTGAATTTTGGTAATCCAAAATTTCTTGTCACAGACATTAAGCCTGTTTTGATGGGTGTTGCTTATGGTTTTCCCGTAACTGATGATCAACATCCCGTCAATTAACCATAAAAAACAATGTATTCAAGGAGTGAGACATTCTCATTATAGAGTGCCTTTTATAGAAAGTGATGATTTAAGTGTGTTCTTCCGAAAAATTAGTGCAAAACTTTAGTCAGTGTGCAGGTGTACACCTGAATACGAATGAACTCGAAACTAACATTAAAAAGGCACAACGCTCCCATTTTGGTTGTAGTTTTTAAGTTTGTCTTCAAAAACACTACTTTTATAATGAAAAAATATATATAAATCAATAAAACACACACAAAAAAACTTGTTCAGCTTTGTAAAAAAAATCGTTTTATTTTTCCTGGCAAGGTAAAGAGAGAAAAGTGTGATTGTTTTTCTTTCAGAGTCTCAGTGCAGATTTCCACACGCAGCCGTCGTTCTCCGCCTCGCCATCCTTCCTTACGTCACTTCCTGTCTTTGCTTTCAGCTCGCTCTTATTTAAAATCCGCCAACAAACAAATATTGACAAGAAAAAACAAGACGCATGATGAATCCAACAGTTTTATCAGTAAATTTACCAGCAACGTCCTTACAAAAAATAAAAGTAGCAAAACAAAAACTGCATGACAAGCGATAATCCAAATTTAAATTATGCATTTTGCTCAAATAGAATGTAATTGTTGTTAACTCGGTTCTATTTAAGTAACCGAAATTAGCAATAGCAGCAAAACTAAAAAAAAATACCTCAAATTAACCTTGTAGTAAAACTATATTTGATATAGTTATAGTTTGTTGGATTAGCTGAATAATCACTAAATATCAATATGGCATTAATATTTATCGGTACAAATACATTCATACACACACTCACAAGCGCGCACACATCGTTGGTCACAGTTTACAGGTCAATAGGGGTCCATAGGGAGTCAAGTGTAAGGTACCTTAAAACAATTAACAACCTATTAACGCAAAATACACATACGAAATGCGAATTAGGAAACAAAATACATGGCAATGACACTAACAAAACACACTTAAAAACTCCCAACACAGCTACCGTTACACAAATCATACACGCAACCGTACACACACATAACGCAAGTCATGATCGTTATACTGTGGAGTTTCCGTTCCAGCTCCTTCGCGACGAGACCGAATCTCTCGAAATCATGACGAGAATAAACTACGGTGTGATTGAAATCTGTAAACTACGATGAGTTTCAACAGCGAACACTGACCAAGCCCAGGGGAAAAACTACAAGCCAACTACGCAAAAAAGTGAGAAGAAACGTCAGAAAAACTATACGGCGTAAGAGACGCAAGCGAGACGACAATCGGACAGAACGACGACAAAGCTGATGATGAGGAGGATGATGAAAACTGTGAATTCATAGATGCTCCCTCAAAAACACAAATTCGCGATAGCGCGCTAACCATCTTTTTTTTTTAAGCTGCTGAGACCATTGTCGTTTTATCAATACTAATTATATATATATAAAAAAGGAAAAAAACGACGCTAGTCTTTCCTAGAGAGTCTCAGTGTTAAAGTTTGATTATGCTATTGCTACGGCAGCGCTAGCGGCTCGTAGTTATTGCAACTTTATGTGCAAGTGTCTCTATAGTCAGTCTGTGTGTGAATGCGTTTGATTCTTATGCCTGGGATTAATTTGAGATTAAAAAATAAGTTGTATAACAGTTGATGTCTAGCTTCCCTCCCTAATCTTATTCTTTATTCCCAGATAACTGTCTATACCTCCCTCCCGTTTAACCTACGACCTCCCTCCCACTCAAGTTTGTTTTTCGCTCTCCCTCAGTTACACTATCTCTCATCTTCCCTATGTTTTTAGGTTTATTCCCCGTGATTGGGTGCATTCTGCAGTTAACTAGAGGAGTCCCCAAACACCCTCCCTCCCACCCACCCACCCACCCTCATGGACACACAAAGGGCGTGGGATCGGTCCGTCAGGCGGAGCGGCCAATCGCGTCCCTCTCCCCCACGATCAGGGCAGTGCAATACACAGATGGATGAGTTCCCCCCTCCTAAAGGTTCAACTGAAAGAAAAGGAGAGAGAGAAAAATATATATTTATACATTCTACAATTTCCTAAAATACACAGCATTAAGAGTAACACTTAGACTAAGCCCAAAACAAATATAAAAAGAAATTTGGGACAATCCAGATTTAAAAACCAGTTAGACGCAAAAATATAACTGCATGCATAGTGTTATTATATTTTAAATATGTATGAGTAGAAACACCTCCTAGCACAGTGTTTGTTTGTGCACATTATGGCCTCATTAGACATCAGCGGTCGTCACTAACCTGACAGCATGTGCTGTGTGTGAAGCAGAGGGGCGGGGCTACACGCCATAGCATGCAGAGAGGCGTTCCTTCAGGATGGGCGGGAACTGCTCCGAAAACTGCTGCCAGTTCTCCTCTCCGACCTGGTCCTTAAAACCATGTAGGATCTACAGAGACACAGCCTCATTAAACAACATGAGCAACATTTCACCGCTATGAACATTTCACCACAACTCCCTGTGCGTCTGACCTTGTAGAACATGTCCCTCAGGTCATCTTTAGGGCTGACCCAGGAGGCCACCGCATCACAGAAGAAGATGAAGTCCTGAGGAAAGGAAAGGAGTGATGGAGGAGAGAGTGACATCACGGTCAATCACAACAGAGTCAGAAGAGCAGAACTGACCTGCACCACACCGCCAGGGTTCACACCAATCATCACACAGATGCCTCTGAAGGCCGAGTCCTTTTCCTCATTATCTCGGATGTTTCGTAACGATGTGCACCTGCAAAAACAAAAATCTTTATCATTAGTTAAGCCCTTCTTAAGAAAAGAATTAGCTGAAAATGAAAATGCAATTCTTAAATCAAATTTGCTGGTAAAAAGTCTGGTGTAGAAGTCTCCTTTTTATTATGAACTGATTTAAATATACATTTAAAGTATTTTTATTCCTGTGATGCGCAGCTGTATTTTCAGCATCATTCCTCCATTCTTCAGTGTCACATGATCTTCAGAAATCACTCTGATACACTGATTTGAAATCTCTGGACATGCTGACTCACCAGGGTCTGATGAACTGTTGCAACATGGGAGCCACTTCCTGTGGACAGACGTAGCCCAGGCGACCAATCGTGATGGCTGTAAGGAGAAGTGGGAGGAGTTACGGTTTGATCACTCATCAGTGTGAAATGCAAGTGATCATGTGCAGTCAGAGGTCATACCTGTGTTTTCCAGCAGGGTTTTGGGAGTGTTTGGTCTGTTAATAATCTCCACCAGATGAGGAAGAACCAGAGCCACATACGGCTGCATCTCCACACCTACATCAGTGACGTCACATGACCAATAAACATCAACTCACTGGTGATGGGTAATTCAAGTCCCTCCAACGATGTCAAACAAACAACTAACACATTTTACGGTTCTAAATCAGTGATGTCACTCTAAACCCTGATCCGTGTGGTGATGTAACAGACACAGAATCAGTGTGATGACCCTCACCCATCTGCATGCAGATCTCTCCGATGGCCCAGGTTGCGTTGTTACACACGGAGATGAACTCAGGGTTCAGATTCGTCCCCAGGATGGGCATGAACTCAGCTGAACACACACACGGTTTCAGAGATTAATACATATGAATCAGTTAAGGGTGTATAATGCAGGTCAAACACACACACTGTCTTACCGATGCAGGGTTTGACGTGTGGAAAACAGGCCTTGGTCAGATCACCCAGCAAAGCAAACGAGCTCTGCCTCACCTCAGGCATAGTGTCCTGCATATAAGAGAGAATCACTTTAAATTAGCTTTCATATCAATTAATCAGTCTAAATGTCTAATAATGCAACTAAAGATAATACAATTAAATACTTTCAATATTTAATTATTAAAATAAATATTAGTATTATATTGTAAATGTTTTAAACATAAAACATTTAATGGGATAGTTCAGTGTCATTATAAAGCTTGGAAGAGGCAGGATTTTTTTTTGACTTCAGTTTTTGGTGAACTATCCCTTTAAATGTTACAATAAGTTTTATGATATAGCAAACAATTTCATATTAATAATAAATAAGTTTTATACCTATAGTTAATTAAAATTAAATATTAAAACAATATTTACATAACAGCAACAATAAAAACATAAGTGTGTAATAAAGTAAATTAAAATGTTAAAATACTAAATATTAAAAATGTATTTTGTTTATACATTTATTTTATATAATAGTAAATAGTTTATAATGATAAAAATATAAAATATTAACTTAACACCAACAATATGAAACAAACAAATGTACAATACAGTAAATTAAATATTAATCAAAATATTAAAATAACTTACATTTTAAAATGTATTTTATAAATATATTAAATAAATAATTTTAATTATAAACTTACAAATAATAAATAACTTAAAATAATATTAACATAACACCAACTATATTAAATTCAATTATAAACATTTGTTAGATCAAATATAAATATTACATGCTGTAAATAATTCCAATAATAATGATAAGGACACCACATCTTTACTCTTTTACACGCTGTACCTGCATACACTGGAACAGAAGGGTCATGATGTTGCTACGAGCAACCAGCTGGTCCACATGACCCCCGAGACCTTCAGCCAGACCGCTGAGCAGATCCAGAGCCACGATCATGAAGTCCTTATCTGGAGCCTCGTACTGATCCGGCTGCTGGCTGTACATCTACACACACACACACACACACACACACACACACACACACACACACACACACACACACACACACACACACACACAGTGGGTTAATGACGGTGCGCTTCACTGATGTTCAGAAGTGTGTGAGGAAGTGTGTGAGGAAGTGTGTGTTCTCACCATGGCTTGTGCGAGTGTTTTCTGCACCAGAGTTACACAGCGCTGATAGACGGGCTCACAGTACGGCAGGAAACCGCTCTGTAACGCCGTAGCCACAGACGACAAACACTACACACACAAACACAGAGGCATTTAGTGTCCATTTACACCTTCAATTACAAATGTTTTGGCAAATTAATGTACAGTTATTCATGACAGTGAAGTGCATTCAGATATAAAGCATTTCTTCAGTTCGTTCTGAGTCTCTCACCTCCAGCAGAGGAAACAGGTCTTTATCCTCGTCTTTCAGTTCATTCCACTTCTGGATCAGAGGAGGCATCAGTTTCTGGATGTATTCCTGACCACACACACATCACACACACACACACATACACACGATCAGACCACTGATCTCTTCACCCACAAACACGTACTAATAATATTCAGCTTTTGAACACAAGCTGACAAGGGCAAGGATGAGCAGAGACGGTTCGAACCAAAAACATTTGTAGCCTTAAAAAACTAAAACATAATTGAAGATGATTTATCATTTTGGCATGTATTAAAAAAAATGGCCTCTGATCTTTTGAGTTGTCCTACTTGCATCTACAAGTTTAAAACAAACTAGCATTCAAAAGTTGACTGTAAAGGTTTCTATATCAAATGATTGCCGTCCTTCTGAAGAAAAAAAACTATATGAAGCAACAAAACAGTTTTCAAGATTGATAATAATCAGAAATGGTTCTTGAGCATCAAATCATCATATCATAGAGTGATTTCTGAAGATCATGTGACACTGAAGACTGGAGGAATGATGCTGAAAATACAGCTGCGCTTCACAGGAATAAATTACTCTTTAAAATATACTGGAATAGAAGACAATCATTTTTAAGTGTAACATTTCACAACGTGACTGTTCTTAAGGTGTTTTCCATCAGCAGTTTTCATGAGCACAAGAGGCTTCTCTCAAAAACATAAAAGAAAAAATCTTGGTAGTGTATGAAAACTGAAAATTTGTTTCAAGTGACCATTTCCAAAGAGGCACATTTTAGTACCGTATTTTTCGGACTATAAGTCGCATTTATTTAGAACCAAGAACCAAGAGAAAACATTACCGTCTCCAGCCGCGAGAGGGCGCTATATGTTTTCAGTGTAGACTACAGGAGAACTGAGCAGCATAGAGCGCTCTCTAGTGGCTGTAGACAGTAATGTTTATCTTGGTTCATGTCAAATTAATTTTGATAAATAAGTCGCACCTGACTATAAGTCGCAGGACCAGCCAAACTATGAAAAAAGTGCGACTTATAGACCCGGAAAATAGGGCAAGTAAATAATTTGAGTGAGCGTCAGAAGCTGTCATTACCGGTTGGTTCAGGTGATGTCCGACGGAGTCTGCCAGGGTGCCGATGGCGTCGTACAGGATCAGCAGGTTCTTGTGCTGATATTTCCCGAAGGCAAACACCAGAGTGTCCAGAATGAAACTGAGGTACGGAACCAGCTCCGTACACGCTTCCTCCTCCAGAGTCGCAAACGCACTGAGGACAGTACAGCGTTACTTACCACACTCCATCTCAACATACCGGTTCGTTTCACACACACACACACCTGCAGGCGGCCTCCTGCACCCTCTTGTTGCCGTCCAGGATGCGTTTGAGCAGCTCTGTCATGAGCGGTTTGAGGTGGGCGTCCGGCGGCTGGCTCACCACCCAGTGTGCGTAGCGACTGAGCGTCCAGCAGGCGATGGAGCGAACCAGAGCCTTCTTATCACACAGACACTGGATCAGGTGCGGGATGAGCTCGGGCAGGTACTGTACCATACCCTGCATGCAGCCTGACACACAGAGACAGGATGAGTAAACGCTCAGTAATTAGTGAAATCATTCTGTGTGTGAGACACACACCTTCAGCGATGGCTCCCAGCACCAGTATCCCAGACTCCTTGATGACCCAGTCCGGGTGGAACAGCAGACCCTTCAGCAGCGGCAGCAGGTGCGGCAGCAGGTCGTCCCGAAAGACGTTAGCCAACACGTCCAGCGCCGCCGCAGAGCACTTCCCTACAAACACACAAAACATCATCAAACACATGTTTACAGCAAGCATGCTCGGAGTGGTCTGTTTACTCACGCAGGTTCCAGTCAGACAGCGTGTCGTCGTCATCATCCTCGTCATCATCGATGTCCTCTCCTTCCTCCCCCTCTCCTCCCTCATGCTGCAGCGTGACGGTGCGTGACTTGTGGAAGCGGGGCTTGATGTCCTGCTCGCTGTCAGGAACATTGTCGTCCTCCTCCACGTCCCCCTGAGACACAGAGAGAGAGACTACAGCTGCATTCACGTTCACACGCTCCCTGCACAGCGCTCGCTGCTGATCAATCAGAAGGGCTGGGAAACTCAATTCATTTTCTGAACTTTCTTAAAGAAATCAGTTCCTAAATCCCAAGTTTGTAGATCTAGAAACGTCTTTGATGAATTTATCATCTTAGGTGGCATGCAAAAACAAAAAGCAACCGTATTTTTCGGACTATAAGTCGCACCTGAGCATAAGTCGCATCAGCCCAAAAATAGGTTATGACAAGGAAAAAACACATATAAGTCGCACTAGACTATAAATCGCATTTATTTAGAACCAAGAACCAATAGAAAACATTACCGTCTCCAGCCACGAGAGGGCGCTCACTGCTGCTCACTGGTAGACAACAGGAGCACAGAGCGCCCTCTCGTGGCTGGTGAGAGTAATGTTTTTTATTGGTTCATTTCTCTTGGTTCATGTCAAATAAATTTTGATAAATAAGTCACAACTGACTATAAGTCACAGGACCAGCCAAATTATGAAAATAAGTGCGACTTATAGTCTGGAAAATATGGCAGTCTGATTCACAAACAAATGATTTTGACTCATATGAACGATTGAATCAAAATGAGTGAATCAAAAGCACATTTGAATTTTGAATCAGTCTACAACACTTCACTGTTTAATTTACAGCATTAGTAGAGAAAATCTTTCTACTTTCTATATGCAAGAATCCGAATCAGAGTGTCTGATTAACAAAAATGAAATTAAAATCATTTTCAGTTATTGACAAAGCGGAAATTAAAATACATACACACATATTATATACATATATATATATATATATGTATTTTTTTAAGATAAATATTGCCTTGGCATACTGAAATAACTAAGCACTAATATTATTAAATTGAAAACTGTGGTAAAGCTATATAAGAATGAAAATGCACAAAATTATTATTGCCTTGAGTACTCACTAAATTTAGTATAACTGAAATAAAAAGTTACATAGAATTTAAAAACAAAATGACTAAAATTCTAAAAACTGAAAATATAATAAATGGCAATTAACAATATTAATAAGTACTAGAGTAGTATAGAAATAAAAAATATGAATAAGTTAGCAAAACAGATTAAAACCAAAATACTCAAATGAATCTGTCTCCTGCGACTGCAGATTTAACTAATGCGGTAAACATGATTGGATTTGAAAGATTCAATCCCAGACTCATGTCTCGTATATAGTGACTCACCTTCAGTAAAATGATGTCAATCTCAGAGTACTTCATTCCGTTCACCAGGATTGGGATGAGTCTGTGGAGAAACACCTGAACATCAGATCACCTTCTTCAGAGCAGATCTCTCAGACAGACAGTTCATGCTCAGGTGTGTGTGTGTGTGTGTGTGTGTTGGTGATGGCCTGCAGTACTCACTGGACCAGGTGTCCCGACAGTGCCTCTTTACAGATGGGCTGCTCGGCCAGAGTCAGCCAGAATTCACACGCCTCCAGCGACACGTTCTCATCCGCGTCCTGCGTGCGCTGCAGCATGTACTGCAGAGAGACACAGAACAGATGTAAAACTCCTACAATACCTTAACGTGACAGTAAAACATCAGATGTCTGAGTTTGCATCACCTGTATGATGCTGTGCATGTGTGGAATCAGACGGTCGATCCGGACCTCCAACAGCATGACCAGAGCTCTGCACACGTTCTTCCTCACCTCGCAGTCTTCATCACCCGCCAACGCAAACAGAGACTGAAAACAAAGCACACACAGTACAGATGAACTGAAATAACTACGAATTCATGGGTCTCCATGAGCATTTACGATGTGCTTGGCTTGATGGCTTTTCTAGGATGAACTACAATCTTGATTTGATAAACTTTAGAAGTGTTATTCTTTGTTTGATATTCAGAAGATGAGGAAGTCTACATCAAACACAATGAAATACATAAAATCTGTATCTAATGCATGTTATTGTGTGTCCAGTATTGTTCAAAATAATAGCAGTACAATGTGACTAACCAGAATAATCAAGGTTTTTAGTATATTTTTTATTGCTACGTGGCAAACAAGTTACCAGTAGGTTCAGTAGATTGTCAGAAAACAAACAAGACCCAGCATTCATGATATGCACGCTCTTAAGGCTGTGCAATTGGGCAATTAGTTGAATTAGATGAAAGGGGTGTGTTCAAAAAAATAGCAGTGTCTACCTTTGACTGTACAAACTCAAAACTATTTTGTACAAAAAAAAAATTTTTCTTCTGGGATTTAGCAATCCTGTGAATCACTAAACTAATATTTAGTTGTATGACCACAGTTTTTTAAAACTGCTTGACATCTGTGTGGCATGGAGTCAACCAACTTGTGGCACCTCTCAGCTGTTATTCCACTCCATGATTCTTTAACAACATTCCACAATTCATTCACATTTCTTGGTTTTGCTTCAGAAACAGCATTTTTGATATCACCCCACAAGTTCTCAATTGGATTAAGGTCTGGAGATTGGGCTGGCCACTCCATAACATTAATTTTGTTGGTTTGGAACCAAGACTTTGCCCGTTTACTAGTGTGTTTTGGGTCATTGTCTTGTTGAAACAACCATTTCAAGGGCATGTCCTCTTCAGCATAGGGCAACATGACCTCTTCAAGTATTTTAACATATGCAAACTGATCCATGATCCCTGGTATGCGATAAATAGGCCCAACACCATAGTAGGAGAAACATGCCCATATCATGATGCTTGCACCTCCATGCTTCACTGTCTTCACTGTGTACTGTGGCTTGAATTCAGAGTTTGGGGGTCGTCTCACAAACTGCCTGTGGCCCTTGGACCCAAAAAGAACAATTTTACTCTCATCAGTCCACAAAATGTTCCTCCATTTCTCTTTAGGCCAGTTGATGTGTTCTTTGGCAAATTGTAACCTCTTCTGCACATGCCTTTTTTTTAACAGAGGGACTTTGCGGGGGATTCTTGAAAATAGATTAGCTTCACACAGACGTCTTCTAACTGTCACAGTACTTACAGGTAACTCCAGACTGTCTTTGATCATCCTGGAGGTGATCATTGGCTGAGCCTTTGCCATTCTGGTTATTCTTCTATCCATTTTGATGGTTGTCTTCCGTTTTCTTCCACGTCTCTCTGGTTTTGCTCTCCATTTTAAGGAATTGGAGATCATTTTAGCTGAACAGCCTATCATTTTTTGCACCTCTTTATAGGTTTTCCCCTCTCTAATCAACTTTTTAATCAAAGTACGCTGTTCTTCTGAACAATGTCTTGAACGACCCATTTTCCTCAGCTTTCAAATGCATGTTCATCAAGTGTTGGCTTCATCCTTAAATAGGGGCCACCTGATTCACACCTGTTTCTTCACAAAATTGATGACCTCAGTGATTGAATGCCACACTGCTATTTTTTTGAACACACCCCATTCAACTAATTCAACTAATTGCCCAATTGGACAGCCTTAAGAGCGTGCATATCATGAATGCTGGGTCTCATTTGTTTTCTGAGAATCTACTGAACCTACTGGTAACTTGTTTGCCACGTAGCAATAAAAAAATATACGAAAAACCTTGATTATTCTGGTTAGTCACATTGTACTGCTATTATTTTGAACAATACTGTATATGTATACATACATTTTTAAATAAATATTACATATAAAAACAAAATTTCAGGGCAACATTGTGCAATTAATTTTTTTTAAAAACATTTTATATTGGGAGGGTTATAGTTTGAACTGAATCAATTGGTCAGCTTGTTTCCTCCTCGAATCAGCTCAGATGAATAAAGCTGTAGCAATAGCACAAATGCTAATTTGTTTTCTCAGCAAGACTTTAATCAGTCGTCAAATATAAAACTACAATAACTGCATGAAATAACTTTGTGGTGGCTTGGAAACCACTATGTGCTGGAGGTCAGCTCACCTCTATGAATGTGTCGATGTTGTCCATGAGAGCCTGAGCCCTGCCAATAATGAACTGATTCACACACGCTATGGCATGAGACCTACAGAGAGAGTGAATCAACACGATGTTACTCATTATCATACAGACAGTGTATCAGAGAGATGTGTGTGTGTGTGTGTGTGTGTGGTTCTTCACCTGATCTTGGGGCTGCAGTGTTTGAAGAACTGCAGGAATTTGGGGATCATGATGTTGAGCGGTCGATTCAGAGCGTCACTGTCCAGCAGTTCAGACGAGTCCTCACAGATCTTCTGCAGCGCACCGAAAGAGCCCTGTACACACACACACACACTCTTCTCTTAGAAATCCCACTGCATTATGGGTTTATAACAGATAAATGAGGAATATTTGTACAAACTGAAACAACGGTCCTAGTGGCACTTAACACTCAATCTTCATAAAAGTTTACAAGCTTCTTTAGCATCATGTCACATGCGCTAAATTCATAATTTCATGAAGTTTGGTTTAGGAATTATGAGTATATCTGGTCCTGCACATAGCCATCTAAACACTAAAGCTCAAATTCTTCAGATAGTTATTGATTTAGGACGTCCAGAGACTTCTACTTCACTAGTTTTAGTAAAGCAAAAAAAAAAACTAGGACTAGTTCAAAAAAGTAGTTATGCAAGTAATCTCAAACATTTACTGCGAACTTTTTTGTGAAGAAGGACTTACTGTTATGGGGATTAGCCAATCAGCGGCTTCGTTTCGGGGTCACAGAGAGAACACAGTTTTAGCGCTAACAGTTTTAGTTTCGTTTTGAGTTGGTTGTGAGATTGGCCGGTAAACGCATTGTAGAATTTACTGAGGTGAATAGATGTCTTCCATGTCAATATCTGTGCATGTGTGCGTTCAGAGACATGTGAGTACCCTGATCTAAATGTTTACGTATGTGTATTTCGGTGCCTTGGGTTGTTAAGAGTTTATTCTGAGATACTCTATTGAAATGCAGTATGTTAGCATAAAGTTCGCTAGCATTATGTTAATGCCTATTAATATTATTTTTATATTAATATTGTGTTTATATGTGTTCTCACTTGACACTTTATAGTTTTTATCTGAGAGTAATTATGGTTGAGAAGTAGAGACCTAGGTTTTTTGGTTTGATAATAGTGATAACTAGCAGTATGAAGACAGTTCTTTAAGGCAATAAGAAGATAATGTTTTTATCTTGTATTTTATTTTGGTTATTTGATATGTATAAGCAGCTAATGCTACTTAAAGGGAAATGTATAATAATTACAAGTTATTACCTTTGCTAATTGAATCATGTCAGCACTGTTGTTTATTTGTATTCTGATATTTTCTTTCTTTTATTGTTTATTGTAGAACCACACACACCTACTGTACGTACATGAAGACAGATAATCCTCTGCTGAGTGTCAATAAAACCATCAAAGAGATTTACAGCATCCAATTGCATTCTTAAAATGGGAGAAAGCTTACGGTTCAGTTGCGTACCTTCGTACAGAGGGTTCAGGTGGTAAGGTGGAGGTGGCCTTTCTGACTGCACGGTCGAGAGTGGCCCCCAAGCGCCAACAGTCGATACCTCGATTAGAGCTGTGTGCAGCGGTGACTGGAGCTCAGCTAGCAGTGCTGTTGCAGCGTGAACTCACCCTGGTAATACATGGAGTGGTGCTTTGGACAGACTCCACCACGGTTCTCACGTGGCTTCAGTCAGACTCTTGCAGGTTTAAGGTGTTTGTGGGCACCAGAGTCGCTGAGATCCAGGAGCTGACTGATGCTCAAGCATGGAGGTATGTGGATTCTGAAAGTAATCCCGCAGATGACATTACGCGCGGGAAGACCCTGAGGGAGCTGGCAGGGGAGAGCCGGTGGAACCATGGCCCAGCCTTTTTGCGCCTGTCACCTCAGCAATGGCCTACTAAGCCACAGGCTGAGCAGTTGGATGCCACAGAGCTTCGCAAGGCCACATTTTGCGGCTCCATCATCACCGTTCCTCTTCCACCCTTATTTGATGCCAGCCAATTCAATGGTTTCAGGGACATGATCGAGGCAATTGTGAGGTTCCGCCATGGGGCGGCAGGTAGTCAGTCAATGCCATCTGCACAAGACTATCAGGATGCTGAGATAGACCTACTGAGACGAGTTCAGTTAGACTGCTTTGAGGAAGACTTTCAACACCTTTCAGAAAGAAAACCCGTCCCTTCCACCAGCCGTTTGATTACATTAGCTCCTGAATATGATGATCAACTGAAGCTGATTCGGGTTGGAGGCAGATTGCGTCAGACTACCTTGCTGGACACAGAAGCCATTCATCCCATAGTTCTGGATCCAGCTCACCAGGTGACTAAACTTATCATTCAAGATGCTGACCGAGACCTCCATCATCCAGGCTCAGAGCGATTATTTGCAGAACTTCGCAGACGATACTGGATTCTTCGTGGAAGAGAAGCTGTGAAGCGGCACCAGTTCTCCTGTCCTGATTGTCGGAGATGGAGAGCGAAGCCTGCAGTGCCACAAATGGCAGACTTACCTCCCGCCCGTCTGCGGTTGATGAAGCCTCCTTACTTCTCTACCGGAATGGATTGTTTCGGGCCCTTCACGGTCAAAATCGGACGGCGTAATGAGAAACGTTGGGGTATACTATTTAAGTGCCTCACTACCCGAGCAGTCCATATCGACGTCCTGACTAGTCTCGACCAGGATTCCTTCCTGATGGCCCTCCGCAGATTTATCTCACGCAGGGGAAAACCAGCGGAGCTTCTGTCGGATCAGGGCACGAATTTCAGAGGAGGTGAGAGGGAAATCCATGAATCTTTCAAGGCACTGCACCCCACTTTACAGGCAGAACTGGCCAAACATCAGATCCAGTTTAGATTTAACCCTCCAAGTGCCCCTCACTTTGGTGGTGCATGGGAGAGGGAAATTAAATCTATCAAAGCTGCCCTGTATGCAACAATTCAGATGCAGACGGTGACAGAAGAAGTCCTGCGCACGGTCCTGATTGAGATCGAGGGCATCCTAAACTCTAAGCCCTTGGGGTATGTGTCCAGTGACGTCGCGGACCCTGATCCAGTAACCCCCAATTTGCTTGTGATGGGGCGGCCCGACCCCTCACTGCCCCAGGTGTTGTGTCCTGAGTCCGAGCTGTTGAGCCGCCGCCGCTGGAGGCATACACAGGTCCTTGCCGACCAATTTTGGAGGGCATTTATCAGGCACTATCTGCCGGCCCTGCAAACGCGCACCAAGTGGCAGAAAGATGTGGCCCCATTACAACCTGGTACTGTCGTCATGATCATTGATCCGCAGCTCCCGAGGGCGCTCTGGCCTATTGGTCGCATCACAAAGGTTATCCCAGGTGCAGATGGGAGGATAAGGACAGCGGAGATCCAGGTGAACGACAGGAAATACATCAGGCCAGTTGCCCGTCTTGTTCAACTTCCTGCCATACCTGAGACAGCACCTGAGACCAACAGTCCTTCTATGGGACAGCAAATTTGACTGTGCAAATTTGGGGGCGGCTGTGAAGAAGGACTTACTGTTATGGGGATTAGCCAATCAGCGGCTTCGTTTCGGGGTCACAGAGAGAACACAGTTTTAGCGCTAACAGTTTTAGTTTCGTTTTGAGTTGGTTGTGAGATTGGCCGGTAAACGCATTGTAGAATTTACTGAGGTGAATAGATGTCTTCCATGTCAATATCTGTGCATGTGTGCGTTCAGAGACATGTGAGTACCCTGATCTAAATGTTTACGTATGTGTATTTCGGTGCCTTGGGTTGTTAAGAGTTTATTCTGAGATACTCTATTGAAATGCAGTATGTTAGCATAAAGTTCGCTAGCATTATGTTAATGCCTATTAATATTATTTTTATATTAATATTGTGTTTATATGTGTTCTCACTTGACACTTTATAGTTTTTATCTGAGAGTAATTATGGTTGAGAAGTAGAGACCTAGGTTTTTTGGTTTGATAATAGTGATAACTAGCAGTATGAAGACAGTTCTTTAAGGCAATAAGAAGATAATGTTTTTATCTTGTATTTTATTTTGGTTATTTGATATGTATAAGCAGCTAATGCTACTTAAAGGGAAATGTATAATAATTACAAGTTATTACCTTTGCTAATTGAATCATGTCAGCACTGTTGTTTATTTGTATTCTGATATTTTCTTTCTTTTATTGTTTATTGTAGAACCACACACACCTACTGTACGTACATGAAGACAGATAATCCTCTGCTGAGTGTCAATAAAACCATCAAAGAGATTTACAGCATCCAATTGCATTCTTATCGATGCACCACAGTGGTCACTTGTCCCCAACTAGCTACAGTTACAGTCCTAGCTATCAAGTCGTCATTACATTTTTTTTTAAACATATAGCATGCACAAATATCAAAATTGAACAATATAACCTAGAGTGGAATTCTGTCAGAGTACTGCCATTATTATTTAGCAAACAATTTAGAGTACTTTTTAATGTTGTAGTCTTATTATAAATTAGTAACATGAAAACAAGTTATATATATTTTTTTAAAGAATTAAAAAAACTAAATCTGTATCGCACACCTGTATGATATCAACTGTCGTCAACTCACTACAAAGTCTTGAAAACACATAATGAGCTGTGTGTAAAAATGCAGGCAAGCCAATCAAATCACATTCTGTGTAACGGTTTTGTTCAAACAGAAGCTCATGTCAACTGCACTGCATTGTGGGATGACTAGATCACATTTGGGGAAAACACTGAATGTGTATGTTTAAACCAGTAAACAGAGCACTCCTAGTTAAAGTCTAATGATGTTATTCCACTCCAGGTGTGCTCAGAGTTGTACCTCGCAGGTGTTGTAGTCCTCTGAGTTCAGGAGGTTGCAGAGTTGAGGCAGCAGCTCGGGCCATGTCTGCAGCTCTCCTTTAGACGCGATAGTAGTGATGAGAATACCTGTGGACACAAATTCAGTTATTATTAGAATTTTATTTGATCTATGACAGTCTAACCCGCTCAACCCCGGGTCCTGACTGACCGATGGTGGCGCGGATGAGCGGGGACGGGTCTCCGATGTTGTTGAGACACTCTCTCTTGATGAAGTCGGCCACGGCCGGAGGGAAGTTCTGGTAGTGAGCCTTCACGTTGTTCTTGAGGATCAGGCCGCTCAGAGAACGGGTCGGCTCGTCTGCAGAGATACACAGAGAGACGTGCCTTCAGACGAGAGACAGGAGAGCGTGTGAGACACTGAGGCAGACGATGCATGATGGGATACTACAAGACCTTCAGATTTGAGGCTGGTGAGGACGAAGATGAGATAGTTGTTGAAGTCGGGAAACTGATTCAGCTGCTCCAGTTTCTAATGAGAGAGTCAGGAAAACATTGGGATAAATACAACAGACAGCACAGAAACAAGATCTGATCTCAGACCAGTGATCTTTAGATGCAAACAAAACAAATCCTTTACCACTAAAATAGGAAGATATACCGAAATCTATATTTGCACTGATTTTGCAGCCAGAGATTAATAAACATTCATGAATATGGTGAAAAAACGTATTACGCTTTTAACAGACTATTACAAGTAGGTTTAACCACAAACCATATTAACCAGAAGTAATGTTTCTGATTTAAACATTGAAAGCAAAAAATGATATTAGAGATATTAGAGTGAAGAAGTTCAATATTATTTACTGTATGATTTAATCAAATTAATTCAACGAATCATCTGGATCATCATTTATGTTTTAAAGCTTTAGAAACAAACATGAAGATAAACACTGCAGTTTATTCATATAAATTGTTATATTGGTGCATATAAAATAAAATATTCCATATTATTGAACATATTTTGAATTTGCGTGGCAACAAACGGTGTTTGGTTAAAATGGTGCTTGAATTTTTTAATATTTGGGGTCTGTATGTATTTATGTTTTTAAGTGAGTCTTTTACTCAATAAGGATGCACTTATTCAATCAATAATACAGTTTGAAAAAAAAAAAACAGTAACATTGTGAAATTATTACAATTTAAAACAATGGCTTTCTATTTAAATCTATGTTAAAATGTAATTTTTTCCTGTGATCAAAGATGTTCATCACCCATTCCTCCAGTCTTCAGTGTCACACGATCTTCAGAAATCTTATATACTGATTTGACGATCAAGAAACATTTCTGATTAATATCAAACTTGAAAACAGTTGTGCTGACAAATATTTTTCCGGAAACAGTGATAGTTTTTTTTTTTTCGGGATTCTTTGATAAACATGAAATGTGTTTCACTTTTGATAAAAGGTTTAAATTAATACTTTAAAAGAATTCAACTAATTTAAAATAAATAATGCTGACCCCAAATTTAGAAACAGCAGTACATACTATTAAGTCAACATAATGTGTCAAAAATATTTATTTTTAGCATATAACCCATCACTACTGTGCACATGTATTAAATAAAAACTGACCACTAGACACTATAAAACATGAAAAACATTTCAGCATCTGTCCAGTTGTGACTGCTAAAATTGACATTATATTTGTAGATAACCTGAATAAAGGTGTAGTGATGTAAGGGATGTGCACACACCTCTTGAACGGCTCTCTGTGTGGCCGTATCCGGAGACTGAGAGTCCTTCAACAGCTGCAGCACCTGCTGTAAACCCTGTTCATCCGGCTGCCACTCCATCCTGAACTACACACACACACACACACACACACACACAAGTCAGTGCACTACACCTAAACACACACACACCCTCCGGGGAAAGAGCATCACTGCTTGCTTTCTTAGTGCACTTTTAGGAAGAAAGAATCAAAGTGAGCAGATAACACACTTAACTATCATCCACAGACAACGCATTCAGACCAAATACACAGTTTACTTTCTGAAGTCAGGGCTAATCCACGGTGAGCCTCTGCACCTTCAGTTATCATCTGATCTGGTTGGCGAGAGTGTGTGTGTGTGTGTGTGTGTGTGAGGAGGCTGTGATGTGTGACTGAGCATCTGACTGACGTGTGGGCCGTGTGTGAATGTGTGAGTCTGCTTACACTCAGGAAGATGCTTCAGTTTTGCATTCTTCTCATTTAATATCAATTGTTTTAGAGCATACTGTTTTAAGGGGTAAGATGAATTTGAGAATGTCTATAGCAACCAAACTTGAAAAAAAATCTCCAGTATGAATTTTTTTAACGGAGTCACTCATTTTTGGTCAGCCAATAACCTTACATTCTGTGTCATGAAGTTGCTTTGTTTTTCATTTTTCTAATTCTTAAAACTTGATTTCCAAGTTTTTCCAAATCTATACATCCATACTTTTCTGGTATTATAAACTACCTTTTAAACGGTTACAGAAATTATTGTTACAAAAGATTTCTCTTGTAAGTTTTTTTTTTTTTTTTTTTTTACTTTTTATTAATTGAAGAATCCAGAAAAAAGCATAACATGTACCAGAATCATATAAAGCATCAGAAACTATTTCTAACATTAATAAATAAATCATATCAGGATGATTTCTGAAGATTTCATGTGACACTGAACACTGGAGGAATGATGCTGATGAAAAGTCAGCTTTGCATCACAGGAATAATTTACATTTTAAACTAGTAACGTTATATTAAAATGGAAAACAGTTATTTTAAATATTTCACATTTTTTTCCTGATCAAATAAATACAGCCTTGAAGAACCGACGAGACGTCCTTAAAAAACATGAAAGCTCTTACTGATCCCAAACTTTTGAACGGTAGTGTATGTTAGTGTGGTGTTTGTGTATATACTCTGTGTGTCAGTTAGTGTATTTGTATAATCTCTTGTGTAGAAGTGTGTGTGTGTAGGCCGTGCGTGTTCACGCAGCCCGGTTTAACTCAATTCCCCAGCTCACATCAGCTGCGTTAACCGATCACACGTGAAATAAAGTACACTAAACCCTGTACATGTGTGTGATGAGTGTGTATAATGAAGAGGTATAAACACACACACACACACGATGCTGATGTACGTTAACCGTTAGCCGCTGTGCTAACCCGCCAAACGCGCTCACCTTCAGTCAGTGGATCTCTCTGTGTGTGTTTTTGGGTGTATCTCTCTCTGCCGCTGCACGAGCGCGGATGGACGTCAGGTCACGGTAACGGATGGCTCGCCGAGGGGCTCTTCGGGATCTACAGGCGTGTTTGCTGTTATTCTTCTCTCACCGGCGGCGCCTGATGCATGGCGGACGCGTTAATCGCGCGGTGTGGATCTGAGCGGCTTCCGTACCGTGACGCAGACGTCAGGTCTTATTAACATAAAACAACAGAAACAATTACTTTTATGGTTATAATACATGTAAAGTTAAATATATTGGCTAACACACATCATTTGCGATCAATATTTCGCGAATGAAGGTTTATGTGTGATATAACTTAATTGTATGTGAATGTAATTCCTCCTGTGACCTGTAGGTGGAGACAAAGTTAAAACAACGGGTCATTCAGGTTCATAGCCTCGCTGTGAAGCATCATGATATACTACAATAATAAAAAAAGAAAAAAAAGATATAGTACAATAATTTGTGATTACCATATTCATACGTATTTGCATGGTACTCTGTCGTACTCCGAGAAGACCATGGTATTATCATCATGGTAGCGTTAAAAAAATAGCCTACATGTTGCTTACTGCATACTGCCCTTTAATGCATTGAATTATGCAAATATAAAAGGTCACATAAGTCATCATTATTGTTTTACATTAATGATACAAGTTATATTTTATGGGGCCAACAAATCTGCTATTTTGAATTTGGATTAAAATGTATATTTAAAAAATGCAAGAATTTATGTTATTTCTTTATTATTTCAAATTAAATATTAAGTGAATATTAAGAGATGTATATCTTTGAGAGCATTGCATTGTGGGCATATAGTGTCCACTGTGCTCTGTTCTATTGTATTGTGCACATTTTGTTAACTGTAATAGATCATCCATGTATTTTATTCAGATTAAGTTGCATAATGTGCTAAATACATACTGCAGAAAGTTGTATGCTAATATTATTAAAGCTATCTGTTAGCATTCCCATTAATTTTTCTAATATACATTTATAATTCAAATTACTCAAATTAAAATTAAAATGATACTAGAATCCACATGACACCAATCTGTATCGCAATCAAAACTTTATTTCAGTTCGCTGTTATTAAATCCATGACCACAGAAGAGAAGCACAAGAACAGAAATGAGCAGTTTTTAAGTAGACTGACAAACAGGCTCTTCACTTTGTCTCAAATCTGCTATTCCTACATTTCTGACACACATATATTTTCAGTATTTCATAGGAATGACTTTCAACAAACTCTCCACCGTCATTCCTCACATATAGGAAGGTCGGAATGGAAGTACAGGCGAGGAAGGGTGGAAAAATATAATCACACAGTCCTTTAACACAACGAGCTGATTTCACTCTTACTGCAGCCCCATTTACAGCAGGCATTGGACAGCCCAACGACCACGTCCCGCCCCTTCCTGTCTGACGTGCGCAAGGCCTCCAGCACTTCCTCTGAGATGAGAGAGCGGGCGGGGCGGCTGAACACGGGGCTCTCCTGGCCCTCTCCTGCCCAGACATGGGCCTCTGCATCGGGACGGGGTCTGTATGACAGTCCAGGGATGAGAGGGTTGGAGACCCAGCTGTCAGAGACCTCATCATCATGAGCAGAGAGCAGATCACTGGACAGATCGCCTGAGCACACAACAGCACAACAGAAATATGTCACCATTATTGTTGCTCGTAGTTAGTGGTAGTGATGCAAACAAACCCTAGTTTTAAACTTCAGCACGTAACTCATCTTGCAGAGTTAATGAACACTGAAGGACGAACAGGAGCCACAGAGACCAGAATCTCACAGAAACTTGAGGTTAGACACTTTTGCCAAGTAAACACTCTAGCAACCAGCAGCTAGAGTGTCATTTCATGTCATTATCATGTCATTTCACACAAACACACACACACACACACACACACACACACACACACACACACACACCATAAAACCATTTTAATTCATAAGCATTAATTAGCACTCTCTATTCTAATTCTATTCTTTATTAGAAAAACTTGCCCATTTAGACTTGCATTCTACTAATCTTTTTGTATTCTATCTACAATTAACGAAAGCAAAACAAATCTGTTTTCTTTTAATTATATAATAAAAAATGAAAACTTGTTAGGTGTGTACTGTGTTAAATTAACTGAGACTTGTTATAGTGCTTGTATATCATTGCTCTCTTGTTGTTTTTGATTGCTTCCATTGTTCTCATTTTTAACTGGCTTTGGATGAAAGCGTCTGCTAAATGAGTAAATGTAAATGTAACTTAATTATTAATAATGTTTTTTTAATAACAAAGTATACATATGTATATCATAATACAATAATAAAAATAAATTATAAAATGAATGAATGATTTAAGTACATTATATAAATTATTATTATTATTAATAAATACATTTTTTATTGTTGTTGAACTCTAAAGATCATTTAAATTTAATTGAATTAAATCGTTTAATTCTTTTTTTTTTAAGAAAGTTAAAATAACTTACATAGGGTGTGTGAATTATATTTTGTTCAATTTGCCCTCTTAATGTATGTGTATTATACAAAATAATAATAATAAAAATTTAATTACGTGGTACAAATTGCCCTTTCAATGAGGATACGGCCAATTATTAAATAAATAAATCATGTTTTTATTGTTGTAGGCTAATACTCGTTTAACTATTATTCTGTCAAAATAATAATAACTCAAAGCTATGCAGAAGCACAATTAAATTAATCTTATTAAAGTTGCATCTATCGAAGGAACATTTGTTTCGTCTAAATCTGTGTGATTTTATTGGAATTAACAACTATACAGTAAATAAAAGTCCTGATCTGTTTTACTTCATATCTGACTGTCACATCTGTCTCATACCTGAAACATCCAGAGATCTCCTCCACCGCGAGCCCCCGCAGGTGAAGATGACCGCCCGGATGAACTCTCTCCCGCACAGCTTCACTCCGTAGATCGGGTGTCCGTCAGTGGCCTGAGCAACGCCCAGCAGCGCCACCAGCAGACCGAGCGTGAGAAGTGCAGCTTTACACATGACGACGATGGCAGTGAAAGCTCTGACAGCGTTTCTCAGAGGAGCTTTACTGGTTTGAAAGACGGTCTAACCTCTCATCGGCCTGGTGTGTCTTTTATAGAGGCTCATGGAGCATGAAATGTTTGCGTGTCGTTCAGATTGACCGTGATAGCAGGGCTGAGACCTTTAGGAAGACAAAGGCCCGGCCCAGCGCCTCTATAATGAGCCTGTGCACCTCTGTGGATGTTATAACCAACACAGCGACCTAATCTCATCGCTCCTGACCTTTATGTCATTATACACACTGTTGAATCACATAAAATGTTGAATAAATAATAAACTTGCATGCACACACTAATACAAGCGCTGCACTTTCAATTAGATGCATGCAAATACTCACATTATGAGTCTATAGGATTCATAAATGCTTTTCTAAACCCAGTTTATTATATTTTAATATAATAGTACTCAAAAAGTGTTTTTGTAGCTTCATAACATCACGGTTGAACCACTGATGTCACATGGGCTATTTTGATGATGTCCTCACTACGTTTCTGGGCCTTGAACTTGTCAGTTGCGTCACTGTCTATGCAGGGTCAGAAAGCTCTCGGATTGCATCAAAAACATGCATCAGACATGAGGGTGAGTATTAAATTACAGATTTTTTTCTATCCCTTCGGCAAAAATAATATATATATATATATATATATATATATATATTAGGGGTGTAACGGTTCACAAAATTCACGGTTCGGTTCGATACGATACACTGATGTCACGGTTCGGTTCGGTTCGGTTCGATACGTTTTAGATACAGCAAAATGTAAAAACATCTCAACTTTTCAGAATGCCGCAAGCGCACCGCGGGTCATGTGACAAGAACCAACCAATCAGCTTCATCCTTTCCCGTAACAACGTTGAGAGCTCAGCCAAGATGAAGGATCAGCTGATCATAGTTGTATATGGATTGCAATTTTGAAATAAATTTAGTAGCAGAGCTACTGCAAGCGATTTTTAGAGCTGCAAATCCATTTATCCTTCGCTGAAATTTCCGCGTCTCATGGAGAGAGCACGTCATTGTTGCTTAGCAAAGACAGACGCCTCGAGAGCGCTTCTGCCCAAGCGCTTTGGAAAGGAGGAGAAAGACTCCAAAGTTGGAATCCAAAGTGCACCCAAACACCAGACCTGTTGGTTATTGGAGGATCTTCTCATTTCTAGTCTGTTAAACGCATTGGCTATTTTGCAACGAGCCTTCAGCGCGTACTGAGTGAGCGAGCGCCTGCTGAGTAGCCTAACATAAACATATAAGATGGTGTTTTTTTCTTCTTCGGGAGTGTCAGGGGCGTTGCCTGTTACGTTGTTTGGGTTATTGGGCTACCTTGTTGAACGCATATCATTATATTTCTCTCTCTCTCTTTTTTTTTTTTTTTCAAATATAATTAATTACTCCAACGAACCGTTCGGTATACATAATGCGTACCGAACCGAAAGCGTCGTACCGAACGGTTCAATACGAATACGCGTATCGTTACACCCCTAATATATATATATATATATATATATATATATATATATATATATATATATAAACTGTTGATGAAACATTATATAAGGAACACTTTGACCACAGATGCATTTTTCTAATGAACAGAAAACGGTATACTATTATGCAAATTTGTTACATGTGCATAATTACAATATAATAATCAACCCTGTGTGTGTTCATGAAAATAACATAAACCAACACCCAGATACTGAGTAATTAGAGCCAGATTTCACATCTGAGGTAATACAATGGTACTGTCTGATTTCATACTCATATATCATAGAATTTCAATGAAACATTGTCAACACACAATAAAGATTTGAAGAAGAGGTAAACATATGCAGTGCAGGCTGGGTTAGCTGACCTCTCGTGACACAAGCTGCCCAGATGACATTTCAAACAGATAAGAAGAGGATTTGGATGTGAGAGCTGATGTGTGTGTGGGCTTATTAAAGAGTCCCAGCACCTCGGAAACCGGCTTATAAGAGTATCAGCAAAAACCTGTTTCTTCATAATCATACAGTCATGAGATAAGACAGTCTGGAGAATATGATTCACACAGTGGCCTTCACAGAGATAACAGCACACGGATGAGCCTTCAGCTTATGGCTCTGACCTCAGTGATTACAGTATTATTATGTGTAATAGCCTGATGGTGCAACACTTCATTAAAGTTTTTTAAAATTAAAAATATAATGATTAATTTGCTGAATTTCATGCTCAAAATAAGAATAAATTACATTCTTAATTATTTATTTATTCAGGGGACATTATTCAGACAATTTCGTGGGTACATTATCCTGTTTTATTAAAATTTTTTGGAAAAAATCTGCACATTTAGACAAAGTACCATGGTTTTGCCATTTGATGCAGAAGTAGTAGCCTTGTGTGTTTAATATTATAACGTTTAGTAAGGAGAATGATTATACATATGATTTGCTCAAAAATAAAACACCGTTTTGATACATTTTTCATTATATATAAATTATATGTAATTTATCAACGTGTACTTTTATTTTATTTTTAACTGACGTCGAAACTGTTTCAGAGGAGTTTAGCGTGACGTTTGATTGACAGGAATGTGGTCCAATGAATGAGCGTGAAGTGGGCGTGTACTTCTTGTGTAACAGTGTAACTCGACTGACAGCAACTGACAGCGAATGATAAGGTCAGATTCTTATAGACACTCACCTTATCCAATTACAAAGAGAGAAGAGCGTTTCCCGTGGCGACACGCAGCCTATCACTGCTGAGCAAGAGGGCGGTGCTTAGACGGGTGGGTAGCAACAGTTGCCCCGGTGAGGACGAGGCGCCATAGTCACGGTAGTCGTGGCGACAAGAACCCAGCAACGAAAATCAACAACAACAATTTGAACCATTAAGAAAATAAAACTCCGCGCCAAACTAAGATCATCCGTCAAGAAGCGAAAGGTGAAAGCAGCTACTTTATTACACGTCCTCCTCTTGTTTTTTTTTTTAGTAACAAATGTGATGAAGTGCACCAGACACGATTTCCTCAGTTATCGCACGCGGTTGTTATGACGATGTCAAATCTGCTCGAGCGCAACAAAATGGCGGGTGTTGTAACGTGAGCGCGTGAGACTTTTGACTTGCTGTTGTTTGTTTATGGTGAGCGTGACGTCAGAAGTGTGTTTAACTGACTTGATAACTGAAACAGATCAAATGTCAGAGAGCGACTTCTGTCAGCCAAACTACATTCGACTGTAGTTTTTAGTCGGTAGTCCGATTTGCTTGGGTTTATTTAACGCACATGGCGATGGAATGCAAGCATTGCGGTGGACGAAACTCCCGGGAATTGTATTTTCAGCGGTTTAAAACTTTGTTGAGGGAGTCGTCGAACAGCCATAAGTGTGCCAGATCAGCTCCGGAGCGGAGGGAGTGGTGGGAGGGGCGTGTTCTGGGAAGGGGCGTGGCGTGGCAGTTAAAAGGGCGTGATTGACATATGTCTATCCAGTTGTAGAAGTTGATGTCTAACTATATGTGCGTATGTAGACTTTGCCTTTGAAAGTATGGTGGTAAATTGTTGAACATTTGTATTTAATTTTAACATGTTCAGAGTTTTTCCTTCAGGTGCTCTCGGTTTAATGTTAATGGGATTATTTTATTAATGCGAGTAGTTCTTTTTGGGCTGTGTGACACTGTAATTCTGATCAGAATTTTTTTCCTCTCTCACAGTAACTTCATATGAACTAGCACATACTGTCATCACAAGACAGGGCACGCCTGTTACCGCTAATTTAAGGAAAGTTAGAGTAGGCCTACTGTTAAACAAGTTCAGCCAGCTCAAGGATTTATGTGCATCTGACAGGGAAAGAAAATGTGTTTAGTTTTACATGCAGTAAAATACTGCAATGTATGCATAGGTTTTTATTCTTTATGCTGAATCACATTCTGTATTCAAATAATTATATAGTTATTAAGGTACACCAGCAGGAATATGTCAGTGAATTTGCTTAGTAAAAATAATGTTTTTAATGAAAAAATATGAGTCTTTATAAAGCATTGTTGCTTTTATATAATAAAATATTAAAGCATTAAGACAATTGTTTTGTGCTGCAAGTTGTATGAAATGTTATGTTCAAATATGCAAATGCGTGATCTAATAATTTACTTACATTTCTAGAAATTAGAACATTGGGTAAAATCAGGTTCAAAATGTAGTTAACATATTAGAGTTAAAGGGGTCATATGATGCGATTTCAAGTTTTCCTTTCTCTTTGGAGTGTTACAAGCTGTTCGTGAATACGTAAGATCCATAAATTTGCTAAGACTGAAGTCTCAAACCCAAAGAGATGTTCTTTATCAAAGTTAAGACTCATGCATGCCCCCCTAAAATGGCTCTTTTAAACACACCCCCACATGTCTACATCACTGTGTGGGAAGTTTTGCATAACACCGCTCAAATGTTCACGCAAAGAAAGAAGACATTAATTTTTTTCTCACTGTAGTATTGTGTAGTATTGACACCATGTCGTGGAGATGCTGTGTGTTTCATTGCGAAAGCGAAAATACTTTGTTTGGGCTTCCAAAAGAGGACACAACTAGAAATCTGTGGTTAAGTTGTTTTTACAAAACTGTTCCAGAACAGCTAAACCAAATATGAATGTGTGTGCAACACATTTTACGGAGGACTGTTTCCTGAAGCTGGGAGAGTAGCCTTTAATGCCGGCTGTTATAACTGCCAGCCTGTAAGTACGTTTGCATATTTAAAGGATTTGCCACTGATGATTCAAACGTGAGTTTTGAGCAATGATGAGTAGCACTTGTTGTTTGTCGTTTCTCCGATCACAAATGCAGACATGGTTTTATGTTAACCTGGCACGATAAGCAACACAACACAACACGTAAAAAGACAGTATAAGTCATTCTGTTCCATAAAGATGTCCCCACTTCGGTTTTATTGGTTTTGTCTCGTCGCATCAGGACACGGCATCACAATATGCTAAGGGGCGTAACATTTCCGTCACACGCTTGAGATGTTCGACCAATCACAACGCACTGAATAGCTGGCCAATCAGAGCACACCTCGCTTAACAGAACGATTTGAGCTTGGCAAAATTCAATGCGCTTCAGAAAGGCAGGTCTTAGGGGAACGAAAATAATGTACAGTATGTGGAAAATAATTTGTTTTTTGATCCTTAAACCACATAAAAACACATTTCATTACACCAAATAGACAAAATTATATTATTTTTTAGCAAAATACTAATATTAATGATATAAAAAAAGTATTGCCTGAATACACTGTAAGTCATATTTGGATAAAAGTGTCTGCCAAATGCATAAATGTAAAAAAACAGCAGTGCCATATGACCCCTTTAAAGATTTGTACTGAGGGGATTCTTCATAGCTCTTTTTATTACTCAATAAATCAGAAAATCCTGGAAATTTGAGTGTAATTGTGCAATAATCCATGCTTTTAATTTCTGTTTGCAGAGGGATTTGGGTTGTTGTCCTCATGGCAACCTCAGGCTTCACCGCCGAGGAGCTTCCACCCTCCCAATCACAAGGGTGCAACGTCACCACGGCCTCGTCAACCCTCCAGAAAGCCACTTCCACCTCCACGTCCCAGTTCCTTCCTGAGATCCAGAGCTCGCCGGGATCCGCTCCCGCACAGACGGCCTCTATCAGAAGAGCACAGGCCACACCCCCTGTCACTCAAAAGAAAGTGGTTTTGACCACGCCCCTTCAAGGAGCCGTGACAGCAGCGCAGTATGTGTCAGGAGAGATACAAAGCTCCGCCTCCCAGGCAGGAAACAGCCAGAGCGCCCAGCAGTACATAGTGGTGACCGTTACCGGTGAGCACTCGCACTCGTACTAAACTTACCTTTCTCCAGTTAGGACTGATTAGCACTGGTTTATATGCATTGCATGTATGAAAGTGTGTGTAATGCGATCTAACAGACACCTGACACTATCTAGGTCTCTCCCTAAATAGAAGGACCTTGAAATAGACACGCAACAGCAGCAGTGTGCATCACCAACCGACACACACACACTTTCCCTTCTGCCTGTGCTTTTTATTTAACACACTCACACAAACAAATACACAAGCTGTTTCTGATGACTGCACATCGTAATGCTCTAATTGGCAGCCGTTATGACAGCACTGCCTGCTCAGCGTCCTCATTGTGTGTGGATGAACTTCTTACCGCAGCAGCTTTATTAACGTCCGCAAATTTTACATGGGAGTGCAGGACAAAACTGAGACCTGATAGACCAAATATTGTGACCACAAAAAATTTGCACATATAAAATTAGATTTTAAATGTCAGTAACAAAATAAAAACATCTAAGTAAATATCAAAATAAAAAAGTGTGTAAATGTATACACCAGCATTTAAAAGTAAAAAAAAGGAAAGAACGAAATGATGCACTAAAATAATCAAAAGTGACAGCATCATTTTACAAAATATTTTTTTTTTAAATAAATGCTTTTTATTTTGTAAGCAATTATAATGATTTCTGAGTTAACGTTTATAATGTTTTCAACATTGATAATAATCAAAATGTGTCTTGAGCATCAAATCAGCATATTTGATCGTAAGAGACTTCTGTCAAAAGCATAAAAAATCTTACCGGCCCCAAATTTTGAATGGTATGTATTTTGAGTGAATTTATTTATACTATGCATTAACATTTGTCCGCATAAATTACTTGTGTATTTGAAATTAATTATAAAAACATCAACACTAATAGAAAATAAAAAATATTTTTTTGAAGCTAGATTTTTATTTCGTATATATATTTAAATTGAATGCTGACAGATTAAAAAAGTTTCTATTTGAAATTAGAAGTTATTAGTGCAAGTATATAATTTGATAAAAGTATATAGCAGATGAACATAATAAACTGCTGGATGAAAAAAGACAACAGCAGAACACCTGTAGAAAGGCTCAGGCTTAAAGCAGATCACAAGGATGGTGATAGCAGAGAATAATTGAACGGAGTAGAGAGATAAACTGGGGCATTCAGGAAAAGAGAGTAAAAAGCACAGGTCCTCATCCTTTCTCCTCTCTCGATCTCTCTCTCAATCTGATACTGTGTTTACCTGAGCGAGAGATTTCTCGGCCCGTCTGTGGAGATTAGTTGTTCAAGGCCGGCCCGTATGAGCCTGATATAAAGAGAAACGTCTGCATGTGTGTCTGTGTTCAGATCATGTTCTACAGTAGCTGTCTGTACGGTCTGGATGTGGTTTACCGTAAGTGTGAGCGCTCGCTCGTGTGTTAGTTGATTTGATCTTTATTTCCTTCTGGTTCTGTACTGAACAAATGATGTCTTCCCCTTCACACAGTCATTATTTCCTCTTTTCTGAGAGTGGTTTTGTCATGTTTCCTTTCATTTCTGTTTTCTGTCTCTTTATTTTTCTCTTCAGTGTGTCTTCTTATTGTGTGCGTCTCTCTTGTACACACTTTTGGGTATTGTTTCTAATCATTTTTAACCCCAAATGTTCCTTTAAACTAAACCGGTTGTTTTGGCACATACACTTGAGATCGTATATTTTCATAGTTCAACCCAAAATTTAATATAGCTAATCTCAAAACATTATGAACAATCCTGTCTCAATTCTAGGCATCCTTTAATATGCAGATGAGTTTCTTAGGATGTTAAACAGTAGTTTGATGTCTGTGTGTCTTGTTTTTTGTCTGCCTGTGTCTGTGTAGAGGGCTCTCTTCACTCAAATGACTCTGAATCCAATTCTCCTCCCGTGGGACAGACTGGTGTACCCACACAGGTAGTGCAACAGGTGCAGACTGCACAGGTAATGCACACACTTCTGTATACATATATATATAT
This sequence comes from Carassius auratus, assembly GCF_003368295.1. Taxonomy (NCBI): domain Eukaryota; kingdom Metazoa; phylum Chordata; class Actinopteri; order Cypriniformes; family Cyprinidae; genus Carassius; species Carassius auratus. The sequence goes on from NC_039243.1 coordinate 8,917,374, forward strand.
ATATATATATATATATATATATATATATATATATATATATATATATATATATATATATATCAAGATCAAATTAATTCCTAATCTGTGAGGACTTGTTTTCAGCAGAGGTCAGTGGTTCAGGCCACAACCAAGAGTCAAAGTGGACAACTGGCGGTCAGCAACCTACACATCACACCTGAGGTACACACACACACACACACACACATACACACACACACATGCACACACTTCATAACTGCTTCAAGTAGAATGAGGAAATCTCATCTACTGAAATGGGTTCTTCTTCAGTTATGCAGCATGTTTTTTTGTGTATCAGTTCAGTCCTAAAAAAGCGAAAGTGTGCTTGCAGTATATTTCTTTACAAGGAATATCACTTGGTTTCATATTTCACAATGTTTTTGCATGTTGCAATGGCATATACACATTTCTAAGTGTCTTTTGAATGCTCAAATATTTTTGGGGTATGTTATTGTTTATATAATAACAATATGTGATTAGTAGGAATAATTTGCAACAAGAAACACAATTATAATATATATATGTGTGTGTGTGTGTGTGTGTGTGTGTGTACATATCAAGTGCTAGATTTTTATTTAGCTGTTTTGTCATAAATATCATAATAAAAAATATACTTATTTAAATTACATATAATATTAAAATATCAACAAACATCAACGTAATTTACATATTTTTGCATATACAATTTATACTGACATTAAAAAGTTTATATATAAATATGTACAGTATATATATATATATATATATATATATATATATAAATATGTATATGTGTGTGTGTTTATATATATATATATATATATATATATATATGTGTGTGTTTATATGTTATATATTTGTATACATATTTGTTTATAAGTTTTTTCCTCAAAATTTTACATAGCTGTCACTTATTACTTATTACTAATTGTCTAAGTATTACAATATTTTAATTCTGTTGTCTCAGATGTGTAATGAGAAATGTGATGGTAAATTTGGCTTTTCGTTTGTCCTTCAAAAGCATCAGTAATGAGAATAATACAGGGGCAAATGATCATTAAAATTTGTGTATGGATGTTGTTTGGATGTTTATGTTTTGTGTAAAACTATTATCAGCACTAAAATATCAAATGTAATGTGTTTAAGTACAGATTTAGATTTGGCATATAGACATGCTTTGTGATGTTTAAAAGTGTGATGTGAAACTGCTGTTTGTGTGTGTGTGTGCGTGTGTGTGTGTAGGTTCCTGTACAGCATGTTTACCCGAGCCAGTTTGTGGACGGAGATGCCAACTACAACAATACTGCAATGTGAGCATCAACACAGTCCCTGTGGCATATATTTAGGCTCTCTTTTCTCCTTTCTCTGTATTTGTCCTTCTCTCTCCCTTTTTCAGTCGTTCCAGTAATTACCAGTTCACAGACCCCTCCCTCTACTCTCAGGCCACGCCCTCTGTCACTTACTACGAGACGTCGCCCACCACCGGCTCACAGGTCACGTCCCCCGCCAGCACTCAGCCTGTGTCTGTGACGTCCGGGATGGGCACAGGGGTGGTCTCCATGTTCTCAGAGGGCAGTTCGGGGATCACTGTGGTGGCCGGCGGGTCCTCGTCAGGAGTGGGCGGGGCAGGAGGCGTGGTTACCAGTGGAGGGGCGGGAAGTTACTTGATTCAGGGCGGGTACATGCTTGGCGGAGGGAACCAGAATTTCTCACACAACACACGCGCATCACCTGCGACTGTGAGTGTATTTGCTTTCACTAGTGGTACGATGCTTCAGATTTTCACCCCGAGAGTTTTTTTATTTCTAAGGAAGAAATAAAATAAGATGTAAGTTTTAAATACAAAAATAAAATAAAGCTAACTATAAATATAAAAGAATCTGAGACTAATAAAAAATAATTTAGCACATAATTATAATAAAATATAAATATAATCTGAAATAAAATATTATAAAATAATAGTAATAGCACATAAAAAAATGACTGAAAATATAAAATTAAAACAATTTAAAAATATGAATAATTACTGGTTATAGCACTGTTTTCAGCAGTAAAACAGGTGTGAAAGAGGAGATGAATGTGATAGGCCAGTAAAGAACACCTGCGGTCTCCTGTCCTGCTCAGGTGCAGTGGCTGATGGATAACTACGAGACAGCTGAAGGTGTGAGTCTTCCTCGCTGTACTCTCTACTGTCATTACCTCCTGCACTGCCAGCAGACCAAGCTGGAACCTGTGAACGCCGCCTCCTTTGGCAAACTCATCCGCTCCGTGTTCATGGGCCTCAGGACCAGACGTCTCGGCACCAGGTAAAAGCACACTGTCCAGACCAGGTGTGACACAAAAAAGATCAGGGCAGGCAATACAAAACATTTCGCTTTATTTGTCTATTTATTTTACTGGGTAGCTCCACCCACAGTGAAATCTCATTGGTCCAGAATCTTCTTCACATAACTGTGAATTAAACATGAATTCTATCATGTTGTGCGGGACTTGTTTTATTCGCCAGAATTGTAAATTGAGCATAAGCCCATTTGAGATACGTTTTGTATTCAGAAAGATGTGCAGAAACTCAATGGAAGAATATTTACCAAATAGCATCTTAAAAAAAGTCAAAAGTCTTGCATAAAAAAATCATGTGACTGATTGATATGCATCTCAAAAAGTTGATTATTTAATTTTACATGTAATAAAGGCAACACTACAATTTTATTTAAACAGATGGGATTGAAATGAGGCAGTTTATTTATATGTAAGCAATTTTTATTGTTGTTGTTACATGAATTAAATTAGCATCTTGGTTGAAAACATATCTAGTTTTACATTCACACATTGACAATAAGTTTATGGCTCAGTCGTTTTCTCTGTTGAGTGTATGTAATTCATTACTTGAAACAAAATAAACATTACCTGAAATAAAATACAATATAAAAAACGTTTTATTTGTATTTATTGTTTTATTTCAACTAGTTGCAAAGGCAGCTTTAGTAGTTGTGTAAAAAAATAAGTAAACTAATGAAGAAAATTAAAAATGACGAAAACGATGATACTAAATGAACACGTGTGTTTCAGAGGGAACTCTAAGTACCATTACTATGGCCTTCGAATCAAGAGCAACTCCCCCCTGCACAGACTGGTGGAGGACCAGCAACACCTGGCCATGAGACAACAGCCGTACTCACAGAAACAGAGGTGCGTGTGTGTGTGTGTGTGTGTGTGTGTTGATGATCACGTGCTGTTGTTAATTTGATTGACAGCTCTCATCTCTTGATAAAGGTTAAAGCCTGTGCAGAAGGTGGAAGGACTGACCAATGGAATGGGCTTGGGGGCGGGGCATCAACAAGGGGCGGGGCTTTCTGACATCAGCGCCCAGGTTCACCAGTATCAGCAGTTTCTGGGTAAGACCGACACAAATCAAACACAAAAATGTATGAGCACCTCTCTCTTTTGGACATATAATCTTATTCTACATCAACTTTTTATACGTGTGTGTCAGATGCGTCTCGCAGTCTGCCTGAGTTCCCTGACGTCAAAGATGAGGGTAAACCTCTGCCGGATGGACTCCTTCCTCAACACGTACACACATATCAGCTGGTCTACAGAGAGCACTGTGAGGTGAGTGTGTGTGTGTGTGTGTGTGTGCTGGAGGTCAGATGTGAGATCATTTTAGTGTTTTGGTGAATAATGCGTGTGTGTGTGTGTGTTCATAGGCAATTCTGGACGTGATGGTAAACCTGCAGTTCCCTCTTGTGGAGACGCTGTGGAAGAGTTTCTGGAGGTTCAGTGAAGGACAAAGCGGTGACTCGGATACACTCGACCTGTGAGACACATTATCTTTAAGCACACTAGTCACAAGTGTTGTGTTGTGTCTCACGGCTGTCTCTGTCTCTACAGTCAGGACGACTCAGAGAAGCGCTTGCCCAAGTCAGTTCTGGTTCTGTTGTGTAAATATGAGCCCGTCCTGCACTGGACCCGTGAGTGTGACAACTTACTGTATCAAAGCCTAGTGGAGATCCTCATCCCTGAAGTCCTGAGACCCATCCCCAGTGAGTTACACCACTCCACACAAACTCATTCCCAGTGAGTTACAGCTCTTAATCGCCAACTTGTTTCACGATGCTACACAAACCCAATGAATTACAAGATTCTACAAACAAACTTTATAAAAAACAATATCCAAAGTGAGTTACAGCAATACACTTCATTCCAATGTGTTACGACTCTGTACCAACTTTGTCCCGTTGAGTTACAAAACTTGCTATGCAAACGACATAATCATCCTTTCTGACGTGCACAACAATGCTTTTAAAAACGAATGAATTACAAAATTCTACATACAAGCCACATATAATTTCAGTGCGTTACAACACTGTAAAAACTCTATATGCACTCCATTTCAGTTTGTTACAACCTAAACTCTATATCAACTCCATCCATGGTGATTAACACAATTCTGTAAGACTCAGTCACAACTCCATCTAAACAACATCCCCAGAGAATTATACAGCTCTTTATAAACACCACTTCAATTAGAAACTAAACTCTACACGACTCTTTGCAAAATATATATAAACACTAATACTCAATAAGTTACACAACTCTACACAAACTATATAAACATGATTTAATCTGGTTACCAACCTTCTCAAAACTCTATAAAAATGATATAAATACCATCTTCAGTGGTTTATATAAACCTATGTAATGTAAATACAAACTCTATATAAACTCTAGTCTCAATGAATTCTAAAATTCAACACAGCTCCATTCTGTATATAAACTTCACAATCATGCACAAACTCTATACAGACTTTAAATCCTGTCCCAGTGAGTAACAACTCTACACAAACTCTACAGCAACTCTATGCACAGTGAGCTAGACACCGTTTGCACAAATCTAAACAACATACCCATTGATTTACACAAAACTGTACAAAATCTATACAAATCTATTACCCCCTGAGTTACAAAGTCTACACATAGCTACTGAAACTTTATTAGTAAATTTATACAAGCACAACCATGAGCTACATAGCTATGTAATTTTGCACTCTCTATACAACTTGATATAACCCTGTAAACTGAATAACTGGTAAAATGCACAATTACAAAAAATAAGTTGCTTAACTTTATGAAATCGCACAAAGATAGCGTAAATTCTATTTTAACTTCATTCACTTCAGCTCAGTACAGCTCAAGATTCTCAACACTTTCTTATCGTGAAAGCACTTTTGTTGCAGCAAATGACCATGAATGTGAATTGAAACCATACTTTAAATGCAGAATTTGAAATCAAGTCTTTTTGTCTTTCTATTTCTCTCTTCATGCAGGTGCCTTAACTCAAGCCATCCGTAACTTCGCTAAGAGTCTGGAGAACTGGCTGACCAACGCCATGATCAACATCCCGGAGGAGATGGTCCGCATCAAGGTCTGAATCACGGCTGATCTCCTCTGACTCCCCTCTGTGTTCGCTGTGGTTATGCTAATTCTGTGTGTGTGTTGTGTAGATTGTGTGTGCGGGAGCGTTCGCTCAGACTCTGCGGCGCTACACGTCTCTCAATCATCTGGCTCAGGCGGCCCGTGCCGTCCTGCAGAACACGGCTCAGATCACACAGATGCTCAGCGACCTCAACCGTGTCGACTTCACCAATGTACAGGTAGCACGGCTCGCTCTGTTCATGTCCCATCATCCTCAGATCTCCCATCAGTTTGTAATTTACCTGTGTGTGTGTGTGTGTGTGTGAGATCAGGAGCAGGCCTCGTGGGTGTGTGGCTGTGAAGATGGTGTAATCCAGCGGATGGAGCAGGACTTTAAGACCACCCTGCAGCAGCAGAACTCTCTGGAGCAGTGGGCCGTATGGCTGGACAGGGTCGTGTCGCAGGCCCTGAAGCCGTACACCGGCAGTCCGGCCTTCCCCAAAGCAGCCAAACTCTTCCTGCTCAAGTGGAGCTTCTACAGGTGAGAGGGCCACTGAAGATGCATTTCTTTGGCTTTTAGTCTGAATATGCATTGACCACAAGTTCAACTGATGGCTCTGGCCAAGCTGTGATATAAACAAATGCTACTGGCTATTTTAAAAAGGGGCAGAGCTGCTTGATATGTTCTGCACGGTCTTCCTGTTTCAGTTGAAATACGTAAATGCATTGAATAATACTGCACGTTTCAATACACTTCAGTATGTGATCAAGGCACAGTACACAACAGATCCAGTTTTCTGAATAAAATCACTTCACTTTTGACAGTCTAATGAAAAAATTAGTCAAAAAGCTAATGCTAAAACCCTTACTGTGTCCCGTTATGGGTTTTAGTGCATCTTTAGTTGTTGGATTGGAGTAATCTCACAGTGTTTGTGTGTGTTGTGTAGTTCTGTGGTGATCAGAGACCTGACCCTGCGCAGTGCCGCCAGTTTCGGCTCGTTTCATCTGATCAGACTGCTGTATGACGAGTACATGTATTACCTGATCGAGCACAGAGTCGCACAGGCCAAAGGAGAGACGCCCATCTCTGTCATGGGAGAGGTACACGTACAAACACACACACACACATACGGGGAAACTGTCATACGGTGATTTAACTTTGTCTGTTGTTTCAGTTTGCCTGTCTCAACAGAAGTCAAAGGTCAATGGATCCTGATAAAGGTATGTACATAAACGCATCTTGTTCACAAATCGATTGGTTAGCTTTTCCTTCGAGCGAGTTTTTAATTGAAAAGACTGATAACTGCATGCAACTGGAAATGTCATTGATGGTGTTGCACTGACGCTGCTGAGTGAATGTGTGTAGATGAGGAGGATGAGGAGGAGGATGACGAGACCGATGAGGATCAGGACATGGCCATTCCTGTGGTTGTGGGGGAGGAGTCACTGGAGCCGCCCACCAAACTGGCCCGAACCGAGCTCTTCAACAGCAACACACCAAACTAACACACTGTCATTTCTGCTTCCTCCGCCCAGACTGATGGACATTCACACGGACACTGTAGAAGCAATGTCTGTGTATGCTGAACTCGTTTGGGAGTGAAAAACAATCGTCAGTTTCGCTAATTATTAGAGGAAGCTCAGTTTCAGTTCATTTCCTGTAAACACAGATGAGCTGCTGTATGATCTGATGAGGCTTTTCTAGTGAACGGTGACATTCATATGCCTTAATTAAGCACACACACTCACACACATATTTTCATTGCCTTCCCTTTCTCAAAGCTGCCATGTGTGTCATGTGTCTCTGCTCTTAAAGTTACAGTTCACCCAAAAGTAAAGGCATTCACCCTCATGTCATTCAAGTGTGCTCCATAGAAGAAAGAAAGTTATGTAACGACGTTAGGGTGAATAAGTGAAAAGGGACGTTTCATTTTTGGGGGGAACCGTTCCTTTAAGAGTCTGGTTTTGATGATCATTCACCCCTCCATGCTGCCATAGAAATTGTTCTTTGCCAAAGCCAATCATAGGTCACCTAGGCCTGTTCCTCATTAATATTCATGAACGTTTAAGGTGTCGCTGGAAACCACAACTGCAGATTTGGCCTTTTACAGCTGTAACTCCACATGTCCTTCCATGCTTTTGACTTTCTTTTATTAATTATAATGAAAATGATATATACAGTTGTTGTGCTTTAATCAGCTGTTCAACTTTGATGCTTTGTGATATGAGTCGATGCTAACGGATCAAACGTGCCTTCAGAGGATTATTCAGTCTAGAGATTCATAAACGTATAAATAATTATGAGAATGCTTTATTTTTTGCAAATCTGAAATCCCATCAGGCCTAATTTGAAAAACAGAAGCAGAATCAATTTTGTGTAAATTGTAAAAACATTTTCACACGATTATCAAGTTTCATTATCAAGATTCATTTAACTGAAGTTTTACAAATGAGATTCAGAGTTTAATCACTGACTTCACTGCATTAAATAAAAGCATCATGTGTTTATAAAGAAATTAATTTCATCTGTCAGTGGTTTTCATTTCACACAAATCATTCACTCTACATCCACACAAATATAGCCGAGCAAAAATGATTCGTTTCTAACAAACACTGAACACATTCATTAGTGAAGAGTACAGATGTGATTGGACGCTTTTGACAGCTCATGAATATTCTGTATCTAATTATGATGGTTTTGGCAGCAAATTTGCAGCTAGTTTGTAACTCTCCACTGGTTATAAAACCAAATCTGTGTGAAATTATTCTGTGACAGTTAAAAAAAAAATGCTTGTGACAATTATGAATACTAATATAACATAACTAATATAGTTTAGCACAGGTTTATATTGTTTTTGAATATATATAGAGAGTTTCTTTAATTGTACTATAAGAGTTGCTGCAAATGGTATGCATTTATTAGTGTGAAATTATTCCAGTGTATGATTATGCTACTGTATGATTTAGTTTTATGATCTTGTACTGATGAAACCGTAATGGCCTTATTTGAAGTCTACCTGTAGCAAATCTGTATTATTGTGCCTCAAATTCAGTGTCCCTTTAAAAAAAGCTTTTAAGAAAACTCACACATGGAGTTCACTTGTTTTCAGTGTTATTGTTTACTAAAACTTATCACAGTTTGTGTACATTTTATATGAAAAACTTAAAATGTAAAATTGTAGGTTCCTGAATAACCTGCTCCCACACAATCACACTGATTGACACACAAACACGTCATCCGTCCCACAGCAGAGCAGCACTGAGGAGTGTGTGTGTGTGTGTGTGTCTCACAGGATGATCCACGTGCCTCTGTCATTATCAGCCAACACCTGCACCTGAAGAAAAAGTCACAAAAACTATTGTAGGTGATGTTAAAATGAATATATAATATCCGTATAATTCGATTACTTTTTGAAAGTAACAGTGTTTTTTTTATTATGAATTAAAGTTAATTCAATAAGTTTATTCATTAAATATATTTCACTGGAAAATATGCTAAAAACTGCACAAATTCATCATAGAAAATCAATAAATAATTTGCAATAACATCATTTTAAATATAAAAGCCCATTTCTGCATCAGAATAAAAAAGATTTTAATTAATACATTTTTAAATCTTTAATTTCCCAATGTGACTTTATTTCTTCTTTTAAATGTAACCTCACAATGATCTTTTTTCCCAACTCTGATGCAAAAAGAGTTAAATCTGTTGCCATAGAAACAACAGAACACATGCAGATTAGAACACTGCAACCGTTGGGTTCCAGGAGTAAACATTCCATTCATCTTTTTGCCTGATTTTCAAATACAGTAATGTTGTGATTCTCCTCATAACTGCTTGGATTGATTGATGGCTTTTAATTCTTTAACAAAGACTTTGAAAAGACCTATGGAACATAGAATGGAAAAAACCAACATGCACAGACCAAATGGGCAGCACTAATGCGTTCTGTGAACAAATCAGAGCAAAAACAACACCCACAACACAGCAGCTCCTCCCAAACAAAACCACACCACCTCGAGGATGAGGACGTCATAGTCACTGAATGAGCAGAACTGGGAGCCCCAGTCAGCATCATTCCTGATGACCTCTTTGATGAGATACTTGGAGTCCAGCGTCAGCTGCTCGACACACACACACACTGAGACAAACACACACACACACACACGAGTTCAAACAGCATGAAGCATTTGATGTTTATGGTATCATATTAATGTCTCAGGCACACACCTGACTTAACTGTTCCATCACCAGCTGTAAGTTTTGGCCCTTCAGATCCGTCACAGTGAAGGGAACCAGGACCTTATCATCCTCATCTAATAAAGACGAGACAGACACATGAACCATTATATGCAAGTTCAGACGAGCTGTAGACAGAAAGAAATGAGAAAGTGTACCACTGGGCTGCTCTGGCGTCCTGGCCTGCGCTAGTCTGTATCTGAGAGTGGTGTAAAACGCCAGCAGCAAACTGGAGGAGAGCGGGGTGGAATGGGGCTTCAGCTGTCTGAGGTCAGGTGACCCATGAGACGAGGCTGATGAGGATGAGGAAGGAGATGTAAGTTCAGCAGGAGGAGAAGAGGAGGAAGCATCTCTCTTAAAGTATAGAATCTGATTGTTTTGACCCTCCTGCTGCCCATCTCCTACACAGACACAGAGTGGGATTCACACATAAAATATTAAATATAGATCATTAAATCACCAACATAATTTAACATTAAATTACATTTAAAAAAATACACAGTTACTATATTTTAATGGAAAACACTGTGTAGATGGAAGCAATTAAATTTTAAAATAAATATTCGTAATTTATATAAAATATATTTGTAATGTTTTTAATGGCATTTATTTGATCAAAAAATACAGTAAAACAGTATTATTGTGAAATATTATTATTGTACTGCTTCATATTTTTGTGGAAACTGTAATACATTTTTTTCAACATTTATCATATATTTGAAATGGAAATATTTTGGCACATTACTCACATTTCACTGCTGGCTTTATGTGCTCTATATAATCATGTATGTGAAGAATACAAATCTTGAATCTTGAATGTCTTTACTGTCACTTTTTGATCAATTTAATATGCTAAATCGTCTGAATTATGAAATTAATTTAAAACATGTGTCAAACATCTGAGTGGCCATCAGCAAGCACAAACACTGGCTGTGTACCTGAGCAGAGGGAGATGGCGCAGGCCACCAGAGAGCAGCTGGTGTTAATATATATGTATTTATATACATATATATATTTATAATTCTCCATTTGCTTGTTATGCTTCATCCAATGTAATGACACTTAAAACAAATCACAAAACTTTAGTTTTTTCTTAGATATTGTTATGGTATTGTCAATACTTTTTCATACCTGTAGGTATGGGGTGGAGGACTTTTAACCTGTGATCTGAAGGTGAGTCTCCTGAAACAGCTGAAACATGAATGCTTGTGTGAAATTCCTCCTTCTCCTTGGGAGGTTGGGCATTTTCTTAATATGTTACAGGGCTCTCAAGTGTCACGCATTGAGCGTGACAGTCACTCATTTCGGTCTTTTGTCACGCACTCCCGCCACACATTGTATTTCTCACGCAGAAAAACTATTTATAATATATTTAATATGCCGCAGCGCCCAAAAGTTATCTGGTCGCGCCGCTCTCACTATGGAAACCGGCAGGAATCAAGCGCGTTCTTAATCGAGCCTGTCACTTATCAGCCAATCAAAAAAAAGAAATAGGCTACACAATAGCCAATCAGAAAATAGCACTATTGTATCTGGGTAAGATTTAACACAACAAACAATGAAAAAAAAAGCATCCTGGAATTGTTCATCATCTTTCTCGTTCACTCACAGAGGAAACCACTGGAGCTCCGAGCATCACTTTGAGCACAAAGTAAGTAATGATCTCCTGTTACAACAAATTCACAACTTGATTGACACAAACAATGACAACTTGACTGCTGTTAGAGAATGTTTCCCAGATAATTAGCATCAGTTTTTCATGAGTGTCTGACAAATACACCTTTTCAACAAATACACCTTTTCTATGGATTGAGTGGTCTTTCTGATGATGGAATATGGATACACAATTTTAAAAAGTATTGTATCCCAATAACAATATATTCACCCCTCTGCCATTTGGTAGAAGATATAAGAGCATCAGAAACAGCTCTAGTAGATTTAGAGACAGCTTCTATCCTCAAGCCATCAGAATGCTGAACTTTACTCAACCATCTTCACTCTCCTAAATGGCACACTTGTCACTTTTTAGAATTAATCCTTCAACCTAAAGTAATCCTTTTTAATTTTACCTCTTCTATTTATCTACTTTCTATTTAAAAAAATATATATATTTATTTATGTTATTTATGTGTATATGACAATAAACTTGAAACTTGTATAACCCAGAGATATCCTATAAGAAGGCTGTATTTGACTAGCTTTCTCTATGTCTTCTGTCTCACTGATAGGAGAAAAACTCAATGTGGGTTTCATTACCAGAGCTACGCTAAACAGGCTCCTTGAGGCTGGAGAGGTCACATCATAGAAGGCTCAACAATTCCAGCAGGAAAGCACTGGCATTTTTGGTCGGAGCTGTGGAGTATGCCATGGATAAACTCCTGTTGAAAGATGCTCTCCTGTAGCATGCCAGATTTATTGATGTGCAGCTAAGAGCTGAGTGTGGGGTTGAAGATGCCCTATACTTTGTAGATTGAGGGTATTTTCGATGGTTGGTTTGAACAAAACCTCAATACGAAACAGTTTGTCTCTGGATGGGACATTGTACTCAATCATGACCCGGAAAATGGCTGGGCTTGAGCCGAACTGTTTCAAATGGGAGCCAACACCACAAATGATAAAGGAGACCAAAAAGGCAACAAACACTTACAACAAACAACACCAGTCATAATCTCTCTCTCTCTCTCTCTCTCACAAACATTCGCACTCAAACACACACACACACACACATTTTGTAAATGGAAATTGAATAAACACTTTGAATCTGGTTAAATTGTCAGTGTCATGTGTCAAATATTTTCTTCTGGGGGGGGGGGGGGGGGGGTTGTCACTCTTGCCTGTCTTCAAAACTTGAGAGCCCTGATGTTATATTTATAAATGTAGAGCCCCAAGGCATTATTAAGCGTATAACTAATGTAACACATACAATACTGCATAACAATACAACCATTAAATAAAAAAAATACTGTAACAGAAGTATAAATAACTTTTGATTAGTTCAGAAACCGCATATTTAATCCTCCCACTACTTAAAAATCCAAAAGAGGCGGGTCTACTGGGCGTGTCTCTAAACGGCACAAGCAGGAAACATGGCGTCGTTGGCAGGTCGACTCTCTCGGGCTTATTTCATTCGAAATACAGCAACACTGAGCCGCAACACCGGCCCAAAATCAGTAAACGCGACTTTCAGCCGAACCGCCGTGTCAACCGCATCGGGGGCTGTCCTTCCTAAACCAGTAAAGGTGCGTGAATACATGTCTAAACATCGCCGCCGGAGACTCCCGAAGGGACGCAGTAACCAGGAATGGGTGCTGTCCTAGCCAATGAAAATTAAGAGTGGTTTGACTGACATGACTAATGGCCAATCACATTGTTTGTGCTGCAAAATGAGGAAGTTCTTCGTGTACGGTTGTTTATAAAATCAATTATTTATGTAATTATTTATTATTTATTATTGTAACAACTGCGGGGTTGTTTTTGCGTGCTGCTTTTACAAAACGTAGTTTTATTTTAAACGCCGTTTGTACAGTTTTCGATCATCACACATATTATTATTATTACTATTATTATTATTATTGTATAATTTAATTTCCTTCTGTCATATTTCCGCAGGTCCCGCTCGGTCTGACCCGCATGACTATAGTGGTGGTTCCGTTCCTGTATGTCGGTAATCTGATCAGTAAACATTTCGCTGCTCTTCTGGAGGAGCATGAGATCTTCGTCCCAGATGATGACGATGATGACGACTGAGCGCAGGTACACGTGGTAGATCAATTTCATTACAGTATATATTGTGTATTACTGCGCGTATGTGGTTTTGAGAGATCCCTGTTCTTGTTCTTTCAGTGCATGTTTCACTCCAGCAGTCTGAAGGTCTTCTCTGAGGGGCCTGATGCAGTACAGGATATATTTATGCAATAATAAAGATTGTCAACACATTTTTGTGTTTTCATTACACTAACCATGAACGCAAAACCAAAAAAAAAAAAAAACCAAACCAAGTTTAATGCTGTTTTTATCTTTTCAAAGACAGTATGTCTTGAGGCAGCCCTCAGCAGTTGCCTCTCTTCTGTTTAATAAAGTTCTTGAATGTCAGTCGCTGGTTGTGTTAAGTGTGTGTGTTTTATTGTAATTGTTTTTATCTTGCAATCATATTACATTGAGATTCATAAACTTTCACACACATCCAACAGAGTTTTATTATAATCATTTTATTATTATTATTGGGTTTAAATTAAAATATATCTTGTCTTGAAAGCCTACAGTATTTATACACTTTCAGCACCATTGTAGTTTCTAATCAATAATATTTTTTAAAAAAGAGCTCCACATAACAATAGCCTTTATACACTGTATATGACTTATTGAGATGGAGAACCCAATGCATCCCATCCATCTGTGCTCTCATTGGTCAGTGCTGTTGGCTAGGAGACGCCCCTCCTCCAGAGCAGCATTAGTGAGTTTGAGGTGTTCTTTAAGTGCATTGATGTCTCTCTCACTGCGGCCCCGTAATTCAGTCAGCTCCACATACACCTGCTTGTAGCGCTCGCTCAATACTTCATTCTCCTGCAGGCACAGTATTAATACATATTAATACTGAAGAATAGTGATAAACACAGTTTATGTACACTACCATTCAGGCGTTTGGAGTTTGCAAGATTTTTTGAAAGAAGTAACGTCTGCTCACCATAACTGCATTCATTTGATCAAAAATACAGTAACAAAGAAAACGGTGAAATTGTGAAATATTATTACAATTTCATATAAGTGATATTTTTTCAGATGTAATTTATTCCTGTGATGCAAAGCTGAATTTTCAGCATATTTTCTTAATGTCAGTCTCATGTGATCCTTAATGTTTTTTTGGAAACTGATACATTTTTTTGTAACATTATAAATGTCTTTATCGTTACTTTTAATCAATCTCATATATCCTCACAGAGTAAAATTATAAATTTCTTCAAAATGTACAAATCTTACTGACCCCATACATTTGAAGTTTGATCTATTACATAAACTTTTTTTGTTTCTCTACAGTAAGACTAGGAGCATGTATGAAGAAAGTGAATAGTATTCATTTAGATTATATGACTTTCACAAACCAAATCTGTACCTTAGTAAGAGTTTGGACCTCTTTTCTGAGACAGCTGATCTCCTTGTGTAGAAACTCCACCTCGCTCTCCTTCACCTTCAGTAACATCTACAGACGGACAGCGTATCAATACTCCATCTACAACTTTACAATGCTGATGCAATTATTTTTGACACATCAATAGATGGCAGTGTTTGTTTAAGAAACACCGATCACATGCCCCGCCCCCTGATGACACCATCAGCCTCCACTTCAACTCCTAAACAAGCCATGCAACTTTTACAGAATGCATTATGTGTATTTGCCAAAATTTGATATAATTTTAGCTGGTTAGCATGGTCCAATTAGCCCCAGCTGGACCCCATCTGGACCCCAAAGGCATCTTCATTCTCACTTGTGACTAATAACCCTTAATTCTGTGTACAATCCCTTCTTTGTACTGAACAATGATATGTTTGAAGACTAAATATCACTATTTTCTTCTGGTTTGAAGACAGAGCAGGAAGTGCAGAGGAGTTAAAAAAATCAAAGATGACAGCCATCTATTTCCCCCCTTAATGGACAATGTGGGAGTGTCATTACACCTATGATCAGGGATTTATAATGGTTTTGTGGATTATTTTTGGACACAAAATTAAGGATTATAGGATAAGGATAACTAATTATTTGGTGAGATCAGTCTTTTTTTGTTTCCTATTTATGCATCTCTTTGGTGGAGATCGGCTTGACTTGATCAAAAATATAGCAAAAACTGTAATATTGTGAAATATTATGACAATTCAGCTGTTCTTTTGGGAATCTACTGTAAGATGTAATTTATTCTTGTGTTCAAAGCTGAATGTTCAGCATCATTCCCCCAGTCTTCAGTGTCACATGATCTTCAGAATCCCAAACTTTTGAACCACAAAAACATATTTTCGGGGATTTACATGCAGAGCTTTAACTTACATTGATTATAATATTCTAATATGTTTGTGAGATGCATTTTGTATGTCCATATAGATTCTGATAAATCAAGGTAAATCTGATAATGAAATGGTGGCAGGTATGGGTATGGGTTTTTCTACAGGTCAAAGGTCAAAGCCTCACCTCTAATTCAGAGGTGCTCCTTTCGTAGCTGCTGAGGGGAACAACTCCTGACCTCTGGCCTGTGATGAAGGATCGCATGAGACTTATCTCCTCCGTCAGATGTGCCTGCAGTTCCTGTGTTAACAGGAAGAGGAAATATGATTTTGACACGTCCAAACTAAAAACCAAACATGAAGACAAGCTCATTCACACACTCAAAATGAGACGATCGTTTATGGTTTTGTGCTGATCTGAAACCCATTATTGGAGAATGAAACCCATCCTCCAATAACCCTGATTAATATTAGTAATCCAGTCCTGGATCAGTGAACAAGACTCTCACGGACGCAGACATTTATTGATCAAGTTGATCAAAAGTGACAGTAAAGACTCATAATGTTACAAAAGATTTCTATTTCAAATAAATGCTGTTCTTAATCAAAGGACCCTGATCCTTATGTTTATTGACACAAAAACATCAAAAGCACAACTGTTTTCAACATTTATAATAATAAGAAATGTTTCTTGAGCAGCAAATCAGTATATCAGAATGAAGGATCATGTGACACTGAAGACTGGAGGAATGATGCTGAAAATACAGCTTTGAGCACAAGAATAAATTAAATGTAAATAATATATTTAAAAGTTAGAAAAAAGTTATTTGAAATTGAAAATATATTTCATAATTTGACCATTTTTTTTCTGTTTTTGATTGAATAAATACAGCCTTGGTGAGCAAAAGAGTTTTTTTTTTTTCAAAAACATTAAACATCTTACAGACCCCAAACTCTTAAACAGAAATTTCCCATAATTCTTTGTGTCAGCACATTACTGATAAAACATCAGTTTCACATCTAATGCATGTCACTTTATATCATACTAGACTTAAAAAAGCTTCCTGTGTTTGTCAGGAAGTAAAAAGAGCAGCCAAGTTCATTTTATCCAGACCAAAATCACATTATAATTATGGTTTCCGCATATCTGTGAACATCCCAGGAGGACTTTAATGTTTTTAGGTCCAGTTAGTCTGAGAACCAGGGTGGGTCCACACAAAAGTGTGTATAATATATTATTTAATTGGCAAATTCAGACTCTAGATGTTTACATTTCAGCATCAGATGGTGATTATTTGCCTCTCATCCCACTTCCTGTCTACCTGGTTCTCTTGGCGGAGCTGCTCCATCTCTCTCTCCTTCTGTCGGATCTCTCCGTTTTGCTCTTCAGTGCTGTTCTGGATGCGGTTGAGCTCCACACACTGCTGGGAATAACGCTCGGACAGACCGTCCAACTCCTGCTGCAGAGAGAGCGACTCGCGCCTGACAGACACACAGAGACATGCACAGATTAACTGAATTACTGATCCAACAATTGATTCTCTCAGTGAGACTCTTGTCAATCACAAACTGTCTTTTAAACACCTGACACTTTTCGCAGTAAAAGAGGCTGTTGTGTTCTGATTCTCCGCCGTGAGAGAGGAATCACAGATGAGAGCAATATATTCTCTGATTTTTAGAGAACTTAAATTCATACCAAACTCTTCAAAGATGCCTGTAATGAATCTACCACACAGCAAACGTTTTAACTGATAAATTAAAAAACGTTATCAGCAGAACCCAAACTCCATACAGTAGCTATATACCACTTAACCCTATAAAGCCTACTGTACCATATTTGATGGATAAAGGCTCTAATCTATCATCACGACCAAAATTGGGCTGAAAAACCCACAATTTACTACATGCCTTCTGTTGCTTGTTTGATAGTTTATACTTTTTTAGTAAGGCCTTTAAGTGTTATTATATACAAACGTCCACCTTCAGGTCATTGTTCATATATTGCTCTTGATTATCTGGCTAAATAGGCGAGAAGTGTAAATGTTGGCGTACAGCTGTTGTCTGATCGAGGGGTCTTTGGTCTCTGCTCCTCCATGACTCCTCAGCTTCTCAATCTCCTCCTGATGAGCTTTCCTCAGAGCCTCCATCGCTGCGGAATCGAGGACGAAAAGTATGATGAGAAGCTTAGTAGTTGAAATTATGGATAAAAGTCACTGAAATCTCATCTAATCTTGAATAAAAATCTGTGTTGTTTTAGCATCGCTAATATACTATTATATATTTTTTGTTAATATTTTGAATCAAAAATATGATTTTGAAATTTTTTGTTTTCACTTGGATTTTAGCTAAAGATTTATAAAATTTGTGTGTTTTATCATCTGGTTTATTTGTTAGTTTTTAAAATAAGTTTACATAGTTCATATTCATTTTAATTTATTAGTTTTAGTTTATATTCTGCAATATACACTGCAAATTAAACTAAAGCCTTGGCAACATTACATTTTATTTTTTTTTTACATTTTATGTCATATATTTTTTTGACTTTAGTTTTAGTTAACATTAACACAAACTTAATTTAATCACTATATTTACCATTATAATGTTCACAATTTTGGCGTCAATAAGACTTATAAAAAAAATATAATAATTTTTAAAGAAGTCTCATATGTTCACTAAGGCTGCATTTATTTGATCAAATATAAAGTAAAAACATGCATATTGTGTATTATTATTATGTAACTTATTGCTGTGATTCACATCATTCCTCCAGTCTTCAGTGTCACATGATCTTCATAAATCAATCTAATATGCAGCTCAAGACTCATTTCTGGTTATTATCAAAGTTAAAAATAGTTGTGCTGCTTCATATTTTTGTGGAAAACATAATACATTTTTTTCAAGATTCTTGATGAATAGAAAGTTCATCAAGAACAGCATTTATTTGAAATAGAAATCTTTTGTAACATTATAAATGACTTTACTGTCACTTTTGATCAAATGAATGCATTTCTTTCTTAAAGCATTATCTTACTTTTCTTAGACCCTAGTGTCACAGTTGTTCTGCGGCTCACACTGACCTTGGACTGCGTTCTTGGCTTCCTCCTGCAGCAGTCTCTGTTTGTCTGTCTCAATCTCTCTGCAGTCTCTCTCGTGCTCATCGTGTATCTTCTGAAGTCTCTCTCTGTGCTCTTTCTCCATCTGCTCCAGTTTCAGAGCGCAGGGCGCATCAGGACCGCAGACGCTGGGCCGCACACGGACCTGACGAAGAGCCTCGATCTGCTGCCTCAGAGACACCACCTGACCAACACAATGCATCCAGATCACACACACACACGCACAGATGATGCACATTAAATGGTCCTGGACCAACAAGGATGTCATGCTCGTCTAAATCCACAAACACACCTCTCGCTGAAGCACCTCATTTGTCGTTTGCAGATTCTGGGAACCAACCGGTGACCTCTTTTCTACGATTGGAAGCTGCTCAAAGTCCGTCCACTTCTTCTCGACGTCTGGCCCCATCTGAGCATCAGGAACCTGCACAGAACTCACGACCCCCTTCTTCAACTCAGCCCTGTCCCAGGGGTCTTTGCCCTCCCTGTTGCAAACTCTCTCCTGAAAGCACTTGGTCCGTTCCTCCAGACGTCTTTCGAGCTCTCGGTCGCGCCCCTCACCGGCCTCATTCTGGTTGGTTAACGCTGAGGACCCTGTGTTGGGTTCATCCTGATACGGACCGCCGACATCTGACCCCGGCTCATGGGGTGCGGGAGAGGTTCGGGGTGGTGCATTCTGGGAACTAGAGTTCTCTCTGTCGCTGATGTCTGGGTGTCTGAGAACAGGCAGAGATATCAACATCTTACTTAAAACAGGACCCTGAGTCACACCTCAAACTTCACACTGTTAAACTTCAACAACACTCAGATCATTTTAAAAGTCCAGAGCAAAATCTTTCAGATGACCATAATCAATACAGCCATGCTTTATTATGGATATTTAATATATTTTGAATATCCATATAAATACTTTATGGGTGAATATCATGTTTCAACCTAAAAAAAAAGTTTAAAAAATATATTTAGCACAAGGATTAAAGCGTTGTTGTATTATTATGTTTTGTATTGAGATTAAGAAAATTAACACTAACTCTTTATTTATTTATTTATTGATTTAATGACAAATAAGCACAATTTCCCACCCCAAGTTCTCCTCACCGTAATTTATAGTTAGTTAATTTAAAGGTTGTAATTTTCATCAGTATCAATGATATTTTTTTAATTTGTATAATTTAAAGGCATTATAGCAAATACTACCATTGTGTATTATAAAATATGCTTGTCATGAAAAAAATATCCTACGATTTTTTATTGTCAAACTTCAAAATATATATATTTTTCTTTGTTTCCAGAAATTTTCTTGACAGTTTTCATGAAATCCGCCCCTTACTGACTCTCGTCACTTGTCATACCGGACGCTTTCAGCTGAATTCGTGAATGAGACTCTGCTCCTCAGTGTGTCGATCCAGTTCCTCCTGATTCTGGAGGTCATCGCTGACAGGGTCACCGCTCCATCACGCATCTGCCGATCAATCAGACAGGATTTGAGATACATGACCACATTGGGAATGTTATTCATTTTTTGTTACTTAACTTTTGTGACAAGTTCTTACATGCAATTGAAGTCCATAGTTTTTATCAGCATCAAATTCCTCCACTCGCAAACAGTGACGTAAACAAATCTCACCATCCGCCTCATTTCTCTATCAAGGAGAAAACCACAGAATTCAAGATATCATTGTTAAATCTGATCATGCATTCATGTACTATTACAACTATTGTACTTTCAGCTCCACATTTAAATTTATTCTATGATTTCCTAGTGACCTATCTGTACAATCCATAGACAATCATTTGCATGGCAATTTAAGTTATTCTCGCTCACCTCCTCGGCCTCAGAGTCTCTATAATATCTCAGTGCTGAGTCAGAGACAACGAACCAATGCTTCCTCCACTGCAAAAAACAAAACACACACACACAAGTACTTCATAGTTGCCAGTATCTATATGCATGACAAAGCAACAGATTAATATTACATGATAAGGAAAACCTTGATTATCTTTGCATACAATTTTCATCAACATAAAGATTTAAGGTAAAATTTATGGTGGTCACCATTTCCAAATTTTTAGCTTTGTGCTTTTATAATTTCTTATAAATAAAATAAAAATTCTGTGTTAAAATGAACTATAGCAAGTCATGCTATGCCAATTTTCCTATAACAGCCACATACAGTCAGTCACTGGTCATGCAATGTCATGCAGCAGGTCAAGCCTGTATCCTTACCTCTACATCTTCATCCAGCATATACATCCATCCCTTTTTACAGCTCAGAAGATCAAGCTTTTTTGGAAACAGAATGTAAAAGGAACTCAATATATAATCAACTCGTACCGTAAAAATCTTTCCAGAGCAACAATACGACATTCCAGAGCACAGTAATCCCGAGCACGAGACATTCCAGAGCTCCACAACGAATCATTCCCTCAAGCATTTCACCAACACACACATTTCAACCACTTACCGACATGTGTATCCGGTTGTAGGAGAAAAAGAGGAAAGAAACTGTTTTCCGTTGCTCAGTTCTCTCTAGTACATAATGTCTCAGAACTGTGTGTTAAACGTGCACTAAACAAACACGAATTCGCGCTCATTTAAGCAGATTCCCACACATAAATATTGCTTTAAAAATAAACACAAGTACAAAAACGTTAAAACATCCTTGCGTGACTAGGCAAGCATCTCTAACAGTTGGTCACGTGACCTGAAGCTTCCGCGAAGAGGCAGCTCGCGGTTTGACACATAAACACTGACAGTCCTGAACTGTACAGCTTCTCTCAGCATCATTTACGCTTCACTATAACACCTATCTAACCTAAATATAGTGTACTTTTTGTCTGGGAGCTCAAGGGTGTGTTTTCGTCCGTTTTGTGGACACAGACACCTGCTGAAACCGAAAGCAGTCGTGAGTGTAACGTGAGGTGGCTTCACCTGCATCTGACGGGGCTCTTCTGGTCCTCTGCGTGCTCCGTTTACCGTCCTAATGCTCTCTCCGGTTTTGCTGGACCTCTGAGGACATATTTAGAGAGATATTAAGCAATCTGTTTTAATGGTGTCTGAAGAAAACATTGAGGCATCCTGGGTGTTTTTTTACGTGGGTTGTTATGCGGCTAGTAGGTTGTTGCTAGGAGATTACACGTCAAAAATAATAATAATCTAGTCTCAAAATATGTCTTGGATGCTTCTTTCAGTCAGTGTAAGTCTATGGGATTGATTTTTATTTCTCCAGTTTAATCACCTGTCCAAATATGCACCATTTGTATTATTTATGTATTTTTTTGGCTCAGCAGAATAGGTGGCACGTGGGACAGCATGAGTGAGAAAGGGAAGTAGTGTGTGAAACCTATGACATGATGCAGTGCTGTTGGTTTTTGAGGAGCCTCCCCTCTCTTTGTCTAGACGTCTGCGCTCTTTCTCTATGTGGCCTCGTCCTCTCTCTCTATTTCTCTTCCTCTGCCTCGCTCTTCTGAAACCTCGTGCTCACAGTCATATCTCCATCTCCATTGCTTTAACCACAGAAAGCAGAAGCAGAATTTACTGACAGGGTTTCTTCTCTCTTGTCAACATGGTTGCCAGTGTTTCACAAAAACCTTCAGGTTTCAAATTGCATCCCAGGGATAAAAATACACGTTTTTTGTCGAGGTCCCCTTGGTAAAATTCTCTTTCCAGGGGCTAAACATCACATTATCTGGGTCGCTTCAACCCGCTGCGACAGTGAAGTAGTCAACACTGTTTACCACTGAAATGTCACTGAAAGTGCAAAAAAGGGTGTCAAAATTAACACGTTAACTTTTAAAGTGCCCCTATTATACCATTTTCAGGGTTCCTCATGTTGTTTTGGGAGTCTCCTACAATAGGTTTACATGCATGCAAGGTAAAAAAAACGCTTTTGTTTTCTCAAAATATGCATTTAATATCACCTCATTTTCCAGCCATTCTCAAACGATTCTAAGATTCAGTTTTTCTAAACTCCTCCTTTCCGTCAGGCTACTCTGCTCTGATTGGTCAGATGGCCTAGTCTGTTGTGATTGGTCTACCGTGTGCAGTGAGTGTCAGAAAGATAAGCCCATTTTGAAGCTGGATACAAAATATAAACAAACTGTTTATTATTTATCATACTTACAGGCCATGATTCAGTGGTGCCAGCTGGTCCAAATAAACTGGGTACTGAGCTATCTTTCAAGAGTAAGTGTTTTGTGAATCCCCCAGTCGTCAGTAAAGTTATGTCTTTGTGGGAGGGGTCAAGTTGTTTGTAGCCGGCCAATGTAGAACATAGGTGGGAATTATGCAAATGTATTACCCAGTGATGTGTGGCCATCACAGAAGTCAAATTCGAATTACTGAAGACTTGTTTTGACTGTTCAAAGTCAGTTTTGGGAGACAATAACTTAATGTGCATTTTCAGCTAGCATACAGCTATATTACACACTGCATGAAAGGCGATATTGGAAATGACATAATAGGGGCACTTTTTTTTTATGTTGAATACTAATAGTTCTATCTTATTTACAGAGAATAGTCACTGTTTTGTTTTCATATTGACAGCACTAGTTTTTAACAGTTTTTTTCTTAGAGATTGACGAGAATCAGATCTGGATTGTTTGTCCGAGGTTCTGCCATTCCTGCGGCTTTTGTTTTTCGAAGTACTGTTTTTTAGTGAACCATGTTCATCATAATCTTGATAAGATGTTGAGGCACCGGGGCTGTTAGAACCACTGTTGTAACTGTTGTAACCACTGTTTCGACTGACACGGCTTGTTTTGTCATCACAGTAGCCTACTGTTGGAGAGAAATCCTGGCTGTTGTAGCCAGTATTGTGGTTCCCACTCTTTTGACTGCTGCAACAGCTATTGCGTTCATTATAATCGCCATCAATTTCCACATCAATTTCCACAATTTTGATCAGCCGTTCCTTTCTGCAGAATTACTCTGACTCTGCTGAACTTGCAATTGATTTGAGATTCTTGTACAGCTTTTCAGAATCCAAGCTGTGCCCGCAGGAGCTCTGGGAGGGGCTTCTTTTGTGGGCGGTGCTAAAGGATTCCGCATATTTATTCAGACCCGAGCTTTGTGAGGGACATGTGGTGCTCGCGACCAGTGAATCTCATCTTCCTGATGGAGTGCATTTCCCAGAAGCCTGGTGAGAGGACGTGTGGGACGTCTGGTGACTGTGTGTGGTGGAACCTCAGCACTGGGATGAAGAAGTTGGTATATCTCGGACTGCCGGAGCGAGGGCTTGCCCGAGATTGGCTGTCCCCACGTCTGAAATTTGAATAAGACATGTTTCGCTGGGGGGAGAGGCCACTCATTGCCTCGTTGCTGAGATTTTAAGAGCGCCTCCTATAGGATGGGAGACCAAGGTCTGGGTTTCGGAAGGGGATGGTGGCTTTGCGTTCAGGACTGTGGTTGACTGGAAGAGGGTGGCCTCTCTCGAAGTGGCACACAGAAGCAGAAGGACTTTCATCTTCCTGTTCCCTGTCCCGTGAGGGGAAGCGATTGGCTCTTTTAAAAACAGCACAGCTGCTGCTTTTTTTCCGCTTCTCTTCTGGTCTCTGTATGAGGAAGGCATGTCATTGATACTGTGCTGATGAGTGACTGCACCACATTACATATTTTTGCCCAGTTTGGACCTTTTTTATTAAAAAAATAAATAAAAGGATTCTTCTAAATAGTATTTCATATGTAAGTCTTTTCAGGGTTAAATCTCACCTGTGTGGCTAACACTTCCTCTTCTGCTTGTGTTGGCGCTCCCTCTACTGCTCTGCATCACAGAGCGACTTTCTGAGCGCTGAAGAGTAGTTTCCAGTCGAGTCATGCTTAGTTCAGTAATAATTGTTCCTTTAGATTGCAATTCAGTTCTTCAGGTCAACTCTCAGAAGTCACGCTTTGGTCTAGAGCTGTTGCTTGTGTTATTTTCTAACTGAAATATATAGAATATAAATGAATTCGATTAAAAAATATATTTTTATATATAAAATAATTTTAAAATAATGGAACATTAACTTACCTTTCTTGTCTATATAGTTTATTGTTTTATAAAAAATGTAATACATGTATTCTAATTTTTATTTTGGATTTATGAAAAAAATTGGTATGTTGCTTGGTGAAATTAAATTGTAAGTAAATGATGTTATAAAATTTTATTTAAGTAACAATGTTTTTATGGTTTCAGTTTTAGTTATATATAGTTATATATAATAATAGTTTGGGCACCTCTGGTTTGAGCAAAACCGATTTTTGCCAATTAGTCCGATTCTTTTTTTCTGTGTACTGTTGAAATTTTGTTGTGCATTGTGCATTTAATAATTTGCTTTTAAACAACAAAATTCATTTTAAATTTTCTGAGTTTGGTTTTATTGTAGATCATCTGGCTCCTCTGACGGCTCTTCAAATTGACGGTACACACCAGATTGATGCACACGGTCAAGTCATGAGACGAAGTAGCACAGAACAAACTGACATCACAGCGGCCGCTTGTTCAGGACGTATCACCTTTATTTCCCTTATTGCCAGATTGTGACAGAATCCAAGCACTGATGGATCATTTAAATCTCTTGAGGTGATAGCAGAGACTTTTAACTCCTAAACACAGCGATAAGTGCAATTTTAGCAGGATCTGTACCAGAAACAGAACATTTTAATGTAATTTAAAGTTCCCTGAGGCTTAAAGATTCAATGGTTTTTATGCCAGAGCTCAAGTAATGTTACATTTTACAGTAACTCAATTTAACATCTGCATATGTGTTTGAGGCATGAGCTTACAGCACAAACATACAACGTTAGCAAGACATGCACCTTTTAACGTAAGATGAGCGTAACCAGCAATGATGAAATATAACAGCACATAAGTCAATCCAAAAGCAGAAGTCCACAAACCTTCTCAACGTTTCCAAGACTTCACTAATGCCCTTGTCAGTGTCTTGTATCGCTCCTTCTTCTCTCCATCTCTGCAGCTCTCCTCCTCTGGCTCTTTCCTTCATTACTTACGGAGCAGGAGGTGTAACTCAAGCTAGACTCTGTCTCTCCTCATGACTGTTTCATCACACCTGCTCTGTCCCTGTTGCACCCGAGGCCTCTTCCTTGTTCTCCTGTTCCCAGTTTGCATGTTGTTCTCCTCGTCCTCTGTGTTCTTTAGTTATTTCCAGTTCTGCCTCTGGTTCTTCCCCAGTCAGTTTTCCAAAACGCTGGTCCTTCAGCTCCCAGACCTGAGCCATGCTCTCGCAGCCCAGCTGGATGTGACTGATGACTTTGCGATTCGAGTACGCTGCTGTGTTGTATTTTAGCATCCATGTTTTTCTGGAATATAGTGTTACGGTCTGTTCCCTGAGGACTCTATGATCGGCTCATTAAAACACAACAGGATCACAGAACAAACCTCTTACACCCCTCTTTGTTTTTCGTGAAGTCACACTGATGGCAGCTCAAGCTCTAGTGCTCATTCAAGTGCAGAATACTTTGATCTTCTTGGCACTTAGCAAAAGCCTTCTAATGAAAGCAATATTATGATTGCAATATCATTTTAATATAAAATGCCTCACCCGTTTTTACTCTTAAGGAACCAAAAAACTTGTTTCATTTGTTTGCACCAGTTGCTACAAAGGTGTTCTAAGTGGTTGCTATAGTGTTTCTATATGGATGCTGCAATGAGTATGTGGTTACTAGTGTGGTGCAACCTACTTTGAGTTTACTAAGTGTTACAGGTATTGAAAGCTCCATAACTTTAACTATTAGTAGTAATAATAGTGAAGCTACTCTTGGTGAAAAGAAAGTATAAAAATGTCTTAAATAAAGCTGTTAATATTTGATCTCAGGATGAATATCTAAATCAAGTGAAGTACTTTACTGAAGTAGTTACGTTGAGACATATCAGAGAAGACCAAGAGACGTGAGCTGAAGGCTCCCCATTGTGTCTCATCCATGGCCATGTGGGGTCTAGCTGGTGTTTTCTGCCTGCAGGACGCTTTGACTCAAGAGGACAGACAACATCTGTCGTTCTTTGCCCCCTCCCTTCCCTCCATTCACAGGCACACACTGCCTCTCCCAAATGGTGCTCTTTTGTATCGGCTATTGTCCGCCGCTACATTGTGACTCTGCCTGTTCCCCAGAGCTCCATTGATGAGTGTTGTAAGAGACCTCAGCCAGAACTCCTCTGAACTTCTCCTCGAGCTTAATGTTTAGCCATAAAAGCTCAACAAAAGACATTTTGTTTTCTAGCTGCATCAGTGTTAAGATACAAAATCTCATACAAACTGTCTTTTAATAGAAAGCGCAAGCGAACATCATAAAGAATAAAAAGTACTTTTTT
The DNA here is from genome assembly GCF_003368295.1 of Carassius auratus. Classification (NCBI taxonomy): domain Eukaryota; kingdom Metazoa; phylum Chordata; class Actinopteri; order Cypriniformes; family Cyprinidae; genus Carassius; species Carassius auratus. The sequence goes on from NC_039243.1 coordinate 8,944,436, forward strand.
TTTCTTGGTTGTTTTGGTGATGTGTGTTTGAAATCAAGAAAGGCTTCTCTGCCAAAACACCTGCCAAGTAGTTTCATCCAGTTAGGAAATGTGCCAACTGGTTCAGTTTTTTTCCCTTCCCAAAGCCTTAAATTTCTCTCTCTAGTCTGGTTGGAAAACTTGTAAACATCCTGCAGCTATTTGACGGCATTTCTCAAAGGCCCTTCTCTTGAGCGATGCACCCGCGGCAGGCAGAATGTGGGGTAAAGCCATGAATAGCCCAGTATGGGGTGACCGAGAGGCCAGAGCAGATGTTAATGATTAGCTTCGTTCTCATCCCTATAAAGAACCCGCATCCCAATCTACTCCCCATTTTCTAAAGAACCATTTCCAACCCTTACAGAGTGGCACACATAGAAGTCATAAATCCAGCACCCAGAAAAGACTTGATTGAATATGCGAACCACCACAAAAGAGGCTTACGAGAAAAGAAGCTACTATTTAGCAGGGTCTCACAACACTTTAAAGGTTTTGCAGTTTGTTTTTGGTGGATCGTGTGGTTTATAAGTTTGTCTTTTCTTTAGGCCGAAAAAATTCTGTAACAATTGTGTATGTGGTAGGGGTAATAAAACAATGAAATACTTTTGATAGTTCATAATCTTTATTTGGAAAAATAATTTAAGCTAAAACTTCATTCAGAAGAGAACCAAACAAAAGCCTGTTAATGAAAACAATAGCATTAAAAACATTTTTTTACAATCCTTCTTTAAATAACTTTTTCTCAAAACATCCCAGCAATCCCGAAGTGCCTTTGCAAGTAACAGGAACAACTTAGGAAAAACGCAAACTTAAATAATCTTGAAAACATTACAAATATTTAGAAATACACTTAAATAAAAATAAATTAACTTAAATCATACAACTCTTGTTATAAAAGGAAAATAAAAAACATATAAACAAGGATATTAATCATCATCAACAACACAAAACATATTTTTTTACGTAGAAAAAAAAATTACATACATTTTCTAAACCATAATGCAAAAAAAAGGAGGCTTGGAAGACTTTGAGATATTTTCTTTGAGATTATTTTTTTTTGAGCACTTACACATAGATTCCACTGGTCATGTGACAGGATATGACATCATGTGACATTTTAATCCAGTGCAAGACAGGCCAGTATGGCTGAACATCCACCGTCCCTTGTACACTGACTTGTGGGGCCAGCAAATGTTGCCAAAATATTGCTAAAATGTTACCACAACTTTGCCACGGTGTCACAGAGACAGTCATTGGCAAAACAATTTGTGGCACATTTATTTTAAACTACGTCCTTAACATCCTTAATGTTTGGTGCAGTCTCTGGGCACAGTAAAAGCCTGTGGGAATTATTGGCGGAAAAACCAGCAAATGTTGCCAAAATATTGCTAAAACGTTGCCACAGTGCTGACACATTATTGGACATCACATGGCAAAACACTGCGATACTTTTCTTGTATTCTCTTTCTGTTACTTCTTTCCTAATGCCATTTTCGTGTGATGAACCCACGTTAAAAAAATATTTAAATATGGACACATATTGTCCAACACCTTAAAAATGGCTTTACAGGTCAATTTTACAACTACATTTGAAATTTGAACGAAACTCCTGCCACCATTATCATTTCCGCAAGTTTCCAAGCCTACAGGCCGCCACTGCCTGTGCTTCTTTCAGTACAGAGAACCAGCTCATCCTGAATATCAGTTAATCAGTCTTAGTTTCTCAGCAGCAGTAGTCATGAGGTGGGACATTTCCACCAGGTTTCGAGCAGCAGCATTTTCTGAGGGAGTTCAAAATGTCTCCCATAGGACAGAATGAGCATCGGCTTCCTGCAGGCCCATTACACCTGAGATGGGAAAAGGGAAAAGACAACAAAACGTCTGTTAGTTCTCAGAATCAAGGTAAGAATGCTAACTGGACATACTTTGCATAATGTAGAGTCAACTACATGTGACACTCACCTCAGTTGCGATTACACATTCATCTTTTTCCTCCGACATCACCATGACGGATTTGTATTTGGTGTCGACACAAGCCGACGTGGATGCTGATGCACATGCCGACGCACATGCTGGCTCGGAATACAGCGAATCGGAATACTTTGATTCTGAATACTTTGATTCTGAGTACTTTGATTCTGAGTACTTTGATTCAGAATACCTCGACTCTGAATATTTGGACTTTTCTGATGCATCACTTTAAAGAAAAAAGAGAGTAGCATGTTAGCGATGCCTAAAATGTGAGAGAACACCGAGTACATTTTTTAAAAAATTATCCTGGACAAGAATTCTCAAACACAATTTTTACCTTTTCAGACGTTTCCTGCGCTTCTCCTCAAATTCAGAAGAATCCAGCAGAGATTGGCACTTCACGTCATCGCAGCTCTCGGACAACTCCTTTGCCGCCATCTCCTTCCCAGCGTGCTCCAGTTTCACCTCATGCTTCATCTCGTATTTTACTTCATGCACCAGGTTGTAGTCTGCAGGCGCTTGTCGTGTCTTATAGCTCCTCTTCTCCTTCTCAGTTTTCATGCTCAAGTCTTCGTGATCACTGTGAAAATCAATCTTCTTGTTGATGTTCTTTAAAGGTGCTCCCCCGATGACACTTACGGCCAGGTCTTTGTCACGGTGACAGTTGTTTGTGAGGTTGTTGATCGTTTCGTTTTCCCCATTGGCGACCTCCTCCTCCCTATCCCTTCGGCGCTGCTGAACCTTCGAGCGAACGCAAACCACCACCACGGCGCATGCAACTACCAACAACAGCACCAGCAGGACTCCCGATCCCACAGCAGTCCAGGGAATGTCGCTGCCAATTTGGGACGCTCTGTCCGGAAGCAAGAACTGGCAGTTGCGTCCTCCGTATCCCGGAACGCAAGCGCACACGTAGCGGTTGTTCCTCTCGTGGCAGGTGGCGCCATTATGGCAGGGGTTGTGTTGACAGCGGCTCACAGGTGAGCTGCAGTTTCGTCCGGTGTATCCAGGTGGGCACGTGCAGATGTAACCGCTAGCCCCTTCCTGACAAGTCCCCCCATTTTGGCAGGGATACAGCGAGCACTCATCCCCGGCACGATCACAGTTCATACCCGTGAACCCTTCAGGACACTGGCACAGGTATGAGTTCACCAGGTCGACGCAGCGTGCACCTGAGGATCGTAAATAAAGGAAGAGAATGAGATTCTGGACCACTTTTAATCACAAAGATTCATGGAGTTCAAATCCAAACGGGCATCATACCATTAGAGCATGGACTGGAGGAGCAATGGTCGATCTTCTTCTCACAGTTGAACCCTGCGAATCCTGTGGGACACTGGCAGAAGTACCCACCGTCAGGGTTGTCTGCACAGCGTCCACCATTAAAGCATGGCCCATCTGCACACGTCATGGCACTAAGCTCACAGTTGTTACCATAGAAGCCAGGAGGACAGGTACAGCTGTAGGTGTTCTCCATGTCCTATAAACGCAAAAGGAACGGGATGCTTAGCAAAAGAACAAGAACGAGTGTTTTAATGCAAAAGCATTGGTATGTACATAGTAGCTGAGTCTAATTTACATGTTCCCAAACATTTACACTCACAGTGCAGCTTCCTCCATTGCGGCAGGGGTTTCCTGTGCATTCATTGACCTGGATCTCACAGCTGGCTCCTGCGAACCCTGGCCGACAGGAACAGGTGTAGCTGCCCTGACCGGTGTTGCTACAAGTGGCTCCATTCAGGCAGGGCTTATGATGTGTGCAGTAGTTCAGATCTGTAACAGAGGTGGACATATGTTGAGCACATGTGGATTAATCCAATCCAAAGCAGTGACACATGGCTGCACCGCAGCTGGACAGCTGCTGCATGCTCAAACCTCTCTCTTCAAAGCCTCTCTCCTCTCTACCCAACATCCTTGTGTTCCTTAGTCTTTCAAGGCCATTCTAAATGCTTTTCTTTGATATTTTGTGTCTCTTTCGCTCTGCTCGCTCTCTTACCTTGGTTGCAGAAGAGGCCACCCCAGCCTTCCTGGCAGTTGCATTGCCATGGTTGCTGGCAGGTTCCATGAAGGCACCCTGGGTAACGTATGCACTCATCACAGTAGCGGCCTTTAAACCCCACTCTGCACCTGATGCACAAAATAGACAAATCATCCAATTAGAAAATCAATCCTGAAGGTGGTTTCACTAGCATTCATAACATTGAAATAAACATACTTGCACTCTCCAGGTTTCTCGCAGAAGCCGTGCTCCTCATCGCATCCCGGGAGGCAAATTGCTGTAAGGAGGACAAAACACCTGCATTAGGATCATGGAGGCACATTTTCTTATTTTAACTTTGTTTTCCAAAAATTCTAACTAGGATATTTTATGTCAGATGAAGAGGGATGTTGGGTCACTTAAACCTATTAGTGTTCTCTCTAGCTAAAAAATACTAAAATCTCCTAATCACCACTGAAGAATTTCTGCTTAACACATGACAACAATAGGGTGCTCACAAACAAGGGGACCCTTCTTTCCACCCTCTCTTCACTGTGGGTTAAAACTTTTTTTTCTCCCTCCTGTGCTCTCAATGTCTCTGGGTAGGGAAGATAAGAGTGGACAGCTGGTGTATGCGCGGCCAGCGGGCGACAGCTGCTCCATTGTCTGCGCACTCCCGGCAGCTGCCCACTTCAAACAATACCTCCCCTACGCCAGCCAATCAGCAGCTGGTCCACTCTGGGAGCAACCAATCGGACGCCAGCATGTAAATTTATGGCACGCGTGAGATTATTCCTAAAAACTTTCCTCCTCCCGCCTGGAATAAATCAAGTGGTGTGTTGTGAGAGTGGGTTGGAAGGGGGAGTGTGGGTGTGAGGGGCGGGGGTATTAGTTACAAGTTGTTTGTAACCGTTAACTTTGCTTTTTCTCCCTCTCTTTTCTAAATAAATTGTATACAGTGTTTTCAAATCTGGGTTTACATTTTCAAACGAACAACATTACATTAAGGGAAACTGATGGGATTTTATGCAATTTTTACTATATTAAAATACAATATTTTAACTCACGTTCTGTGCAGTACTGGCCCTTCCAGCCGGCGTCGCAGATGATTTCTCCACGTTCTCCGCAGGTGAAATGCCCGAATGCATCATCTCTGGGCCGGCAGAACACAGAGCATCCCTCGCCGTAGTAGTGCTCGTCACACACAAAGCGGTAGGAGTACTTGAGCTCGGTTCGACCCGCGCTGTGCAGGTCCTGGGACCAGTCCTCGCCCACAGTCAAGTGCCGCTGTGTGGTCATGGTACTGATGATGCGCTCTGGGTTTTCTGCATAGAAAATGATTTTCAGTCATGGAGTTCAAAAATATTCATATTAACAATCTTTTTCTGTTATGAGCCCACATACCTGTTGTCAGATCCTCTTTGGAATCAGCATGCACTGCTTCGATGATAAGAGAAAAGGTTCCCTACAATAGCAAAAAACAGATTTGTCCATCAGAAAATGAACTGAATATTACTTCTGAATTACTTGTCAAAGGCAAAGTCAATGCACCAGTACTCACCGGCCACGTGAAACCGAAATTCATCCTGATGGGATTGGTGAAAGAGCCATCCGGTAAGGTATCTGGCACTTGGAAAGAGTTGGAGCCCAGCACGGGGGTGACGGTGCCTCCGTAGGTGCAGGGCGGCTCTGGAGAAGCATTGGGCTGATAATGTTTCAAGCAGATGCGGAAAAAAGTCTTGCAATCGCACTGCTGGTACTGTGTGGTCAGTCCACCTTTACAGCAGTTCTTGTTGCCTTGCACACCCTTCTTGTTCAAAAACTCCTGCAACTTCAGCTCGAAGACGCCTGAGGAAGACGCCTGGAGAAGAATCAGTGCTTGAATATTAGATCTAAATGTCATAGAAGTAAACACATTGCTTTAGATTCAGACAAAAGTGAGAAGTCAGTCTTACCTGGCAGAGCAGCATGTACATGATGGAGAAGAGCAACAGTAAGTAGCGTCCCATGATGAATAAATAATTAATAAATAGGTTATTGAAAGTCTTTGAGCAACTTGGATGCTCCCAGATCAGCCAGGGGATCCCTCGTATTAAAAGCCTTTTCTTTTCTGCGACTGATTCATTGGAAGAGGCTTGCTTTCAAAAGAGACTGAGCGTGAATGCAGTTCCCTTTCATGTCAAGTGCGCACAAAGCAACAGAATCCCCAGTTCTTCCCCGAAAAAGTGTGTCCAAAACAAACTGAAAAGTCCCAGATTGAAATATAAAGACTTGTTGAATTCCGTCGGAATGATATAATCCTAAGAAGTCGGAGAAGAAAAGTTGAAAAGATGCTCGTGTGTATTCTTTTAGTTCCTGCTTCGTCTGATTATAAACCAGAGTTCGTCACTGGTCCAGCATCCCTCCTCACGTCCTTCTCCAGCGGACAGTGTGTGTTTGTATCTGGAGCGAGGCCGCCTGCCGCCAGTTTTATACGGAGTGCCACATGCCGGGGTAATAATATGCTAATGAACCACTACCCCCAATCTGTCCCACGCTTTACAATGCAGCTCCCTTGCAACCAACCAAGCTCTCCCAAACACATCAGCGCTGCTCGTGTGTGCGTAAAAGTGACGTTCATTTACAACTTGAAGATTTAGGTGTTAGGTTATTTATTAGGCCTATAGATATATTATTTGCATCAGAAAACACATACAATGCGACACAAAAACTGATAGTTTTGTGTTCGTTTATTCGCTCGGGGAGTTATAAAACGCGGTTTTGGGCATAATTAAACTAAGCTAAATTTCGCTTCCAGCACATTTGAGGAATGAATCCTCAAAAAGTTTTCAACAAATGTCTACTTCCCTTTGCGTTTCCTGCTTCAGGGAGTCTCCTGATTTGTGTCTAAAACATTCCTCGGGCTACTGTGCGCGCGTCAGGCAAACTCACAAAAGAATACGCATCATTTGTATGGAGGCCAAATTCTCCACTTGCTTTCCTTTTTCCGCTGTGTGTGTGTGTGTGTGAGAGAGAGAGAGAGAGAGAGCGTGTGTGAGTGAGTGTATTAAACACGTGCAGTAAAAGAGTCCGAAGCGCGCGCGCGTGTGTGCATGAGTGTGTGTTAGCTTGTTGGTGTGTGTGTGTGTGTGTGTGTGTTGCTCGCGTGGCCATCCCCGGGGCGCTCCTCTATTGTGTGCAGGCCGAATAAGTTTGCTCTCAGCTGTATGGTAATTCAGGAAGCACCTGCGCTACCGATCTCACAAAAACAAGCAAATCGCCTCCTTATCGTTCTATTCTCAGCAGTCCATTTAAATAAATATATGTTTGTTTTTGCTGCTCTTTTGAACGTCTTCGATGCCGGACTGTTGTCTTACATTAGCCGATTTTCTTTTTCCATGCCAGTATTCGTTGTTTGAAAAAAGTGTATGTGTGTGTGTGTGTAAAAGAAAAAAAAAGAGGCAGATTTGCGCGTGTGCACTGGGGGTGGGGGTGGTGATGGGGGGCGTTAATTTGGTCGTTCATTTAAGTGCGATTTTCTTAAGCACAAAGGTTTTCGCCTGAGGTCCATAGTAACCAAACACAAGTGAGACAAATTACATCACTGTGTTAAGATATGCTTTGAGCTCTTTCTGTATTTCTAATCCACCAACCTTTAAATGAGCCAAATTCTCTGTGGAAAAAATGGATTCTTAGTGAAACTTTGCTGGTCGCAGTGGGCAAGGAAAAGATGGCATTCCTCTTTTTCTGTAATTAATCCCTGTTTGAGTTTAGCACTTCTGCTTTTTTTACAGTTTCATTACTATTTTTCCCATCATGTATAAAGCCTTTATTTTTAATACTAGTTCTGTGTTTCTACACTGTTTAATTTTATTATAAAAAAAAAAAAACAGGCTGTGAATTTTAATGTAAAAACTGTGTGATAATGTTCTGAATGTATACTGCATATTTTACTAATTGCATATGCAATTAAAGATATAGGCTCAAGTTAAAATACCAAGCAACCTTACATATTTACTTTTTTCTTTTTTTGCATCCATTTATAACTGTAAAACTTTCTGATAACACCACAGGTGGTGCATAAAAGGTCACATGGTGACTTAAAAAGTTTATCAAATTGGCCTCACCGGCAGCAACTATGATTAGTAACATACAAAGTGTGACCCATAAAAACGCCATCAGACCCCACACACAACACAACCAATAGTGCAATATGCAACACACCAATACAGATAACTTTTTAATAAAGCTCAACAAATGTGATTTCGTTTATTCTTTCCTCATAAAATAACAGGTAATTCATGTACATTTTATTTATGATTTTGCATATTATTTTTGTATTTTTTTTCTTAGAAGTTCATTATAAGTTATTTCTTCTTTCTTATATATATATATATTAGGGGTGTAACGATACGCGTATTCGTATTGAACCGTTCGGTACGACGCTTTCGGTTCGGTACGCGGTATGCGGTTCGTTGGACTAATTAATTATATTTGAAAAAAAAAAAAAAAGAAATAAAATGATATGCGTTCAACAAGGTAGCCCAATAACCCAAACGACGTAACAGGCAACGCCCCTGACACTCCCGAAGAAGAAAAAAACACCAACTTATATGTTTATGTTATGTTATGACTCAGTCAGGCGCTCGCTCACTCAGTACGCGCTGAAGGCTCGTTGCAAAATGGCCAATGCGTTTAACAGACTAGAAAAAGAAGATGACTCTCAAACATATTGTTTGAGATGCATGATTCCATCTATGAGCTGCTCGATCAGAGTGACATGAGAGCCCCTCCTTAGAACATTATTTGTAAATCCATGTTATGGTAAGTGTGCACGTGAAGTCTTTGCACACTTTCTGAAATCCACACTGTGGTAAGTTTGCACACTACACTAGTGCTCTGCATTCTTTCTAAAATCCTATATAGTGAGGGCTTCGCGCGGTTGCTTCATTGCTTTAAAAAAAAAAAAAAAACACCAGCGTGAATACTTGAAACATGTCAACTCATTTACGCCGCCATCACCTTATTGTGTCAGTATCTGGGAAAAGACGAAAAAAAGAAGAAACATGCACGCAACAAACTATGCCTGCAGCATTTAGACACCAGTATTATAGCTTACAGGGAATCCAAAGTGCACCCAAACACCAGACCTGTTGGTTATTTTAGGATCTTATATTTCTGGTCTGTTAAATGCATTAGACATTTTGCATTGAGCCTTCAGCGCGTGCTGAGTGAGCGAGCGCCTTAGGGTCCGTTCACATATCGCTCCTAAAAACGCGTGGAAAACGCTAAGCGCATCTTTCTCCTCCTTTCCAAAGCGCTTGGGCAGAAGCGCTCATGAGGCGTCTGTCTTTGCTAAGCAACAATGACGTGCTCTCTCCATGAGACGCGGAAATTTCAGCGAAGGATAAATGGATTTGCAGCTCTAAAAATCGCTTGCAGTAGCTCTGCTACTAAATTTATTTCAAAATTGCAATCCATATACAACTATGATCAGCTGTTCCTTCATCTTGGCTGAGTTTTCAACGTTGTTACGGGAAAGGATGAAGCTGATTGGTTAGTTCTTGTCACATGACCCGCGGTGCGCTTGCGGCATTCTGAAAAGTTGAGATGTTTTTGCATTTTGCTGTATCTAAAACGTACCGAACCGAACCGAACCGAACCGTGACATCAGTGTATCGTATCGAACCGAACCGTGAATTTTGTGAACCGTTACACCCCTAATATATATATATATATATATATATATATATATATATATATATATATATATATATATCTACTGTACGTATGTATGTAGGCCTATATAAGAGAAAGTGTAAAAGTCAAAATTGCATTTAATACACATTTCACAATACATTATAGACTATTTACAAATGTATTTATTCCCATATATATTTTGTAATATTTTGTTACTTAAAGGTAACCATTTTACTAGCCTATATGTTTACATTGCTTTAACTTTAACTTTTTTTCAGTTCTCAATTTTTTTATTTTTTTATTTCAGTATACAAGGCAAAAATGAGTGCTTGAGTTGAGCCACATCTTTGGTCCGGTTGTTTTGCTCGCTGATTCTCCCCTCTGGAATGAACAAGCTGTGAAGAGAGTAGTCTATTGAAGTGTTGGAGCCTGTAGGAGCCTAACTTGAGCCCGGCTAGCGCGCTTCTTGTTCTTGCGCTTTCGTTTTTTATTGATTGTGAAGCCCCTCGGGGGACAGTCACTGAAGGGGGTCCATGGTACGCCTTCAGACGCGACCAGACCCTTACACACCATCTGCCACTGACTAAACGCCTGTCTCCTCCCTCCCTCAGCCCGTGTGTGTGTGTACTCGCTACCCTGCGTCTAAACTGAACTAGAAGCATGCTAAAGAACCTGTAACGGTATGGGCCGGCAGGGGCCAGATGGCGCAGGCGAAGCCAGAAGTGTTGCAGTCCCAGCGGAGTTAGACAGCACATGGGCGGCCGTGGGAACCTAAGCTGGGCTCGCATCACACGGGATCGATCATATGAAGTCGTGTGGGGATCACAATTAGGGGCTATAATGTTGTTTGCGACCTATCGATCGGCGAAGGGGTTGGAGGATCTGATTTGATACGCAACAGTGTGTCTTACAAAACCGTGGCGCTAGACTGAAGAAGCTTACATGGATGATAGAGCAGGGAAAGAGAGAGAGAAGATGCGCGCGCAACCAATGTCCACTTCTGGGGAGGCTGTTGATTATTTTTAAGGGGATTTTAAACATCTCTGTTGTGAAATGCGCATTGAAGGGAATTTGACCCTGCTTTTATAGCTAATAGATAGATGAGCAAACACTAAAAACTACATCTTGTAAATGCAGATGTCAAATAGACGTATCCTTGATGTACCTGCGCTACCAAGGATACTTGTAATTAATTAAAAAAAAAAAAAAAAATATATATATATATATATATATATATATATATATATATATATATATATATATATATATATATATATATAGCCTATAAGAATAAAATTAGGCCTACTAATACACCCCCAGAGTTTTGACTTTGTACACTGTAATCAGAAATAAGTGTTGTAGTCGCTTCTTTATTCTATGGCTCACAGAAAGCGCGTATGCACACGCGTGTTTACCAGGCTACCTGTGGTCCGAGCATTGTTTCAGGTCGTGTTACTTTGACCAACTGTCCGCGGGCACGCAGAACAATCCACGCGCACCCCCGCTCTGACCACGAGGCTCATTATCATGCGCCGTTGCTATGGACCTGGTGGTCGTGGCTTCACTGCTTCTCTCGGGGGCCCCCGAGGGGATACAATCATTCAATAATTACGCGGGGATCCTCTTATTTGCGCCCGCGTGCGTCTGTTTGTGGGTGTGTGCGAGCGTAAGGACACAGGCGTGGACGTTTGGGAGCTGACGCTTGTCGCGTGCCTGCGCGTATCAAAACACATCTGCTGAGGGCTCCAGGGACTGATGCGCGCGTCCGGCCACCACAACATATCGACCTCTGTCTCTCTGTCAACATATTGATTTGACAAATCATAGGCATTTTTGACACCACGATCCCCACGCTAAAGATTTCGATGCATTGCGCTCTCATCCCAAGTGATGATTCGTGTCTCTTGTTGTTTTGTTTTTCATTTTATTATTTGTATAAATTAGTTTTATGATTTCCACTAACTAATGATTGCAAATACCTTTTTAGCTAACGGCTTATTGATGAATTGATAAATTGCTTTTGTAGACAAATATAGTGTCCCCAAAATTATTGAGACCCAAGTCACATTGAAAATCTCTAAATGTCCATAAGAACATTGCATTTTAAAGAAGCACGTTTATTTTAAAATAGTATGCCAGTCAGATTAATGTGGCCAATGTGGGACCATGCACTTAAAAATAATAACAATTATTTAATTGCATTAATATTATATATAAATGTGAATTTGAGGATAACTGACTTCACACATCCACTAAAACTCACTAAAACACCAGCTTATTCAAAGACATTGAGCAAAAAAATAAAGAAAAAATGAATGTTTACCAAGAGAAAAGATCTTTTACAGACACTTGCTCTAATGTTTTTTTATTCTCTAAAGCAGCAGTATTCAGACTTTAAGTGTAACATAAATATCCAAATACATTTTGGGGTCACAATATAAAATGTGTATAAACTGAATTTAATTAAAATGGATGGAGAAGGAAAAGCACCGATAACCCTCATAATGTTCCTCTCTCATTCATAAAATAAAGTTTATTCGTTGGCATTGATGGTTGCATGAAGAACCTTTAGCATCCATGGAATATTTCCATTCCACAAAAGTTTTTTTTTTTTTTTTTTTTTTTTTTTTTATAGTGGAAGAAGGTTCTTCAGATCATTAAAATGTTCTTCACACTAAGAAGAAAAAAATAAATAACTGAATGTTCACTGAAAGGTTCTTTGACCAAAATGGTCCTTCTGTGGAATCATGGTAAAAGGCCACTTTTGAAACCTGTATTTTTAGGAGTGTTTAGTTGGCCTCTACCTAATAACATATGTTTCCCCGTAGTTTTGATGACTTTACTATTACTCTAAAGTGTGAACAACTGTAATAATGAAGTATGAGTAGGTGTGTCCAAACCTTTGACTTACTTCAGGCTTTTGTTTTGAAAATGAAGCCCATCAGAGTTTCTCTGTCTCTTTCTCTGTCTCTCTTTAGCAGCATCTGCCCTGAGGATGAACAGATGTAGGCACCTGTGTTTAGGACTCACACATCCCCCATCCTCCTTTTCTTCTCCCTCTCCTCCCTTTTAACCTCCTCAATCCTCCTCAGAAGGCCCACAAAGGGGTAAAAGAGGAGGAGGGGGCAGTAACTATACCCCCTGCTCTATACCTCCATCACCCCCTCACACACACACACACACACACACACACACACACACACACACACAACCACACATTCCCTGAGGACACAAGCTCTCTATAAGCCTTTGTCATAAGCACTATCTTTCAGACAGGCCCAAACAATCTGTTGCAAGATGATTGCTCATTTCCAAACAACCCTGACAACACAGGTGTGTGTGTGTGTGTGTGTGTGTGTTTGGGGTGTATTGCATGCATTCATGTTCATTTATATGTGATGTGATGCTCTCGAGTGTCACAGTGGATGAAACACATGGTGCGTGATTGTATGTTACAAGAGCTGCAGGTACAGTAATCACACTCTCCAACACACTTCTGTAACAAAATCGAGTGTTGAATGTCAGCGTCACACCCTCCAAAACTGACCCACCCTCACCAAAGCCACAGAAAACACAATAACTAAGTTTAGCTTTTAAGACAAAGCCAGTGGCAGGTGTTGAGTGTGTCGGTGTTAAGATGAAGCTCGTGGGAAGCGCTTCATCACAAAAGGACTTGTTTTCCAAGCACGCACTGATCCGGAGTCAGCGGTCGAAGGCCATCCTCTGACATCTCATCCATCTCTGTTCAACATCAGATATGATTCTAGATCAGGGACATATACACACACACACACACCATGATGCTCATGTTTATATTCACCCTTAAACAAATATCTCAGTAACTGTTGAAAATCAGCCCCTGTGTTTCTTACGATTGTTTAGTGAGGATTAGTGATGATGGATATTCAATCAACAATATAATTAGTAATTAATATAATATAATATAATATAATATAATATTACTATGGACTTAAATTTTTTGTATTATATAACATTAAATTATTGTATAAATATAAAAATATATTGCAATAATAAATATTTTTTGTGTGTGTGTTTTATTATATTTGTTTATTTTAAAAAATAAACAAGCAAGTTTATATGGTTTATAGTAATGTATATATAATTGAAGTTTTATTGTAAAAATAGAAACTTACTAGTAATAATAATAAATATGGTTTAATATATATTTTTTTAATTTGTCATCATTAATATAATTTTATGAATTAACATTGTAAATAATTACATTAATGTTGATATTTTTAAGTAAAAACATTAAATATTATTTACACTTTAAACATATTTTTAAATGCTTTTCAAAAAGTCTCTTCTGCTCACCAATGCTGCATTAATTTGATCAAAAGAACAGAAAAAACAGTAATACTGTGAAATATTATTGAAAATGAAATTTATTCCTGTGATGCAAAGCTGAATTTTCAGCATCATTCCTCCAGTCTTCAGTGTGACAAGATTCTCCAGAAATCATTCTCATATGCTGATTATCAATGTTGAATGTTAAATATCTGATGGTACCTGGTTACAGCTGGTCTGGAGTCAGTTCTTTTAAGTCACACTGGACTTGCGTGTCTTGTTTGTCTTCCTGTTGCCCTCTCATCCCTTCTCTCTCTGTTTTTCTCTTTTATTTCAGCGTTTCTCCACTGTGCACCTGTTGTGATCTCTTCAGGAATTCTCTCTTACACGTGGGGCGCTCGGGGACAAACAGGGGTCCTGAAGGTGAGAGGGTGAAGCGCTCTTTCTTTCCCAGCACTCAGCCTTCTCTTCCTCCACTGTTTTCTCTGGCTTTCCTGCATTCTGTCGCTCTTGTGCTCTCTCTGTAGAGGTCTTAGACCCCTGCCCTGTGAGTCCTGCCCCAGGGGAGAGGGGCTTTTGTGTACCGATGCCCCTGCAAGCTGGACAGACAGCTGCTGTGGAGTGGTCATCTCCACACACACACTCTCTCTTACCCCTGACCTCAGCTCACAGGCAGAAATGCAAAGGCGTGGTTTCGTGAAACTTTAATGAAGACGAAGTCGAGCACGCAATGGAGGCCGTGGCTCTGGAGTGACCTGTGCTCACACACTTTAGACTCCGCAACCATTTATGAGATAATAAGAGAAACTCCAGAGCGACTGTGTCATTTATTCAAGTTTATAGAGAATGAAGACTTATTTAATGTGCGAGTGAGGCGTTTAGTGACCTGAATGCTTTATTGATGCTGAATTCTCTGTGCGGTGCTCAAACATTACTTTTTATTGAGCCTCACTGAAACAAATTGTCCAAAAATTATAGTTTAAGGAGTGTACACACACTTCTGCTTAATTTTGCTTCACCATTTTCCCACCTTATATATATATATATATATACATGTGTGTGTGTGTGTTAGTGAGTGTGTGTGTGTGTGTGTGTGTGTGTGTGCGCACTAGTTTTTTAGTTAAAAGCACACTTGTAAGAAATAAATTCAATAAATGTAAGCAATAAAAAATATTTTCAATAAACCATTCATGTAAAGCTTAAAACTAACATGTTGCATTAACTCACTTGAGGATGATGGCCTCCACACACACACACACACACACACACACACATGTGGCCATATTTCTGTTGTCCTGTTGCAGATCTGTGTGATAATGCCATTATGTGGACGAATCTAATGACGCCTGTTGGTGTGTTATTAAGGCAGCACAGGGGTCATTAGGAGTGTGTGTGTGTGTGTTATAATAAAAGCAGCATGCTGGTCATTAGGAGTGTGTCTTCAGTTGGTTCCCATGCTCTGAAGCAAAGCCGGACAGCAGGGCTGTGCTTTCACACACACATCATGGCACACGCCTGTTGACTGAGGCACAATAAAAGTGTGTGACATCGCCGTGCCCTGGCGCCCCTCTGCATCCACTATGTCTTTTCTCATCCCTCTCCTCCCACCCTCATTCTTCCTTTCTTTCTTTTGGGAATCTCTCTATGCGTGCCTCCCTCCTCAGCTTAGAGTCCTGTGTTCCAGCGAGACCCTTCCTCTTCTAATCATTTTTAACCATCAGATGATCCGGCCCCTTATTTCACACTGAGACTATTAAGATAGAGTCCTCCCCCACTGCACACACACTACTGTGGGTCCTGAGGGAAAGCATTGGAAGCATTGTGTGTGTAGACACACATCTGCGTCAACACACATGTACACATTCAGACACAGTGACTCTCATATGCCCAGGTCACATTTCACCCCCCCAAAACTAAAGAAATTTAAATTAGATTATAGATATATTTTATATAATATGTAAATATAATATATAATATATAATATGATATTTTAAATAAGTAAAATATCTCTTATTACCATAATTGTAAAATAATTCTCATCAACATAATGCAATAAGGAAATACAATAATTATCATTATCGTAAAGCAAATAATGCCATGATTAAATAAAATAATGATCATTACCATAATGTTAAAAATAATTATAAATACCATAATCATGGAAATGCAATAAATAAATATATAACATATAATAATTGTAAAATTATATAATAATTTTTATGCAAAACAAAATATAAATAAATAAATACTTTTCATTACCATAACTCAAAGATTATCATTATCATAATACAACAAATAAAATAATTCTCATTACCATAATGCAATAAGTAAATAAATAAATACTTATCATTACCATAACTGCAAAATTCTTATTACCATTATGCAATAAATTAATAAATTAAATAATGATCGTTAGCATATGGGGGGAAAAAACGTATTACCATAATGCATTTTTCTCATTCTCATTACTCTGATGTGATGTGTTAAAATGCTAATATGTTCTTTTAATATATTTGTGTGTGTGTGTGTGTGTGTGTGTATATATATATATATATATATATATATATATATATGTATGATGTATGAATAACTGATGTAATTGTAGTGCATTAAATATTGTCATTTGAAATTTATATTGATTTAAATGACCAGTAAAGTGAATGTGTTTAATTTATGAAGAAAAAAAATAGTTTTGTTCATATAATTTTATACATATTATAAAAATGTATAGCCTGAATACTCTGTCCCATCTGCTTAATGCATAAATATAAATACAATTTTAGGGTGAAATATGATTTGGACTTTCCTTGATAGGTTTCATGATATTCTCCCACATAAATGTGTAACATGCATGCACATCCACACTTGTGTGAACATGCACTGACACAAAAACACACCTAAGAAATGTATATGTGTGTGTGTGTGTTGGTAACTTGGTATCTGGTCTTATCTGGCCATGATCTGACGGGTGTTTGATGGACTTGTACCCAGCAAATGTGTTTTCAGCCGATCTGTGTGTGTGTGTGGATCAGGGGCGTGAGGTGCCTTTGATGGTGTGATAAATGCGCATGTGTGCGCGTGTGTGTTTGTGTGTGAGGGCGGCTGCCAGGGTCAGCTCTGTCCTGGGAAAGTTGAGCTCTCCATTTACATCAGCACATGTTGAGGCCTTCTGGTGGCTGCACGGGTGTACAGATGGCACCAGCTCATAGCTGCAGATTCACTGAGCTACACGAGCCTGATAAATGGAGGAGAAGAAAAGACATGCATCAGCGTGCTATTTTTCATCATAATCACTGAAAATGTTGCATTAGGGAAGTAGATATGAAATCAAAACAGTGTTATAAATATCAAATCACTAGATTAAGTAGTATGTTTATACTTTTTGAGAGAATTCATGTGCACGTCTTTAACCTATTTAGTCGAGTTTAGACCATAACCAAGTTGGCCTGTTCCATGTCACCACATCCTTGACCTTTCACATCATTTATCACTTGACCTCATATTTTATTCAGGAGATATTTGTGCTTTTGGTCCATCCATCTATCTATCTATCTATGATTCTCTGTGGTACTTTTTGGTGTGTTTTACTTTTATAAAGCGAAAAGGATTACTTTATAGGACCTTTCTGATGTGTTCTCCGACTTTTCCGTCCTTTCCTCCAGCTCTGCGTCTCGCGGCTCAGTGAAACGCAACACCGCGCGCATGTGTCGTGCATTAATCCTCTTACTGCAGCAGATGCTCGTCTGTCAGTCAACCTGCCGCGGGAGCCCGCGCTCGAGCTCGACCGGAGAGCGCGAGAGAGAGAACGCAGCAGGTGCGCGAGGGATTCAGCGCCGTCTTTAGCGATGAAGGAATGGTAAATAAAGCCGTTTATTGAACTTATCATGTCTTGACAGCGGCCACGGGCTTGTTTTGAACCACTAAAGTTGCATTTGTTAACTGGAAAACGCGATGCCGTCGCAGGACGAGGCTGAGGCGGTAAATGAAGACGACAGTCTGCCTCCGGTTCCTCCGCGAGCGAATCTTCAGC
This sequence comes from Carassius auratus, assembly GCF_003368295.1. Classification (NCBI taxonomy): domain Eukaryota; kingdom Metazoa; phylum Chordata; class Actinopteri; order Cypriniformes; family Cyprinidae; genus Carassius; species Carassius auratus. Next base: position 8,962,420 of record NC_039243.1, read on the forward strand.
TGAATTCACCTGAGCGCCGGCTCAAGTGTGTGCTGGTCGGGGATGCAGCGGTGGGGAAGACGAGCCTGATCATCAGCTACACCACTAACGGATATCCGGCGGAACACATTCCCACGGCCTTTGATCATTTCACAGGTAAACTCAAATATCCATAGGCTACTGCTTTAGAAGTGCGCACCTGGTCCCCGTTATATGTTAACATGTAAAATAAGACCTGTTAAGGACTTTTTGACATCTTATAGGTGATATGTTATGGTAATTGATCATTAATAGCTACATTTATCTCAGCTTTATGTTTAATTGATATTAATTCGATTAGATTAATATTTGAGTGTTTCTCTTATTTCAGCTAGGGTTGTGGTGGATGGAAGACCAGTTGAACTTCAACTGTGTGACATGGCAGGACAGGTGATCTATCTATCTATCTATCTATCTATCTATCTATCTATCTATCTATCTATCTATCTATCTATCTATCTATCTATCTATCTATCTATCTATCTATCTATCTATCTATCTATCTATCTATCTGTCTGTCTGTCTGTCTGTCTGTCTGTCTATCTATCTGTCTGTCTGTCTGTCTGTCTGTCTGTCTGTCTCCATCTGTCTGTCTCTCTGTCTGTCTGTCTGTCTGTCAACATCTTGATGGATGGATGAACTCTTTTTCTCTCTGTTCTTTGAATGGCAGAGCTGGGGGGCAGCAGATCAGCCTCGATATGTAAGCAACAGGAAGAGCGCCACCTACTGTTAGAATCAGATCCTTGTATCCTCTTAGCACAGAGTCCTGTAGATTTCTGTGTGACTGTCACATAGATCGAGTCTGTGATGTTCAGCTCACAGTAATAGAACTTACTCATCAGACTGATAAAGTGTCACTCTATAATGCATCATTTGTCTGGATATCTTGTGTTGTAAATAGAAAAGCACATGCAACTTGCAAAGGTGGAGAAAATGATGCAAGTTGTTGCTGCTCTTCTTGGTAATTTGTGAACCTGGACCACAAAACTAGACTTAAGTGTCAATTTTTCGAAATAGCAAAATAAATAAGCTTTATATATGGTTTATTAGGATCGGACAATATTTGGCCGAGATACAACTATTTGAAAATCTGGAACCTGAGGGTGAAAAAAAAATATAAATACTGAGAAAATCACCTTTAAAGTTGTGCAAATTAATTCTTAGCAATGCATATTACTAATCAAACATTACGTTTTTATATATTTATGGTAGGACATTTACCAGATATCTTCATGGAACATGATCTTTACTTAATATCCTAATGATTTTTGGCATAAAAGAAAAATCAATAATTTTGACCCACACAGTGTATTTTTGGCTATTGCTACAAATACACCCCAGCGATTTAAGACTGGTTTTGTGCTCCAGGGTCACATATATGGTATATATTACTAAATATATATCACAATATTTAAATCATTAAGTAAAATGCATCAGCTGGCACACTTTTCTTCCTGTTTTCAGGACGAGTTTGAGCGCCTCCGTCCACTGTGTTACCGTGATGCTGACGTCTTCCTGCTCTGCTACAGCGTGGTCCTTCCATCCTCTTTCAGGAGCGTGATGGACCGCTGGGCCCCTGAGGTTCATCGCCTCTGTCCGGGAGTTCCCATCATCCTCGTGGGCACCCAGTGCGACTTACAGGAGGACGTCCAGGTGTTGATCCGACTCGCAGACAGCCAGGAGAAACCGGTGAGCGGAGAGGACGCCCGACTGTGCGCCCGGAGCATCGGCGCCGTGACGTTTGCTGAGTGCTCAGCGCTGACACAGAAGAACCTGAAGGAGGTGTTCGACGGCGCCATCTTGGCCAGCATGCAGCACGCGGAGGAGGCGGCGTGGCCGAAAAAGCACACGCTAAGAGAAAAAACTCCAGATAAAATCAAACAGCTCTCAGAAACATGGTGGAGGAAACTGAGCTGCGTCCAGAGCTTTGACCTTCAGTGATGGAGAATCCAATAATGAAAACATGCTTTAAGAAAGTAAACAAGGTCAGTTCATGTTCACTAGACATTTTAGAGATCATCATGCGACACTGAAGACTGGAATAATAGCTGCTAAAAAATTCAGATTTGCATCACAGGAAAAATTACTTTTTAAAATATATTCAAATAGGCAACAGTTATTATGAATTGTAAACTACATATGTATTTATTTTGTTTCTCTCTCAGTGAGGACTGAGCATGAGGGCCGTATTTAGCGTCACCTGTTGTGTGTTGTGTATTCCTGTGACCCAGAAGGGTTTTTGTGTCGTTTGGCCCAGTGCTCTGCTTTCATAGCAGTGGATTAGCTGATCCCGTAAACAGACTGAAGGAGAGGGATTTGATGTCTCCGTTACACCTGTTGTACTCCTGTATGGTACCATGTCTTGTTTACAACTTCATTTCAACTCTTTACTTCACTTTATGAAGTAAAGTGTTACCATGTTTTCATCTCATACATTTAAATGAGTTTAGAAGTAGATGTGCATCAGTGAAAATGAACTTCACCTGCGAGTCTTGTTCTGACGGCCCTGTTAACGGTCCGTATGGCCCAAAAGCCTTTAATCAGATCTGATTCCTTTACCTCATTGTGGTACGCTTTTCCCTCAGTAATCTGGGATGTAAGTACCACCATCACAGATGACCATTACCTGTGCAATGACACTTACTGCAGGCTCTGAGTGCATCTGAATGGTGACAACTGAAATAATACGAAACCCTTAAATAGCAGCATTTAATGCTTCTGATATCATGATGATGCTGCTACACTAATGAGATTCAGATGTGCAAAAATATACTTGAATTCAATGTTTTAAGCCACATAAGTTTAACGAGGTCTAAACTCCTGAGCTTCTTCTCAGCATTTCACTCTTTATCAAGAATAACAAGAACTGTAAAATATATATTGATGGACCACTAATATGAATTGCAATATATCTAATGAAGTTAAAACTATTTTAGATTTTGATGCATTTGGTGTCTAATTGCATTTAATATTTATCAGTTCATGCATTCCCTTGAATTTAAAACCATAGCTTTGGCATTGCTAGCATCATGTTTTAATATCCGAGCTAAAGAAATGTATAAAGCTGCATGCATTAAATTTGAGGGTTTTTTTTAGAAAGAATTTAGAAATGATAATGATTTTTTAGGTGTCATTACCGAACCGTTCAGTACTCTTCAGTGGACGTTGATGAATTCGAGGTGAGTTTATCAGAGCTGTTGCTGATCCGGTAATGGGTCGAGACAGAAGCCACCTGTGGGAATTAGGCGGGCAGATGGCGACTGGTTTTCCCCTCACAGGATCTCTTGACCTCAACCCCCACCTGCTGCGGATATCACCAGTACATAAGTCTTGAGAGCAGTTCAGATCTTCCCACTGAACCAGGACGATGTGATCAGCAGGACTCACTGAAGCGTAGTCTGTGTGTTTCTGATAACTCCTGTAATAACTGGTATTCTTGAGTGTGAGTTACTTATGTTTATTTCCAGCAGCCATGACTGGAAACAATGTTTTGTCACTTGTCAGTAGTATTAAATCTAAAGACTTCATTGTCAGTCTGATGGTGCTGGAAGCAGAGTGTTTTTGGAGCTTCACCTGTAGAGGACACTGTTGAGTTACATCTTGAAGATCAGGTGAACCCATGAGGTCAAGGTCATTCAACATGAAGCATCTACTGTGTGTCTGCATTAGTGCTTACAGAAGTCACAATGAAGGTCTGAATGTCATTGAAATCAATAAAATAGCTAATTAAGTGTCTGTATCGGCTTGTTTCGAAATGCTGCAGAATCCTTTCTCTTCACTAATGTCATTTTTCTTCACATTTGCTCAGGGTTTATTGAGCTCATGTGTTTTTTGGTGAGTGTTAGATCTCTCAAGGGTGCGCACAGATGCAGCGGCTCCGTTCAGACGGGACGGGTGAAGGCTGCACTCCCTCAGATCTGGACAGACAGCAGCAGACACATGTTCAGCACATGTGGAATAATCCTGCAGCACGACAGCTGCTGCTCTCACCCTGATCTCAGGAGTTCATGAGAACAGCCTTTATTCAAAACAGAAACCATTTGGAACAATAAACACTACCGTTCAGATTTTTGAAAGAAATTAATACTTTTATTCAACAAATATGTGTTAAGTTGATAAAAAGTGACAGTAAAGACCTATATTGTCAGAAAAGATTTCTATTTGGAATAAATGCTGTTTTTTTTTACTTTTTATTCATCAAAGAGTCTCGAAAAAGATATCATAGCTCCTAAAAAATATTAAGTAGCAAAAAAGGTTTCCAACATTAATAATTAATCAGCATATCAGAATGATTTCTGAAGATCATGTGACACTGGAGACTGGAGGAATGATGCTGAAAATACAGCTTTGATCACAGGAATAAATTACATCTCAAAGTACATTAAAATATAACGCGTTTTTTTTAACTGTAATAATATTTCACAATATTACTGTTTTCTTTCATCAAATGAATGCATCCTTGATGAGCAGAAGAGACTTCTTTAAAAAGTCATAAAAATCCCTTCTAAGATATTCAGAAAATGTCTTTGTCGTTTTGACTAAAACGGCTTTTTAAAAGATGTTTATCAGATGTTTGTACACTGAGGAAGTGCTCTGGAGTGGTATTTGTGTGCTACCTTCACAATCTGCTGGTCCAGTGGTCAACAGAAGCATCTGCGGGGTGCTGGAGATCAATGTGGACAGCTGTGGGACGGAAACAGCTGTTCATCAGAGTAACTGAAGGAGGTGCACAAGTGTAACACGAGCGTCTAAAGTTGAACCCGGCACAGATTCACCAGCTTCTGATGTGAAAACTACCAACAAATGTTTGTTTAGACACATTATACCAGTAAAACAGAACTGTTCTCTGGAGACACACTTTCTGGCTCATCTATACACACACACACACACACTCTGTGGTATTGCACAGACGTGCAGCTGTCAGTGAGATTAGACTTTTAGCAGGTGTCTATTTTTAGTGCCGGTTGAACAGATCACAAAGGCACGTCAGCACTTCTGATCATGCTGTTTAACAGCCAGCTGATAACAAAGACGTACATCACATCATGAGTGTCCATCAGCAGCTCCAGACTAAACCTCAGCACAGGGGTCAGAGGTGGCCACGGGGTTTGGACCGTGCCGGACAGTTCTTGGCATACGTGCAAATAGCTGGACGGGTGAAGAAACTCTTCATTAGAAAACCTGTTGGAGTGTTAAACATTACACACACACACATATCAGGCTCCAAAAGACCACACTGGAAATCTACAAATAACTCTCACTTGGTAATAAAGTTTTATGGTTCTGGAAATGTTTGAAACAACGTTATGATGCTAAAGGTCTAAGAAATATTTCAGATTGTGCACTGATTTTAGTACAGTGATCATATGAACTCTGATGATGAAATTATGAAATGATTTGCACATGCATCTCCAGTGCTAATACGTTCTAAATACACTCTATTATGCTGTTATTATGAACTCATTTTAAAATATGAAATAAAACATCTATTAAAAAAAATAGTAATGTCACTAGTGGATTTAGACTTTTGGACCCCATTTGGTCCAAACAAATCAGACATATACAAACACATTAACGATTAAAAATATACTCTGGATAGAAATGTCATTATAAAAAACTAAATCTGTGTCCAAACTGGAACAAAACAACACAAAAGGTGTTTATTCATACCTTAAGAATTATACCGACATGCTGTATGATACTGTGATTTCTGAACATAATATGGAGGGGACACGCTGTTACTCAAACAGAGTTTATTCATTGCAGTGCATTAAGAGTACTTCTGTTCTGCAGGTGAAAATATATCTAGCTGTGCATGTTCAGATGTACAAATACAGTGGGCAAAATGTAAACATCGCCGGGGAACATCAACAAGTTAGCATATTTCATATACTACATTCAAGAACATCAATGTAAGTACCCTGAAACCCAATGAGTTTCCTTTTATGAAATGATAAGCAAGTGTATAAGAGAATAAAAAAGTCCAGATAACAGGCAACCAGTTATTAAGATAAAGAGCAAAGTAAAGGGTCACGGCGCATTCAAAGTGTCTATGACGTCAGTGCTGATGCCTTTTAAATATGACAGAAAAGCTAAATGTGTATTTTTCATATCAGATCTGTGCTCTAATAACTTAATGCAGGATAAATAATCACATTCACAAGAATCAAATGATGGCCTTCAACTAGCCCTCAATTATTTTTTCCATCTGAAATATTCATTACTTGACATCTTTGTGCAAAAAGTGGATTAAAATTGATTGTTGGTGATCGGGGAGGAAGAAACACTTGCACAGCACTGCACTCCTAACACGGCCTTAGTTAAAACAAACCAAACACATTCAGAAGAACAGTAGGTTTTACAGCTGACATCGTAATGACAATAACATTCTGGAAAGATCAGAATAAACAATCATAGTCAGAAACAAACCACTCATCCTTACATGAAATGTTTGGTCCACACAAAAATATAATTTGATCATTAAATCCCTGCAGCCCATGTTAAAAATCATGACAAAAGATCAGAAGCCATCTAATATACCCACCAAACACTGAACACCAGACATAAAATGCTCATTAAAAGCTAATAAATAATAAATAGAAACAAGATACTACAAATATTAAAAACAAAGTATTTGAGATACGGCGTGTTTTGGTGTAGTAGTCCTTAAATGCATTCATGAGAAAGTGATTGTAACCAGCATCAGAAAGTATTTTAATACTCTATAAAGAACTTCTGAATATCATATTGAATTTAAAGGAGTGCATGTATCTTTTTGTTCAGTTGTTGGATGTTTCTCTTGCGGCGTCATCAGTGATAGAAACGGCTCTACCTCAGTCGAGCAGAGAAGCAGCTCATGTACTCGGTCGTCCAGCGCTCGTCCCTCACACTCAGTGCTGATCTTCTGGACTTCTCCAGGTCAGCTGATCTCGCCCGCCGCCGGTCTGATGATCGTCCACCTTTTCTGACCTCTCTTCTTGTCTGGACGCCCACGTCTGCCCGATGTATCTGAAAATGAATTTGGATTAATTCAGCTTCATGGAGCTCTGATGCGACTCATTTTCCGTTTCCACACTGGTGAAATCCAGCTCCTTAAGCTAGGTAAAAAATGTTAGCCTGAATGCACTTTACGTCGCTTTGGATAAAAGCATCTGCTAAATGCATTAATTTAATTTAAGCTACTAAACTTCTGTATACCAGAGAAGGTAAACTGACTGAAGCTTCAGGTTATCACTGCTCCACGCTGAATAATTCACCGCTTCCACACACAGAGTCAGATGTCACACAGCGCTTCATGCCACTGATTAGTACTCGGCTGTTTAGTCACATCAAAATCTTCCTCTTTGTTTGTATCATTCATTCAAATCTGTTAAAAACACACTCTTGTTCTCTTTTGCTAATGCCTATCAATGTGGGGAAAAAATACAGTGCAGCTTTTTAAAATATTATTAAAAAAAACATTGGAGCAATAAAAAAAAATTAATATATAAAAGATCTTTTATTAAAAATTATATATATATATATATATATATATATATATATATATAGTTGATTTGTAATAAAAATTATTAGCAACTAATTTCTGCTAATGGCTATCCATACAGCAAAAATAAACAAAATAAAACATTTTAGCCAAATTTAGTGTTATCATTATAAACTGAAACGTTTAATTAAAAATTAAAATTTAATTATTTAATATATGGTCATAAAGTCTGACACGATGTATTAAAAAATATATATTTTTATATTATAAATCTAAAATATAATTGTATATTTTATATTACAATTATATTTTAATTGTAATACCAATATTAGCAACATATTTCTTATATATATATATTACAAAACGTTCTCATGCCAAATGTCATCATCTGAGGTAATGAACTGGCCTTTATATAACATTGTATAAGGTTCTGAAAGTGAGAGTAGTTTGCATTGCCTCTAATATCAGATTCAGTTCAGAAAGCTGCTTTTATCATCAGGCCTCACCTCTCCAGCGGACACAGACACTCTCATATTTGGTGTCCTTCTGTCCCTGGTCTCAATGTGCCTCTCTGCCCAGTCATGACGGATGAAAGACCGTCTGTTCTCACGGTTGGACGTCCGCTCCTTGCTGCCCGGTGGTTGGCTCTTGGCCCTGGATGGTTTTCTTGATAGAGATAGCTGAGATTCGTCACTATCCAGCTCTTTATCAGGGTAGCAGGGCTCTGAACGGGGCGCACGGTGCCTCTGTCGCCGTTTTAGATTCGATTCTGATGGTCCGTTAGGAGTCACATCTTTATAACCATTTTCTGCGATAAAAGCAAAGATACTACTTTGTTTAAAGGAATATAAAACTTTGTTCGAAGGACAATATAAATCAGGTTTCAGTCATTCCAACAAACTGAGGCTTGCAGGACATGAACGTACCCAAGGGAAGAGAGCTTTCCCCGGCTGAACTCGTATCCGTGTGAACTTCTCCATTCACCTGTGGCTTCCAGGAGGACAGCACCTCTGCGTTCTCCTTCCTGGACTCTGATGAGGAGCTGTAGTGTCTGGCATTCAAGACGTTCCCGTCTTTCAGTTTGGGACTGGATCTGCCGCTCGAGTCGGACCCGCTTTCCCATCTGTCCCCGAATAACGGTCTGTGTGTCTGCTCCATCAGCCTCCGCGTCAGTCTGTACTTCACAGAGTCCTCATAACTTTTGGAGAACGTCTCCCATTTGGGATCTCTGAACTTCTTCATGTACTCCGTCCGGATATTCTTGGACATGATGTTGTTATTGGAAGACATCTGGCCCTGCTGAAATATGAAATAAGCACCTAATAACCTATAATAATGTGTCAGTCTTGTCCATGCACGTCCGCATACTTCACGAATCACTCACCATCTGTTCTCAGAAGTGCACAGTGTGGCTTGCGATGCTTTTAATACTGCAATCAGATGCATGTATCGTTATTCCTGCTCTTAGAGTAGGTTACAGCCCACTGCCCACATTATTTATTTATATTCTTTACATAATACATAAGCCGATGCTACATCCGATCTTTCTAAATAGCATATATTACGTTCTCGGGACGTTTTTAATACACGTTTATTGATAAATCGCGACGATGCTGCCGAGCATGCTTATGCATGCTTAATCATAATCTATTTACAACACATTACATTAAATAAAGGTGCAATCGCACTTATTGTAATTAAGAAACTGGATAAAATCATGAAAATATTAGTTGCTAATCTATTAGTTGAAGAAAACAGTCTGATTCGGGCGGCAGCGCACAATGTTTACAGGTCTGTCTTCACCTGAGTGTGTAGGTAAACATTGACTCGGATAAATGTAAGCGCTTTAAACTCACCCACTCCTTTCTTTTCCGTTCCTAATGTTTTAGCGTTGGAAGAAGTCGTACATTTTTATTCTTGTATCCTTGTGAATTCCAAATCCATCAATCCATCGCTGTTGAGCGCCTGCTGCGTACTAGAAAAACAAGCCTCGGCGATATTACAGCTTTGGTGATTTACAATGCGCATGCGCACAACATCACTCGGACTGCCTAAGCACTTGATGCGCACATACGCACACACAATCCAATCTACCGTTTAATTGATCCTAATTTGATTAGAATCGTCTACTTTATTCCAGTGGATAGAAGTTGTTCATTATTTGTGGTGTTAGTTTGTCGTTCGAAGTTTTCCTAAATGGCTAGAGAACATCAGGTGACTGTCTGTATACTTCTTTCCTCTCTTTGTAAGTGATGAAACTTTCTTAGCGCATGCGCATGAAAAGGTATTTGTCTATCTGGAAGATATTTGAACTTAAATATGAAACAAATATGAGGTATGGGAATATTTTTTTTTTGGATTTACTATCTCTGTGCTGTTGGTCAAACAGCCGAAATTAGCTCGTACTTTTCAACAGCAATACATTTTATGGTGGTATGGTACATTGGAGGTGTCACAGGGCCATACTAGAGTACTTTGGTTTAAAAACGTTTTTCTTTACAGTTATCAAAAGTTACCATATAAAGAAGATAATAATTCAGTATTAAACCTGTACTGTTATTCCTTTGAGGTTTATAAGTAATCAGTCTAATTGAGTGTCATTATATAAAGTATAAACTAATAAAGAGTATGATTGCTTTATAAACTGTAAGACTGTCAGTGCTACTGTAATGCTTCTGTCATCCATTAATCATCCTCCATTAGAGCCCATTTAAACAGCCCAGATGGTTTATAGTTGTCAGATTACAGTCATAACAAGACTTTGTGTCATGTCTTAGAGGTTTGATAAATTATGTTTAGTCTGTCTCAGTGTGGGCTGAATCCTAGTGTACTGTATCTTATAAGACTACTGAAACGACATATTCATTGACCATGTACCATGTTTAAAAATAGATTTTCACTTTTATTTGTCTGTTGAAGTGTGATTTGTGTTGGTTTTCGACTGGACCGGGTGTACAGTGGAACGTATTTCAGAGTCACTGGAATCTAAGGGATTCAAACAGCATTCGCCAAAATACCAAGCCATGGAAGTCAGTAATAAATACATTTGTTGTGCAATGAGAGTGCTTGGTATTTTTCTCTCCCTTGACGTTAGTGTCTTTCTCTCAGTTTATGCTTTTCTGCTTGCTCCTGCATCATCTCATAAATGACGACTGTAGAAAAGCTGTCCACAGGAGCAATGCACCGTCGCTTGGTTCCTGAGCAGGAAGCAATGATTGGATGGTGAGCCGGGCGCTTAGAAGCACTTGCGGTGGACGATGCTGGGGCCAGCCTCGTCGTATTCCTGCTTGGTGATCCACATCTGCTGGAAGGTGGACAGGGAGGCCAGGATGGAGCCGCCGATCCAGACGGAGTACTTACGCTCAGGGGGAGCGATGATCTACAGAGAAAGACGACATGTCAACATGGAAAAGCCAATTCAGCAAAAAGCTTGAGTTTTAATGCTCTAGGCCCTATTACCTTGATCTTCATTGTGCTGGGAGCCAGGGCTGTGATCTCCTTCTGCATCCGGTCAGCAATACCAGGGTACATTGTGGTTCCACCAGACAGGACGTTGTTGGCGTACAGGTCCTTCCTGATGTCAATGTCGCACTTCATGATGCTGTTGTAAGCGGTCTCGTGAATGCCGGCAGACTCCATACCTGTGCAATTGTTTTGAGGAGAGCGTATAAATGGATGGAGGACTAGAAGGTAAGACAACAACCGATAATTTCAGGTGTTTTCAAACGTACCAATGAAGGAAGGCTGGAACAGGGTCTCAGGGCAACGGAAACGCTCATTACCGATGGTGATGACCTGACCGTCGGGAAGCTCGTAGCTCTTCTCGAGGGAGGATGAGGAGGCGGCGGTGGCCATCTCGTTCTCGAAGTCCAGGGCGACGTAGCAGAGCTTCTCCTTGATGTCACGGACAATCTCACGCTCGGCTGTGGTGGACGACAAAGCAAGAGTTCTTTGTTTGGTCTGTTGCACACATGCTAGAAATATCCCAATGAAAAGTAATGAGGTACACACCGGTTGTGACGAAAGAGTAGCCGCGCTCGGTCAGGATCTTCATCAGGTAGTCTGTCAGATCGCGACCAGCCAAGTCCAGACGCATGATGGCGTGGGGAAGAGCGTAGCCCTCATAGATGGGCACATTGTGGGTCACGCCATCGCCAGAGTCCAGCACAATACCTAATAAAAGCCAGGAACCAGAAATCAATCAGAGCTAACAGTAAGCTGTGTGTGTTTATAAACTGTTGCTCTTTCGATGACAGCATGTTGTCTTACCGGTGGTACGGCCGGAAGCGTACAGGGACAGGACGGCCTGGATGGCCACGTACATGGCAGGGACGTTGAAGGTCTCAAACATGATCTGGGTCATCTTCTCACGGTTGGCTTTGGGGTTCAGAGGGGCCTCGGTGAGCAGGGTTGGGTGCTCCTCGGGGGCCACACGGAGCTCGTTGTAGAAGGTGTGGTGCCAGATCTTCTCCATGTCGTCCCAGTTGGTGATGATGCCGTGCTCGATTGGGTACTTCAGGGTCAGGATACCTCTCTTACTCTGAGCCTCGTCTCCAACATAGGAGTCTTTCTGACCCATACCAACCATCACACCCTAGAGGAGAGCAAGGGATACAGCATGATCAGAAAAGCCCAAAGAAAACCCATTCAATTATTCCATTGGGAAGGCAAATACAGAGCCAAGGATTTTTGTATTTACCTGGTGACGTGGGCGACCGACGATGGAAGGGAAGACAGCCCTGGGGGCATCATCACCGGCGAAACCAGCCTTCACCAGGCCAGAGCCATTGTCGCACACCAAAGCTGTGGTCTCATCATCATCACACATCTTGATGGTTCTACAATTAAAATGAATGAGAAAAAGCCATAGAGAAGTTGAAAAGGACACTACAACCCTGACAAAATCATCACTCACACTGGTAACCAAGTTCGTTGAGAACTGAAGGCATTATTCAAACCAATCATCTGACCAAAATTTTGTTTACATTGAGAAACTGCATTAATTAATAGCATTCTTAATTATAGCATACTAAATAGCAGAGTGGAATGTGAATGAATGAACAGTTATTTTTTATTGTCAAATACTATTTGTATTTCCATTTGCACCAATATGATAAAATAATCGCAAACATATACTTCATTATTAAAAATAGCTAAACAAAAAAACACACTCCGATTATTTTTATTGTTAAAGACCACTGTTTTGAAATTAAATTCACAGTTAAGATACTCAAAGAACACTGTTTCTGATATGAGTGCAATGAAGTGAATAAAAAAAGTTGTTCATTTCTTTTAAAAGTCAAAACATTTTCCGATTCCGAATCGCTGTACAGAGATAATTAATCTAGTTTGGGGCGTCGTGAAACAGCGCTTACCTGTGTCCGCTCTCAGAGTCGTGAAGTCAAACTGAAGTGCCGCCGGCTCCTGCTACATGACCCGCGGGCGCTGACTCTTATATACACCCGTCCTCTGCTTCTCCTGCTCTTCCGACAACCATTAAGGAATGTCGGTACATTCGAATGGAATTCTTCGCGATCCTCATCCATATTTGGGTGTCGGTGGGTCGAGCGGAGGGGCGCCGCGAGCCGGGCTCCATATATGGCGTTCCAGACCCCAGACCACAGCGCGCGGGCGCAGGGCCGTGTAAGGGAGTCCAGGGCCACCATACGAGTGGACTCAAGAATACAACACTGTTTGTCGACTACATCTCAATATAAGGGCATGAGATTGTTTATCATTACACTTTACCATTGCTCAAATGAAAATGCATTCAAGGTGTAATGTAAGTTGCTGTGGATAAAACTGTGTAAATGTAAATGAAAGTAGCTTCTCCTTCTTTGGTGGGATATTGATCATCAACTAATTATTTACATTTCAGATATCTACTTTAAAGGATGACAGCAAACCAGGAATTATTAAAAATGATCATTTTTGCAATGTATTATAGAGTGAACTCGGGTAAATTGGGCTGTTTTTTGAAAGTCATTGCAATGCAAATAATGGCTTCATTTGCATAAACATGACATTTCTGAAATAAATTAGGGATTCGGTCAGCCTGTGGCACTGGGATAGCAGCATTCAGTTCAGCTACTTCCTTTCCCATAGAAAGCCACAGAAGCAGAAGTTGCATCCCCAAAACTGGATAAAGGGGAGGAGAATCATGGAAAATCTCTTCCTTGAGTCTGATGTTTAACTGAACACTCACCACATTAAGCCCTTAATATACTATATCCATCAAAAGAAGGATAGCAGCGTATTTTCTAAAGCTTGTTCATCAGCTGCCATTACATAATAATTATAAAGATGCATTGTGAAATCATAATAAAAGTATCACCAATATAATCAAAATACCCAGTCAGCAATCCCCTCTGCCTTTCTGAAAACAGGAAATTATAACAATGTTTTACCTTCTTGGAGATGGTTATTAAATTACAGTCATTAGATGATTATTAGACAAGCACTACCCTGTGGCATTTCAATGTTTAATGCCAAGCCTAATGCCACATCATAAACAAGTGAGTATCATATTTCCTCCTGGAGTTCCAGACAGTTTATGTAGTGTCTTTAGTGACTCCAGAGGCTCACACCCCATATAGGGTGTCAGAGAACCCCCGTAAAGTGCAGCTTATTTACTGCGGGCACCACTAATTTTACCCTCTCTTCCCTATTTTTAGTAGACAGTTGCTTCTCCATCAATTCAGCTGCTCTTTTCACACCAGCTGCTGGAGGACGGAGTGGGAGCAACAGATGAGAGGAAGGAGTGAAAGAAAACAAAGATGTTCTCAAACAGATTCTTGCACATACAGAGGTCCCACAGGCTTTAGACACTCAGTAGTGTCTGTACTACGGTGTCGATATCTGCAAACAAATGTGGCACAAACTTTTCTGAACCATTCGTGCATGATTTTAAACTGGTGACGCATGAAGTTAGCTAAAGTTCATTTAAAACATACAAATGTTCATTCTTTGTGTGAAATGTTTTGCTCTAAAAGTGTGCATGCCCAAAAAATGGTCACTTAAAAGAATCTTTTAATGCTGCTCAAAATTCAATGTAAAGACGCAATGTTGCATAAATTCCCACTTATATTTGCCTGCTCTGACCCACCTCTAGTATCAGAGCATACAGTTGTAATTATTGTATAAGTGCATTTATGCCACTTCAGAAGCGCTTCAGTGCCACCTTTGCAGAGTAAATTTGGCATTAATTTGATGTTTTGTCATCTAATACAATGACGTTCAGACATCTTAGAGTGTGGCCTAAGAATCCAAATACATTTGGGTTCACTATCTTTAAGAAAGCACCATAAAACCATTTGTTTTTGTGAATCGGTCTTTGTCTTGCGGCAGAAGATTATAAAAACTGAATGTCTATCATCAATTACAGAAATACAGTTTATTCAGAAAACTCAAGCGTAGGTTCGTGTAAGTATTATTTTTTTGAAACAGTACAAAACAATGTTGGAATATAAACGAGGAAACAGGAAGTCATGTCAAATCTGAGCTTTCTGGTAGTGCTCATAATTTGCTCGCAGGAGGAACTCAAAGTACGGTTTCGATTTGAGAGTCTCCAGCTCGTCTTCCTGCAGAAGATCTTTCACGTCAGGCAGGTACGACTGCAGAGAAACACCTGTGTGCACAAACACAAAACACACTCTGGCTGAATATACAGATTTTGCAAGGAAACTCACTATATGTCCTGAAGTAGCTTTGAAATACTCTATACTTCATACCTGCAAAAATCAAGTCTCAAATAAGCCCTAAACCACTCTTGACACCTCAAGACAAGCTACTAGAGCAACTGTTTGCGTGTGATTGGCAGAAAAGAGAGTCACTGTACCTTCCTGGATGAGTTTCTGTAGGATCTTGACGAAAGTGCTGTCTCTGGCTGCTTCTAGAGGATCGTCATTATCATCAGACGATGACCAACTGCAACCAGTCAGTCAATGAAAAATCATTAGTCATGAAAAATGACACATCCATCCACACTAATCTCATTTGAGAGAGTTTTGTGATGCTCACCTCTCCTTCCAGTCTTTCTTTAAGGCTTTACTGAAGATCTCTCGTTTAATGGCATCAAGATCAACTCTATCCTCCTACAAGTGATGAATACATATTAGAAACGTGCTTAGAAAAGCAACTTTTTAATGTAGCCTGTTATTGACAGATACCTCCTCCAAGTACTCCAGCAGATCGAGAGCTTTCTTGAAGTCATACTCGTTGGCTCCACGGTTCTCATCGCAGATGTAGAGCTGGACGCAAGGAAAAGAGAGACAAGGCAAGACAAACGAGGATGAGGAAGTCTGAAGGAATTAAAAACTGCTGCCAAATGCAGTTGACTCACATGAATGAGGTTACGAGGGCTCAGTAGAGGCATGCTGTCTGGGTTCAGCTGCTTCTCGTCCAGCAGCTGCTTAGGAAGAGTCTCCTGATGAAGCTGAAACCGCTCCTGCTCCACTATATCTAAAACACACACACCGGACAACAGCAATTATGCTTCAGAAATTTTAATATGGCATAAACTGATTGAATTTTTTGGGACTCAAGAGTTTATTTGGGGAGGGAGAGAGGGAAATGTGGGACAGATTTGAACCACAGGTCATGTGATATTCACTAGGCCTGACAAATTGAGCATTAACTCCCATTATTCTCTGTGTCTTGCTTGGTTGGACATGACAGAGAAAATACAGAAAAAGTAAGAAAATGATAAAAATAATATGAAATCCATTTTATATGGACTAAAACTGGTTTTAAGAGAAATCAGGTAGTGGTTATGACTTTCAAACTCGTATGAAGGCAGATGACTGACCGTTGAGCTGTCTGCGCTGCACAGCTTCAGGCATGTCTGACACCAGAGCCGTGAGTTTGCTGAGGGCCAGCAGGGTCTTCTTCTTGCTGAAGTATCGAGTCTCCATGTTGGCCTGACTGTACAGGGTGCGATGGGCCTGTCGTGAAGAAAACAAAGCATTCATAGTGTCAGTAACCTCATGGTGTGCACTTTTGCATATACATATATAAAAACGAATTAAATCTGTGTGTATTTTGTTCCTCTTACTCTCTGATAGTTCTGCACATGTATGTCGTGCAGCCAGCTGAGGTGATCGTGAGCCTGCAGGAAGCTGGCCAGCTGCTGGTGCGTTGCAGTTGGCTGAGACAGCAGCTTCCCTCTCTTGCCTTTCTCCATGTACCAGCGGAACAGGAAGTCAGCAAAGTTCTTCAGGAAACACAGAGAGCTGTGAGTAACTGAATTCGGCACTGTATCTATGATTTCAGTCTGTTTTTAGAACTGTATTCCAATTAGAATTCTTAGAACTGTATTTCAAGAATTTCAAAGTGTCCGTGTGCATAAATATTGAAATATTCTCTACTAGCCAAAAGCTAAACTATCCAGAAGCATCTGTTGATAATGCAGTAGCGGTTAATTAAAAGTTTGGGATCATGAAGATTTTTTAAAAATGTTTGTGAACGAAGCCGCTTGTGCTTATCATGGCTGCATTTATTTGATCAAAACAAACAAAAACATTAAACATGATCTTCAGAAACCATTCTTGGATGCTGATTCGCTGCTTTCAGATTTTTATCAGTGTTGAAAACAGTTGTGCTGCTTGTTATTTGTGTGGAAACTGATATATATATTTTTTTTCAGGATTCTTTGAATTAATAGAAAGATCAAAAGAACAGCATTTTTTTTTTAAATCGAATTCTTTACAAGATAAAACATTTCTTTGCTGTCACTTATTATCAGTTTAATGCATCCTTAATGACTAAAAAGTATCAGGTACCCCAAACGTTTAAGCGATAGTGTATGTGGCATGTGTTGACATGTAAGAGTTCCCGGGTCATTGGGTTTCTCACCTGATCAGCGAATTTGACCATGTACTGCTGTAGTCGACTCTGGTTATCCGTTCGCTCACACAACTGCACCAATATGTCAAAGTCACAGTACTTCTCGGCCAGCGCCGCGACCCACTGATGCTGCCCCAACTCCACTGCAACACACAGACAACACCAAACTACTAAGTAGTGATCGACCGATGTATCTGTTTACCGATATTTTTCCCGATATTTAAGCATTTTTCCATAATCGGGTATCGGTTTTGTAATATCGGATTCGCCGATTTACGGCGCCATCTTGTGGCCGTTTTGAGATTTCCGCCATTGCACCCCGGGCGTCAGAGGAGATCAGTGAACAACAACTCAGTGCATAGGTAAATATATGTTCTACTTGGTTTGCTTTAATTAATCAACTTTATTTAACATAACAGACATGCACAAATGAGATATGAGACATAAATTCCTGATATAGTTAATTTATGCAGCTTGTTTCTAAACAATTGAGACGAACTCATTGAGTCACGTAGTGTAATTCATCATGTCCTGCCCCAATAAAGACGTATCTTTACATGAATTAAATAAAACAGATATGAATGAGTGCATGTTGAAAATAAAAGCGTTGGATTTAATTCTCTATCTGTTGTATTTGCTCACCATTAGTCTAGAAGAGAAAGTTTGTTCATATTGCTTCGCAACTGACGGATGATCTGGAGGCTTAAGCACGGCGACTGAATGAAACTTTTGACAAGATTGTCTTGTTTAAACACCCTAGATTATATTATCATTTACTACATAACAATTATTTCGCTAATACACATATAAATATAGCCGCTTTGTGGAAATTAATTATTTATTATCTCCATACGCGATCGCGGTTGATTAAGTTATAGTCAAACAGCACTTTGTCAGTTGGCATTTCATGATTTAACGTTAGATTAAATTTAGATCATAAAATGCCAACTGACAAGTGCTGTTTAACTGTATATAGTCTCGGGATAAAAGTTCGTTCATATTGCTCAGCACCTGGGTTGATGATCAGGAAGCCTCAAGCAATGCCACTGAATGAAACTTTTGACAAGATTATCTTGTTTAAACACCCTAGATTATATTATCATTTACTACACAACAATTATTTCGCTAATACACATATAGGCTACATATACCGCTTTGTGGAAATTAATTATTTATTATCTCCATGCGCGATCGCGGTTGATTAAATTATAGTCAAACAGCACTTTGTCAGTTGGCATTTCATGATCTAACGTTAGATTGAATCTAGATCATAAAATGCCAACTGATAAGTGCTGTTTAACTTTATATAGTCTCGGGAAAAAAAGTTCGTTCATATTGCTCAGCACCTGACTGGGTTGATGATCAGGAAGCCTCATGCACGGCCACTGCATAAATTTTTTGAAGGAAGCAGGCTTACAGGGCAGAATGCTGAAAGACTCTGTTTTCTACACTAAAACCTAGTTCTGCTTAACTGGGAGTATTAAGTTACACTACTGAATAGCCCTCCCGCCCCCACCAATATGTTAGAATCATTTTTGTGCTTTATTTTTTTACCTGTTTTTATTTTTTTACCTCATCAAAGCTTTTATTTTAAAACAAAGACACTTAGTAACAGTGCGCTAAAATTTTTGGGACTCAGACCCCTCTATTTATTTGTGTATAAATATAATGCTTTGTTTTTTTGTATTCAAGGAGGGAGTGATTGTTATAAATAAAATGGTTTGTTCAGCTCATTTGTTTTGTAATAATTGTCAGAAACAGAAGTATAACAGTAAATAAATATCGGTTCTGCATATCGGTTATCGGGTACATAAACATACAAATAATCTGTATCGGTATCGGTTATAAAAAATCAATATCGGTCGATCACTACTACTAAGCACATGATCTGGCCTGTTTTTCATCTTATTCTGACCACACAGACAGACTGACAGGTAAAATGAGCCATCAAAACTCACGGAGAGGTGCGAGCAGCTCCGAGCGTTTCTGTGTGTACTCGTTCTCCAGCGTGACGTAGCGCTCCTGTTGTCCGGCGCGGCGGAGAGACGTCAGCTGAGCCACGTATCCGCTCAACAGAGAGTCCAACAGCGCCACCAGCTGCTCGCTCAGCACCGCGCGCAGCTCCACGTCTGCGTGAGGATACGCCGCGTGCAGGATCAGCTCGTGCTGCCGCGTGATGACGGTCCGGACTCCACCCGCTCCTCCTGAGGCTGAGAGGAAGAGACTATGACGCTCATATTGATGGAGAGCTGCTGCTGTGTTTATAGCGCTGTGGCAGTTAAAAAAAGAAAAGGAAGTCCTTTCAGGTGTGTGTACCTGTCCATGGGATGTACTCGGGCTCAGGGACGCAGTTCTCTGGCGCTCTGTACAGAGATGCTTTGGTCTCTCGGTACTGTGCTGCTGCTTGAAGCATATCCTACCACACAAAACAACATGATTATTCTTTTCACAAACTGAAAAATATGATTTTATGTCCAGATTCATGATGATCTGAATGAATGAATGAATAAGTAAGAAAGACTGCTGTGCACCTTGACAATGTCATTGACGTTGAGCACCACCTCGGCCCACCGGGCGGCATCCGAATGCTCTTTTAAAGCTTTTTCCTCCTCATCCAACAGACACTCAAAGATGGAGGAGATCTGAGACACCTGGAGACACAACCATGAGATAAAGCAGAGCGAAATATATATTCTACATTCCAGTTTGATGAAGCGTGTGCTGAAGTCTTGCACCTCTCTGAAGAACACGTCCGCAGGCGTGAGGTTGGTCTGTATGTCGGTGTTGCTCTTCTTCAGGGCCGACAGGATGGCAGTGTTCACCAGCTCTGGATGCTTGGCATGATGGTTCTTCAGCACGATGGCGGCCGAAAGCTTCTCTGCGTGTTCACACAGCAAGAGTCGCGTGGCCATGGGGGACATGCGCACCGTTGTGGAAGTGAGGCGATCTAGAAGTCCTGTCTGTAGATTGAACAGAAAGAAAGAGCACTGCTGAATACTGGGAGAAGAATGAAAGCGTATCTCACAGAGTGTGTAACTATTGAGGAACCTGAAGCAGGAAGTCCATGAGGCAGCGGTGAGCTTTCATCTTGTCCTCCAACTGATGCAGCAGGATCAGTGACGTCAGTGTAAATCCAGCGCCCTCTACAGGACAAAACACACAAACTACTAACTGACCAGGGTCCAGAATTAACAACATTTACCATCTTAGAAGTTTGTCACACAAGTGACAACACATATGTGTGGAATATTCTCCACAATAAGCCACAAATAAAGAAATTCAAATGTGAACAAAATCAAATTGCGTCTGACAATTTTTGTGACTGGTGTTTATTTAATTGTATTTTTTTTTACCAGAAGCTAGCTCATTAATTCAGGCAAAAAAATTAAAATAATAATAATAATAAAAAAAGAAAAGAAAAATAACTAAAAATCAATAAATACAATTTATAATATTTAATATAAAATAAATTGTATATTAAATATTTAATGTAAAATAATAATAAACTGTCTCTTTAGGGAAATAAGGACTTAGATCTGGGTCATCAATTTCAGATGATCTGAGTGCATGAATAAATAAATAAATAAATAAAATACCTTAATTTTTTTATAAGAAATATTTATGGCCAAAATATTTTCTTAATTATCTTGTATGAATTTAGGATTGTTTAGCAGAACTAATAATTTATTGTGGTAAAATGAAGTGTTTTCGTCCCATCTCTCACCATCAGGAACCGACTCGGCCCAGCGTGGGTCACATGCAGGGTAGTCGTCCACCAGATCCAGGTCAATCTGGGTCACCACAGCATCCAGCTCCGCACTTCCCTCTCCATCGCTGGGAAAGAGCTCGTCCACCATGCTCTGAGCTCCAACCGGATCATGACTGCAGATCACAGGTCACGGATTCAACGATCACAGACACAAGCAGCCCAGAGATTACGTCTGTCAAGTGAAGGAAACTCACCGGCAGAACTGCAGGAACGCTTGCTTCAGCAGTTTAGTTTTGTCCTCGTGGGCCACCAAGTCCATCTTAGGTGGCGTCTCTAATGGAGTGCCCTGACAAGGTGACAAATATTTCTTTGAATAAATTAAAACATTTTAAATGGATACATATCAATTCTATACCAGAGAATAGTTCATGAATATATAAAAAACTGTATGTAATTATACTTGAAAAAATAAATGTTCTTATATAGAAAAAATAATATTTCCAGATTTCTAGTTAAAGAAATACAGTTAAAGAATATATATATATCAGACTAACACCTGAATACACAATAAATTGAATATATAAAATAGTTTAAATATAATAATTGTTTAAATCGAGAACATTTTAATTTATAATGGGTTGCCCAGAAAAAATGTCACTTAAATAAATGTAAATATTATACATTTCTATATACATATAAATGATATATTATAAAACTAATAATAATTTTTTACATTTACAAAATGTACATTTATAATAAAGTGCCATTAATAGAATGATTTATAGTGCCTTTATAAATATATATATTTCTATATACCTATAAATAACTTTTTTTCTTTTTTTTTTACCAGACACTAGAATACACAAAACTGTGAATTCATAAAATACTTAAAATATTATATAACAGAATACATTTCTATACACAATACACAAAAATGCCTTTTTAAACATAATATTATAAAGGATTGCCCTGATAAGATGACAAATATTTCCTGGTTTATAGTTATATATATATATAATATATTATTATTAATCCTCCCTAAGTAAACCGAGTCCAGACCTCAGGTCCAGGTCCAGCCACTGAGGTGCAGAGCGAGTCCTCCATGGTCTCAGGCAGCAGGGAAGCACTTTCTCTCGCTAAAACAGCAACCAGCCCGTTGTTCTGAGAGAAAAACACCGGCAGACCGGCACACACCCCACCGCCTCGGATACGGTCCCCTGCAGAACAGACAAAACAACTGAGAGGAACTCCAGGAAGAGAACGAGCGACTTGATTGGGTTTCCCCGTCCGAGGGCTGCACCTGGAGAGCTGAAGGAGATCTTCTCCTCGGCGAGTCCTCCGCGTCCAGCTCCAGTGCTGCAGGTGAACACCAGCTCCTCGTTATAGAGGAACGCAGCAGGACTCGACGGATCGGGCAACACCACACGCGTCTTCTGCAGCTCCTCCTCACTCTGACACACAAAAGCACAGCTCAATTCACAGTTTCATGATTTCACTTCAGGAAGCTCACAGTCTAAACACTCGGATCATTCAGCTATGACTGAAGCGTGTACCTGGAAGGGCGGGTTGTATTTGGTGACCTCTACAGTGAGCAGGTCTGGTGAAGGAGCTATGCTTTCTGCAAGAGTAACCAGGCAGAAATACGCCACACATGGAGTGTCGCCCGGATGCCACGCCGCCGCCAGCACCACCAGCCCCGCTCTGAAGAGACACACAGCATGAGTCACTGTCTACTGCTGCACTGTATTACACATCAGTCTGAACATGACATTCAGTTTCATATTCAAAACACTCACTTGCTGTACTGCATGTCCAGATAAGAGACATTCACTCCTTTCTTGATCTCCGAGTAGTTACTTTCTGAGTCCTATAAGACAAATAAAGGGTATTAGATAAACACACACACACACACACACACACATACATATATATATATTTTTTTTTTATAAATTAATTTGAAATAAATTAACACTTGTATTTAGTAAGGATACATTTAATGGCTTAAAAGTGACAGTAAAGACATTTATAATGTTACACAAGATCTATTTTTCAAATAAATATTATTATTTTGAACTTTCTATTTATGAAAGAATCCTGAAGAAAATCAGTTACAAAATTTGAAGCAGCACAACTGTTTACAACATTTCTGAAGATCATGTGACACTGAAGACTGGAGGAATGATGCTGAAAATACAGTTTTGATCACAGCAATAAATTACATTTGTAATATATACCCAAATAGAAATAGATGCAGCATTGGTGAGAAGAGATTAAATTGAAATCTTACTGAACTTTTGAGCACTAAATATATGTAAACAAATAAAATCAAATACACAAGCTGTATTGCTCATTTCACAAATGAGGCATTCAGGGGCAAAGATATTTTCTCACAGCCAGAAAACAGGTTTATTATACACAGGTTTATTTATTAAACACTACCAGTCAAACATTTGGAATACTTAATATTTCTTAATAGTTTTTTCTTCTGCCTAACAAGGCTGCATTTATTCAATAAAAACAGTAATACTGTGAAATATCCTAATTTTAAAATAACTATTTTCTATATGAATATATTGTAAAAAGTAATTTATTCCTGTGATCGAAGCTGATCATTTTCAGCATCATTCCTCCAGTCTTCAGTGTCACATGATCCTTCAGAAACTTTTCTAATATTTTTTCAGATTTTTATCAATGTTGAAAACAGTTGTGCTGCTTCATATTTCTTTGGAAAGAATCTGATCCTTTAAGCAGTCTGCTCTGGTTCTATGCAAGGACTTCAATTTCTATATCAGATGACGTTTAGAAAAGCACATTTCAACATAATTCTAGACACTTCCAAATAATAAAGAAGAGAAGTATCTGACCCAGATGGCGTCGGTGATGCTGTCAGTGATGATCTGATTGGTGCTCCAGCTCAACACCTGCGTCTCACTGTTCTCATCCACCTCCCATTTACTGAGTCCACACGAGCTGAGCGAGTACAGACAGCCGGTCTCCTTCACCCAGAGCACACTGAACACCTGAGGAGCCAGACGTCCCGTCACTGTCTGAACACATCATCTGCTTCCACCTCTAAATATCACACAGTACTGACCATGACGTCGGCCGGCTGGCCGCGGATGCCGAACAGGCTGGAAACCCTGCGTCCGATGCCGGACAGCATCCCCTGACCCTGCTGCACGGGCCGCTGGTGCAGTTTACCGGAGGAATCCGGAGTGAGCCGGAGCAGGTGCCCGCGGTACGACGACACGATGAAACTCCCGCCCTGAAACAACAAGAGAATACAGCTCAT
This sequence comes from Carassius auratus, assembly GCF_003368295.1. Lineage (NCBI taxonomy): Eukaryota > Metazoa > Chordata > Actinopteri > Cypriniformes > Cyprinidae > Carassius > Carassius auratus. The sequence continues at coordinate 8,986,765 of NC_039243.1, forward strand.
GGAAGAAGAGATATGGAAATACAAGCTTCTGCACTCCTCATTTAGCCTGACTGCTCACCTTAACAGCGGCGACGTAGTTGCACGTGTGTCCGGCGAGATCCAGAGATGTCTCAGTGTAAGTGCCGTCATGAGCCAAACTGGGCCAAAACCGGGCCAAACCGTCTGAAGACACGGCCAGTGCACTGACAGACTGAGAAAAAAACACACATTTGCATTGATGTGTGCATCAGGAAATATTTTGTGGGGTATGCGTTCAGAGGTGATCTCACCTGTATGGGTGCAGAATCGAGTGGCTTGGAGGAAGTGATGGAGATGAGATCAGCGCTGTACGCAAACTCACTGGAGGGCAGCTGGAGGTCTTTACACACGGACAGCTGCAATGACAGCAGGAGCACAACGTTTGTACAGCCTTGGCAGCAATTTCAGCACACAGTAATGGTTTCTTTCTGACCTTTGCCACAGACGTCTGAGACACTTTCCAGATGATCAGCTGCTCTCCACAAACCATCCACGCCCAACCGGACGCCTCCACCTTCACAGAGATCTGATCATCCACTGCAACAGACACAGCATCATACACTGACAAGCCTTCAAACCAGAGAATCCAAAGACTGGAAGAGACTAACTACTAGTCCTACTCACAAACGTGTCATTTGAAATGTCTACAGATCAGCCCCAGAGATTGCTGGTGGCAAACCACTAAAACTTCTAAGCAGTTCAGAGCATTGCTTACTGAAACTAAAGGACTTTTGATTGAATCCCTTGTTAGAAAGTAATGATTTACAAGGTTTTGAAGCTTCATGAAGCAGTGTTCTGATTGAATTGCTCCCATCACTAGTTTTAATGCATCAATGATGCCTACAGCTGTCACCTAGGTTGGCAGCACACTCAGTTTTGAGACATATCTTCACACTGGAATTACATGAATCACACAAATGACAAGTTTGCACCCATGAAAGTTAAAGAGCCCAATCTTTACCATCAGCCATGGTCAGCGCCTCCATGACTTTGACCGGCAGAGATGATCCGAAAGTCTGAACATCAAAATGATGCGAATCGACGACTGCATGACTCTGAACTCGGGTGGGAGTGGATCTAGAGAAAGAATGGAGATGCACAAATCAATAAAAAAATTAATAAAAGGTCATATTCATATTCAGATTTAATTTATTTATACAAACTACCTTTTTGTTATTAAAATAACATTAATATTTGTTATAAAGATAAGAACTATTTCATAATTATTGTACAATTGTTTACATAACATGTAAAAGAAACTCCCGTACATACCGTACTTTATTATTTTATAATTAACAGAATAAAATACATTTAATATAAAAAAATTAATTTAAAAAGTATATACTGTCTGTGTTTACTCTATATTACCCTATGGTTTTACCTGGATGTGACAGCGGAGCGGCGTGGAGAGAACAGCAGCCCGGGCTGAACGGCACTCACGCTCCTCCGAGCGCCGGTTCGGGGCGCCTGTCTGCGGCCTGAGCTCGGTGTGCCGCGGGGAGAGAACATAACGGACCCGCAGCCTGTTTACAAGGGACGGAAAATCATTCGAGATAACAGTTGGAAATATTTTACCGCGCGCTCGCTACAGTCGGTCAGGCGCACACAATGTACGTCATTCGAACGCGCATGCGCTCTTGCTGCTGAAGAGTGTGCTGAGCATATACGTATAATATGTCTATGGTGCTGAGCAATAAAACTGATTCTGGGTCAGTGTTACAGAACAAGCGTTCTCGAATAGGATTGGCTGTTTCTCGGAAATGCAGTTTCAGGTTTAAAATGTTGCATATTATAATAACTCCAGTGTGTCTGCGCCGAAATGTATCCATCTCAACATTAAATATAATTTCTTCTTTATTTTTGTACATTACAGCAAAAGCATATCTAGCATTTATCAGTCTCCACTTGTAACAACAAAAATAAAAAGTAATACAAATGTCACTTAAAATATTATGTGTCTTTCTATGTATACATTTTGATTTTATTGATTTTATATAGGTTTCAATTTATATGTGTGTATGTTTTTAACTGAAGGGATGTGAATTGAAGGTCATTGCAAGGCAAATGTATTTTAAAAGTCTCATAAAAAAATAGGAACACCTTTAAGTTATTTATTTAAAAAGATCGTGACTTGATAAATATGATGTTATAAATATAACAATATTTAATTATGGTTATTTTATGCGGCCGTTGCGCCAGATGGCAGTGCTGTGCCGCTGACTCAGCGCGCTCTCAGTGGATGCACCGAAGAAGAGAGCGGGTGACCAATGGAGCTGCGGTGTGGAGCAGCAGTCTTCTCTTGAACTCCTCTTTCATGGCTTAGAACTGCGCTTTTCTCCAGGACTGTCGCACACGGAGTATGCAGTAGGTGTTTAACAGCTTTAATAACCAGTAAAACAGATCTAAACAGCTGCGAGTCGAGTGTATTTGAGATCAGAGTTTGATAATGAGCTCAGTCACTGAGGCCGCGCGCATACTTGACCTGCAGGATCCTGAGAGCAGTCTTGATTGATTTCTTAAATCTCTTCCAAGATAATCAAAGAATTGATATGTGGCTATATGGCGCAGAAATTAACCTATTTTCCTGTGTGTGTCTCAAGTCATTATCTACCTAGGCAGCTATAATGAGGCATCATAGACGTGTTAAAATTTAACGTCCGAGTTGAATCGAATGTTCGCGCACTCTTATGATGTTTTAAAAAAAATCAACTCAAATATTGGAACATTATTTTGATTCCCAGAATCATATAAATGTAATATACTTATGATGCCCTACAATAAAATAAAATATTCGAGCATTTTTATGATTCTCTGAAATCGAATTAAATATTCAAGTATTCTTATGATTCTATCAAATCAAATAATCAAGCAATTTATGATTTCCTGAAATCAAATAAAAATGTAAAGTGCTTATGATGCCCTAGAATCAAATAAGATATTCAAGCATATGATTCCCTGAAATTGAATCAATTATTAATTGAAGCATTCTTATGATTCCCTAAAATCGAGTCAAACATTTATATTGATATGATTCCCTGGTGCTGTAAATCCAAGCTTTAGTCTTTATGTTGAATATTCTTTCACCATTAATGGGTGCTGTGAAGAGAGATATGACGCTGTGTGTGTGTTACGTGTCTCCTTCAGGAGATGAAGCGGGTTCGGACCGAGCAGATCCAGTACGCAGTGACCCAGTACCTGAAGAGGAGGCAGTATATAGACACAGATGGGTCTCTGAAGGGGGCCAAACTCTCCCAGTCTGCTGAGGAGATGGCAGCCAGTCTGACAGGTGAATACTCTGTAAATGAACACGGATCCTTAACTCTAAATGACAGTAATAGCGATGCTCCTGTCTTCTCTCTCTCTGGCGTGTGCAGTTCAGACGGAGTCCAGCTCTGTGAACGTGGTGTCTGCAGCCCCGTGTCAGTCAGACCCGCAGCAGTACGAGACCCAGTTCTCCAGACTGCGCTGCTTCCTGCAGGGTGAGAGATGACACACGCACACTCTCTTCTGATGCTGTAATCCAGATCTTATCTGGGTTTAACTGCCGTTTTCTGTGTTTCAGAAGCAGAAGCACCGTTAGTGAAGGAGGTGAGCGGCGTCTTGTTCCCGCTCTTCCTCTACCTGCACCTGGACATGGCGCGCTGTGGCCTAAAGGGGGCGGTGGACTCCTTCTACAGTCGCTTCCACTCATTCTTCCAGCAGGACCCTGAGCAAAAAGCCATCGTAGATCTGCTACGAGGAGTCGTCACGCCTCAGGTCAGTTACTTTACTGTTAAAACTTTTTCTGTTCATGGTGAGACTAACCAAACTTCATTTGCTCTCATTCTTTGTGACACAGATTTTTAATGCATCAATAAGGCATCGGTTACTCACCAAATGCACAAACTTTGTTCTTCAATTCAATTTACATAATGCATAGTTAAGTAAACAAGTGTGAGGTCAGATAGCTGTTATCAATTAATAAAAAATGTAAAATGCAGGTCAGATTTACTTTGATGCATTAAATTTACACTAAATTAACAAGTTTGCATATTTCTAACAAACATATTTCTTAATAAAATGTATATAATTAATATAGGTCATTCTATATATATATATATATATATATATATATATATATATATATATATATATATAAAATGTGTGTGTGTGTGTATACTTGGAAATAATCTATATATAGCACTTTCTAAATATTTGTATATAAAAAAATAAAAAAACGAATTTACAAACCAAAAATGTAATTATATTTTAAAATCCATTTTTATTTTATTTACACTTTGCCATTTTATTTTATACACACACATATATAAAATATATATATTATACACACAAATAAAAATGTACATGTATATCTATTATTATATTTTATATTATTTCTTGTAAGCACAGGTATATTTCTACATTATATAAAATAAATTATTAAATGTAATAGCTGAGTTAAAATACAAGTATATAAAATATAAACATGAGCTTTAGTAGCTTATTGTGCAGTTTATTTGTGACACAGTCAGTGTTAATTTTGACACAAAATTTTAATTTAGTTTTAGTCTTAGTCTTTTGACTATAATTCTTTTTAGTTTTAGTCAAGTTTTAGTCATCTGATTTGTTTTAATTTTAGTCTTATTTTAGTCGACTAAAACTGCTTGGTATTTTAGTCGACTAAAATAAGACTAAAATCAATAACAGATTTACTAGACAATTTTTTACAGCTGGTATAGGAAACAAACTTAACCAAAATATATAAAACACAAATTCAACTTTATTTCAACACAACTGTGTCTTTATTTCGATTCAAAAGCTTTTATGCAGCAACAAACACTGTCATGATAATGTAAACAATAACAAGCTGCCAATTGACCATCAATAAAAGAAAAATAACGTTAGGTCCAGGACCTTAAAGCTTACAGCGGAGCTGAACAATAAGTGCATACATTTAAAGTAAATATTTAATAAGTTGGGAGCTAGGTGGATAAAAAAAAGTAACAAGATTTTATAAGGTATTCATTTGTCTAGCAATATTGTATGTTTTAAATACTACAATATTGCTAGATTAGTATGTATAATGATAGGATGTGAACATTCATGTTTCACATGACTAATATAGAAATATTTGTGATATTGTCAACAAGTAGAACATTATAAAATATACTAAACATTAGTATTAATCAAATGTATTTATCATGATATTACGTATTAGTATTGTGCTCTCATCTAACTTGAAGAAGGGGCTATTTTACATTACTTTTCAGTTCGTAATATTTAATGCTACAACATCTACGCACTGCACTATTCCAATTTTGCTTAGCTCAATAAACAAAAGAACATCGTTGTGAAATTACATTTGAGAAAATGTCCGGGTGGCTCGTCTGTAAATGTCTTTTCAAATTGGTTGTGTTCTTGCCACGAATGAGCGCTCCGCGTGCTTTACACTTTGTTTTGTTTTGTTCGTCGTCAAACATGAAGTGAGCTGTGGACATTTTGTCGCTCTTTTAGACATCACCTCTTCGAATGCCGTCTTCCCGGGAGCTCATTTAAAAACTGAAAACCTTCGCTTCATGTCTCAATAAGTCAGGCTCTGATTGGTTCTCTTCTCTCATGCAGTCTCGCCTGTTCTGTTTTGCCGGTTCTTTTGTTGATTCCTCGCATCTCTCCCGTCTGCTGATTTGATTTTCGTCACAGTCTATTTTCGTCTCGTCCTTTATTCGTTGACGATAATGTCAATCAATTTAGTCATAGTTTTAGTCTCCATCAGTGCCTTCTATTTTAGTTTTTGTTTCGTTTTCGTCCGCAAAAATATATTTGTGACGAAAATAATGACGAAAATATTTAGTCAACGAAATTAACACTGGACACAGTGAATAATAGTAGGTGCATTGCATTGTGGGATGCAGTATTCCACAGCGGCAGGGAAGTTGTCAATCTCCTAGCATGCTGAAACTATTATTTTTTTTTTTGTCCTTCCAGGATGTGAGCTCAAACCCTAAGCTCTGCTCGCTCCTGGATCACAAGTATGTGGTGCACCTGACGGATCAAGCGTACAGCTACCTGCTGCGTTACCTGCAGAGCGATGACAACAGCGCCATCTGCTGGGTGCTCAGCTCACACGTGCAGGTAAGAGTTCAGCTAGGGACTGCTCACAGAAAACCAGTTGACCTTCACCACAAAGGTCTTTGTCTTCTCTGTAATTGGTATCATTCCTCACATGTTGTCTCAGGTGGAGGTGACAGCAGCGCACCGAACCGACTACCAGCTGTACGGCGCAGGCACAGGAGCAGGAAACACTACCTCCACTTCCTCTTCCTCCACTGCATGGACTGCGGGGGATGGGGCGGAGGGGGCGGAGCGTGTGGAGGTCACGGCAGGGTTACCTCAGAACGAGGTGGCGCTGGAGGCGCTGCAGGACTGCATAAAGCGTGTGCGAGAAGGTCCGCCTTCGCTCACCACCGTCTGCTTCTACGCCTTCCAGCACACGGATCAGCAGCTGAACACGGCCGAGGTGTCACCGGACAGCCGTCTGCTGGCGGCCGGCTTCGACAACTCAGCCGTGAAGCTGTGGAGTCTGCGGGCCAGGAAGCTGAAGGCAGGACCTCACAGGGTCGACGTGTCTAAAATAAGACTGGCCTGTGACGTGCTGGAGGAGGAGGTGAGTGACTGACAGCTGGCGGTCTCTCTTGTGTCATGAAGCTAATGGTGATCTTCATTAATATTAGCAGTGTGTGTGCACATCTGATGATAGCAGCTGATGGGTATTTTTCTGTCTTTTGACGGTTTTAAGTGTCTATTTATTTGCTCTAAAATGGCTTACAGAAATTTTACTTTTAACTTATTTTATTTTCAAGTAGAAGTAAAATGCAATGAAATTTAGAATAAATGAACTCTTAATTGACTAAATAAACAATATTTTAAAAACAATATAATGTACTAATAGAACCATGCATTATTTACATGCATAAATAGAAGACATTTTAAAGCTTGATTTACTTATTTTTGCCTAATTAAGCCATGTATCGCCATTAAAGTTTCTGATGTTATTTGTGAGACAAACTCTAATTACTGCAATGTAAAAAATGTAATGAATGAAATATAAGTGAATGAAATATACAATATTTCATTAGTAATGTATTTATCATGGTAATATGTTTTCAGCTTTTTATTTGTTGATTTTAAATATCAAATCAATCAATAAAATAATCAGTTAAGGGCACAGATCATCATTCATTTAATGTGCCTGAACGTTTCCTGAAAATTCAAATAAACCCTAGTTTTAACCAAACAGTCTTTTTCCAGTATTTTAGAATGTTTAAGTAAAATACAGTATAATTTACAATAATTTAACAATATATATTTTTAATAAGTTATGTTTTATTCATTTTTATTAATCTAAACATTGCCAAATAAATAGCATTATTTTACATATATAAGAACAGGAAGATTTTAAACTTTGCATGATGAGATTTTTGAGTAAAGCCACAAACAAATGAATGTTATTGATTCAAAATCACTCTGCAGATGAATCGTACAGCAGTAGAGATTCTCTTTTACTATTTTAGCTATTATATTATCTTCATATTGATTTAGTTAAATGTGTTTTCATCCATCTTGTGTCATTCACACGTATCTCTGTTTGTAATCAGGCAGATGATGAGGATGCCTCGGGCAGTGAGATAAAGACCCTGCGCGCTCACAGCGGTCCGGTGTACCGCACGGCGTTCCTGACGGACGGCTCCGGCCTGCTGTCCTGTTCGGAGGACTCCACCATTCGCTTCTGGGACCTGAACAGCTTCACCAATACAGTCCTGTACCGTGGCCACGCTTACCCCGTCTGGGACGTGGACGTCAGTCCCTGCAGCCTGTACTTCTCCACGGCGTCCCACGACCGCACGGCTCGCCTCTGGAGCTTCGCGCGCACCTATCCTCTGCGTCTGTACGCCGGACACCTCTCTGACGTCGACTGTGTCAAATTCCACCCCAACTCCAACTACGTGGCGACGGGCTCCACGGATAAAACCGTACGCCTGTGGAGCACGCAGCAGGGGGCGTCTGTGAGGCTGTTCACGGGGCACCGCGGACCCGTGCTGTCGCTCGCCTTCTCACCCAACGGTAAGTACCTGGCGTCGGCCGGAGAGGACCAGAGACTGAAGCTGTGGGACCTGGCGTCCGGCACCCTGTTCAAAGACCTGCGGGGTCACACCGACAGCATCACCAGCCTCTCCTTCAGCCAGGACAGCAGCCTGGTGGCCTCCGCCTCCATGGACAACTCTGTGCGGGTGTGGGACATCCGCAGCGCCCACGGCACCGCCCCCACCGACGGCTCCAGCAGCGAGCTGATCGGACAGTACACGGGCAGCACTAGCAACATCCTCAATGTGCAGTTCATGGCCTGTAACCTGCTGCTGGTGACGGGCACGGCGCTGGAGAAACAGGAACAGTGAGAATGTGTGTGGGGGGCAATCTCAACAAAACACGCTCAGGTTATATTTCACCCCAAAATCAGAAGAAATAATTCAGATTCAGATCGGGTCTTTTCCGCTCCAGGAAACTCAATGGCAAAATGCATCCCAGTTCACCTTGAAGCCATTTAGCACCATAAATGATCTTTTTGCATTCTGGCATTATTTTTATAACACAAGTTTGCGTTTCTGTAATGCACAAAAAAACAATTAGATGTAATTTGAATGGTAAGGTATTTATCAGGGTGGTATTTGTTGCATTGCTCTTAATTCGTTGATTTAACTAAATAGAGCACATAAGTTTATTTTCTCTAATGCATCTAGATGTTTTACAATAAAAATTATAATTGTTGATATATCAGTGGTGTAATATGGTAACCATGAAATAATTCTGCATAAATTAAAACGTAGTTCAACAAATATTTATAAATTCATAATTTGCAGTATTATTATTATTTTTTATTAAAGGAAGTACAAAAAAGTATTATTACTTTAAGAATTTGGGAGACATAAAATTGGCATAAAAATAAAATGGCACAACAATAAAAAAAAACAACAATCTTATTAGACTTTATTTTCTTTGAGCAAAATATATTTCTAATTTTTCTTTAGGTGAAATATGTCCTGGACGTGTTCTTGATGGGTTTTGGTTGTGTTTTGTAAAGTGAGCGTGCTGGTGATGTTTGGCTCAGTTTTGTTATTATGTATGATGATGCCTCTAAAGGACAGAGGTGCAGCCTGCTGTTCTCATACAGATGTAAATATTAGATATTGTATTAAATCTTTTTTTCCTGAAAAGAGTTAGGTCATTATTTCCATGTTTGTATCTTTCAGTTCAGCTCTTTTCTGTTGCTGTTGTTTTGTTGCTGGCTTATGTTTGTAAAGGTAATTCTGAAAGCACCTCTCAAGCTCTTCTCCTGGACGTTCACCAGGAAGCCAGATAAACTGGATACATCCTACTGTAGGTGTGAGATACAGTCCTCACCGTTTGTCTTTTGTAAGAACATAACTCAAGGGTGGACTGAATGAAGTGTTTCCTTGAATCTGATTTCACAACCCTGCACTTAGTTTTGTACAAAGCAAGTTAAGTTTCTCTGTTTGAATTGATTTTCTTTTGTGTCCCTGTTGGTCAATAAAACAATCATGGGACCTTTGTCTTTAACCGTGAAGAAGAAAAGCCTTTGTAGTTTGCTTCCTGTAAAAACAGAACAAGTGTTTGGTTCATCCTGATACTTGTAAATATACTTTTGTAATATTTCCTGGCTGTCTGGATCTCATTTTTGATGTTACTATAGTAAAGTTATCAAGCAGGTTGCCGTCCACTTCCTCACACACAGGCTGGGCTGCTTCTCCCAAACCTGTTCTGCTCTTGATGGGTGTGACGTCTACCTGACGAGCCTGTCTGCCGCTCTGGCTGAACTCCTCTCAAACACAAGCGCACCGCTCCAGACGAGTGTCCTGTCTGTGGTTTTGGTTTGAAGATGCCCTACAGCGTGACTCTGCCGAGTGGCTCGAAGCAGGCGACACTAGTGGACAGCACACAGGCGGACGGGAAGACGTATGAACAGCTCCGCCAGGAGTGTTTGCAGAAGGGGAAGCTGTTTGAGGATCCAGATTTCCCAGCTGTGGGCGACTCGCTCTTCTACAGCCAGAGGGTCCCCATTAACTTTGAATGGAAGAGGCCAGGGGTAAGTGTAATCGGTGGAGCATAAAGTTGACAAATGTGTAGAACTATCTTTATCTCGATACAAAAGTATCAGACGATTTTCAAAATTCAGTCACATTTCTGACAGAACTATTTAGTGCCATAACTGGTCATTTTATTTTCAAAGGGGATTTATTAATGTAAAAAAAAAAAAAAATCCAGTTTTTGGATGGGGTGAGGCATTTCTTTCTCTGTGATGCTCTTCCTGTTCGTTTATGGATGGATGTTAGATGAATGAATGAATGAATGAAGTGTTTTTTTAATGGTTAGCAGGCCTAATTACTAATGTTTTCACTGTAGTATTACATACATTCCAATTTAGATTTTTGACCCTTAGGATACATGACTTCTGATTTTATGCACAATTTGCATAATTTAGAATGCAATGAAAGCACTTTAAAACCCGTTACACAAGTTCTCAGGATAATTCCAGTCTTCAAATCAACCATGCTGCTCGCTTTATGAACACACACCAGTGCTCTATTTCCTAACATTTCAGCTTCCTTTGAGTGTCAATGTGTAACATCGAAACAGAGGTCATATTTGTGCATTAAAGACACTTATGAAGCCATGCAGCAGGTCATGAATGCAAATGGAATTATGGCATGCACAGAATGCGCACTGTTTATTTAGTCAAGAGTGATCCAATGGAAAGTGGATGTAGGCTTTATTCAGTTGGAAAGAGACTACTGGGTTGAGTTTAAGAACAGGTTATCAGTGGTTGTGACATGATATAAGATGATCCACACCCTTCTTTCACTCTTGTAAAACTTTAAGGACCTCTGGATGAAACTACTTCTGCATTTCATTCCAGGGCGTTCCTGCAGAGCGACTTTAGATATGCAGTGCGTGAAGACTGTGGGCTTGTGTTAGAATGTGAACACACCTCACACAGGCATCATGGGCGTTCAGACGTCTCCCTCTGTCTCGAATCAAACACTTCATTAGATCTACACTAACGGCAGATCATGTGATGTGTTGTACCTTCGTGAAATGTCCATAAAAATAGTTCAAATTTAAAATACTGTTATGTAAAAAATCCTCAGTGTTACCAATTCTTCTGTCATTATTGCATTCAAGATACTTCAAAAAAAGGATGGATGCTTTTTAAACGATTGATGTTTTTTGCTTATCTGGATGGATGGATAAATGGATAGCGTTACGGATGGACATTATTATTTGATTTGATTGACCGATATTTTCTCCTGATTTGTTCAAATTCAGGAAATCTGCAAAGACCCCAAATTCATCACAGGAGGAGCGACCAGGACAGACATCTGTCAGGGCCAACTGGGTATGCGGTCCTCTCATTTCAGATTATGACAAAATGAAACCCAAATCTGATCAAAACCCTTCCAATGACCAAACAATGAAATGATGCATCGGTGTTGGGGAAAGTTACTTTTAAATGTGATGCATTGCAATATTGCATCCCTCCATGAAAAAGTAACTAATTGCATTAGTTACTTTTTATGGAAAGTAATGCAGTTTACTTTTTCATAAGGATATGTCGGTATCAAATTTTCCTGTTGTGATCAATTGCTAATGCTTTTATCACGTATACGGTATTATCACTGTATTGAAATTCAGTTTAAAAAAAGTGGTCATAATACAGTATAACAGGTTAAATAACTTTTTTCTAATAATATAAATAACTGAACATTTGAATTCAATAATGCAATACAGAAAAAATATAAAGTTAAAAGTTTTACACAGATTAAAGTGCAAAAGAACTATAAAGACCAATCGGTATCACTTTACAATAAGACCTCATTAGTTAACCTTTAAGATTCACAATGAGCAATAGCTACATTTGCCACAGAAGTTATTAATCTTTGTTCAAAAATACAAGTCTTACTTCATGTTAGCTCATTAACACAGCAGCAACTTTCAATTTTAACAACGTGTTATTAAATATTGGAATACCTAAGATTAATGAATGTTCAGATTAATTTTTCATTGCCAGTTTATATTAACCAATGAATTAACTTTCAAAGAATATCTTTGGCATATTGTAGTCCAGATTAAAATGAAAAACAAAAAAGTTTGAAAATAATAGCCTATTAAGTTTAAATATTTAAGTATTTGGTGCTGTGATGAACACCATAGCAAATCCATAAAATCTGAACGGCTATTTTAAATTATTTAAATGTGTTTTAGAAAGTAGGGCAGCTGCTTTATTTATGGGGTTTACTGGGTAAGGGCTGCATTTTCTGAAGTTTAGCGCCATCTGCTGTCAGAGAGTGAGTGTGCTTTCATTCAGCATGTCTCTCACGTGTTCCTCATGTGCTTCTCATGCTGCTTGTTTACATCAGAGCACACACGTGTCTTTCAAGCAGCGTACAGCTGTGATGCGCATTTTGACCAGTTGATGGAAAAAGTATTCTGAAAATGCATTCCAAATTCTGAATAATTTGTAATATATAATTATTCACAGTATTTAGAAGTGCCCACGATAACAGTATCATGCATATTCATTACAGTGATATATCACATTACTGAATAACAGAATAATCTACTACTGACATGACAAATTTATATTTTTGGCAACTTTAAGAGCCCTTTCACACCAAAGCGGAAGTAAACAAGCCTCAGGCTGAAGGAAGTACCTCACACACATTTTCTTTCAACAGGTGGACAGATGTCAGTGATAAATGAGAAAACAGAGTAACTTATGCTATTTAAAAAGAGTAACTTTGTTGTAAGTTTAAGAAAAAAAACTAGAGAAAAAAAAAATAATGCATTACTACTTAAAAAAAAAAAAAAAAGTAACTTGGGTTATTTGTAATGCATTACCCCCAACACTGTGATGCACTAAAACTGATCATGTGATGATCTCCATGCAGGAGACTGCTGGCTGTTGGCAGCGATCGCCTCCCTGACCATCAACGAGGACACCCTGAGGAGAGTCGTACCACATGATCAGGACTTCGATCGCGGCTACGCTGGAATCTTCCACTTCCAGGTGAGTCCCACTCTCTGAACACTCTACCGTTTCCCAATGACCTTGACCCCTGAGCAAACTCCCCTTGTTGTGTAGTTCTGGCAGCATAATAAATGGCTGGACGTGGTGGTAGACGACAGACTCCCGTGTGTGAGGAGCAAGCTGGTGTTCGTCCACTCCGCTGACCAAACTGAGTTCTGGAGTGCACTTCTGGAGAAGGCCTATGCCAAGTACGCACTTGAGTTTACCAAACAGGATACACATTGACTTCTTCTCGCATCTAGCTTTGAGGCCTCAAGCATGTTTGTGTAAGTCAATCATCTCCTGTGCGTCTCTCTCAGGCTGAACGGCAGCTATGAAGCCCTGAAAGGAGGAAGCACCATGGAGGCGATGGAGGACTTCACGGGAGGCGTGGGCGAGATGTTCGAGACGAAGAACCCCCCCAGCAACCTCTTCCTCATCCTCAAGAAAGCTGTGGAGAGAGGATCAATGCTCGGCTGCTCCATCGATGTAAGCAAAGCTTTGTTGGACTCAAAGTGAGATCAGTGGCTCATTCTGTTGTTCCTGAATTCCAGATGTTGGTGTTTTTGTATCACTAGATCACAAGTTCTGCTGAATCTGAAGCCCAAACCACGACTGGTCTGGTTAAAGGCCACGCTTACTCCATCACTGGAGTAGAGGAGGTAACCACAGCAAACCTCATTCAAACCAGAGGTTAATTGTCATCATCTCTCTTTTCTTTGCTCAGATTTACACATCATCTCTTTCATCTCGTCTCCTCAGGTCAACTACAGAGGAGCAAAGGTCCAGCTGATTCGTATTCGTAACCCCTGGGGTCAGGTGGAGTGGAACGGACCCTGGAGCGACAAGTAAGCGTCCATTTATTAAAAATGATCAAAATCTCATAATAAGAGTAATCAGTAAGAAGCCTCATACAGATTTTGTGTCATTACCTATGTTTCCAACCAGTTTTTATGTGAATTTTGGGTGATTGCATGGAAAAAGCTGGATGTGAACAGCAAGATCCTAAAATGTGCACTTAAAAAAAACAAATGAGGTGGATAATTTTTTTCAATTCAATAAGAAAACATGCCGATAAACTATGATGGAAACCAATTTACTAAATAAATTCATGGATGCACAAGAAAATTCACTTGACTTTGCCTCAACAGAATGTAAAGTCAGAATGATTTTGTATAATTACATCCACAAACATCCATCCACTTCCAAATGCAAGATAACATGACAGCGATTGTTATTGCATTTCGTTTTTGTACAGTGAGGGGCAAGTCATCTAGTATATAGGATAAAAGAGCCACAGGCTTCCCCAAACGAGGCAACTTTTTATTATTTAAATCTCATCTTTCAGCTCCAGGGAATGGAACGCCATTGACACTTCAGAGAAGACACGTCTTCTGCACAATTCCCTGGATGATGGCGAGTTCTGGTACATACGACCCATTAGACATCCAGTTCACACGAGACTGACTCCTCATATAGTCACTTTCACATGAGAATCAGTGTGAGCTCATTCAGAACTAACATGATTTGTTGTGTTGCAGGATGGAGTTCGGGGACTTCAAAGCCAACTATGATAAAATCGAGATCTGTAACCTGACTGCGGACTCTCTGTCGGACGACGTTAGTAAGAAGTGGGAAGTGAATTTGTTTGAGGGCAACTGGATCAGGGGCTCCACCGCTGGCGGCTGCAGGAACTACATCGGTCAGTGCCACATGGCTAACTTCACATACATTTCATCATAAACATTTGCATGCTAATCCAAACTATTGATTATACATGATGGCCATTATTTAGAGTTCCTTAGACCTATATTTGTGTTCTTGATCTCAATCTTCCCTTCTCAGACACATTCTGGACAAACCCGCAGTTTAAGCTTCGCCTGGACCATCCGGATGAGGGTGACAAGCTGTGCAGCGTCATTGTGGCCCTGATGCAGAAGAACCGCCGTCGGCTCAGGAAAGAGGGGCTTGATCTGGAGACCATTGGCTTTGCCATTTACGAGGTGCGAGAGATATAATGCTGTTTTGGAAGATGGGTTTGGAGAACTGCTTGTAGTTCCTCTCGCTTCACTGACGTCTGACTTGCTCACTTACTGTGCCCATAGGCTCCTGATGATCAAGACCACCAGGGGAAGGACTTTTTCCGCTACAACGGCACCAAAGCACGGAGCCGTTCTTATGTCAACATGAGGGAGGTGTCCGAACGCTTCAAAATCCCACCAGGAAACTACCTGCTGGTGCCCACCACCTTCCAGCCGCACCACGAGGCTGATTTCCTGATCCGGATCTTCTCCGAGAACAAAGCCGGAGCCATGTACGTCCATGCAAATAATCCCCAGGGTCATATCAGACAGATTTTAAAGCAAAATTTCACCCAAAAACGAAAGTTTACTCCCATTTACTTATGTAATTCAAAAACTCAAATGCTGCTGTTTTTTCTGTGACCACATAATGAGATTTAAAAAAATAAATCTTCATGCAGCTTATGGTGAACATATTGATGCAGCTCCAGAAAACACAGAAATGCACTAGTAGTATTATGAAAGTAGTTTAAATGACATCATAAGCATTATATTGCACTATATGG
This sequence comes from Carassius auratus, assembly GCF_003368295.1. Classification (NCBI taxonomy): domain Eukaryota; kingdom Metazoa; phylum Chordata; class Actinopteri; order Cypriniformes; family Cyprinidae; genus Carassius; species Carassius auratus. The sequence continues at coordinate 9,002,490 of NC_039243.1, forward strand.
CTGCATGTACACTGCGGGTCTTGATGCCCAAATCCGATTTTCTGACTACCGTATTTTTCAGACTATAAGTCGCACCAGTGTATAAGTCGCATCAGTCCAAAAATATGTCATGAGGAGGAAAAAAACATATATAAGTCGCACTGGACTATAAGTCGCATTTATTTAGAACCAAGAACCAAGAGAAAACATTACTGTCTATATGTGTTCAGTGTAGACTACAGGAGCACTGAGCAGCATAGAGCGCCCTCTGGCGGCTGGAGACGGTAATGTTTTCTCTTGGTTCATGTCTCTTAGTTCATTTCTCTTGGTTCATGTCAAATTAATTTTGATAAATAAGTCGCACCTGACTATAAGTCACAGGAACAGCCAAACTATGAAAAAAAAGTGTGACTTATAGTCCGGAAAATATGGTATATTCTTTTGACGACCCACTTACATCATCTTTTAAAAGTTACTTGTATCCAATTTTCGCATTCACACTATACACTGATGAAACTACCGAATGTAGACCTTCTGATCTGGAAAAGGAAGTAAAACAACATGAAATAAAATGGTACAAATGCAAATAAAATTATACAGTGTTTTGCTTTTGTATTTGTTTTTCAAGCTTTTTTTCTTACATTGGCACTGTAGTCAAGAGCGCTTAAAACCGTGCCTCCCCATTTCTCATAAAATATCTTCAGACACGGATTTATTTCTGTAATAACACTGTCTCTTTGCCCCAAAGACTTAAAAGACATGAAACCTCTGCATTGTTCTACTGAGTATCTGATTTGTCTGCTTACATGGCACACGCAAATGCACGCATCTGATTTATATCCGATTTATTACCACATATGAATGAAGCCTGAATCCGATCTGAGAAAACCGGAATAGTTTCTATGCCACATGATCGGAATTGAGTCACTTGAACCATGCAGTGTAAATGCATAGTGAATTCATTTATGAAAATGGGTGTTTGCTTCAGTGCAATTTTAAAAAATATATATTTCTATAAAGTAAAACTCAAAAACAGAAACAAACATTTTAAATGGTGGTCAGTGAGGTAGTATACTCAAATGTATACTTTTAAATTTCAAGTAAAATAAATTCAGATTTATTTTTACACCAATGTCATGTGTTTTGTGTTTGCAGTGAGATGGGAAACACCATTCAAGCAGATCTGCCAGAGGTGAGTCGGATCATTTAGAGCAAGGTTCCTGAAATCTGAACCTGGAGATCCACTGTCCTGCAGAGTTGAGCTATAACCCTAATCAAACACACCTGAGCATGCTAATCAATGCTAATCAGTGTTTGGGATCATTAGAAAATCACAGGCAGGTGACTTTGATCAGGGTTGGAGCACATCAGACCTCCAGGACAAGATTTGTCAAAGGGGGATTTAGAGTCTTGTTTTTTATAAGACATAAATAGTTCAAAACATAATTGTATGCTAAAAGTGTGTTTGTATCTGATCTGCGCAGCCGCCCAAGCCAAACCCACCTGAGGAGGAGACGGATGAGGAGAAGGGCCTGAGGAGACTGTTTGAACAGATCGCTGGATCGGTACGAAACTGTGATGAACTCCAGTCGACCGTCTACTGCAGTGTCGAAGAAAAACACATAATTAGCTGAGTCCCAAATATGTCAAATTAAAATAAAGTATAAAAATCTTCACCTGCGCATCACGTGACTATTAACCCACATGACAGCTAATGTGTGATCGCGCAGAGCTGCGTCAGTAAATGATTACACGTAATCTGGATTACAAAAAGTGTAAATTGCATTTTAAAATACTGGTAATCAGATTAGTTTTTTATGGATTACATAGGCCTATTATTCACTCAATAACAAAAAATTATTCATAACTTATTGATTCTCCCTAATTTCTTTAAAATGTTCCTTTCTAAAATAACCTACTGATTATGTACACTCAGAAAGTCCAGTTTTGTGGACATTCACAAAAAGACCACTGGATTTACAGAAATCATTTCAGGTTTCTGAAGCATTTCAACATTGCATCAACTACTGATGAACAAATTAATTTTAATCTGAATTATCACTCAGTAGGTTTTTTAACCATGTATTACTATAGCTTTGGAAGGCTTCACGTGTTCACATGTTTAAGGGGAAGTCGTGGCCTAATGGTTAGAGCGTCGGACTCCCAATCGAAGGGTTGTGAGTTTGAGTCTCGGGCCAGCAGGAATTGTGGGTGGGGGGAGTGCATGAACAGCTCTCTCTCCACCTTCAATACCACGACTTAGGTGCCCTTGAGCAAGACATCGAACCCCCAACTGCTCCCCGGGCGCCGCAGCATAAATGGCTGCCCACTGCTCCGGGTGTGTGCTCACAGTGTGTGTGTTCACTGCTCTGTGTGTGTGCATTTCGGATGGGTTAAATGCAGAGCACAAATTCTGAGTATGGGTCACCATACTTGGCTGAATGTCACTTTCACTTCACACTTCACTTCACTTAACATGTAATGCAGGCATTCCCAAACCTTTGTCATCTGTGTCTCTTTCACCTGATATATTTACCTGAAGTGCCCCTGAGATTTTCAACTAAATATTGAATAGTAAAGTATCACATTTGCATTTTCATCGTTCTCTTGATGTTGTCTGTTGGTCACATGACATGCAGGTAAACATCAAATAATTTTTTTTTTTTTTTTTTTTTTTAATTGTTGGCTTTTCATTTAACTCCTAAACAGTTTAGGAGTTATGACGCTTTGTGCTTTTGCATCATTGTGGTACAGGGTTATCCTATTTAAATCACTGTGATAAATGACATGGGTCAAAAGTAATCAAAATCTAGTCTGTTTATATTACCTAAAATGTGTAATGTAATGGATTACGTTATAAACTAACTAATATTTTTGTCCTGTCATTTGGAATAAGTAACAGATGACAAATTGTAAGTAATATACCCCAGTCCTGGTGGTGGTGCAGTGATGGCACTTCGATATTAAAACAGATTGAGCATGCCCTCGTCTGGTGTAATTGTGAATTACAGTATGTTTTACACTATTCCCCATCTCTCCCTGTAGGATAATGCCATCAGCGCCAGAGAACTGCAGCACGTGCTGAACAATGTTCTGAGCAGAAGTGAGTCTGCCACCATTTTCAAGCATTTTAATCCAAAACCAATAATACAATAAAGATCCAACATGCCATGCATCCGTCTCTCTGCAGGAAAAGAGGTGAAGTTTGATGGTTTGACGCTCAATACCTGCCACAGCATCATCAACCTGATGGATGTATCCTTTCAAAGGCTGTGCATGTGCTATTAGTCTAAACTAACCCACTTCTGCATTGTTTAATCACACAATCTAACACTCTCTTTGATATGGGAGTATTATTTCGAGCCACTGTCATGGAGTTTTCCTGAATCGAGTCCAGGTGGATAACACCGGAATGCTGGAGTTCGAAGAGTTCAAAGTCTTCTGGGATAAACTGAAGAAATGGATCGTAAGCTAACATTTACTCATTAGTTACCGTCTTCCAGAATATCACCGTGTTTCTCAGAATGGGAACTGTAAAGTTGTGTGGTGTGCTGTTGTAGATGCTGTTCCTGTCTTACGATACGGATCGTTCTGGACGCATGTCATCCTACGAGCTCCGCAGTGCTCTTAATGCTGCAGGTAAACACACGGGACAGTCCCATCATGAACCATTACTGTGCAATTAAAACCCAATCAGTTAGAAAGCAGTATTTTATCTGAACTGGTGTGTTTTCTTCATTCAGGCATGCAGTTGAACAATAAGCTTTTGCAGTTGCTGGGCCTGCGGTTTGCGGATGAAAACTTTGAGATTGATTTTGATGACTACCTGACGTGCATCGTGCGTCTGGAGAACATGTTCCGTACGTTATGATGATGCATTAACTAATAGTCTTAGACTTAATTTCTACTATGTCTAATGCTGGAATTTTTGTGTTTTTATGTGATTTATAAACAATATTCACTATGTTCCAAAACATGTGGAGTGTAAATAAAGCTTGGCATATAAATCTGAATTTTGAACATATGTTACAGGCATTTTCCAGGCCTTAGATAGTCAAAAGAAAGGAGCGATCAGTCTGAACATGATGCAGGTAAAACTTTTTATTATTATGATTTGTAAATGTAAAAAAAGAAAAAGGCATAACAGTATTTATTTATTTTTTGCAATAGAGTTGCAATGCATGAGCTACAAGTTTTTTCAGAAATGTTAACTCTCCTCCTTCTGGTAGTTGTTAGTTATTTCCTTATTTAACAACTTTTGGAAAGATTTTAAGGAACATTGCTTTCAAAATTCGTTTATACATTTATGAGCTCCTTTCATACATATTTTAGTAAGTAGAGTTACTACTTTTCATCATTGCAACACGCAGTGAGGTCAAAGTAACAAACAAATGTTCATTTCTTCACAGTTCCTGATGTTGTCCATGAACATCTGAGGATTCAACAAATGTGATCGAGTCAGCTGTGCCACTGTGGATTTCCACTGTTTTGCTGAATTACTCTTTACACATTTGTGTTTGTTTGTGGGGTCTTTCCCATTGCTACCGAGTACTGATTTACTTGAAAGTTTTACTGCAATTACATTTTGAACAAATTCTCCAGTGTTGTGTTCCTGATGGCACTTTACTTAATGGATGTTGCAAGAATATTTAATGATTGCAAGATGTTGTAGTATTCACAGAGCTGCTAAACCGTTGGGTTTTCGTCTTGAAATGTGCATGCAGGAATTAACAAAATAAGGAATATAAAAATGACAATAATGTACTTTGGCTAGTGTTATGGAGGAGCTGTGATAGAGCATCCAGTAACTGAAGTGTTTAATAAAAATATTTTAAGATTAAACAAGGCTCAAGCATTCTGTCATTAAAATCGACACCAAAAAAAAAAAAAAAATGGCCAACGTATTCCTGGTTAACATTGTAAACATTTTAAGCAATTCAAGCAAATATTCAAATAAAAAAAATGAAGGAACATACCAATGAAGGGGATTCATAAATATATATATAAAATATTGTAATCAAAACAACAGGCACTGGAACAGACACAATAAAAACACAAGAAACATAGAAAACATGACTAGATTAAATGACAAAAAGCCAATGTAATGTGAGTTGGAATATAAAAGTTAACCATTTAATACGTTTCTTAGAAAAGCAGAATTTGTCGAGTAGCGTCTAACGTCATCATCAGTACGACGTCACGTCCCTATAACGGTCGGGTCGCGCCCTTTAGCACGGTCGTACACCAGCTTCAATATATAATTTTAAAACATATAAACAAAAAGCATCATATATAAATGATACATGTTGTTTAAATAACAGGACTATCGTTCCTCCTTCAGTCAATCCAGATGGTATGGTCTCAAAAATAGTCCACGTGTTTCTGACAGAAGGATTATTTCCTCGTTGTTTATTTTTCATGACGTTGATACTATTGAAATCACTTTATGCCTGAAATAAAAACGCTCGGATAATACATTAGTAATACTTGTAAGGATGGTGGAAACTTCTGTTTTTTGTTTGTTTTGTTTTTTTACATATTTAATAGCTGTCAAGGTGAATCCAGTACGTGTGTATATCACTACCCTGTTAGTTATTAAATAACTTTGTCATGTAAACACGAAATACAGACTTGTTTCAGTGAAGGTTTATGCTTCAGTTTTATGTTTTAGTAAGACAGCAAGCAGTCTTAATATAATATTTAATGTGTTTATTGTAAAACATTTGGCCCAAACACACAAAGATTAAATAAAATCTACCCCAAAGTGACTCAAATGATCCTGCTATAGCAGCATATGAGATATGTGTGTTGGCTGAATTATATTTGTGAACTGCTTGCCTCCAGTCTTACAAAAAGAAGAAAGCCTTCATCAATGAGAAGAACGCAGTGTCCTTGCACCTGGTGAACAGAAGTGCAGATGAGACGGCACCTCAGCATGTCCCTCTTCCTGCTGCAGGGTAAAACAAACACACGAAACCGGTTACGCAGGCATGACATTTAAAATGCCACCCCCGGACTGTGTACCTGAAGCACCTGAGATAGACGTCCCAGCCCACAGCTCCTCGCTTGTGCAGAGACACAAGACCAAAACCTGCAGAGGTTGAAGAGGACATGGAGGAAGACCCTTCAGCAGCAGCTCCTCCATGCAGCCCTTAGATCTCCATTTCTCACAATATATTCTAAACGTGCCACTGATGATCCCATTTTTAAAATGCATACTGCACCTTTAAAAGAGTAGTCCATACAAAAAAATGGAAATACTCACCCTCATGTCATTCTAAACCTGAAGGATTTTATTTCTCTGTGTAACACAGCACAGAAAGATATTTTTTTATACTTCTGGCAGTCCTGGTCAAAAATGTCCGGCCAATAAAACATTTCCTGGAAATGTCTCCTTTGGCTACATTATCACCAAATACTGAGTTCAGTCTTTTTTTTTTATCAACTTATTATTATTATTTTTGATCATAGGAAGATCTGGTGGTAATATAACATTATGAGGTAATATAACATAATGAATTTATAAGCTATTTTTAAAAAGCCTGTTCATTTCTGACTGGAATTTTTGCACAGGGCTTCATTATTTTGTGTGGACATATTTTAAATGAAAACATGAAATTGAGGAAGTTCTTATTAATAGCCATCACATCAGCTGGGAATCAGGTTTTGTTACTTGCTCTTTCAACAAAAGTAGGTGTTGTTAGGGAACAAAAATGTGTACACATCTCTCAGTTATTTTTACTGAAAATATGCGTGCAGCTATAGTGAGGGTTACAACAAACTACTTTATGGTCCGATTGCATTTCCTGCAGATGATGGGCATTGTTCTGTTTGTGTTTTGATGACACTCTGATGTTTTATGTTGATGTTTATCATTCATGCAGACAGCCTCCATCAGACTGCCCTCGTCTGTTTTCACATCTGAGTTTGAAGAGGAAGTGGGTTTAGAGATCAGAATCAGTCCTGTAGAAAAACATTTACTCTATTTCAGATCATACCTCATTGGCTGTCCTGATTCACTGGTCGATTCATAAACAAAACCATAGATCTCAGATAGGGCTGTGTCTTGATGGATGACTACACCGGTTTATTATTAGAATAAAGTACCATTCAAAAGTTTGGGGTCAGTAAATAAATATTTAATTAAAAGTGTCCAGAAAGGCAATTATAATTTATTTTGTGTGTTTTTTTTTTTTGTTTTTTTTGTGGCCATCCTGGTTATTCTTATGATCATGTTCATCTTTCTCTCTCAGGCACATACTCCAAACTCTACAACCGGCACACACTGATCCAGGACCCTCCAAAGGTGAAGAAATCTGCCTCACATCATGTTTCATATTTAATAAACTGTTCAGTCATTTCATTATACAGATAAAGAAGGAAAGAGACTGATCAGATTCACTGCGTGTTAAATTTCCAATTCAAATCGTCATCCATTTTGCATGTGAACCAAATTTCAGATAGGGTTTGTGTCTCTGTGTCATATATATCTAGATCGCCTACAGCACAGTGAAACAAGCAAGCATACTACATTTATAACAGTAAGGCTATGACATCAATTAATGTTGTGAATTGACATTGAATTTGCTAATCTTAACAAGTAATACCTACTGTAAGAGTGACATGTTAATAGGTTTTTAAAGCGTTGAGAATCATCGAGCTAATTCACAGTAAATATGACTAATAAAGCACACAGATGTATTTTGTTTATTTGATCTTTATAATAATCTGCATGTCATGATTAAAACACATTTCAGAGGTTATTAGATGTTTGTTCATAGGGATGGATGGGGGTTACATAAGCATTATTAGCGCTTAAAAACACACAAACACCAAGAGGCGTGGCACTTAATGCAAACAGTACAGCACAGTGCTTGCAACACCAAGGTCATGGATTTGAATCCAGCATGAGCTGTTATCATGTGTATCTTGAATGCAATGTAAGTATCTTTGGTTTGATGCATCTGCCAGATGCATAAATGTAAATATTAAATATTATTCTAACACAGTTAATATTGTGATTACCAGTTGACCTGTCAGATATTATCAGCTTTTTGAGAAGAAGTGTGCTGGCACTTCAAGTTGTCAGACTTGGGATTTTTTGCTTATTTTATAAAAAAATGAGTGGAAAAATCCCATATTGGAAGGGGAAGTGTGCTCGGTATTAACCACTTGACAGTAGATCTACATAAAAAGCCCCACAGCAAACACTTTTATTTGTTTGTTGTTGTTTGAGGAGAGGAGGTCAGAGAAGAAAGCAAGCAAACTGGCATTCAGACAAGAGAAACTGATGCAGGAGAGACAGACGTTCATGGCCTGAAGCTGTCGTAGGACAGCAGAGACGCTCCAGAGACTGTCCACATACATCACTGCGACTACAGGACCTTACTGAAGACACGTCACTTCACAGGTTACACTGTTGCAGTGCGTGATGACATCATTTTCCTTGTTTTTGTTTGACTCATACAGTGAGTTCTTGAATGGATGTTTTGAATAGTGTTGCCATGGAAACATAACAAACGGAATCTACAGAAGCTGTTCTATTTAAGTTTGACTGTTTGAAAGTAAACAGGTCAACATGAGTTAATGACTCGGCAGCATTTTTTGTACAAAAATATAATAAACATTCAAAGGTTTTCCACCAGTTATACATTTTAAAACACACACACACACACGTATCATTTTTCCATAAATCCCGTTCAGCTTTTAATAAAAACACAATATGAAAAAAAGTCACTTTTTATTTTTAAAGGTGGCATTAAATGAAACTTAACGCATACTATCTCTTGTCCTCTCCCATGATTGTTATGCAAAGTGCACCAGTGCCATTCACAGGATTTGAACAATAAACAACTTTGACCTCTTAAGTTCCTGGTTTATCATGGAGTGAGCAGGCTGAAGATCTGCTACATGACCATGTGCTCGGTGTTCACATCGTGTCAGAATTACAGCCATTCTCTGAGTAGACAAAAACGTTCACGTCTTTGTTGGAAATTATGATTGAAAAGTGGTTTAAAAGCTCAGACATCATACAAAAACAACCAACAGCATGTTTTTGAAACTGTCTCTTCTGCTCACCGAAGCTGCATTCATTTGATCAAAAATACAGTAAAAAGTATATATATATAAAAAATATTGTTGCCGTTTAAAAGAACCCTTTCTACATTAATATATAGTATAGTTATCAATTTATTTTTCTGATCAAAGCTGAATTTTCAGCATCATTACTCCAGTCTTCAATGTCTTGATCCTTCAGAAATTATTCTTATATGCTGATTTGATACTCAAGAAATATTCATGATTATCAATGTTTTTTTTTGTAAATATGCACCAGGTATCGTGAGCTATAATACAATGTCGCATCAGTAATGTCACATGTAACAGTAAAGTATTTTCCTGTAATCAACTCAACAAAACCATGCAAGGATCCATTAGTTGTCGTGAGTTTTCCAACAGAACCAAATAAAACACAATGGAAGTAAATCCTGATGAGACGTGCAAGAACGCAGCATAAATCCACATGAAGTGAGCAGCACTTATAAAAGATATTGTAAAACTTTGTTCCAAGGCAACAGGATGAGACTCTGTTCAGATAGAAGATAATACTACAGTATGTAGAAAAATCTAAGTATTGATGAACAAAGATATTCTCAAAAATAATAAGGAGAATTAAAAAAACCTGTATGTATTAGTGTATGAGGAGTTTCGGTTCGAATAAAAGGAGTGCCAATGAAGACAAATGCCAAACACGTTTTTCCATTGTGCCAACAAACCGGAAAACCTGGGGGAATTCCATCTCATGATGTCACGCGAGGGCTTGTACTCGAACGATTAGGCCCATCCCACAACGTGTTCCCAAAACACACCCTGGCGACAGGTACAGGGGTTCTGCTGTCTTTGAGGTACTTTCCTTCACTTCTGTACCTCTGAAAGCATTTAGGCTGGGTAACTCTCCACCATATGTCCGGGACTCCTATTATTACCTGGGAGCGTGTGGACAGTCATAAAAGTTCGACAGATCGCTCTGTTCACTTCCAACAAGGTCATTAGGCCCATAGGGGTTTTTAACTTCTGAGTCAGCACTTCTCAGATCTTTGGAACTGGAGGACCATTCCTCATCACCAATCTTAAGTAACAGGTCTTGTTCTTTAGTGTTCTTGGCCGGTTCGATCTTCACAGCGCTGCAAGGCTCTGGTTCCACTTTAAGAGTTCTGCACTTGTCACCTTTTGTTTCACCGAAATCCTACCAAACCAGAAAGAGACAAGTTTACAGTCATCCATCCATCCCTGTGCAGGAATGCTGCTGGGTAACACCAAAGACGTCAGGACAGATCCGACCAATCACAGCATGTTTACCCTCAAATATATGACTTTCTTCACAAAAGAAGAACACTGGACCTAACAACATTAGACAATCCACTTGTGCACAATCATCTGTTATGTTTGCATTTCTGATTATGTCTATGTTGCTTTTCTATTGTTATTATTTCAGTTTTAGTCATTTTAGTACTTGCAATTAATTTTTATTTTTAGTTCAACCTAAGTTTAAGTTTTTTAGCAAATATTTAGATTTGATTTTGTTTCAGCTTAAATGACCAAAAGCAAATGTTAATAGTAAAGTAGATTTTGTGTCCAAAACTGGAAAGTTTGAGCTGATTTAAAATGACTGTGCCACTGTAATGCTATTCATTTCATAACTACATTATGATCATTTAAATGTGTCTTGGTTAAGCCGGATAGTGCAGCAGTGATGTAAATACACAGATGGAGGCTGATTATAGTTAAAAAAGGAATTGATTTTGTTTAACTTGTTTGAAATGCCATTCTTACACAAATTCAGACATTCAGGCCAATTTATGTCAGAATGCTTTACTGAAAAGGGTACACAAAAAGATTGAACAGCTCAAAGAGCAACTTACAAAAACGTTGGGCGACATAAGGAGAACTTTCTTCTTTATTTCTGAGTTGCACTTTGTCACTAGCAGCATAATGATGGCAGTCATGAACAGCAGTGTAAAAACGACTCCCAGAACTGGATACACGTACACGGTGATCGGAGGATCTGGACGGAAGAACAAAGTGAATTTCATCATATGAGCTTTTGAATGCATTTATGATTTACTGTTTGGCACATCATTAAATATTATATCACTGAGTTTTGGTTTCAGGTTCGCACCATTGAACCCATACAGTGTCTGTTTTTGTCTCGTGTGTCTTCAGTATTTATGTATGGTAATGGCAGGACTCAGGTAAATGCACTAACTTCCAATCTAATCTTAGTTGAAACAACCCAGCTTTTTTTAAAGTGTCTATGCCTTCTGAAATGAGCAGAAGTCTGTTTGGTTGAAAACACACTTACAGCTTCTTATGTCTCCTGTGAAACAGCTGCTTCTCAGATTGAAAAAACTCTGTCTGATCTTTCCAGTCAGATTGACGCAGTATTCACCTCTGTTCTCAGAAAACACAATGGACGTCTCACATGTATTTTGATTTATTTCACAGGTTTGACAGGTTTCATTCCTCTCCTGTAGAGAAAAAAAAAACTAGTTACAACCAGTTAACACAAAAATAAACAACTTGTCATTATTTGCCTTTCTTTTGACTTGAGATATACACTACTGTTAAAAGATTTGGGGTCAAGAAGATTTGTTTGTTAAATTAATACTTTTATTCAGCAAGGATGCATTAAACTGATCTAAAGTGAGAAAATCATTTTTTTCAGGAATGATTTGATTTGAAGCTAAATAATTAAATTAGAATCTGGACTTCCCACAAAGCAGTCATTTGAACTACTTTTATGTTGCTTTATTGGAGCTATAAATGATTATCATATAGAAAAAAACTGCTGAAGATTGTTCAAGTGAGGTGTGTTGTATTTGGTTGAACTATTTCTGCAAGCAGACAGGAAGGTGAGCATTACTTCTGTTTCAATACAGTATTGCAGATTATCGGTGAGGCCGCGCAGAGCTGGAGAGTTTCTGTACAGCTGAAGAGGGTTGATGAACTGGACGTGAAGTTTGCCATCTTTGGGAGAAAGTTTAACCTCAGGAAAATCCAAATAACCTGAACACACAGTAGTACAGTTAGATCATTTATGATAGATGATATTTCCACTAAAAACACAGGCTAAACATACACTTAATATTGGCGGTAGCATATTTATTATAGCTGAAGATATCTGATGGGGTCGGCTCTGACTCCTCTCCTCCTCGCAGCGCTGTCACAGTCACAATGTAGCGGTTGAATGCTGGATAAAACAGCATACTGGATATGTTTAGATGCAGACTTCGTGTAAGTTTTTGTGTAATATTAGAGTTCCTGGAACAAAAATAAATATCAGTGAGCTGATGGCAGACAAAATCATTTAGAGACTATAACAGGTTTTTATTAGCTGGTAAAGAATAGGATTCTTTAATTCAGATGATTTACCTTTCATTGTAATCGTGTATAACCTTCACCTGGAATTGGACGTCCTGATCGAGATCAGGATATTCCCATCGAACTTCGACTCCATAGCTGTCGCACTGAATCGACACGCTCGCAGGAGGAGACGGACGACTCGCAGCTACAAGAGACACATAATCATATTAGTGTTTGATCAATCACATGCTCTTTTCTCTCTGTTTGCATGATCTCCGTCTATATTACATTCTTATTATACTACGCACAACAATGCTCATAATTCCCAATCAGAGTACTGTAAAAAAAACTAATCTGTCAAGACATGTGTGGACCAAATTTCAGAAAATAATGAAATATATTTTGTATAATTAAAATGAAGGCTGTTTTTAAAACCATTACGATTCTGTGCATTGTAACATTGCTCTCAAAAGAAGACAGTTAAGCACATTTTATTGTCAGTAGTTCAGTAAAGTAACACAATTCTCATGTGCACTGTAATGCCCACAAATGATATATTCAAAAACTGTGAACTGCAAGTCTTGATCAATTGCTGAATAAAAGTATACATTTCTTTAAAAAAATGTATATATATATATATAATATAATATAATATAAACATATTATATAATTATTAAATAAAAGTATTAATTTCACACAACACATACCAAAACCATTTTCCCTTCCCTTCCCGCTGGCCCTACTCTCCCCCCACACACACACACACACACACACACACACACACACACACACACACACACTTGCCATTTATTAACAGATGCCATCTAACCTGTCACACACTCAGCTATTCCCATCAACTTTATATCTTGTATTTTGGACTTTGCACTGCTTTTATCTTCAGATATGTTTTAAACCCCTATAAAGATGACCTTCAAAACCTTTTTTACTGCTGTTATGTGACATAATATTGAGTATTTAGCATTGTAATGTGTTCATATCTAAACCCCTAAAGTCATATCTGAAGCCCCCCTCCTCTTTTAAAGGGTGTGTATATGCCTGGTGTGGAATATGTTAAAATAATGGTGTAAGTGTCTGTGTGGTTTTGACTGTTGCATAATAATGAAAATCAATACAAATAGGCTATTTGAATAAAATGGGTAACTCCGATCTCTTTGTGTAGTGGAATAATTTCATTTTACAGCCTCACAATCATATTTTCGCATTAATTTATACAGTCTAATTAGATCTATTCATAAGTCAGCTGTGAAATGCTTGAACTATGAGCTGCTTCATGGATTTAGTTCATATGTGGAGTACATAGCGTGACGTGATGGTATGTCCAGACGTTCAGAGCTCTGTGTTCAAACACACATTAAACTGGGAATGACAGGAATGTGTGAGATGTCAAACTGTGATTAACAGAACTGACAGTAAAGGGTTGGATTTGTGCTCTTCTTGATGAGTTTTTGACACACCTACATTCAAGATTAATCTCAGATGTCAGATGAATGGAAAAATATTGAGTGAGCCTCGCTTCTAGATGTGAACTAAAGACTTTTAATACTGTGCCATCCCACTGACTTATTTTAACACACATTAATCAACAGTGTTAGCCAGCTTGCTAATTTTCAACTGCAGTCATTAAAAAAAAAAAAAACCTTTAAAAGAAACAACAAAACAACACAATAACTAAACATTAAATAACATTTCGACCATTAGCCAAGCAAGCACACAAAGCGACAACACACACACAACCCTAAACAGATAAGACACAAGCCTGCTGGAAAACAGTAAGCATTCACAAAGCACATAAGATGCCATTTAGAGTTAATATAAAATAATAGCAAACACTTAAATTGTATAACACTATAAAAAAGCATTCCAAACAATTGATAAAACACTAATTACATAATCCAAACATACCGAAGCCATGCATTGGCTGTCTGACAACGAGCAAAGGACATGGGACATGTCAGGGTTAAACAGTAACGATAGTAATAGCCTAATAAAAAGATCGATAACTATATAGATAAAAAATGAAATATATTAAAAATATATAAACTTTTTTTTTTTTCAATTAACAATAAATTACTTTTATATTTCTAACATAAACGTAAGATAAAATAAACCCATCTTACCCTCTGAGGCGGATTTGTAGGTCAGGATCAAGACAGTGACACTGATATAGATCTGTATCCGCATTATTGCCAGCGAGTTTCAGTCCAGTAGTCACATATTATTTCTTCCAGTTTAAAATGTTAATCCTATCGAAATTATTGTTCCCCAAGTGTAGTGAAACACTTTTGCGTTAGGATCTGTATTGTTGCAGAGCTACATGACACAAACACAAGTGAGGAGCGCGCGGCTTCCAGGGAAATGACGTGCCTCGCGCACTCCCTCAGGCGCGATACAGGCGTTTACTGGTCTGTTACTGTCTGCAGGTATCTCTCTCTCTCTCTCTCTCTCTCTCTCTCTCTCTCTCACTCTCTCTCTCTCACACACACACGCACACACACACACACACACACACACTACATAGGCACACTGCAGATTTGAACAAGAATCATCGCAGGTTTATTCAGTCACGTTTAATTTTTACCTTAATTTAATGTAGTATAGAGTTCAGCTCTTGGTGTACATTATTATAGTGCCATCTGATGTTATATCACATTACATGCAGGATTCCAGACCATATATATTTATAGTGTATACATTAGTCCATTTAGTTTGTTTTATTAAGTGATACTTAAGTGAAGTTCAAGTATATTTTCAAGTATACTTTATGTAGAAAGTATACAAATGTCAGTTGTATACTTTTAAGTGTACTGTTTCAATACTCCTTGGGACTAAATTGGCCTACTTTCTAGTATATAAAATTATACTTTAAGTATAACAGTAGCAACATTTTAACTAGTTTACTTCTATATTTGTAGTTAGTACTGCAATTATACTACAAACCTGATTCCAAAAAAGTTGGGACGCTGTACAATTTGTGAGCAAAAAGGAATGGAATAATTTACAGATCTCATAAACTTATATTTTATTCACAATATAATATATATAACATATCAAATGTTGAAAGTGAGAAATATTGAAATGCCATGCCAAATATTGGCTCATTTTGGATTTAATGAGAGCTACACATTCCAAAAAAGTTGGGACAGGTAGCAGTAAATGTACATATAAGGAACAGCTGGAAGACCAATTTGCAACTTATTAGGTCAGTTGGCAACATGATTGGGTATAAAAAGAGCCTCTCAGAGTGACAGTGTCTCTCAGAAGTCAAGATGGGCAGAGGATCACCAATTCCTTGTTCCAACTTTTTTGAGATGTGTTGATGCCATGAAATTTAAAATCATCTTATTTTTCCCTAAAAATTATAATTTTTTTCAGTTTAAACATTTGATATGTCATCTATCTTGTATTATGAATAAAATATTGAAATTAGAAACTTCCACATCATTGCATTCTGATTTTATTCAAAATTTGTACAATGTCCCAACTTTTTTGGAATCGGGTTTGTAAAAGTGAACTTATGGTTATACTGATAGTTTACTAATTAAATACTTTGTACACTTTAAAGTATAGTGTCAGTAAACTGCTAGTTTAGTAGTTTTATACTGCAAGTATACTCATAAGTTTTCTTTAAGTGAACTTTACATCATGTTTTAAGTATATTACTATGTCCCTATTTAGGTTTTAATTTATAAATATTTTGTTATATGAATATCTGAACATGCAAAACATCCAAAGAAAGAACAGGGTATTTGCTTGTAAACAAAAACATTTTATTTTATTTCTTCTTTAAACACTTTAATGTGGGTAAGTTTAAAAAAAGAAAAAAAGAAATAACATTTTGAACAAAAAAGCTGAAAAAAGACTATGAATTGGAATCAGAAGGATAATCAAAATGTAGATGGAGTTGATCAACACCCCAAAGCTTGAATGTAAATATTACCTCTTCATCGGTCGACATTTTATTCCATTTATTCTGTTACAGCTTTGATGCCGTTTCATGTCAGATCATGTTAAATTACATGCATTAGTATCTGTTGTTTCTTTTTCTTCTTCACTTGTGTTTTTTTTAAAATTCTGTACAGAACATGTGTACTAGTGCCCTCTACCGTATAACAATGAAAACAGATTCTAGGAGCACAAGTATAGCTCAAATATTTTATTAGACTTTTTGTAAATATAAGTCAAGTATACTTAAATGTAATTTTAAGTGTATTTCTGAGAAGTACATAAAGCCCATTTCTGAGAAGTACATAAAAAATAAACTAAAAGGCTGAATCCAGTCTCTAACCGTACCCGGTTGATGTTTTTTTTTTTTGGCACAGGCATTTCTAAACAACTCAAAAAGTAATGAATAAGAAAAGACTATATGATTGATAATGAAGGACAAAAGAGCTATACAGGTTATTTTATGTTTTATAATCTTACATTGAAACAAATTTTGATAAAAAAAAAAAAATAAACATCCAATTTTAAAATGTGCATTAATCAAGTGGCAACCTTCTCTCCTCTCTCGTGAAACCAAAACGGAAGTGACTAAAACTGCAGTTCATCAGTTGGCCGCTTGAGGCTGGCTGCAAAACGGAGTCAATCCCATAGACTCCCCATGTTAAAATGACCAACTTTACAGCAGAAAAAAACATGTTTACAGGTTCAATAAATGATTTTGGTCTATATAGCTAATTTTACCCTTCATGAAAACTGTGAGGGGGGTGAATTTTCTTTTTTTTATAACTCATCCATTTAAATCATATTAGGCCTTAAAGTTCTGCATTAATTATAGGTGTGGCCACTTGACTGACAGGTGGATTGTTGTGCTAGGTGGGCATGGTTTTGGCAACCAGCTCCCGCCTCTTTACCCATTTTTGATTATCTTGGAGTGATGTGCCTTGACGCAAGGAATGCTTTTTTGCTGAATATTAATTTATATTTTAAAAAACCTACGAATGACAGGAATGTGTGAAAAGAAAAATATGGTTTGATTTTTAACTAACAATAACTTTGGATACAGGGTTAAATGATGAAGTTTAATAAAGCTACAAAAACGAATCAAAATCATACAAATTACATTGCCTGCAGACTGAAGTGACCTATAGGAAAGTGTTGTGCTCATTATATGTAGCTAGACAAATCAAACATAAAAAATGCAACAAAATCAACAATACAAATCAGATACTTAGTGAAGTAATTTAAGTCAGGTGTTAAGACTAAACCCTGAGGTGCCAATAAAACAAACACGGACATAAAGACAAGCATAAAAAACAGAAAGCCTGAGTTAAGTCTCTTAAATCATTACAGCTGCTGTTCTTTGTGGAAGCAGATGTGGAGTGAATGTGAGTTCTGAAAAACAAGGTGACAGGAGCACAGGCGCATAGTTGACACATGAAAACTGTAACAATGTATCTTACAAGATAACACGATGTAACCTCGCTCTCACTTGAAATGTGTTCCCACATTAAGTCCTTGAATTTGAGGGTACTGGACCTGGAAAGTCCATGAAAGGTCCTTAAATTTGAAGCTAATCAAGGTGTGGGAACCCTGTAAAAAAAAAAAATCCATCAAGACATTTTTTCACTTTTTCAAGCTAAAATATGAGTCCTCATTCCATAATGTTTTTAAAATAAGGAAAAAAAATAATATAACCAGAGTGTTGTACTTGCTTTCATTAAAACACACAGAATAATAAAATAATTCATCCTTCTCTGTAATGAATAAAACACACACACACACACACACACACACATATACATTTTCTTCTATAATTCTCTTTTACACAGAAGAGCGTTGGATGCATCTACCAATTGTCTATTATGACTAGTTGCTATGTTTTGAAATAGTAGTGAAGTCATAACTACAACATAAAAAATATATAAATAAAATGCTCTGTTGACATTGATGCTGTGTTTCCACTATTATCTGCCTTGTGAAGTCTGTTTGGTTGAAATCACACTTACAGCTTCTTGTGTCTCCTGTGAAACAGCTGCTTCTCAGATTGAAAAATCTCTGTCCAATTTTTCCAGTCAGATTGACGCAGTATTCGTCCCTGTACTCAGAAAACACAATGGACGTCTCGCATGTTTTTTGATTTATTTCACAGGTTTGACAGGCTTCATTCCTCTCCTGTAGAGAAAACAATAGTAACAACTGTTTAAAATAACAATTCACAGAAAAATGAGCATTTTGTCATTATTTCTGCACTCCATTTGACCTGATTTGGAGATTTGGGGTCATTAATACTTGTTTTCAGTAAAGACGCATTAAACTGATCTAAATTCAGAGAAAATCATGGTTTCTATAACACTAATATGGAAAGCATGTTGGGAGCAAAACACCAGACACAAGACTGACATTACACTCCACTCCTGGAAGGTGCGTCCATGCGCCCCACAACATCTAATGGGGAGGGAGGGGGGGTGCTCTGGAGGCCCCACATGGAAACATGGGACAGCAGGCATCTAGAGTGGTTCCCGGTCCATGGTATATCAGGCAGTTTGGGATGCTATTGCAGAGCAGGTGGACCAGGAAGCCTCTATAGCTGGGGCCCTATTACCCCCTGCCCCCAATCCAAAAAAAATACTTGGGGAAAAATCAAACCTTTAAGGTCCTCTCTGGGCCTGACTCGGAAACTAGAGCCCTCCTTAGGCTGGATGTGGGAACTGGTGCCCTCCATGGGCTAGACTCTGGGACTAGAGCCCTCTCTGGGTTTAATTCAGGGACTGGAGCCAACACTGGAGCTGGTTTGGGGGCGAGGATGAGGGATGAGAACAGTCTTTTCCTTCTCATCCTTGGAGAGTTTGGGGACTCCCTAGCTTCGGCAAGTGGGCAGAGCTATTGATGAGGTATGTGGGAGTTCCCGGCTTGGGGGCGAATGGGGAAACATGCCATGGTCCAGGGGGGCTGGATGAGGAGACTTGAGATTTGCCTTTACTTCTTCCACTTCGAGTTCAGAACCATTTAAATAAAGGACGAGATCCATCAGCTCGATCAAGGGGAAATAACAGGCGGGGAGATCACAGCGGACAGTCATCATCCAACCCCAACAGAAATCAGGGGAATGACAACATTCAATATGTCGCCAAAGAACAAAGAACTGAGAACAGGAAACACTTTAAATAAATGAGGAGGGGATGAAGAGAAACACCTGGGAGTAATAAACATAATTACACATAAGGGAAAACGGGGTCATGGAAAGCATGTGGGCAGCAAAACACAAGACACAGTACTGAGAATATACACATAGAAAATAGTCATTTGAAATTGTAATAATATTTTATAATGTTACTGTTTTTACTGTATTTTTGATCAAATAAATGCAGCATCGGTGAGCAAAATACACTACTTACAAAAATATTTTTTTTTAACTCTGAATGCTAGTGTACATAAATATTTTCAGGAATTATTTGATTTAAGTCTGTTTCTCTCATAAAGCAATCATCAGCTACTTTCTTCTTTTTTGTGCTTATTGAAAGTTTTATTTAACTTCTGATTATTACAATACTGAAAAAAGCTGTGAAGGTGAGCATTACTTCTGTTTCAATACAGTATTGCAGATTATCGGTTAGGCCGCGCAGAGCTGGAGAGTTTCTGTACAGCTGAAGAGGGTTGATGAACTGGACGTGAAGATTGCCATCTTTGGGAGAAAGTTTAACCTCAGGAAAATCCAAATAACCTGAACACACAGTAGTACAGTTAGATCATATATGATAGATGATATTTCCACTAAAAACACAGGCTAAACATACACTTAATATTGGCGGTAGCATATTTATTATAGCTGAAGATATCTGATGGGGTTGGCTCTGACTCCTCTCCTCCTCGCAGCGCTGTCACAGTCACAATGTAGCGGTTGAATGCTGGATTAAACAACATACTGGATATGTTTAGATGCAGACTTCGTGTAAGTTTTTGTGTAATTTTAGAGTTCCTGGAACAAAAATAAATATCAGTGAGCTGATGGCAGACAAAATCATTGAATAAAAAAAACCTATAGAGACTGTAAAAAGGTTTTTATTAGCTGGTAAAGAATAGGATTCTTTAATTCAGATGATTTACCTTTCAATATAATCGTGTTTCACCTTCACCTGGAATTGGACGTCCTGATCGAGATCAGGATATTCCCATCGAACTTCGACTCCATAGCTGTCGCACTGAATCGACACGCTCGCAGGAGGAGACGGACGACTCGCAGCTACAAGAGACAAATAATCATATTAGTGTTTGATCAATCACATGCTCTTTTCTCTGTTTGCATGATCTCCGTCTATATTACATTCTTATTATGCTACGCACAACAATGCTCATAATTCCCATTCAGAGTACTGTAAAAAAACTAATCTGTCAAGACATGTGTGGACCAAATTTCAGAAAATAATGAAATATATTTTGTATAATTAAAATGAAGGCTGTTTTTAAAACCAATACTATTTTTTGCAATTTATCATTATTCTCAAAAGACAGTTCATTGACAGCAGTGCAGTAAAGTAACACAATTCTCATGTGCACTGTAATGCCAGAAAAGTGATATATTCACAGATTGTGATGTAGTAGTGGTATATTAGGTGTAGATTGTAGTAGAATTTGTTTTACTGAATATACAATGCCAATTAAAAATTTGGGGTCTGTAATATTTGTAATGTTTTTGAACAACGCCTCTTCTGCTCACCAAAGCTGAAATTATTTAATGGGAAATACTGTAAAAATTGAAATACTGTGAAAAAGGGAATATATAAATGTTAAAATGATTTAATTTGATTGAAATCAGATGTCTTTGCACAGTCTAAGAAAATGTCTTTATCTAAATTGTGTCATTTTACACATTCATTTATTCAGTCACTCTAATCAGATTGATTCATAAGTAAGATATGATATTGAACCTTGAACTTTAAGTCATTTAAAGTAATCATAAAAATAAAATGGAAAAATATCTACCAAAGTGTGTTGAGTTTCAATCTTCTCTATGAAAACTAAAGCCTTGTAGTAATGTGCATCCCCCTTCACATGTGCCAACCACGTCTTTTTTGGCAAAACATAACTTTAGTCGTTAATTATCAACATTTATGAAACATTTAGTGACATAACATATGTCTCCGGTTTGTTTTTAACAAGAAAGTGAGCTTTCCAAATTAATAAAATAAATAAAAAAATAAGAATAAAAAGTTTGTTGGTGAATAATAATAAACATTTAAAATATTTCCATGTGTTTATATGAATAATATATTACTACTATTACTATTACTACTAAAATAAATGTGAAATAATATCATCTTACCCTCTGAGGCGAATTTTTGGATCAGGATCAAGACAGTTACACTGATATAGATCTGTATCTGCATTATTGCCAGCGAGTTTGACTCTTCGAGTGAAAAATGTTTATCCTGTCGAAATCACTGTTTTCCAAGTGGAGTGAAACTTTGTCGTTAGGTTCCGTTGTTGCAGAACTGAGACAGTGAGGAGAGCGAGGTTTCCAGGCAAGCGGCGCTCTTCGTGGAAATGACCAGGGTTGCCAGGTATTCAAACAAAACCTGCGCGATTGAACCTCAAAACTAGACCAAATTTAGCGGGGGTTCTGTTGGGGGTCGCGTCCAGACGGGAAAACAACAGACGTTTTTGGCGAGGTTCCAAGGACTTGCCAACACTTGAACATGTTTATCTCGCTCACTACACGGAACTTATTTCTGTAGGCATAAACTCATCTGAAGCCATTGCAATTATGAAAGTTACACTTATTAACCATTATATCACTCACTCGCGTTTAATTTTATAAGAAGAAGGTTTTACCTTCATTTAATCTAAATACGGTAGAATTTGCGTTAACCCCCACACTTATTATTCGAAATATTTCCAAATGTGTTAACTCGGCTATATCAGGAAATATAAGTAGCCTGAATGCGTTTTGCACCACATTGTTATGTGATCTGGCTAATGGACAACCAGAGTAATAGTGTCATCTATTAACATGAAACACGACTTTTTATTGAAATAGGCTACCAGATATGGGTGTCATGCCATATTTTTTTTTTTTTTAAATATGATTGAATTTGTATTTAATTTTTATAAAAACAATACTGTGTGTGTGTGTGTGCCCAGCAAACATTGGTCCGACGGCGACGTCGTGTGGCCGGCCAAAAATAGTCGCGGTAGGACGGCATAAATCGGTAGAAATACCTAACGCAGAAGATTTCCTAAAAATGCATTCAGATATGTTTGTACACGTTTATAGTTCTATGGGGTTTCATGTATAATTGTTTCTTTGACTTTTAGATACATGTAGTTCAATATTTACCCGTGTTGTGAATCGGTTGTGAGAGGACGTCACCTAGTGACGTCATTTACACGTGCGTTACACGTCCATCATGACCCTCTGTGAAATCCTTGTGGAATATGCAAAAGCTGTGCTTACACCTTGATTAATACTGCAATATTTAATTAAAGTGCACCAAGTAGTTTTTAAGAGGTTTTAAAGAGGTTGTGAATAGACGTCCACTGACGTCTTTTAAACGTCTCGTCATGGTTTGTGAAAAGATGTCCAGGCAAGACTAGCAGGAAAAAAAAATTATATACAAAGTAAATATATTCACTTTATCTTGTTTAAAAAAAATTATAATCACAAAGAGCCCAGTGTGGTTAAGTGATTGCAATCAATGCTCAATGCATCAATGCTGCAATTTAGTCATTATTTCAACCTGTTTTATGTATTTGTTGTTATTATTTTTATTGAATCTATGCATATACATGTGAAACAGATATATACCCGGTCACAATTTCAGTCTGAGTTGAATGTAATTGCCAAAACGGTGCTGCCAAGATGTAGACACAAAACATACTGATGTATTTCGTGATATTACAAAATCCCGCGATAGGATAGATTATCTCGCGAGATCTCGCTTTCTTCCGGAAGTTCCCTTCCGGAAGTTCCGGTATATTGAGCAGGCAACCACGAGGAGGAGAGGACTCGAAGAGGACTGAGATGTATCGATATAAATTATATAAATCTACTGTTGTGTAAATACATTTTGTATTATTTGATTAACGTGCTTGAGTTTTACTTGTTTGACACGAAGGAACCGAGAGAAATGATGCCCACCTTGTCAACTGAAATTCACTGAGTATGGCTAAAATTAGCTAACGTTAGAAGGCTAAAAGTTACTTATATTGATGTAATTTTTATTGGTACGCTTTAATTAATTATTCAGGGGACATCACAGCTCTCCTGTCTTATCAGAAATGTCCTGTTCACTTTCTCACAGTTACACTGTGAGTGTTTCTCAAGGGCATCACATTAAAGCATTACACCTTTTGTACAATAAAAATAAAATCTAATGCTTGTTGATTACATTTTTTTTCTAATGTTTCATTTATGATTCATTCATCTTGATCCAAGGGTTTTTTTTTTTAGCTGTAGACCATAAAGATATTTTGAAAATAAGTGCATGTCATTTATCTCAAATGTTTTATTTTATTTATTTTAAAAAGAAATGTATTCTCTTGCCTCAGATGCTGTGAAGAGGTGGAGAACACCTGAAGCTTGCTCCGGGAAGAGATGGGGGTGGAGGTTACAAGAAATGAGCCAAACAACTGTAGTTTGTTTAAGGGATAGTTCATCCAAAAATGAAAATAGTCATAATTTTCTCACCCTCATGTTACGATCATAATAATTTTTCCTACAGTGGCAGTTATTGGATTGTGAGATCTGCTTGGTTACAAACATTCTTCCAAATATCTTTGTGTTTATAAGACAACTGTGTAAGTCAATGACAAGATTAATAAAGAATTGATAAAAAGAAACCATCTTTTAACATTCTAGTAGAAAACATTCTCAGAAATGTAATATTTGAATTCATGTCGGTTCTATACAGTTTAAAATCATTTACACCACTTTGATTTCATAAATAGCAATGTTTTCAAACATGTTTTATGATGAGGGTCTTATGTTTTATGATATTCTTGTCACATGACAACAATGGCTCCTGCAAGGTGTTTATGCCACATGTTCAAATATTAATAATGTTCTTAATATTATATGATTAAAGTATTTTAAAATAAATGCAATTAATATTGATTTATATTATATATAAAAAACATTAATAAACAAACACTGCAAATATAAATTTTTAACAATAATAATGGACTTTAAGATTGAGTATTTCAGCACTTTTTATTCAGTGATGCCCCTCATTAAATCATAATTCTGATGAAAAAAATGGTAGGCCTGTAAACTTATTTCAGGAATCCAAAATGGATACAAAGATAACATTGAAAAACACATTTTTAAATATATTATCATTTTTAAGATTATTATTTGTCATTGTCCCAGTAAAGCAAACGTGAAAACAATAGAACACAGAAAGGTATACAGGTTTGAAACATGAGGGTGAGTAAAGGAAAGAATTTTCCCTTTATATAATAATACAGTATTTTTGTAATTAGTATTTTATTTTGGTTAACAGATGCTAAACTGTTCAAAAACAAAATGTGCTAAATCAGAACATGCTTCTTTTTTTTTTGCATATGTCCACAAATAATGTGTTATTGTTAGTGATGTACTCTTGATTAAGATGTTTTATGGACGTTCATGTCTGACTGGACCGGTCTTGAACTTCTGTCAAGATGTTTTAAACCTCAAGACATAATTGATTGCCTTTCACGATGTTACACAGTGGGTGTGTGATTATTTTATATGCAGGCTTATATATATATACATACACTTAAACTATGCAGCAACGTATTTAAAAATCCAGAAGACAACGACGTCCAGAAATAGGCGCATTTAGACGTCCAGGGACGTGCAGAAAAGACGTGCAATTCACGTCTAAAAGACGTCAAAGACGTCGGTTCAACTTTCATTTTGGAACTATTTTTCAACCATGACGGGACGTATCGGATGGATGTCTTTTCAACGGTCAAAAGACGTCCGATTGTTTGCTGGGTGGCTGCTCCGCTTTCTTCTGTTTGTTTTCTTCTTTGTCTTGTCCACTGACTCATCCTCTCCCAGCAAACATTTGGATGTCTTTTGACCGTTGAAAAGACGTCCCGTCATGGTTGAAAAATAGCTCCAAAATGAAAGTTTAACCGACGTCTTTGACGTCTTCTAGACGTGAACTGCACGTCTTTTCTGCACGTCCCTGGACGTCTAAATGCGTCGATTTCTGGACGTCGTTGTCTTCTGGATTTTTAAATGCGTTGCTGCATAGTTTAAGTGTATGTATATATAAGCCTGCATATAAAATAATCTCACACCCACTGTGTAACATTGTGAAAGGCAATCAATTATGTCTTGAGGTTTAAAACATCTTGACAAAAGTTCAAGATCGGTCCAGTCGGACATGAACGTCCATAAAACATCTTAATCACGTGTACATCACTAACAATAAAACATTATTTGTGGACATATGCAAAAAAAGGAAGCATGATCTGATTTAGCACATTTTATTGTTTTTGAACAGTTTACCATCTGTTAACCAAACTAAAATACTAATTACAAAATACTGAATTATTATATAAAGGGAAAATTATTTCATTTACTCAAACTCATGTTTCAAACCTGTATACCTTTCTGTGTTCTGACGATATTGTTTTCATGTTTGCTTTACTGGGACAATGACAAATAAGAATCTTAAAGATGATAATATATTTAAAAAATTGTTTTTTCAATGTTATCTTTGTATCCATTTTGGATTTCTGAAATAAGTTTACAGGCCTACCATTTTTTTCATCAGAAATATGATTTAATGAGGGGCATCACTGAATAAAAAGTGCTGAAATACTCAATCTTAAAGTCCATTTTTATTGTTAAAAATTTATATTTGCAGTGTTTGTTTATTAATGTTTTTAATATATAAATCAATATTAATTGCATTTATTTTAAAATACTTTAATCATATAATATTAAGAATATTATTAATGTTTGAACATGTGGCATAAACACCTTGCAGGAGCCATTGTTGTCATGTGACAAGAAAATCATAAAACCCTCATCATAAAATATGTTTGAAATCATTGCGATTTATGAAATCAAAGTGGTGTAAATGATTTTAAACTGTATAGAACCGACATTAAAATATTACATTTCTGAGAATGTTTTCTACTAGAATGTTAAAAGATGGTTTCTTTTTATCAATTCTTTATTAATCTTGTCATTGACTTACACAGTTGTCTTATAAACGCAAAGATATTTGGAAGAATGTTTGTAACCAAGCAGATCTCACAATCCATTAACTGCCACTGTTGGAAAAATTATTATGATCGTAACATGAGGGTGAGAAAATTATGACTATTTTCATTTTTGGATGAACTATCCCTTAAACAAACTACAGTTGTTTGGCTCATTTCTTGTAACCTCCACCCCCATCTCTTCCTGGAGCGAGCTTCAAGTGTTCTGCCATTGCTACATCCCATTCAGAGTCTCCACTCTTTATGGTCTACAGCTAAAAACAAAAACAAAAAAAACAACCTTGGACCAAGATGAATGAATCATGAATGAAACATTAGGAAAAAAAGGTAATCAACATGCATTAGATTTTATTTTTATTGTACAAAAGGTGTTATGCTTTAATGAGAAACACTCACAGTGTAACTGTGAGAAAGTGAACAGGACATTTCTGATAAGACAGGAGAGCTGGGATGTCTCCTGAATAATTAATTAAAACGTACCAATAAAAATTACATCAATATAAGTAACTTTAAGCCTTCTAACATAAGCTAATTTTAGCCACACTCAGTGAATTTCAGTTGACAAGGTGGGCATCATTTCTCTCGGTTCCTTCGTATTAAACAAGTAAAACTCAAGCACGTTAATCAAATAATACAAAATGTACTTACCCCACAGTAGATTTTATGTAATTTATATCGACAAATCTCCCTCCAAGAGTCCTCTTCGAGTCCTCTCCTCCTCGTGGTGGTTGCCTGCTTGATGTACCGGAACTTCGGAAAGGAACTTCCGGAAGAAAGCGAGATAATCTATCCTATCGCGGGATTTTGTAATATCACGAAATATATCATATGTTTTGTGTCTACATCTTGGCAGCACCGTTTTGGCAATTACATCCAACTCAGACCGAAATTGTGACCGGGTATATATCTGTTTTACATGTATATGCATAGATTAAATAAAAATAGTAACAACAAATACATAAAACAGGTTGAAATAATGACTAAATTGCAGCATTGCTTTGCAATCACTTAACCACACTGGGCTCTTTGTGATTATAATTTTTTTTTAACAAGATAAAGTATATAAATATATATGTAAATATATTTACTTTGTATATAATTTTTTATTCCTGCTAGTCTTGCTTGGACATCTTCTCACAATGTCTATTCACAACCTCTTTAAAACCTCTTAAAAACTACTTGGTGCACTTTAATTAATTATTGCAGTATTAATCAAGGTGTAAGCACAGCTTTTGCATATTCCACAAGGATTTCACAGAGGGTCATGATGGACGTGTAACGCACGTGTAAATGACGTCACTAGGTGACAAACGATTCACAACGCAGGTAAATATTGAACTACACGTATCTAAAAGTCAAAGAAACAATTATACATGAAACCCCATAGAATTATAAACGTGTACAAACATATCTGAATGCATTTTTAGGAAATGTTCTGTGTTACATATTTCTACCGATTTATGCCGTCCTACCGCGACTATTTTTGGCCGGCCACAAGACGTCGCCGTCGGACCAATGTTTGCTGGGTATTGTCTCTTTTACTTTCTTCCCTATTATCTCCCTTGCTGTCTTCTAGACCACTTATCTGGCAACCTTTTTTTAACTATTTGGTACCCTAAAAAAAAATAAAAAAAAATTATTTTGCTTTTCCCCTACCATCTTTGAAACAGACACATGCATTGATAAATGTATGCATTGCCAGGATTTAAAATATTACTGAATGATAGCCAGAGTGCTCTGCTTTAAGAGATCTCTACATCTCTCTGTCCTTAATTTCAAGTACCAATAGCTATAGCTACACTAAAGCTATCTAAAACAGTTGGAGAGTTGGAAAGACTGTATCAGTAATACTTTTGCACGAATTTGCCAAGTATAGGTCTCTGCAAGAAAGTAATGGGAGTTACAAGATCAAGGTGTTTTTACACCATGATACCTGATTGGTTGATGTAATAGTGACGTTAGGTTTAGGGGTTGGGTTGGGTAAGGGGGATCATTTAGATTGCATGATTCAGAAACACCCAGCAGTTTTAAACCACCCACATGGTGATAAACGCCCACTTTTGCTCTGCAGAGACCTAAGTCTCCGAATTTGACTATATTCTCCAACATCAGCTCTTACTGTCATTGATCACAGGCAAGTGATTTCGTCCAGGAATCCTAAAATCAATCCGTGTGGAATCACGTAATTTACCCGGAAACAACAGATTCTAATTTTTGATTGGGTGGTAGGTGTCATTTAAATAGTATAATTTGAGACATTGAACTCGGCTGAGAAATTCCCTCCACGTCCCTGGGCCTCGTCCATTAACTGTATAAAGGAACAAGTAATCAATTACTTCTCAGCATGAGAAATACAAGTTATATCTGTCTGTCTGTCTGTCTGTCTGTCTCTCTCTCTCTCTGTCTGTCTCTCTCTCTCTCTCTGTCTCTCAGTCTCTCTCTGTCTGTCTCTCTGTCTGTCTGTCTGTCTCTCTGTCTGTCTGTCTGTCTCTGTCTCTGTCTGTCTGTCTGTCTGTCTGTCTGTCTGTCTGTCTGTCTCTCTCTCTCTCTGTCTGTCTCTCTCTCTCTCTCTGTCTCTCAGTCTCTCTCTGTCTGTCTCTCTGTCTGTCTGTCTGTCTCTCTGTCTGTCTGTCTGTCTCTGTCTCTGTCTGTCTGTCTGTCTGTCTGTCTGTCTGTCTGTCTGTCTCTCTCTCTCTCTCTGTCTCTCAGTCTCTCTCTCTCTGTCTGTCTCTCTGTCTGTCTGTCTGTCTCTCTGTCTGTCTGTCTGTCTGTCTCTGTCTCTGTCTGTCTGTCTCTCTGTCTGTCTGTCTGTCTCTGTCTCTGTCTGTCTGGCCTCTGTCTGTCTGTCTGTCTCTCTGTCTCTCTGTCTCTCTGTCTGTCTGTCTCTGTCTGTCTGGCCTCTGTCTGTCTGTCTGCCTCTCTGTCTCTCTGTCTGTCTGTCTGTCTCTCTATCAGTCTGTCTGTCTGTCTGTCTGTTCTCATCCGTGAGTCTTTGTCAATTAATATGCAGTGGAGTTGACATGTCTTTGGATGTTCCAACTGTATGCATTTTATTCCAAACACTCTTGCAAAATATTGAAGAATATTCAGAAATTTCAGCTAGAGCAGAGATTCTCAATTTCAGTCATATGTTGCTTGGATTATATTAGACTCGGATGATCCATTTGAAAGCATTTGAAAAGTCAGTCACGTAAAGATTGCTTCAGTTTATGATGTTAATACTGTCTCCTAACAGGAGAGGTCGCTAGATTTCAACCGCTCACTGATTAATATAGCACAGTAGGCTGTGCACTCTAACGTAAACATTAGGCCTACTAACATTAGCAAATAAAACCGTGCACTGCCGATACCCTGGAAATCACTATATTTCTGCCTTTCCGAATGTGAAACCTGGAGGAAAGAACAAATTAGCTTCTTCCATAAGCCTGTATGGTATTTTTGCTACATTTAAAAATGTAATTAACTATACATTGATTTCCTTCAATAAAAAGGAAACTGGGTAAGACGATGTAAGAAGGTGTGTAGACATGTATTAGTAATCTGGCCCCTTGGTAGAAATGAGAAGAAATTCTGGCCCTCATCAAAGTTACCCATCCCTGGCCTACAGTATCTTCATACACTTACTAGAGAAGTGACGTAATATACCTCTGTTAATAAATCTAATTTCAATTCACATCTCGTACACTTTAATGCCCTTTGAATTGAAAATTTTACTTAGCTATCTAAATAGTACATTACATAGAATTCTGTTGTTTTCACACACAGATAGTACTCACAGGAAGTCCCCAAATGGAGGTTTTTGCCAATATTTTTTTATCAGGTTTTGCTCACTTTTGGGTACAAATTTGTCACCTAAATATGGTTAAGTAGGTACACACACACCATCTGTGACTGATCCTTCACCTCTGGATGTGAAGTTTTCTGCATCACTTATATAACACATCAGAGCTGGATCTGTCTGGAACAGACTAACACTGAGCAGAAAATCACTTGAAGATGAATTTGTGGTCATGTGAAGGTAGTTTTTGGATATATTTACTTGGTTAGTGTTTACAGCGAACAAGCTGTTTCACTCAAATGATTTGGACTTCCCAGTTTTATTAATTACAAAATAAGACTTTATATTATATGTTATATGTTTTTGGATTGGATTAGAGTTGAACATGGGTTTTTTCTATGCAAATATATTTTAAAATGTGATCAAAGCTTTATTTTCAGCATCATTCCTCTAGTCTTCAGTGTCATACGATCCTTCAGAAATCATTCTGATATAATGATTTACTGCTCAAGGAACATTTATTTAATATTTCTTATATATTTTCTGCGGAAATTTTTCCCAAGGATTTTTTGATGAATAGAAAGTTCAGAAAACATCATGTATTTGAAATAGATATATTTTATAACAATATAAATGCCTTTATTGTATAAATGTTTATTTGATCAATTTAACGCATCCCGAAACATCACTGTTATGATGTTATGATGACATATTCACCTCACAAAAAAGTTTTTGTAAAATTAGTTTTTGGTGAATCATTTAAATGTCTGTGCAATGGTGGAAAGACGTTATTACAATACTTTAGCTAGTCAGCTAGTCCTGCAATCTGTTAAACTGTAACAATAACATTAATATTAGTGATAAAATGTTGATTAGTTATACATTTATATATTAGTATAATAATGGCATTTGTTTTGTGGATAAAATAAAATCTAATTACATTTGATTAAATATGAATACAGGTAAGATTACATCCGTGAGCAAGGTAAAGGAGAAAAGAGCAGTACTGGCTCTTCCTACAGATGAAAAAAAAAAGTTTCATACATAAAAACATGTGATGTTTCAGGGATTATGGGGGGATGACATAGAAAACTCCATAGTCTTCCTCTGATAAGATTGTGTAATGTTGATTTTCATGAACTGCAGTGTTTTTGGTTTAATGCCAATGTTTTAGTATACATGATATACAGTATTATTTTTGTTTTAACTATACATTTTCAATTTAAATAATATTCATTAAAAATTTAATGAAATTCAAAGAGTATAAAGCATTATTCAGCAAAAAAAGAACTGAATAAATAAAAACACAAGTTGTTGGAAAGTATGTATAAGATGTCATTTATATTAAAGCTTATAATAGTATCAATTGAGTCAACACAAACAACACCTCTGAGGAAAAATATTAACTATACGTAAATTTTCTCTTATTCTAAGTTATAGATCCACTATTGTATATATTGTATTTTAAGTACCTTAACAAAAAAAAAAAAAAAAAAAAAATATATATATATATATGAATATATATATATATATATATATATATATATATAGAGAGAGAGAGAGAGAGAGAGAGAGAGAGAGAGAGAGTTTTTTTTTTCTTTTTTTTACATCACTTCAAGTAAAGCCATTCTAAAATAAAATTCTATAGGATTATCATATTGCATGCGGTAAATTCATCAATAATTTTTTTTAAGGACAATGGGTTTTATTTGTTCTCAATAACATTGAACAAAACACACTAAATAAATAATTCCTTTCTTTTTTAAAGTTGCACACATATACTCCGCCCTATTTACTATAATTCCTTTTTACACAGAAAAGCCACTGCAGATCTTCAAATAGCTACAATATGTTGAGAGCTCAGCGTTTGGTATGACCTCCATACAAACACGGGTCAAGGGCACACACACACACACACACACACACACTAAATCATCAAATCCCTGGCAAACGTCTCCACCCTCAGATAATGCCCTTCATCATATGCATTCACACACAGTCGCTGGATCACTGAAATAAAAATGAATGACAAAAGTTCTGAATAAACGTTGTTTTTCATTTCCAGGACGTCTAGATCCCTCACAACTAGGCAACCAGCATCTCAAATGTGTGCCCTTGTGTCAGCTTCATGAAGGCCACGACACCAGCTGAACCTCACTGTGTTCCTCAAACAATCCACATGAAAACGGTAATGACAACAACATGATTATTTGCCCAAGACAATTTGAGTGGTCTTTGCTCATGCAAAACTCATCATAACTGATCAGATTCATAATTCACATTTGGTGGATGACTGCAGGAACGACTTGCACTTATGAGAATTTGCATATAAAGTACTTTATCTGCACATACAATACTCTCACCTATACACTATATAGCAAATCTCACCTATTGTTTACGCTGTAGCAAAATGTAACTATTATCAGCTCAAGCAAAAACAAACCATTGCCTGATGATGTTGGAGAGATGGAAACTGACACTGTCCCAAACTATCACGTACTTTGATGCACAGTTGATGCACCTACGTAAAAAAAAAAAAATCAAGATTCACCTAGGAGCAATTTAACAAAGCTGGAAATGGGAAATGTATAGAAATATGCTTGACATATTATGGCAACTTTTTCGACCATTTTGCATGTAAAGACTTATGCTATGAACTAATGCCTAAATCTTGTGGGGGGTGAGACTATTCAACAGAGACCCATTATAATACATTTTGGTCAACATGACACAAGCAATTTATAATGTAGGAAACAGCAGAGTATTGTACATAATCATTTGCATGGATTTACCAAAGCATTTGCAACTTGTTCAAAGAAATGAGAAACTGCTTTTTTGATGTGACACAATGATGTGAAGATTGAACAGGTAGTTTTGAGAATTTCAATTCTGATTTTAGAAATGTACCAAAGCGACTGAGAAAAACTGTAAAACAAGGTTTGCTCCTATTTATCCATGAATACTTGTACACACACACACACACACACACACACACACACACACACACATACTGGTTTCCATGTTTGATGGGGACCAACTTTTTAATCATCACATGTGGGGACCACCCTTTCTAAAGGGTTTTGAGGTTTGAAAAAAATTAGGGACACTAACCATAGCTCTCTTAGCCTATACACGACTTCAGACAACTGAATTAATGAAGTAATGTCTTGACCATGCTTAATGGGGACTTCTGAAATATCGGGTGAACATGACTTACAGGGACCAAATTAGCATATTTTATGCATATCATTTGCATAATACACACACATTCCCATGATTTGAGGGGACCTTGCGCACACACTAATACGCACATTCCCATGATTTGAGGGGACCTTGCGCACACACTAATACACACATTCCCATGATTTGAGGGGACCTTGCGCACACACTAATACGCACATTCCCATGATTTGAGGGGACCTTGCGCACACACTAATACGCACATTCCCATGATTTGAGGGGACCTTGCGCACACACTAATACGCACATTCCCATGATTTGAGGGGACCTTGCGCACACACTAATACGCACATTCCCATGATTTGAGGGGACCTTGCGCACACACTAATACGCACATTCCCATGATTTGAGGGGACCTTGCGCACACACTAATACGCACATTCCCATGATTTGAGGGGACCTTGCGCACACACTAATACGCACATTCCCATGATTTGAGGGGACCTTGCAACAACAAATATTACAAATGACAAATAAAAGGCATTTTACTGCATTTGATATTTTGCTCTTAAAATGGGTTTAATCCACAAAGTAAAATTTAAATGTTTATTAGTAGTACAAAAGTTACAATTTTGAAATTTCACTTTATTTTATGTGGATCTATACTGTAGTGAGTCCTGCAAATGGTTCTAGTGATGCAAAGCTTCATTCTCGCACAAAAGCCCAGTTTCACAGACAGATTACCAGGAATAGGCCTTACTTAAATTAGGGTATAGACAGAGGTGGGTAGAGTACCCAAAAACTGTACTCAAGTAAAAGTCAAAGTACTAGTCTTGAATAGTTACTTGAGTAAGAGTATCGGATAAAAAAAAAAATCTACTCAAGTGGTTAGTTACTAGTTACTTTGGGTCATATATACTGAGCCTATTTTTATTAAGATATATAGATAAAATGTATGTAATGTATGTGTGTCTGTGTATAAATGTATATATTTCATCAGCCTTTACTCCAATTTATGTAATTTATTATAAAACCCTGTCTGTTTACTTAAGTAACAGATATATGTGTCATGGCATAACATATTTTTAATAGGCCTGACTTTATATTAAATGTGAATTTAACATTAAAAGTTAATGTGATATAAATATTGCTAGTAATCTTTCATTGTTCAGAAAGAGAGCAAATAACATTTACATTATTAAAGATCATTTTCACTGACAGTCTAGATTTCAATCACTCTCAGAAACTACCATTAAAATCACTGAAACTGTTAACACTGTGAAATCAATATCTTAATTATAGATTCATACACACATCTGCACTTTGTTGTTTCTGACGAGAGAATTCTCCAGAAAGCGGTCTACAATCAGTGAGCGTGTGAAGGAAGCACCGACATTTCAGCGATGACTCATCGGAACACCTCTGATTGGCCAATGCTTTAATAAGCTCAACAGAATCGTGTGTGATTGGTTAATGTGCAGCGCTGTAAAAACGCGTCTGTCTCTGGCTCAGCGCCAGCAAGCGATCACAGATCTGAATTTAGCAGCTGATGATATGACTTGCTGAACGTACTCGCGCCGGTGTGATTGTATTACAATTAATAAAATCTTAATCAGCTATTTTTTTGTCTTTTGGAAGCTGCATTCAACTTGACTCCCCTCTGTTATAAGCCACACACGTACATCAAACTAATGTCACAGTGGTATCGTGTAGGCTACTGTAATCGAATGTAGCCCAAGTTATTACCTGTTAAACAGTAGACAGCACACGCGGTGTTCATCTAATAAGGATCTCCATCCAGAGAAAAGTAGACGGCGCGTTTGGAATAAACTGAAGCATTTACAACATTTATTGCATTAAGATAAAGTAACGAGAGGAGCTTCACCCACAGTAACGAAGTAAAAGCACAGATTTTTCCCAAAAAAATTTACTCAAGCAAGAGTATAAAGTCTTTAAATATACTCCGAAAAGTATTAGTTACCCCCAAAAATTACTCAAGTAAATGTAACGAAGTAAATGTAACTCGTTACTACCCACCTCTGGGTATAGAAACAGCTTCTATTAAAATGCCTTAGAAAAAAACATTACTGGTTTGCATTTTGAGACAAAACAATGGCACTGACATGTTTTACAAATCCTTCAGTGCAAGTTATCTTCAGTTAGGACGACTCGAAGTTGCATTTTGCACATGTGAATACAAAGGATTTAGCATAGTGAATGATTGCCTGTATATGTTCCAACTCATATCATACCCACAAGTCAAACATTTAAACCTTTCCACTTCGAACTATTCTTTCTTTAAATTATTTTAAAGTAGTGTTTAGCCCCAGCCAACCACCCCACATCAGCTACTACTCACTGGATACTTATCAATACAATAAACCTACTACTACTTGAACTTCAAGACAATAATTCAGATTAAAATGACTGAATTCAACTTTTATTTAGTTAAATTTCACATAACTCTAAGTCAAACCTCAAAACAAAACCTCAAAAGTCCTGTTATACTAAATGTAAAAAAAAAATATATATAAACTCTCACCATGCTTCCTTTCACAAACATGGATTTCAACTTTTGTTAGACCAATGCTTTCAGCGTGTGGCCTTGCACTGGTTTAACGGTTTAAGTTATTCTATTTCTTTAAGTGCTGCTGTGGCTTTAACTTTAACAAAACTTGCCATGCCAGATAGTTGCATCTTTACAGTATTATCTGCACTGCAATTTCTTTTTGAAAGCTGTAATGCGATTATAAACATAAAATTTTACTGTCTTCCAATCGCGGTTCCTCAGAGCTTGTGGTTCAGCTTTCAAGCATTTCTCACAGTCACTCTTTGCTGGTACAGTGCCAGATATGATGAATGACTTCAGGTGCCTTTCCACCGCCTGCACCTCTGCCTGCTGCCAGGGAGCTTTCTTCTGGCTACTTTTACCTTAAAGTGATCAGAAAATAAGAAATGATTAAGAGTGTATGCTGGAATTCAAATCTGAAGTTCTGAATTCTGAATTCATTCAAGGATTCGATCTCTCTCTAAACCCTCCTTTATCGAAGCTCGACTCTGTTCTGATTGGTCAGATGTCCCAGTCTGTTGTCGGTTCTACCGCTGTTTGAGAGTAGGTCAAATTACACATTCGCACACAGCCAATGAAAACCTGAAGTCTGGAATTACGCAGGACTCGTTTCTTCCTTTTGGGAGACTAATTTAATTTGTCCTGAACTTTGACCTTTTTACATTTGATCTTTTATATTACACACTACATAAAAAGGTCATACCTGAGTAAGCATAAAAGGGGTACTTTAACTAGAATTAGGTCAGAAATTTGTGACTAAATACATAAGATATAACACGATGTCTGTAGTCATTTTTTGAATTGTCGAGAGAGAGAGAGAGAGAGAGAGAGAGAGAGAGAGAGAGAGAGATTGATATTCTTGCCAGATACGGTGCATTTATGAATTTCAGAAGGATCTATGACCCTCTCTAGAGACAATATGCAATGCATTTTTTTTTTTTTTACTTACGTAGATTTACTTAATTTCCAAATGTGTTAAATTTACTTGAAAAATGATTGTGCAAAAACTTGCCAAATAAAAATTAAGTAAATTTACCTCTTGTTTTTTTTCAGTGTAGGGTAACTGGTGGCTTTTAAATGACAGAGGCATGAATTTAGAATTTCTCAGGGATAAAATGACAAACAGATATAAGCTTAGTGATTAAAATGAGCATTCTTTTTTACCATGTGGCTGCTACTGCAACGTTTAGCCAATTCTAGTTGAATTTAATCCTACAGAAAACAACAGACGTACCAAAGAGAAATATGTAAAGAGTTCACCTTTGCAAGGTGGTCTCATAGCACTGGCTCCTGAAGACATCGGCACTTCTGATGATGGTTTGCCTCTCTTGTGTGACATATTCCTCTCGGTAGCAGGAAGTGCCACCTCGGCTGAAGCTTTGATGGAAAATAATCAAAGTTCAACATTTTCAGAAAGAGAAGTAATATATATATATATATATATATATATATATATATATATAAAATAGTAGTAAATGTGCTATAAAATTCTGACAATGCACAAGTGATGGGTGCTATTGTCCAACTCATGATTTTAATCATGATTATACAGTAGATACCGTAAGTGAAATTAACGCTAAAGTGTGCAGTTGTTTTAATCATTGCAAGTATAGCTGAACTACAATCTACATCATGTCTTTTCAAGAAACATTTTAGAAAAAATAAGCTCAAACTCTTTAAACAGAGTACTTCGTTTTATTTTAGTCAAAAAGGAATCATGTCACAATTCGTTTTGTGCCTCGACCCACCCAACAGAAGAGAGTGGATCAGCTAGCTTTACATAATAAATGTAACTTTCTCTTATGAACCCTTAATTTTATAGTATTAAGTTCCTCAAAAACAAAAAGTTTACAATAAAACATGTTGATAATAAAATAGATAAATTTATATTCATACTTAATCATATGTAATAAAATGATAATGTTGAAGAATAGCTTGGAGGCATTTGACAGTAGTTTTGACAAAAAATAAATACTTGTTTAGTGTACTGAATCATCTTCTGTGCTGGAACAATGTGTTTGCCCATCAGGTCTTCACAAGTCACTTGACTGATAACAATCAATAACTACAAAATGTAATGGTGTATTTTGACAGTAATACAAACCGTCAACAGTAGATGAACAGGGTCCCTCTTGTATGCTCTGGTCTTCCTCATCACAGTCATTAACTTGTTCTTCCTCATCACAGTCAACTACTTTTTCTGTGGAAGTACAAAATACAGCTTTACAGTGGTATATAATGGTTTGCAAACTTGGTATAGGAATAGATGGTTAAAAAAAAATCTATTAAATTAACAAACCATCAGGATCTATCCCAATTTCATCCAAGTTCTTGCCATGGAACTCAGCTAATCTTCCTTGCTCAAGAGCCATTAAAACTTTGCTGATCTTGGCTAGTTGCAGGGTCTTCTCAGGGAGTCGATAGAACTCACGATGGATTCTGATGTCGTGCCCGAGAAAGTTTGCCAGCTGGTCCATCTCGGTGTCGGTCATGTTCAGCACTGTTGAAAGGGTCGCGGCATGCTTACGCAGCCTGGTAGATGTCAGTGCCTTGGGACACTTTGCACCACAAGCCTTTGCAAAGCCACGGAGGCAGTCTGACCCTCGGAAATGTGTCATGGCTTCTGGTCTAGCAAACATATAGGCATTGTCTTTTAAAACCCCACACGCCTCTCTCTGCTTAACAAGGAGTTCTAAGGAACACAGCATTTTTGGAGTCAGAAGGACTGGAACTGGCCGACCACGCTTTCCCCTGGTGATAACCCTTGTGAAGTGTCTGCAGAGTTTCTTCTCCACTTCGGAGAGAGCCCAGTCCACATCCTCATGTGGATCAGAAGTGTCTCTTGATAAAAACACAGACAAAGGCATGCTCGCCACCTCTCCTTCTCTCCGCCGATTAAAGAGAATCATCTGAGCTAGACACACCTTGGCCAGCTCCATCCAGGCTTTAGTAGATGGACTTTCAGAGAGCAGGTTGAACCACTCATCTTGCACTTGACTGAGAAAAGTATGCAGTTTTTGTACGTCTTCAGTAAAGGGCATGAGCGTGGGCACATTCCACTTTGCTTCCCTGATATTCCTCAATGCTGTAGCAGAAATCATCTCGTTCCACTTATTCGCATGGACTTCTTGAAACTCACTGGCATTCTTCACAAGCTGTTTGTCATTGGAGATTAAGCCCTGAGCTTTCAAGAGTTTGCATACTTTAACCAGGGAATTCCCAAGCTTGTTAGCAAGAGATGGAATCAAGAATTTGTCAGTTTCACTGTCATACCCACATGTATACTTAACAGCTTTGACGGTCTCCATGTACTTCTTTGGATTTACACAATCTTCCAGTGTTTTTAAGGAGGTGACTTTCCTGGCATTGTGAATCAATCTTCCCAGTTCTCGCATCTTCTCCCGCACACATTGTTTATTCTTATCTGATAGCCCACCTTTGTTCAACAAGTGCTGCCCAATATCAGTAATTACTCTGTCATTTTTTATTATATCTGTGATTGGGTCAGGATTCATGGCACTGATTACTCCCCACAGTTGTTTGGTCATGTTTGAAGGCACAGGCCCTGTGTAGGTACACATGGACTGAACACGGTTTTTTCCTGGTTTGGGAGGGTCTGATTGTGGTTGAAGTCTACAAGTACGCATGTGTCTCCACAGGACCTTTCTTGTAAAAAGTCCTTGACAGTATGCACAATGCATGAAATCTTCTCCCTGCACTTCTTTACGTGGTCGTTTAAATGGCACTAGTTCGCCCTTTCCTGACTCCATAACAGCTGCATTGTGAGCATAGTTTCCTCTGTTGCGAATATAATCAAGCTGGTTTTTCCTCTCCTTTGAACCCTTTGGAAAGCTTAGAGCTCTAGCCACATCAGACTTATTTTCATGTGAACTTTCTAGATGCCTTGCCATCTTAGCATAGGGTTTACTGCAGTACAAGCAGTAATGTCTCTTGTTGTACACTCTAGCACCATCTCTTTTTTGGTATGCACTAACAACTATTCCGT
Source organism: Carassius auratus (assembly GCF_003368295.1). NCBI lineage: Eukaryota > Metazoa > Chordata > Actinopteri > Cypriniformes > Cyprinidae > Carassius > Carassius auratus. The sequence goes on from NC_039243.1 coordinate 9,042,546, forward strand.
CTGTTGTGTTCTGACTTGAACTGGGTTCTTCTCCTGTTCCAGATGCTTCAGACGCAACATTGTGCATTTTGTCTGACGTTGTGGTGTCACAATCAGGGCAACTCACTGAGCCAGACTGATCAATATCCAGTTCATCAAGAAGCCGACGTTTTGCCTGGTTTAGTGTAAGGCTAACATCACTTTCACTTTCAGAAGTGGTATCTGGAACATAATCATCGGAACTCTCTGGTGTAGAATCAAAGAGCTCATCAGAATCTTCAAGATTTGTATCTTTCATCTAAAAATAAAATAAAGAAAGAAATGGGTAGAACTGCTGCAATTAATTGATCATTTGATTTTGACAATAGTAGCCAATTTAATGTGTCTCTGTTAATCTGTTGAGTTTTTTTTTTTTCTCAATTTTGCAAGTCACATGTGATGATTTGCTGCTTCTTACCATGTTATAATAAAGTTCTCAGTGCAAAAGTTATGAACAGTTGTTCTGACAAAAAAAAAAAAAAAAACTGATCATTTTGGTCTTAAAGTAAAATAAAATTGAATAATTCTCTGATACTTTGCAGTCAATATCACATGAGAATATATTAATATTACATAAATTACTGATGAGGAGAATGATCTTAGGAATGAAAAAAAAAAAAAAAAAAAAGACCACGTCTCTTGTTGTGACTTAAACTTACTATGACACTTTTAGTCCGTCTCAGTTTTGGCACAAAAATCTCATTTTCACTGTGGTTCTGGGTTGCAATCTGTAAACAAAGTATAAACAATATTTGACATTTCTATTGCATTTGAAATATGAAAATAAAAAAGTTGACCAGAGATCAAGAGTGGAAAATATCCCTGTCCAACATCCTCTGTCTGCGCTCACACACACACACATCTTGAATAAAATGGGCTTCATGGGGACCTTTCACACACAACGTTTATTGTTCCTCATTGGGACCAGATTCATTTAATCTCACACAACATCTCAACTCCCAACACTGAGCGACCAAAAGTGTGTTGTGGGGACGTCGTGAGTGAAAATTTTAAAGCACCAATTAACCAAGAAAAAGTTACTTGTGAAGGACAAAACTGGCCCCAAATATTCCACTACCTCTAACCTACTGGACACATGTTGATAAACTGTTGAGGGAACTAGTTTACAGCAGATAAGCATCAAAATATGCACCAAAAACATGGAAAAAACTGACAGTAGACATAACTTTCCATTGATAAATGTGACCATACCTGTTGAGGAGACCTGGTTTGACCAAAAGCATCATCCACTGGAGTCTGTGACTGGAGAGAAGCATCATCCACTGGAGTCTGTGACTGGAGAGAAGCATCATCCACTGGAGTCTGTGACTGGAGAGAAGCATCATCCACTGGAGTCTGTGACTGGAGAGAAGCATCATCCACTGGAGTCTGTGACTGGAGAGAAGCATCAGAGTCACCTGCTGCTCTGCTATTAGCAGCAATGCTGCTCTCCTGCAAGAGACAACACCAATAATGAGAAGATTTCACAACATGGAAACACAAGAGGCTAATCTGATGCAGACACTGAATGACCAATGAGACAATCAGCATCATTTTAAACATTTATCCCTGTCCAACATCCTCTGTCTGCGCTCACACACACACACATATTGAATAAAACGGGCCTCATGGGGACCTTTCACACACAACGTTTATTGTTCCTCATGGGGACCAGATTCATCTAATCTCACACAACATCTCAACTCCCAACACTGAGCGACCAAAAGTGTGTTGTGGGGACATCGTGAGTGAAAATTTTAAAGCACCAATTAACCAAGAAAAAGTTACTTGTGAAGGACAAAACTAGCCCCAAATATTCCACTACCTCTAACCTACTGGACACATGTTGATAAACTGTTGAGGGAACTAGTTTACAGCAGATAAGCATCAAAATATGCACCAAAAACATGGAAAAAACTGACAGTAGACATAACTTTCCATTGATAAATGTGACCATACCTGTTGAGGAGACCTGGTTTGACCAAAAGCATCATCCACTGGAGTCTGTGACTGGAGAGAAGCATCATCCACTGGAGTCTGTGACTGGAGAGAAGCATCAGAGTCACCTGCTGCTCTGCTATTAGCAGCAATGCTACTCTCCTGCAAGAGACAACACCAATAATGAGAAGATTTCACAACATGGAAACACAAGAGGCTAATCTGATGCAGACACTGAATGACCAATGAGACAATCAGCATCATTTTAAACATTTATCCCTGTCCAACATCCTCTGTCTGCGCTCACACACACACACATATTGAATAAAACGGGCCTCATGGGGACCTTTCACACACAACGTTTATTGTTCCTCATTGGGACCAGATTCATCTAATCTCACACAACATCTCAACTCCCAACACTGAGCGACCAAAAGTGTGTTGTGGGGACGTCGTGAGTGAAAATTTTAAAGCACCAATTAACCAAGAAAAAGTTACTTGTGAAGGACAAAACTGGCCCCAAATATTCCACTACCTCTAACCTACTGGACACATGTTGATAAACTGTTGAGGGAACTAGTTTACAGCAGATAAGCATCAAAATATGCACCAAAAACATGGAAAAAACTGACAGTAGACATAACTTTCCATTGATAAATGTGACCGTACCTGTTGAGGAGACCTGGTTTGACCAAAAGCATCATCCACTGGAGTCTGTGACTGGAGAGAAGCATCAGAGTCACCTGCTGCTCTGCTATTAGCAGCAATGCTACTCTCCTGCAAGAGACAACACCAATAATGAGAAGATTTCACAACATGGAAACATGGGGGGGGGGGTGACATTTTACCCATTAGACCAGGCATACAACCCCCACATTTAACCCCTAAATTGGTCTAAGAACATAAGACCCTATTATTCAATGTACTTAAAAAAATAAAATAAAAAAACACCGACCCTCAAGTCATAATGGTTACAAATTATTTTCATATTTCTAATAGATTCAAATTCTAATTTCTTCAAAAACCAAAAATTAGTTATTTCTGCAACTTACTTGGGTTCTCCATGGGCAGTCGTCTCCCCCATAATCATATGTGATTTCTTCTCCTTCTTTAATGTCTTTCAGCGCAAATAAACACAGGTGTGCCTTTCCATTCACATCGATTTTCTTCATCTTACAATTTGGATGTTGGTGGTCATCGTTAACTAACCGCCCAAATGATCCATCTTCCCTAGATGCATCAATGCTAAAATTTGAGAGAAAAAAAAAGGGAAAAGGATAAATACAAGTGTTATAATGCATCAACACAAATCAGTGTCTTAGGCTGCATTTACACTGCATGGTTCAATTGACCCAATTCCAGTTTTCTTCATCCCATGTGGCACAGATCAGATAAGAGTCACCAGCGTTTAATAAGGAAAATGAAGAGCATGGATTCAGATATTATCAGATCAGTTTCAGGCCTAATTCAGGACTAATTACCCCTTAGCCAACTGTTAACTGGTCAAACTAGTTTCATAAGACAATGAATGTACTATTGAAATTGAAACTGTAACAGTTTTTTTTTTTAGATTGTCACCAAATGCCGTTTAAAATGCACACACTGGATAAGTGTCACTCTTAAAAAAAAAAAATCTAAGCACGTTGTCAAAAAAAGGATACATTCACAAAATCAGAATTGGTCATGAAGACCTGTAGTGTAAATGTGGCCTTATTTTAGCAAAAGGAATATAGCTTTGGTGCAATGTGACTTCTTACCACCATGTTTTCCCTCTCCACTTAAACTCGAACATAAAAACAGCACAGGATGGGTGGTAGAGTTTTCTTCTCCTCTCCAGCTCTGCATAATTGATCAACTCACCCCTGTACTCCACAATAAAATCTCCTTTGCAAAAGGAACCTTTTGCAAATAATCCACGTCCTGCAGATACAGCAAAAACATTTTCACCAAAAAAATTAATTAATAAATCTTGCAGAGATAAAGGGTGATAATTGTGCACACAGAACACATTAATAGTAGCTTATTTAAAATATTCTGCAACCTGGTTCCTAATTAACATAGATTTTCTATTCCATACTCACAAGGTTATGGTTCCATATTTCGTAATTATTAAGTGATAAATCAGTCATACCAGACACCACCTTACCTTTCACCGCATTGATGTAGTTCACCTCTAATTTAGTTTTGTCAGACTTCGTGACAACATGATGCATGGCATCCTTAAGAGGGCTGATTCGTGGTGGCATTTCAATCTGGAAATATATATATATATATATATATATATATATATATATATATATATATATATATATATATAAAATAAGTATAAAAAAGTATTTAAAAAAATTACACCGATTATGGAGAGATATGCAGAATTAAACTAAGGTGTTTATTAAGCAGATTTTATCTTTATTGTCATGCAACACTGTATTGTACTTACGTAATGCAACAGTTCATTACAATGTTACATTTATCAATGTGACAAATCAAAACTGAAGGTTACATAAATCTAGGACAATGTTAGCGTTTAGGGCCTCAACTCACTACATTAATTTAGGCCCTAATCTCTCACAAAATGACAATCTGTTCCTATATAATCCCAGGCCTTGAGAACTGCTGATTTGGACTACTCTTATGGACGACCTCTCCATACAAACCCTGGTTTAGTTTAACTACTGTCATTACTACATCGAAGATTAACCTTAATCATTTGTTCATTTAAAGCTAACGTTACATACCTTTTTTATTTTGCTTCATTTCTCTCACGAGCCCAGTTAATTATATGATTAATATATAATTATAATTATATATTAATAATATGACATAAAAAGAGAGGTTTTTGTTATACTAAAAACTTTTTTTTTTTTTTTGGAGTAACATCTAAACAGTTTTATTTTATTTATTTTTTTTGTAAAAAACCATAGTTAATTTTTGGAATGCAATAACCCCTCCAGAACCCGTGACCAAACAAGAAATGTAACATTTCTTTAATATAAAAAAAGTAATAATTCCCCTTCCAGAACTAAAGCAAAACAGACAGAAAGCAACTTAATATGCAAAGAATCGCTACATTAGCAATCAGGCAGGCTGAATATTTGATAAAGATTTTCACTCAAAAATGATTCTTAAATTGTATGATTATGCGATCGCTAATTGAAAAACAGAGAAATATCACAGGCCATACATAGGCCTCAACAGTTAATTAGCACCACTGTTAACTAGCTAGCTAGCGACTTTAGATCTAATTAACCTAATTGGTTTTAAATGTGCTTACCTTTTATTTAACTTTTTGCTCTGCACAACTTCAGAATCTCCTCGAATCTCAAACAATCTCCTCGAGTCGGTATCTCCTGTAAAGTCTTCTTATCGTCTGTCCGTGTGAAGTGTCCACTTAATACGCATATTTTCATATTGCTGCTGATATCGTTCCTAATGAGGACGAGGAAGTGGGCGGGGCCTACCATATATAGATAACGTGTGTGTGAAGAAGCGCGCGCAGTACCGCTGAGAAATGTTTGGGGGCGCAGCTGAGCACTCCCTTCACACTCACACATTCACGGATAAACGTGTGTTATGGGCCATCGCTGAAACTCCGCCCATCACCTTCAAAACAGCTCCTCTAATCATTTATATGGCTTTCCCTTATGGGGACCTGACTTTTGGTCCCCACAACGCAAGAGGTCCCCATGACGTGACTGTGTAAACAGATTCATGTCCCCACAACGTGATGAATACCAGAACACACACACACACACACACACACACACACACACACACACATATATATATATATATAATGAACATATTTAAAAAATATAAAATCTCTGTCTCTTTCTCTCCATTTTGTCTTAACTGAAAACCGCTCAAAGCAGATCCAGATAAATGAACTTGAGGTCATCTGCATGGAGAGACAAAGATAATATTGTAGAATTAAGGACAGTGTGTGCAAATCTTCAGTAAAAGTGGTTGCGTAACAGAACGCAGTACTTATAGAAATAAGGTCGAGAGACTGAAAACACAAATGGAGACTTTATATTACAGCTATAAGGGCATAACTGCGTCCCTGAACTCACTCAACAGATTCTCTCTTTATTTGAATTTGATATTTGAAAAAGAAATAAAGAACCCAATGTGAAATGCTGTTGTCACATTAAAACATTTGACTGAAAGCATGGAATGACATTTTATTAGCAGATTGGGCCATTTTCTGTCTGAATGTAGCTTATTTCACCCAGATGTGGGTCAGCACTGGTCTGGCCTGGTCTGGAGGAGAGCGGTGACCCCGTTTTGTGTCCGACAAGGCAAAGCCTCATGCGGTGTGTGTGTGAAGGGCTAACGTGTCGGGTTAGGATAAGCATTGAATATGAAGCTGGGTGACACATGAAACACACGAGTCGAAGGTGCTGCAGTTCAGGCTTAGTTTGATATATATGCTTTTGATATTTCAGTGTAGTTTTTATGTCTGTCATTTCAATTAAATTCACTCTGTTAGTGTAGTGTTAGTTTAGTTTTATATTTACATTATATTTTCTAAATTATTTTTGATTGTTTTAGATTTTCGGTATAGTTGTATTATTTTTGTACAATATTTTGAATATGATTATTATTCATATTTTGCATTTATTTTTGTATTAATCTGTGGACATTTTTATTTATTTATTTTATTTTATTGATCATTTTTAACTCAAGTTCAGTTTTCACAATTATTTTTTCTTTTGGAGCAACATTGTGTGTTCATGTGTAAGAGTAATGAAATATGAATGTGGGATTCATTTTGTGCTGTCAGCAGCACTCATAATTGTTTTGTATGGTCATGTGATTAAAGTGTCTATTCAATAAACCTCTTTTGCATGATTGCTTTGTCCACATGACGTCTGGCAAACTCTCATTAACAATGGTCAGACAAACCTTCACGTGTGCATCAGAGATTTGGACCAAATTACACAGAAATGTCCATTTCTCTAATTAAAAGCACGGCTGCTGCTAAACCTGAAATGTTCAGTCCCAGCCGTCCCTTATAAATCCAGATATTAGGATTGTTCTGCTCCCGAAACTCATCTATCTAAGCACCAGGTTGTCATTTCTCATTCATTAGTGCTCATTTTGTAGCTTAAAGGAAAATTTCAGGCAAAAATGAAGCAAATTGTACAACCCACACGTAAGTTGCACATCCACAACATATTCTTTCATATGGTTTCATATGATTTAAAGCCTTTATAGATCCATTTACTTTTTTTAATGACATGCTTAATTTGGTAAAACTTCAGATCAGGTAGATAAGAGTTTCTTAAGATACGAAAATTGGCACGTTTTTAAATTCTTGCTTTCTTACATCACAATACTGCTTATAAGCTATAAGTTAAAGGAGACAGTACACAGTAAAATGTTGATATTTTAACATTAAAAAAATACAGAATGCTTGTGTTCATGTGAAATTTTTTAAATCCGAATGAGTGCTTATTGAGTTGTTTTGCAGCCGGTGCTCAGACATTAATAAACCAAATGTACTGACAGAGGTCCACGGCATATCAGTAATGAGCTTTAGTCTTAATGAGACTACGGCCATGATGCCGCTTTGGCTTGAGCAGGGTTTAATCGCTGATTGACTGTAGCTCAGCTCAAATGCCCTGGCAATCATTTCACATCTCCAAATAACCAGACTAATTGAATTCCATTACATGTTTTGAAACTACAGGCCTTTAATCATAAAACTGGGCAATTAAATATCATCCTACTAAGAATTGGGAGATAAATCATGACAACTGATATTAATACGCATTTAATAGTCTGTTATTGTTATAAAGATTTCTTTAATTCAAATTAAATTATCTTTACATTACCAGAATTTCAGAATTTTGCCCATATAAATATCAGCATATGCAACAAATTTGGGCATCTCAATAAAATGTAGGTGTTTTTTCCTCCTTGAGTATATACTATATAAAACTAAAGCATATCTCTAGATGTTCACGTGCTGCTCTGAATGCAAAAGAAATCCCTGCCCATTTCTGCCACCATCGCAAACCGCAGCAGCACTTAAACTTGTTTGATTGACAGCTCCATCCTCTCTATCCCTCGCTGCTGTTTATTAAATATAGGCCAGCTGTGCGCATCACAAATCCCCAAATGATTGCCTTTCGGGTCTTCTTTCGCCTCGCACCATTGGCTGACCGCTGGCCTGATTTCCACTGATCTGCATGTGCGAGCATGTGAGACAGTACTTAACACACACAAGATGCAGCTGTTATCCTGCTGCGCTCTTTAGACAGCTGCCGGCCCGTCTCTCTCTTCCTTCATCAGTCGACACTCTTCTGTCAGCGGCAGAATGCGACGATTGCTGAACAGCAGCTGGATAAAGTTTGGACCCGCTGGAAGAGATGACTGGGTGTCTGGGTCCCCATCGCCGCCTACTGCAGAGCAACGACTACAGGTTAGTGATCTGTCCCATTCAAGATGAAAGTCATTATCATCCAAGATGAGGTTAAGGAAATTAATTAACAGAAGACCAGTACAGTTCGTTGGACTATTAAAAATAAAGGTTCTAAAAAGGTGGCGATGTCATAGAAGAACCATTCTGGACCTTTTATTTTTAGGATGTTTTGGCTTCAGTCGTTGACTTCATGTGGGAATCAAACGACATTAAAGCTGCAGTCAAACTCAGGCGTATGTTTTGAGTTTAATTTTGAAGCTGTGTTGATCTGAAGTTCCAGTTGTGATCTCCACAAGGGCTCATTTGATGTGTTTTGGTGTTGACAAGGGGGTTTAAATGACCAAAATATCTAATCTAGCTGAAAAGCAATATTTAACTTCTAAAAACATTTGGTTACTGTAATTTTTCTCCCATCCTGGTCTGATCTGATCTGTTTTTTAAAGGGTTTGGGGGCACTTTTCAGCTGTGAATAGGGATGGGTATTGTTTACATTTTATCGATACGATACCGCTTACCGATACCGATACTTATCGATATTGTTATCGATACTATTTATTTATATACGAAAACTTTTCAGCTGTGAAACCCATTTTCTTTTCCAGTGTTGACCATTCAAAGACCAGCTTAACCCAGATAAGAAGGACTTAACAGGCCTTCAAATACAGATGTTCACATTCAAGAGCTCAAGTAACCGATGATGTCCTTTACGTCCCTATAGGGTTACCACTGGAATGAGCTCTCGAGCGAAAACAACGGGAAATCGGAGCTAATCCTGCACATCGTTCTCCCGCTCGTCACGCTCCTCGTGTTCAGTGCCGTGTTTGTCCTTCTTTACCGAAGGTTCAGGCAGAACAAGCTCGGACTGACCAACATCATCACGCTGGACCTGCAGGACCCGGAGCGCAACGCCGAGATTCTGTCGTCACTCACCGGGAACGCGGAGCGGCTGAACAGCACGAGCTCGGACATGTCTGACGGGGTTTTGCTAATGGTTTACCTCCCGCCGCCCTACGAGGAAACGCTGACGAAGATCACACGGGCCGCCAGCCTCAGCAGCGGGAAAGACATCGAAACCGAAGACCTCGAAGCCAAACTGTGTCCCGAGCTCAAGTCGAGCGGGAAGTTTGTCTGAGAGAAGCACTAAAGACACACTGGGGCTAGTTGTCACACAGTGAAGATGACACAAGGGCTATCTCAGTTTTCTACATATCTTCTCCAGAACTTGTTGGTCTGTTGGGTGAATTGTAACAAAATCTATAGAATACCCTTGACATGTCACTTGTATAATTTTGAAGGGGGAAAATTGCAAGCTCAATATGGCCCCGCCTTCTGATTAAAAGAGCCAATCGCTAATCGGTACAATCACTGCGTCAATGGAGCTGCCGTTAAAACTTCTGGTTACTAAAGAAAGGCGTTTCTCAATGTCAAGGATACTTCCTTGGCAGGACTGATCCTTCCAAGTCACTTCCTTCAGAGGCTAGGTGAGACTCCTCTTCGCATTCGGAGAACACATGGAACAGGCTAGCAAGTGCACGTAATTGCGTCATTACGTCAGTGAAAAGGTCCGTTTGAATAACGCTGTGAATGGTATCATTAAATTACTTTGGACAACTTTACTAGTTAAAAGAAATGCCGATGAAGCAACCAATTGTTAAATGACAGGTCCGGTTCAGTTAACCATTTGTTTTTGTATAATTTACAATATCAATACGGTAGTAATTTGTACTGGCATTTAAACGTCAAACTTTACTTATATTTACTACTGTTATAACAAATGTTTGGTAACGTAAATAAAACCTGTTAAAGCTCCGACATTTTTGCATTTTTTAACTAACGTTAGATAGAAAAGCTGCGGGCGATAGGATTGTGGGTGATTTAAGAGCACGAAGGATACACATAGGATACGCATCCTTTCCTGTGTATGGGATATTCTTCGAAAGAAGGACTCAGTCCTTGGTTGAAATTCAGAGGATCCTCAACATTGGAACAGTCCTACGATGGATGTCTATGACGTAGCATCCTCGAAATACTGGCTTCCGAGGATCCTTCTTTGACATTGAGAAACACCTACGGTCAGAGTTTTGGAACGTGCGCTCAGAACTGCGCGTGTGCACTGGCAGGTCTTGCCTGAATAATACGCTTTTTTTAACGCATTTTGAGCAAAAGAGACAACATTTATGAGACAGTTGTTGTCAGATTTCATCTGTGACTTAAAATATGAAATTTAAATCGTAAGCATAGCGAACAGTTTTGGAGAATTTGATGTTTCATCGAGTGAGATGACTTGCCTTGAAGGGACTTTGATTCTAATCTACAAACTAAAACAACAGCGGCAAAACTTTAAGGTATGTGCCTGACTTTCCAAAATAAACCTCAAGTGAAAAATATTCACTTGAGTGAAAAGTGTGACAACTAGCCCCGGCCCCACTATAGTGACGACATCAACTGATTCTGAACTGAACTTTGCAGGGGTTTTTATACTGTAAGATAAAATAAACCATACACAAAATAAATCACCTTGATATTAGGTTTGAATTGAAATGATGTATTATATGTATGTTAGGAGAAAATTGTTAGCCTGAATGCAATGTAAGTCGCTTTGGATAAAAGCGTCTGCTAAATGCATAAATGTATTTAATTAATTCATTCATTTATATACGTTGACATTTGAGTAAATCTCTGTGCTTTGAAATACTGCGTAGTTAGGTGCACATTGTGTTATATGTACCACAATTACTAGAGACAACAACTAATCCTTTTTTATATCTGCAAGACTGCATCAGTCCTCGTTTGCATTTAAATATGAAGCACAATCCTGACAGGTTTTGCATTACCATCAGTCATGTAGTCTCCTGAAGAACTTCTAATAAAGACCAGATTAAATACTGCTGGTGTCACTGAGGTTTTTGCGGTTTACACATTGCATATATTTCTTCATACAATCAGTTACTTGACATATTAACATGCAATAGGCTACGCTTTAATGTAGGCTATATGCAAGTAAATTGAAATAAGAATAAATAACAATATGCATTTAAAACGTGATACAAATCAGGAATTCCTATTTATCAAGAAATTTCTATATTTTACAAAACATTAGGCCTAGTTAAAGTTATTTGGTCAATTTATTTATTTATTAAAGTTAAGACTGTATTTGTCCATCTAAATAGCCTAAAATTTCATACAGCCTGTGTTTTGTTGCAATTAACATAATCAATAATCATACTTCAGCACCACAATCCATTCATTAACAAGCTCGCCATCTAGTGGAGATTTGTATTGCCCACTGAATACAGAAAATGGTGAGTAAAACATCTAAACTCAAGAATCTCAACCACTTACTGAACCATCATCCAGTTATTTTACAGTATCAACCACCAACTCTTACACACCACAAAGTTTTTTTTATTTGCTTTGGCAGCACAATGGACATGGAAATGTTTATCTCAGTTATCTACTTCAGACTGAAGAGGCACAGCGGAATTAAAGAAGCTCATGAGCACAATACTGCTTTTCAAATGGTTTTAATGACTCATATACACAACACAAGGTACTTGTGATGGGGATTTGTTGTCTTGCAAGAAAGCTACGAATAGAAATGCACAGAAATGCAATAATAAAGCAGGGAGCTACAAGAGGTCAGGACTTAAATCAAGAGGTCTTGAATTCAGGGTGTTTAACAGCCGGCGAAGAATGAAGTGGTGTTCACGGTGATGCACTGTGGCTGGTGGATCAGCGAGATCCTGTCAAAGGAAAGCAGAAAAACATTCAAGTATTATTTTTAGAAGAGCAGAGACATAAGCTGATTTAGAGATCTCGGTATCAAATTTGAATATACTTGCATGCATGTAAATTCATTAATTTTTTCAATTAAGTGCTATATTGAATTGGCTCTTGTTTCATTCACTCACATTTTATGGATGGGTTTAGAAGTCTTGGGGTCAGGATTCGGCGCAGATCTGTTATAGTCAGATGAACACAATATCAGGACACTTGCACAGATTGAAATGCTAATATAATCTTCTGACTTTTGTGTGTGCTATTCAATTCAGTTTACTTACACTGCATTTATAAGAGCCTGGACACAGGCTATGTCATCACTGGTGTCACTGTCAATCAGCTCTGAAAGAAAAACAAAGACAATCACATTTCATTTCATTTTAGAGAATATTTATGCATATAAGGCGGTATTTATTGGCTGTATTACAATTTAAAATAACTGTTTTCTGAATATGTTGTAAAATAAAATTTATTCCTGTGGGGCAAAGCCAAATTTTCAGCCTCGTTACAGTTGTGCTGCTTCATATTTTTTTTCAGGTTTCATTGATGAATAGATGAATAAAAAACAGCAATTATTATAATAGGAATCTTTCGTGACATAAATGTATTTACTGTCACTTTTGATCAATTAAATGCATGCTTATTGAATAAAAGTGTTAACTTCTTTCAAATGAACCCCTGTTATGGTTATTTTGCTGTATTGACCATCTCTTTCATGTACTCACTGTCGCAGGTCAGCCCGCAGAGGTTCAGTGAATGACTTTGAGTAGAGCGGCACACCACGTGGTCACTAAGCTGGAACAAGCCATAAAGAGTCCAGACCTCACTTTTGTCCTCGTCACTTCCCAAACGGGGTGCACGGGTGGCTGGCCTGGGGGTGGTGCGTGGACCTTTTCCTTTGACAGACCTACGATGGCGAGAACCCTGAACAATGCTGTGCTCTTCTGGCTCAGCGATCGTCTTAATGGCGCTGGTATTGAAGCCAGAGGTCAGCTCGACGTGACACACGACTGTAAAGAGAGTTTGCCCGAAGAAGAATATCACAGCCATTCTGTTCCATACATCTTAAAACTGAAAGTTTCAAAATGGGTTTTCACTGCAATGCCACAGAAGCACCATTTTAAGTCATTTATTTTCTTACCACAAATAACATTTTAACAATCTAAAAACTTTCATCAATGCTAATAAAAAACCTTTCAATAAAAGTGAGAAAAAAACCACTATGCTCACCAGGAAACTAATGAAACAGTCTTACCTATTTTAATCTTCACAGAAGCAGTGATAGTTATCTAAAGCTCCAGATGTAAATAGAGACTCACTCTGTGCCAGTATGTCTGTAGAATTGGGAGCTGGCAGAGTAAGGCCTCTTTCAAGCTGCCGCTTCAGCTCACATTTACTCAAAATCACGCTTTCACTCACGCCAGCTGCCAGGAATAAAACAACCACGACTGCCAACATCTTCACGTCTGGATGAATTCTCACGATCTCTCTGTTTCTTCTACAGGGAATGATTGCAAGTTGAGGATGAGCTGCCTGTGTAGATATAGTCCCACCTGTTCCCTGGAGAGGGTCCGTCTTTATGTCAGTGGACTATGTAAAATAGTTTGAAAGGTTTCGTGTCAGTGTGTAGGCAGGTGGTTTTAAGGCACTTTGTTCTGTATGAAATGTTTTGGTTTGGTTTCAGTGTTTCGCTGAATCAAGTTCAGAGAAATAGAGAAAACACAATGAAGACAATGGTGGGTGGAGAACTGGGTTTGTCATGTACAGGGGCGTCTGACTGGGGGGTAAAACCAGTACTGATTACCAGGGCCCCAAAGGAAGAGAGGGCCCTTGAAAAGTCTGGAATATATATTTTCGGGGGGGGGGGGGGGGGGGGGGGGCAGTAGGACTATAGTAGGGCCTATGCATGTAGGAAACATTCATGGAAATAGAAGTAATGGCAAGCACATGATCAGTTCACATACTTTACAGTGATGCTGGCCACTGAATTTATGTTCTGAAATAAAAGATAGGAGGAAAAGCATTTTGTTGTGATACAATGATGCATGCATATCATTTTTTGCTTTGTTCTGGATCAAAATAACTAGTTAATTTGACGCCATGCCGGATGGAAAGGTTGCCAATGCATTTTGGGTCACTAAGTTTGGGATTAAAACTAGTGCACATATTATAGCAAAACCTATTCGTACTCGAAAAGTGCATGCTCAAATCCAACTCTCTCTGCCCCCGTGAACAGATAAATAAAAATATGCACAGACTGGCTACTGTTAACTACAAATTATTAGTGAATGAGGGATCTGAAGGCCTATTTATATGCTCAAGCTAAGTTCTTATACCCTCACTCTAATGTTTATGAATATGAATTATAATAATAATTAAATAAGGGAGCATGTTCACACAGTGCCTATAGGTACATGCATGTGCACCCCTATGCTAATAAAATGCGTAAAACACGGAAAAACCATTTCAAAAACAACTTTCTGTTCAACCTCAGCGCACCTCTTTTTCTCACGCACACAGGTTTTCCAACTGAGAGCATTCAGCAAGATCTTGAGTAATGGAAATGTGCTATTATTAGTTTTTATATAGCCACACTCTCACTTGTCTGAAGTGTGCGTACATCTGATGGTACATCTGATTAGATCTGATCTGATCTAATTGACCCACAATACAATCAAAATATTTTAACATACTGTATGATTATGTCAGAGAAGAGGGGAGGGTAAATAAATAAATTAAATGCAGTGTATGATATGAACCCATTCACCATTCATAAATTAATATTGGTTTATTCTATTCTGCAGCAGGTAAGGTACAGTTGGAGACTGAGATGGGTCTTGAATTTGTAATTGTTCTGGAGCCTTTGGAGGAGCTTAATCATCGAAGACTGGGAGGGGCTTGTGGGGTTTACTGGTGGAGGTTGTGCTGGGTCTTGAGGAGAAGGTTGTGTTGGGTCTTGAGGTGGAGGTTGAGCTGGGACTTGAGGTGGAGGTTTTATTTGGGTCTTGAGGAGGAGGTTGTGCTGGGTCTTGAGGAGGAGGTTGTGTTGGGTCTTGAGGTGGAGGTTGTGATGGGTCTTGAGGTGGAGGTTGTGCTGGATCTTGAGGTGGAGGTTGTGCTGTGTCTTGAGGTGGAGGCTATGCTGTGTCTTGAGGTGGAGATTGTTGTTGGGTCTTGAGGAGGAGGTTGTGTTGGGTCTTGAGGTGGAGGTTGTGCTGGGTCTTGAGGAGAAGGTTGTGCTGGATCTTGAGGTGGAGGTTGTGTTGGGTCTTGAGGTGGAGGCTATGCTGTGTCTTGAGGTGGAGATTGTTGTTGGGTCTTGAGGAGGAGGTTGTGTTGGGTCTTGAGGTGGAGGTTGTGCTGGGTCTTGAGGTGGAGGTTGTGATGGGTCTTGAGGTGGAGGTTGTGCTGGATCTTGAGGTGGAGGTTGTGCTGTGTCTTGAGGTGGAGGCTATGCTGTGTCTTGAGGTGGAGATTGTTGTTGGGTCTTGAGGAGGAGGTTGTGTTGGGTCTTGAGGTGGAGGTTGTGCTGGGTCTTGAGGAGGAGGTTGTGTTGGGTCTTGAGGTGGAGGTTGTGCTGGGTCTTGAGGTGGAGGTTGTGATGTGTCTTGATGTGGAGGTTTTGTTGGGTCTTGAGGAGGAGGTTGTGTTGGGTCTTGAGGTTGAGGTTGAGCTGGGTCTTGAGGTGGAGGTTGTGCTGGGTCTTGAGGTGGAGGTTGAGACCCAGCACACAAGATTCAATTAATTTTGCTACAAACAGAAAATACTGCGTTATATCTCCCCATGGGTTAGGGAGGGTGAAAAAAAACCTTGGGAGGAACCAAAACTCAGCAGGGAGAGCCAATTTTCTCAAGACCCAGCACAAGAGGAGGTGGTGTTGGGTATTGAGGTGGAGGTTCTGCTGGGTCTTGAGGTGGAGGTTGAGCTGGGACTTGAGGTGGAGGTTTTATTTGGGTCTTGAGGAGGAGGTTGTGTTGGGTCTTGAGGTGGAGGTTGTGCTGGGTCTAGAGGTGGAGGTTGAGCTGGGTCTTTAGGAGGAGGTTGTGTTGGGTCTTGAGGTGGAGGTTGAGCTGAGACTTGAGGTGGAGGTTGTGTTGGGTCTTGAGGTGGAGGCTGTGCTAGGTCTTGAGGAGGAGGTTGTGTTGGGTCTTGAGGTGGAGGTTGAGCTGGGACTTGAGGTGGAGGTTTTATTTGGGTCTTGAGGAGGAGGTTGTGTTGGGTCTTGAGGTGGAGGTTGAGCTGGGACTTGAGGTGGAGGTTGTGTTGGGTCTTGAGGTGGAGGCTGTGCTAAGTCTTGAGGAGGAGGTTGTGTTGGGTCTTGAGGTGGAGGTTGAGCTGAGACTTGAGGTGGAGGTTGTGTTGGGTCTTGAGGTGGAGGCTGTGCTAGGTCTTGAGGAGGAGGTTGTGTTGGGTCTTGAGGTGGAGGTTGAGCTGGGACTTGAGGTGGAGGTTTTATTTGGGTCTTGAGGAGGAGGTTGTGTTGGGTCTTGAGGTGGAGGTTGAGCTGGGACTTGAGGTGGAGGTTGTGCTGGGTTTTGAGGAGGAGGTTGTGTTGCTTCTTGAGGTGGAAGCTGTGCTGGGTCTTGAGGAGGAGGTTGTGCTGGGTCTTGAGGTGGAGGTTGCAGTGGGGATTAAGGTCAAAGAGAAGGTGGAGCTTGAGGTTGAGGAGGTTGCAGTGGGGCTTGAGATCAAGGTTTCTATGGAAGCTGTAGTAAGGCTTGAAATTGATGTTTCTGTGGAGGTTGTTGTAGGGATTGTTGTGGAAGTTAGATGGAGGTTGTGGTGTAGGTGGGGTGATCTTGCAAACAAACAAATAAAATGTCCATTAGAACTGAATGCATAAATCATAAAATAACAACGCAAGCAAGCCGAATTACAAACACATTTGATTTAGCAATAATATATGTTAGTCTCTTACCAAATGTTCTGTTGTTGGAGATTCAGATGAATGAGAGTCTTCAAATGTTCCTCAGTCTTCACTGTCTTGTGTATGTGATCCATATGTCCACTCATATATGTTAGAGTCGCCTCCACCTGCAGCTGCACCTTTACGTTTCATCCTACCATTATTAATACTTTTTGTCATTTTTTTTTTTTTAAACATGTGTCAACTAGAAGAAAATTGGTTCTCCCTGCTGAGTTTTGGTTCCTCCCAAGGTTTTTTTCTCACCCTCCCTAACCCATGGGGAGATATAACGCAGTATTTTCCATTTGTAGCAGAATTAATTGCAGAAATCTTGTATTGAATTTAATTGAGTTTAGGGCAAAAATATAGCAAATTCACTGCAAAACCAAATAGGCTGCAGTAACTGCAGTGGTTGTCCTGGTAAGTTAACTGTGTTCATTATGCTATTTTGCTGTTGTAGTATGTAGTATCATACTTGAAGAATTGCTGATGTTCAGGTAGGTATATTCATAAAACTGTATATTATTGTTTATTCATGAAGTCAAAGTTTGGCTGGTTAGCATGGGTAAGTTAGCAAGTATTCAGGTCATATTTGTCCTGCTGCTCCAGATCACTAAATCCTGACTGTTTTTTCTTTGGGTGGATTGGTTTTTCAGGGTGGACCCAACTTCTCTGTCAAGCCAGTTTAAAACAATGCAATGCAGTACTTATTTGATTACCTGATTATGAAAGTTATATAATACACAATCAGAACCAAAACCAGCCCTAGCACACTATTTTATATTTTCACTAGCAGAACAGGTTTTGCAACCTTAAGACCTAATGTTGCCTTAAAACAATTATTAGGCTAATCCAAACAATAATAATAAAACAAGAAGAAGAAGAAGAAGAATGAATATGGGGTGTTACCATCCAAACAAAAACAAAAATATACTTTACAAAAGCCTGATTTTTCTGTGTGAACCAAACCAAAAGTAAGTGATATAGCTTTAATTTAGTAAGTAGTTAAGTTAAAAGGTCACAATTATTATTAAATATTACATTACTATTATTATTATTATTTATTTATTTTAATCATTAAATATTATCTAGCCTATTTACTAAATAGACCTTTAGGCATGTGAACTGAATACTCTGGACAACAATTTAAAAAAAATGTAAAAAAAAATTTTATAACTCTATGTTGTGCAGTTTTAAAAATGGATTATCTATATTTATTTAGAACACTGAAAAGCACTGCACTTCAACACTTAACAAGAAATTGGAAACCCTTTGACCACTTGAAAACCTATTTGATTTTTAAAAATATTGTTTTGATTTATCTGATTGAGATCTTTCTTGGTATAGTCTAGAGGTGTCACATAACCTGTACATGATGAAACCCCCTGAGACAAAGACGCCTCTGATGTGTTCTCATGTGACAAAATACTATTGTATTTTACTCTGTTTCTAGAACCTACTGTGCTTCCCAGAAACCACACTGCAACATACTGAACCTAAAGTGACATAAAACCACCTACATACTGACATTCAACAACCTCAAACTCTTTTATTTCACAGAAGCCATCAACACAGAGATAAGCCCCTCAGAGGAACAGGTGAGGCCATATTTGAGTGGCCAGTTGTTCCCATTTTCCAGGGACAGTGTCTGTATTTGGTGGCCTGTATCTATCTAAAAATGTTACCAGAAATGTCCCATTTCTTTTTGAATTTACAGGCGGTTAAGTGAAAACCGACAAGAAAGGCAGAGTCAGAGCACACAGGTCCACTGGACCAACAGAGGGCACTGAGCTGATTGTTCTGTCCTTGTCAGCTTCATATTAATATTACATTACATATAAATAACACCTCTAAATAACACAAATAAACCACTTTTACCACAAACATACCTCAAAATGCGTCTCGAGACCCTCTATTCTGTTTAATTTAGTTGCGTTCTATCTATTTTTGAAAGAAACTGCCTCTTGAGTCTTGCATTTCCAGACTTTTGTCCCTGGCTACTTTTCTGGAATAGATCATTAAAGGGGTCATCGGATGCCCGTTTTCCACAAGTTGATATGAGTGTGCACATTTTGGGTTTCTTCACACAATATTCTACAGCACCGTATTAAATAGCTTCTTCTAAAGGGATCTTTTCAAAAAAAAAAAAACATTAAAAAAAACTAACTTTCGTGTGTGCACGAGAAACTTTTAAACATAGAACAGTGCACACTGAGCCACCTATTGCACCATCAGCCCATTTTGTGGTGTGGTTTCTTGGACTGCCACAGAGTACGCGTGAAACAAGACCTAAGGCTTTAAAATATGTATACTGCCCTAACAAAAGGAGCATTTTGAACACTTTTTTTTTGACCCTTTTTCTTGGCAAATAAGACAATGCACACAGCTGTATTGTGCCATCAGCCCTTTTAGTGTCATGGTTTCTCCGTTGCCACAGAGGATGTGTTAAAATGGACATTAGGGCTTGATATTAGAAGTAGGCCTACTACCCTAAGGAAAGTCAAACTTTTATTAATTCATATGCATCGAACAGAACACGTGCAAGCAGAGTCAGCTGACAGTGTCGATTGTCTTCCATGTGTTTTTTTTTCTCTAGTCAAATTTGATCTTGTGAGTTTCCTTAAAATCTCCTGTCACTGTAAAATCGTTCCTATGATCAACAAGTGTCTGGTCTCGCAATTTGGTTGAATCATCCAGTTTGTGCATGCAGGCTAAAAATCAGTCGAAACTGTCTTCATGTCTGTGGTCTCCCATGGTTTTAAAATGTGAAAATCGTCTCGTGTGTCCCAGGCCTAAAACAACCAAGTGAAGGTGGAGTCCTTATGGAAGCGTTACTTTTTAAATAATAAGGTAAAGTATTATGAATGCACTCTACACTGGAACAGTGAGATTCAATGAACAGAGACTGCTTTATTACATTTGTAGACAGAAATGTGAAATTGCCCCCTGCCCCCTGTTCAAAGTCTTTCAATGATTAAAACTCGCACAGATCCCACCACCATCATAACAACAACCTCATTATCATTCAATCAAAGGCAGCTGCTGTGGAAGCATCAGACTGTTTTGACTGTATGTAGCATTGATAGTTAAGTAGTCTATATGACTCTGAAGTTGACTGGTTCAAATCTACTTTATTACAGCATGACAGGAGAGTAAAATCATATTGTTCCACGTGACGGTGTTGATGCACTCGGACAATCCACAAAATACTGAGAGGGAACCACAAAGTGACACTCCTTCAGCAAAATAGTGCTCAGCCTGCAACACACAAAAGAGTCTTTGAACATTCAGGCCTGAGTTTACTTCTTAAGCCTTTAATGCAGTTACATTTGAAGCAAATATCTATATTAATAAATATGCAAAGTGAAACATCATTTGTGCCAAAAATGCACAACTACTTCATATTTTATTACATTTTATGAGCATTAATGAGTTTAAATGATTTGCAAAATTACAACAGCTACAGTATTACACAGGTCGTGGGTTTGACATCCAGGAAAGCAAGAACTGATAACATGCATGAATGTAAAAGTAAAATATGAATGTGAAAATATGAATTGCATTGCTTTTGATGCAGTCGTGTGCACGCACCTTTTGTACACATGAAATTATAAACAGTCATAAATTGCAATGTTTTCGACTTACGTTACGAGTGGAAGAGTGATGTTGTTTTTCGGTCTGGGTTTACTGTGAATAAAGAAAACATCACGTTATGAATTAAACCTTATCTCAAATTCTCAAGTCATCATTTTTGGGTAAACGTTTAATTTTGAATGGACACTACACCATTTTTTATACATTTCAGTTGGCTTCAACAGCAAAATGGAAAATAGATCACAGCATTACTATGACCAAGGGTTGATTATATTGGTAAGAAGAGAGAAAGACTTTACATTTCATAACATTCATTAAACTGTGTACTTACATGCTGCTAATAATGGTATTCAGGCAGGCGATGTCATTTGTGATATCATCGTCAGTAAAAGCTTTTGTGAGAAGAGAACACAAGCAAAAACTCTTCAGTTGAAAGCAACAGGACCATGGCGCAGAAATTCAGGAACCATAGGATGTAGTGTTAATGATTACTGTGGCGTGTTTTCTCTCAGACTCACCAGAGCAGGTCGTGTTGCAGACATTGATAGATGGGTTCATGCCAGAATCACAGGCCAGCTGATCACTGAGCTGAAACACACCGTACAAGTGCCAGACGGGACGCTGTGTTGTGTTCGGTTTTATGGAGTGGATATTTAAGGGCTCTTTAACTTTGGCAGGGATGTTTTTGACAAAGCTGGTGTTGAAGCCTGTAGCGCCGGCCAAGCACACAACTGCCTCAAAACCAAAGGTAAAAGCATGTGAGGGTGATCCACCATTCATCTGTACACGAACATGTCACATAAACATGGCTATATGGTGAGCGAAGGGAATCTGTTACTCACGTCTAGCGTTGAGATCGTTCACGGTCATTTTGTCTCCCATGGCCCGAATCACCTGGATCTGAGTCGTCTCCAGCTGCTCCTTCAGCTCACATTTACTGATAATCCTTCCCTCAGTCACACTGGACAGCAGAAAAACCAGAGCAAACGCCCCCAACATCTTCACCGCGTTTACACTCTTCATTTCTGATATCTGGAGAGGGAAAGCAGAGACAAATGGCAAACTTGTTTTTAGTCGGTTACAGCTTTGATTGCAAAGGCATAGTGCAGAAAATCTATTTGCGGCACAGCTGTTTTCAGCATTGATAATAATCAGAAGTGTTTCTTGAGCAGCAAATCATCATATCAGAATGATTTCTGAAGATTATGTGACACCGAAGACGGGAGGAATGATAATCACAGGAATAAATTAGAATTTTAAATATTTTCAAATAGAAAACATTTACTTTAAATATTTTTTATTTTTTTAGATTTAAATGTAAGTTCAGAATTACTAGCAAGCCTCACTTTGAACACATAACTTGCATTAAAACAGCTAGAAGAACCATATTATAAATGACCATAAATGAGTCTTACTAGAGGTTTTTGTTGTTTTTGTTGTTGGAGATACAGATGTTCCTCAGTCTTCCCTGTCTTCTGTATTGTGACCCGTCAGACTTATATACGTTATAGTCGCCTCCACCTGCAGCTGCACCTGTGCTCTTGCTTTATCCTACAATTAATTGTGAGATTAATTATTTTCCTTAATTCCTGTCAGAGGAGGATGGGCTCTCCCTGCTGAACATTGGCTCCTCCTGGTGTCTTCATCCTCCCAAACCAAACATCTTGGGCACACTGCATGGGAAATTCCTTAATTAATTAAAAAAACAAATGTGTATATATATATTAATGTATTGCTGTATTGTGCCATTCAGGTCATTTAAGCTTGTACTTTTGAAATAATGTCCAGCTGTTTGTGATTCTGAAGCTGAAGTGCAAGGCATGTTTGCAGCAGACAGAATACAGAGGTCAGAAATCACTCTTTAAAGCTTTAAATCCTGGCTGATTTGTTTTGGGTGGATCTGTTGGCAGGGTGAAAATGTCAATTCCTTGTAAAGACTAAATGCTTCTGTGCAAAAGTGCTTTTTGGGCAAGGCACTGACGTTTAAAAAGCAGTTTTTCTAGAAACTCATTAATGGTTTTAGACAAGAAAATTAATTCAGACAACCTGATTTAAGGCTCATTTAGTAATTATGAATTGTCCAAATAAGACAATCCAAATCAGACTGCATCATTTGCATTGTCACGCTAGATGATTTGCAGCTTACATTAGTGTGTCAAAGTCTCATGCAATTGCAAGTTAATGTAGGAATGATGGTGTTTTACTGCGAAAGATTAAAATGTAAGGTGTAAGTGTTATTTGCATGCTTTTCAAAACACATGCTGATCCAAATCGGCATTGCAGAATTAAAAAGACTTTGTTTGGGTGGATGATTACGAAACATTGGGAGGAACCAAAACTAACCAGGGAGATTAGAAACATATATTAATCTCAGCATTAATTATGGGTGGAGATATATATATATAACGTATATAAGTCTGATGGATCACATACAGAAGACAGTGAAGACTGAGGGACATTTGAAGACTCTCATTCATCTGAATCTCCAACAACAAATCAACTTGTAGTAAGATACATTTTAATATTTATGAAAAATAAAATCCATATGATAATTATTTAATATATTTGTAACTAAATAACACTTTTAAAATATATATATATATATATATATATATATATATATATATATTTACAGTATTTGATCATTAGTTTGTATGCATGATCTAAAATACTAAAACATTTTATTCGCTCATTATATTTTATATCCACACACCATATCAGTATATCAGTAATCAATAAGTTATATTTCTTTCTATCATAATTATGCTCAAATGTATTGCAGGTGGAAAGCATGCATCTAAAATGCACAGAAAACAGATTGCAATAGGTTGCAACAGCTGGCTAAACTAAAACTTGAATAACCAGTTTAACAGTACAACACTTTTTATATTATTTAAAATTTTAATATGATAAGGAAAAGAAATACACCTTAGAGCCTGTTTTTTTTATTTTGTTTTTATGATAAAGTGACAGTATTTAAAAGCCCTCAGAAACAGCACAATCATATAGTTTTAAACAGTGATTTATGTTTAGACAGAAGTTTAAACATTCACAGTATTACGTACAGTATTAAACTAAAGTGTCTTAATGCAGAAACTCCCTCTATTCGGAGTCTTGTTTAATCTCCCGCCACCATCATGATGATCTTATTACAACTCAATCAAAGACGGAGGCCATGGAAAGCATCAGACTGGTGTGTGTGTGTAAGTCATGCAGCAGGATGCAGCTAGAGTCTGCTCTGTGTGTGTTAAACACAGTCAGCAAAGTAGTTTGGGGAAGCGACAGAGGGGCACTCCTTCATCTCCACACTATAACACACAGAGGACAGTCACACTGTGAACCTTCAGGCCTCATTGTCACACATATATATATATTTATATATTTTTTCAAGATATATTTATGAACCTACATCTTCTTTACATCAGTGGGGATCTCTTTGGGTTTAGCTTTCCTGTAAAGAAATAAGACAAATGCAGTACTTTTGTATGTAATGTTGAATTTTTCTAACTTTCTAATTAAATCGTAAACACGTTTGTGTTATCATGCCAAACTAACGTGAAGAAAAACACATCCTCCTTTGAATTAATGCATCAAAACAGAATTAACTAAACTAAAATATGCATGAGTTTGCTGTGTGCTTACGTGATGTTCATCAGGGTCTTCAGGCAGGCGATGTCATCAGTGATGTCATCATCTGTCAAAGCTTGCGTGCAATGAAAAACAAGAATTCAGAGCTCGTTCACGGTGCTCTCTTGCTCTTTGAATTTTTTCAGTGCAGAAATTAAAAACACTCACCAGAGCAGGTCATGTTGCAGACATTGAGAGATGGGTTCATGCTGGAATCACACGCCAGCTGATCACTGAGCTGAAACACACCGTACAGGTGTCTGAAAGCATCGGTGGCTGTGGTCGGCTGTGGATGCTGCGTCTCGTGGCCGGGGCCCTGGGGTCTTTTACTGGGAACCTGTTCGTGGTGCTTAGGTGGAGCTTCAGCTGGAGCCTGAGGAGGAAGCCGAGATGATGGAGCCTGGGGTGGACCCCTACGTGATGGAGCTCCAGCTGGAGCTTGAAGTGGACCTTGTGATGCATCTTGAGGTGGGGCTTGTGATGGCTTCATCTCTTTATTGTGGTCCGTGGCGTTTTTGACAAAGCTGGTGTTGAAGGCTGAGCTGCTGGCCTTGCAGACAACTGCCTCAGAAAAGAAGAAAGACATAGATGAGGGTCATTTCTGCAGATAACCTGATATGAAACTGTGCAATCTGGCTTCCTGCAGACGGAGGGAGAAGCTGAAGAACAATAACTCACGTCTAATGATGAGACTGTTCACGGGTATTGTCTCTTTCATGACGGTGATCTGCTGGAACTGAGCGGCATCCAGCTTGGCCTTCAGCTCACATTTACTGATGGTCCTTCCCTCAGTCACACTGGACACCAGCAGCGCCAGAGCAAACGCTGACAACATCTTCACTGGGTTTACGCTCTTCATCTCTCTCTCTGTTTGGAAATCTGGAAATTAAATATGTTCAGTCAATCCAGAGAATGCTAAACACATCTTCAAGTAGAGCCAATAATGGTTACAAGTATTAAATAATTGCATATTCATTAATTAATAGCTTTGATTGGGAAAAATTCTGATCCTGAACAAAAAAACATCTTTATTTATAGATTTATAGATTTAATTTATATATATATATATATATATATATATATATATATATATATATATATATATATATATATATATATATATATATATATATACCACAGACAATTTTTTTTTTTATACAATGACAAGCAGGGAACAGCTAATGATCATATCTGAGCGAAAAACAGAACTGAGCTTTAATATATCTTACCAGATGTTCTGTTGAGATGCTGCTTGTTGGAGAGTCTTCTCCAGCTTCAGTGTTTTTCTGTACTGCGGTCCATCTTATATATCTTCGACCTGTGCTGTTGGTCCATCCCATCATCACGAGGACACCATATTCCTATGATGTCATTGCTCTAAAAAACAGATGGCACATACTCAGGTTGACACCATTGTTATTATTTATTTGCACTGTTTGTCTCCAGTGCTTTCCAGCTGAGTGGAGTGATGCTGATGTTTTGATGCTTGAACCTTTGAGCTCTTTAGATGTTATGTAACACACACGCACACACACACACACACACAGACACCCACACACACACCCACACACACACACCCTCATACAGCAGCATTTCCAATTCAAATAGCTGAATACCACATCTAGAGGCCACTGCTCATCTAACAGCACTGCTGTGATTATCTCAAGCCTCGAGTCTTTAATCTGTTTTGTTTGGGTGGATCTGAAGTGCACAATGGTTTTAGTCTAACTAAAGCATAATTTAAGCATTTATAAGTTATGCAATGAAATCTATTCATATCAAACATGATCATACCAGATGAGTTTCATGAACCAACATCTGTTCTTATATCTTATAAATCTTCTTTTTATTGCATCTTTGAGTTTATGGTAGAATTATAACACTTCGAACATTTCTGTTAAAGACAGACAAGATTATTGCCATATGTGATTGATTTTAACTTTATACAAGGTCAATCTGACAAGCTTTCAGTGGACATTTCCTCCATTTCGGCCAGCATCTCGATCCAAATCTCTGAGCTACACTCATTTGAGTGTATGCAAACAGCACACAAATACTTGGTTTGCTCAAAAATGCTTGCTTTGACCTTTGAGTGTTGTTTCAACATGTTATTGTGAACGTCACATGGATCAAGACAACTAATAAATCTGATAAAAAGACACACAATCCTTTTAAAGCACAATTTCAAGGATTATTCATCATATTCTTGTGAATATGCCATCACTATTCTTTCAGAATGTTACTTTATTATAAATGCATTCACTTTATTTAATTTATATTTAAGATGCAAGATACATATTCAATAAATAATGTATTTTTATATTCTATATTTGAATAAAATATATGAATACATTTCAGAATGTTCCAAAGAGCATATGTGTGCAGAGCAGAGAACATGGTCAATATCATTCATTTGCTTGTGTAATATATGTAATATAATATGTCCATTGTAATAAAAGGAACAGACTTTACACAATGGAGCTGGATAAACAGAGCTCATCTTTTATAGTGATTCACTGGCTCTGAGGGCAGGTGCACAAACAAAGAGGAAAAATCAGACATAAACAGTGGCAAAAATAAATGGTTTGAGCTCCCTTTAAAAATGAATGAGACATCTACTAACAATGTATGAGTGATTTAAATGTAAAATAATTTTATGAGGATACACATCTACTTCTTGAATGGCTATCGATGGAGAAAGATGCTCTTAACAGACAGATGGTGTACTAGCCGAGGTTAACTGGACCAGGCAAACCAGCTAAATCCTGATTCTTGGATGGAAAAAAACATTTCCTTTGTGATAGCTAGACACAGACGAACATGCTTCTACCTTTCATTCATGCAAACACTGATTTGTTGATTTTTTTTTTGTAAAGACAGACTTAGACAAGTGTATTTTTTTATAATTTTTATTTGCATTGTGAGGTATGCGTGTATGAGTTACATGCAGCATAACTGTGGCTATTTTGAGATCATTTTTCAGGTTCGCTGAAGAAACACTGAATGTTTTAGGGACACCCAGCGAAGTACTGCGCAGGATTGACGTTGCGGCACCCGGTCAAAGCAAGAATAAACTGCTGCCTGTAAGACACAATGTGAAGAAACAAGGGTTACATCTCAAAGCGTATTTCTGCAATTATAAATATATGGCAAATATTGATGTAAATATATTTACTAAAATGTTTTTCAATAAATTTTAGTTACTTCTGTTTTCACATTTTTTTTTATATTGTCCAAAATATATATTGTATATTTTTCACTTTGAAATATATTTCTTAAGCCTACTAAGCTTTTTGGTATTGAATAAAATCTAAATATAATTCTAATTAGTATTTCTCTTGACTCATGCCATCTTTGAATTGTTTGACTTACTTGGGCGGAGAAGCGAAGGCTGAAATAGTGCTGTAGGAAACAGGAACATGAATATTACAATTTATGTATGTGGTTGACTGGTATTGGTTAGTTATGAGAAAAATATGCTTGCTTTTAGTTATATTTTGAAGGTTTTACAATGAAGACTTTTGGCCATTTACAATTTCAATGTATTTATTTTGCATTGCAGTTTCTTAATAACAGTGGTCATTGGGAATGCTCCAAATCTGATCTGACCTCAACAGAGTCATGCAAATGAGCGGGGACAGAATGTGGTGACTACCAATGGGAGCGTAGATGGGGGACAACTTACCCAATCCTTTCGCTGTCCAGCAGTGTCTTAAGGCATGCGATGTCATCCCTGATGTCATTATCAATCAAAGCTTTGGAAGAGAATTACATGACAATAACTGTAGTTAGAAACATAATCCATTACATTACATATTGCAGATAATCAGACTACTTTTGGATCGCTTTTGACCTAACTTGTTTATCACGTGGATTTAAACAGGATAATCTTGTGCCATATTATTATAATTTAATACATTCGTCGTTATTAAAAACATAAAGTGAATTAATGCATTAGTGCATTATATATGTTACCCTGGAGCACAAAATCTTAAGTTGCATGGTTATGTTTGTAGCAATAGCCCCCAAAATTATATATTTTTCTTTTATGCCAAAAATCATTAGAATATTAAGTAAACATCATGTTCCATTAAGATTTGTTAGTATTTTGCAAATTAGTTTGTATTTTGCATTGCTAAGGACTTCAGTTGCACAACTTTAAAAGCTATTTTCTCAGTATTTAGATTTTTTGCACAAATAGTTGTATCTCGGCCAAATAATATTGTCTGATCCTAATAAACCATACATCGATGGAAAGATTATTTATTCAGCTTTTGAGATGTATACATTTACTCAGATGTATACATCTCAATTTCGAAAAATTTACACTTAAAGCTGATTTTGTGCTCCAGGGTCACATATTACGTCCAGGTTTCCCAAACTGAGATTCATGAAGGAACTGCAGGGGGTTTGAGAGTTTAATGAAAAGCCAGTAATTATTTATTACCCAACACTGTATTTAACTATTTTTTTGTGGTGGCTAATTTGTATGAATTTGTATAATTGTATTTGTATAGTCTGCCCACATTTAGGTTTAGGGGTGAAGCATTATATATATTTATAGGAAATCATCACCTTGTAAATTAGTTACATTTTCTCATGAGATTGTTCAATCTTATTATCACGTTTGTAACCAGTCACATGACTCACCGCTGCATTTCATTTTGCAAATGTTTAAACTCTGAACAGATCCGGAATCGCAGGCCACGCGGTTGCTCAGCTGGAAGATTCCCAACAGCTTGGTGGTGAGACGATGCCTTTCTCTGGAATTCTCCTCGGAACTCTCGGAATTATCGGAACTGGCACCAGGCAATCTAGATGGGCGCCTGAGTTGTGCCACATCTTGGGATCTCTTTCCCCTTGGTCTTCCACCGGGACGACCGGGTCTTCCTCCTGGTCTTTCATTGGGTCGTTGTGGTGGTCTCACTGGGGGTCTCACTGGGGGTCTGGAGTCCTCTTGGATGGTGGTGACCAGGCCGGTGTTGAACTTCGACACACGCTCCACAGCACAAACGACTGAAACAGAGACAGAAGAACTCTTGGCTTACATGTGTACCATTACTAGTTGTCAACTGACTGAGTGTACCCTTGCAACACTTACTTTGGGCGATGAGGGTCAGATCTGCAGTATTTCCAGGCACACTTGTAGTCACATTTCCGGCCACATCTGCAGTCACATCTACAGGCACACTTGTAGTCATATTTCCAGGCCTATTAGTGACAGCTCCAGGCACATTTCCTCCGAAAGCAGCCACAAGTTGGGACTTCAGCTCACATTTACTGAGAATTCGTCCCTCACTCGCACAGGACACCAGAAGAACCAGAGCCAACACGGCCAACATCTTCCCCTTCATCTCTCTCTGGAGATTAAACACAGAGCAATGGAGAAATTCAGATTAAACAATCCTAATCTGCTTCTGCTTCAAGTTTCAATGTGTCTGTTCTCTTCATACTGCACCAATAAAGTGCTTGCAGAGAAGGATCGTAATAATCACAAATGCAATCAGCAAACTTCTGGATTCATTCTTAGGTAAAATGACCCTTTACCTTTAGCTTGTCAGTGGATTAATACCCTCAAAGGAACACCTTGGTACCTTAAGGGTATCTAAATGGCTCATTACTCTTGCATATTTTGATGCAGTTATAAAATAATGCATTAAAATGTTTAGCCTAGCAGACAAATGAGTAGTATTGCTAAAGCATTTTATTCTAAGAAGTTCAAAAGTGATTTTACCAGAGAAGCTTTGACTGTTGTAGATGCAGGTCTAGACGTCAGTCTTGCTTTGGGCTAGTGTTTGTTTCCTCTGTTCGATGCGTGCTGAATGGACGAGCATGGGGATTTTTATACTAAATTTAATGTGATGACCTCACCAAGTCAAACACACTAAACCTGCTGAAGAACTGCCACATGACTCAGATTTTAAAGACAAATTGCATTATGATTTGGAAACAGCTCCTTATCCGGTGTGTGTGATGTGATGTAATGTCACTGAGACGCTCAGGTGGAGGTGAGTCAGGTTTTGCTTCGTCACTTTTTTCCTCTCGGCATTCCAGCTGTTTTTAAACGGTGGTCTGTTGTGTGCGAAGTTCCTGCTGGATGATCCTGAATTTAAAACATTTATTAAACATTTCTGCTTTATTATTATTATTATTATTATTATTACTGATTATTATTTGGTTTTATAATAAAATTTCAAATGGTTACCATTGAACCTAAGAATTCAAAAGAAATCTCTCTCTCTCTTTTTTCCCCACTGATGTCCAACGTAGAGCTGTCAGGTGTAATATCAGTGTAAAACCCTGCAGTTTCAACTATATTAAAAATGTTTCAGGGTTAAAGGCTTGAGGTTAAATAACAATGCAAAAATGTAGAATAATAGAATAATATATATTTAGAAAAATATATATAACATGTATACTGTACACTATTTATTTATTTTACATAAGCAGTTGCCTTTTAAATTGAATGGAATAGTTAGTGTGATTAACTCACAATTGAGTCCACTTTATTTAGAAGTTATTTTGATGTTGCTTCATGAGATACTTTAATATTATATTAAAACCCATGTGGCAAAAATACATATTTTCAGATTTTAAATATATTTTGGTAACATTGATGGTAAAAAAATAATATTTACGTAAAAGTATTACAGTTTTTTTTTTCAGTAAAATGCATGCAGCCTTGGTGAGCAGAAGAAACTTCTTTCAACAACAAATTCTTAATTCTTAAAAGTATTAAAAATACTAGGTTTTGATTTTATGATTTTACACCCTTAAATATGGTGTCAGAAAGACAAATCATAAATTATTTTTTTTAAATGTATGCAGTGAAATACTGTACTGGTGATGAATAGGGAAGAACAGACTCTGTGTTGCATGTATAGTGGGTGGACTGTATTGCACACCTGTGGTTGGATTCCTGTTATGTAATATTAGCCAGACAGTCAAACAGTTTCGAGAGTAATTTATAAGATCTTAAGAGCTGTTTTGTCTCAGTTATTTGAAAGAGAGACTCTATTCAACTGAATGATACTATGATGCTTTTCCATGATAAGACTGTCAATCTTTATTCTCTAAAATACATGTTCTTTCAAATATGCAGATGCACATAAAAATATTACTGAATTGAAAAGTATTCTAAACTGTGTACATTGTGGCTCCAAAATATAATTAGACATAATATCATATCATAATATCAAAGCAAATCACTTTAAAATTTCTGTTATTTTTCAACAGCTTGAAGTCATTTTTTTGTGAATGCAGAAGTTATTCATATGAGCATGTTTCACAAAGTCTAATAACTGAAAGTGTCCAAGATATTAAACAGTATATTATTGTTTTACACTGTAAAATCGAACTACCTTTTTTTCTCCGGAGTGAAAATGTTGTTTCTTTTCTTTTTTTAAAGCAAAATATACTAGAAAGTTACTATTATACTATTAATATTATACTATTAATATTATATTTTCTTTGAAAAAGATGCTTATGTTTCTTATTTGTTACTGACATTTAGACATTTGAAGTGTCCAAACTATTTTACAGTGAATTGGATCTGTTATTAAATGGCCAAATTGCTTGATAATTAAATACACTTTTATTTATTTAGGTTCAGTATCCAGTGCACCAGGACAAATCTGGTGAAAGAACAAAATGAACAGTGAGTTATGATCATGCATTATAATGCAGGCATTGAATATCAGAGACGATCCATTTAACAACTCTGACAAAGAAGACTTTTGTTCTGTGTCTCTAAAGCGAGGTATCAGTTTGCAGGAAGACGGGTGAAGAGTGTGAGTTATTTTAGACGAATGTCAGCATGACTCAGGCATGTAGATGTTGACAAGGACATCAGCATCTCACAGCTGTGATTAACTGATATCTAACAGTTAAATATAATTAAATATGTTTCCCACACATCGTGCTTTGTCAAATGAAGGTTCAAGGGCAGGTGGAGATTACTGCTCACTTGTTAGTAACTCACTTATTTGATCATCTAATGAATTGGATTGGGGTATTTAAATATTTGCATAGCTACGGCATGCTGCACTGATGTATAATGCTATTCTAATGTTGTACTTTGAGGTAAATCTGAACCAACACAACTGCACAGATCAGTCAGCTTAACCTAATCACCCAAATCTTTACAAAGCAATTCACATGAAACTCAGACATTTGTACTTGGGGTTTCACACGGAAGTGCATGCATTCGTTACAGAAGTGCAGGAAATATAAGTATGGCTTTTTTAAATGCATGTTTTACATGATAGATCTTTGTCACTGTGCGATTACATATCACCAAAATATATTTTTTTTCCTCAATTGAAAGGTTTTGATTGCAATTTTGATAGGAGCTTCATCTCATCTCTGCTGCTGCTGCAGTGGCTCTAAATGTGAATCCCAATATATATATATATATATATATATATATATATATATATATATATATATATATATATATATACACAAAATATGACCAAAAAAATGGTCAGTTTTTGGCATTTTATCCCCTCTGAGCTGCTAAAATCCTCTTGTTTCAGAGTGTTGTATACGTCATGTCATTTTGTGATGTTGATAGAAAACATCACCTCTTCAAGGTGCAGTGATTTTGCACGCATGCATATTTCAGTGTCTAAAAACACACAGTTTGTAAAAGTATTTCACACTAACATAAAAATATCACCAGCAGCATGTTTTACTAAACACATTATTTGTTTCTGTGAGACACAGATGGAGAGTTTCCCACAAAACTGCATGTCTACAGGTCATCAAGCTCTTAAAAAGACAAAGCACCATAAAAATGACAAGAAAATGACTTGTTATTCATTCTCAAATCAAGTAATTCAAACAATTACATGGCTTTCAAATCAGTGTTGTTTTAGTAGCATTGATATATACCATCTATTGGTATTTTGAATTATTTCTTTTTACATTATTACAATATTCTGTTATTTTGATAGTTTTTTTAATTTTGTAAGTTTTTGTAATTTTTATTTGTTTAAATGTCTGTAATTGTATTGGTTTTTATACAGGTTTTGTTATTTTAGTAGTGACAAAGTTAAACTAAATGCCAGTTTCTGCAACTAGATGCAATATAAAATAATTATATTTATTTTCAGTTAACCTTTCATTTAATTTAAAACGCTTGTTGAAACAACTGCATCACATAGAAAAAAAATTAAGGCAAGAGAACATTTTTAAGGTAGCTGGGTAACAAATTGTTTATTATAGTGTATGATAACCTTGTCAAATTGCTGACATACCTAACTATAAAGTTTTACTAATAAAAATCTGTACATCTCAAAGTGACAGTGCGTCTTTGATAATGGTTATGAATATTCACTGCTGTGTTCAGTCCAATATAAAATCTTTTTCCAGTTCCATTTAAGGAACATGTTTATACACACACACACACACACACACACACTGTGTTTCTCCACGTACAGATCAAGAACATCCCAGTGTGTGAAGGACAACTCTACAGTTACTCAAGTCGTGTTTACACATGTAACCTTTGTATATGCAAAACACACTTTTGTAAGGCGTGAGGGAAATAATTAATGAAGAAATAAGCCTTCCAACAACACCATTCCTGATTATCCAGGGCAGGAGACCGAGTTTCAGAGCTTAAGAGACGGGATCTTTTGTAAGAACGGAAGGTGAGTGTTGCCAAACATGAAGGCAAGGACCTTCATCCTAATCTTTTGTCTCTGACTCTGAATGAAAGACTTTAAAGGATTCCTCTACAAACACAGAGAGGGTTTTATGTATTGAAGTCGCTGAAGCCAGGTAAACCGCGTGAGACATCAGACCTGTAGACTGTCGGATCAGTGTGTTTGATGTGTGTGCTTCTCTGTGAAGAGTCAGCAGATCAAAGTTTCTTCTCTGGTATTTCTTTACGGCTCTAGATTCATAACATTGCATGTCTGGAGTCTTCAGCATCGATCTGAGGAGAAATCAGAAATCCAGCTAAATTAATAAATTAACATGCTCCAGAAGTTATGATATGATCATTGTAGTGACGACATCTTTGTGTAGGTCAGCACATCCCTTACGAAAATTAAGCATGGTTATAATTAATCCATGGCTTTTTTGCGTATTGATTACCATTTGTACAACCACAGTTTTACTACAAATACCATGGTTAAACTGTGGTTAATTTGTGTAAATTACAGTAACCATGTTTGTTTGGTTTTATTTGTAGGAAGACCATGGTTAATTTTCGTAAGTTATATGTTAGTATCACTAACTCTAGATTTAATCCTTTCACATTAAATTGATGTTGATGGTGTTGAAATTATGCAGCCAAGTGATGATATCTCAGATCATTATTTAGTTTTGTCTAAACTTCATATAGCTACACTGTAAAAAATAAGTGTAATTTTAACTGTAAAATTTTGTAAAAACGCTACGGAAAAAAACTGATAATAGGTTAACAGTAAGTTCCCATACTATATACAGGGAAAAACTGTAAAAGATCTAACAAAGCATTTAATGTAAATTTACAGTAAAATTCTGTTAATTATACAGCTTTTAGAAGTAAAAAAAGAACAAATCAATGTATAATTTACAGTCTAAAACTGTAAACTGATATTCCCAGAATTCCCTGCGTGACACTCCACGTTTGAAAGTATTTTGTTTAAATAATCATGTTTTTAAATAGTTCTTGTTATCAGTTATGTACATTTGAGCTTTATGTTACATCTTCTGTTGCTTAATGAAAGTTTTTTGCATTATTTAAGTATCACGTGTGTTACCATGATGGTGTTTTGTGTTTCCATAAATGTGCACCTTCTATATGTTAATATATACTTCTGCTTGTGGTGAAGCTACTTGTGATGAGCTTTGATACTTCATGTGGCTTTCTCTTATACAGTACCATCTTTATTATTATGGTGGTTGTCAGTATTTTCAAGGTACAAAACAGATTTAATTTTGTGTGTTGTTGAATTTACTGGTTTATATTCACATTTTCTTGTTTGTAAATTACAGCTTTATATTGTAAAATTAACAGTTTTTGACGTAAATGTGTTTACAGTTTTCTGTAGTTTTACAAAATTATTCTGGCAACCACAGCTGCCAAAAAGTTTTTGTAAAAACAACAAGAAATTTTTTACAGTGTACAACTAAATTCTACTTCTTGTATTGTATAAGTATTGTAGAACCATCACTTATACCATAAAAGACTGCTTTGTAAGTAATCTTCCTGATGTATCTGAATTCCTTAACACATCCAAAACCTCAGAACAACTTGATGATGTAACATAAACTATGTCTCATAGTACTGAGACTGCTCTCCTTAGAGTTAAAATGACCTGCTCTTATCATCTGATTGTGGGTGTATCTCTCTATTAGTTTTATTGGATTTTAGTGCTGCGTTCGACACTATTGACCACAACATTCTTTTGCATAGACTTGAATACTTTGTTGGCATTAATGGATGTACATTAGCATGGTTTAAATCGTACTTATATGAACGCCATCAATTCGTAGCAGTGAATGAAGAGGTATTATATGGATCACAAGTGCAGTATGGAGTACCTCAAGGCTCAGTACTAGGGCCGCTACTCTTCACGCTTTATATGTTACCCTTGGGAGATATCATCAGGAAACATGGTGTTAGCTTTCACTGTTATGCTTACATACCAATTTGCAAAACTAATGGAATGCATAGTCGATATAAAAAACTGGATGACGAAAAATTTCTTACTGCTAAATTCTGAAAAAACAAAGGTGTTAATTATAGGACCTAAAAACTCTGCATGTAATAACCTAGAACACTCTCTAAGACTTGATGCATGCTCTGACAATTCTTCGTCATCAGTTAGGAACCTATGTGTGCTATTTGATCGCAATCTTTCCTTAGAAAGCCACGTTTCTTGCATTTGTAAAACTGCTAAATTACGGCCAATGCTCTCAATGTCATATGCAGAAATGTTAATCCATGCATTTTTGACTTCATGGATAGATTATTGTAATGCTTTATTGGGTGGTTGTTCTGCACACTTAATAAACAAACTACAGTTAGTCCAAAATGCAGCAGCAAGAGTTCTTACTAGAACCAGGAAGTATGACCATATTAGCCCGGTCCTGTCAACACTGCACTGGCTCCCTATCTAACATTGTATAGATTTTAAAATATTGCTTATTACATATAAAGCACTGTTTAGCACCTCAGTATTTGAATGAGCTCCTTTTACATTATACTCCTCTACGTCCACTACATTCTCAAAACTCAGGCAATTTGATAATACCTAGAATATCAAAATCAACTGCGGGCGGCAGATCCTTTTCCTATTTGGCGCCTAAACTCTGGAATAACCTACCTAACATTGTTCGGGAGGCAGACACACTCTTGCAGTTTAAATCTAGATTAAAGACCCATCTCTTTAACCTGGCATACACATAGCACATTAATACGCTTTTATAGGATTTTTAGGCTGCATTAATTAGGTGAACTGGGAAGTGACTTGACTTCCCATAACACCCGATGTACTTGCTACATCATTAGAAGAATGGCATCTACGCTAATATTTGTCTGTTTCTCTCTTGTTCCGAGGTCACCGTAGCCACCAGATCCAGTCTGTATCCAGATCAGAGGGTCACTGCAGTCACCCGGATCCAGTATGTATCCAGACATGATGGTGGATCAGCACCTAGAAAGGACCTCTACTGCCCTGAAAGACAGCGGAGACCAGGACAACTAGAGCCCCAGATACAGATCCCCTGTAAAGACCTTATCTCAGATGACCACCAGGACAAGACCACAGGAAACAGATGATTTTTCTGCACAATCTGACTTTGCTGCAGCCTGGAATTGTACTACTGGTTTTGTCTGGTCAGAGGAGAACTGGCCCCCCAACTGAGCCTGGTTTCTCCCAAGGTTTTTTTCTCCATTCTGTCACCGATGGAGTTTCGGTTCCTTGCCGCTGTCGCCTCTGGCTTGCTTAGTTGGGGTCACTTCATCTACAGCGATATCGTTGACTTGATTGCAAATAAATGCACAGACACTATTTAACTGAATAAAGATGACATCACTGAATTCAATGATGAACTGCCTTTAACTGTCATTTTTGACGCAATAATTTTTGTTTAAAGCGCTATATAAATAAAGGTGACTTGACTTGACCTGGTTCCCCCAAAAACTCAATAGGATTTTTCCATTTCTTTAAAATTATTGCAGAAAATAAGCTCTGTGGCGAACAAAAGTTTATGAATCTTACACTTTTGTTGTTCATTATCAACTTTTATGAATTTTGAAGCCTAAATACAAATGTCAGAAGTAAAAAGCTAAGTAATCGACACCACATTTGCAATGCTTAAATGATTAGTTCAGTCTTTATTAAAAACACTTTTTTGAAAGTTTGTTAGAACAGTAAATAAACATAATGAGGTGAAAGTGACTAGTAAGTAGTACTTGAGTTAACCTGTTCGATGTGATGACTTTTAATGTCCCCAACAACCGCTGTTGTCCCTCTTAACCATCTGATAGCAGCTGCCTTTTTAAATGTTGTAGAATAAAACACGATTTGTGTTCGCCACAGACATTATTTCATGCATTTATCAATAAACACATGAACCATGATGGAGCCGGAAGTGCTAAAAGGGTTTTTTCTAGGTTTTAGCCTACAAAAAAATACATCATCTGCAAGCATTGCTAAAGCACTGGTGATTTAATGTGTGTTGCATGTGGCCTATAGTGACCCCTGGTGGTCGTGGAGTGAACTGCAGTGTATTGCTGGCAGGATCAGAGATTTACTGACAACTAAAACTAGTGTGAATCTGTCAGAATATACATAAACACATTTTCTCAGCTAGTTTGAGAAAATGCAAACATTTTGATTCATCTCTTTGTACCAGTAGGGTTAAGTAAATATGCGTCTGTCTGTCTCAGATGTCCAGAAGTGAGCTGATGGTATAAACTCTTGCAATCTGACCGGGATACAGTCCCAAAACATCTCTGCCATGCCTATGAGCACTGGAGAAACAGTGCTGATCAAACAAACATGATGCATGCAGTAGAACATACTAAGATGCTTAAAGTCAATATGTATATTAAAAGCAATAAACAAGATCAAACTGGCCCAATTTTGGTGTGAAACATAGTTACACAATGTGATTGTTTGGAGTTAATCCAAGCTATATATCATAGCACGGTTGCAAGAAAAATTGCATAAATGACATACTTTCTTAACTATTCAACATCCACATCCAGAACTGAATGTTTATTTTGAGATGTTAGGGGTCAAAACTCAAAAACCTTTAGACTTACATGTGTGTTGGATGTTTTTTGTGTGTTTGTGTCTTGACTTTCCTTAAACTCGTGTAACCTCAGAGCAACTCCTGACCCTGCCATCCTGCACTGAAACCCTGACATAATAACACAATTCAAACCCGTTTTGGTTAAGTCTAACATGCTCTTTAATAGCAATTCATATAATAAGGCGCCAGTTAATGCAATGAACAAACCTAAGCAGGTTTACCTGTCAATCAATCTGATTTAGAACCAGGATGATTGACAAGCAAACCAGTTTAGGCTGACTTGAACCATTGTTTTATTTTTTTAACAGGGTAATATTGAAGTAAAATGGTGATCAATACTGTTATGCATCATCAGAAATATATTTATGAATATATCTGCATGAATCGTTGCTATAGTTTAATATTCTTTCTGTGATCCTACTGCGGCTCCTTGTGTCTTGTTGTTTTTGTCGAGTCACAACCAAATCACACATTTAAATGCAAATTCCTCATCTGAAAACAAATCGAAACCTGCTTTGAAAGACAAACACAAGTCATCTCACCTGCTTGTTTTTAGTCAGCGTGCAGAAGCATTTGCACGGCTGAATGTCAGCGTCCTCCTGAGAGCTGTGGAGAGACACTGATACTGACTTGTGCAGTATCACATCAATCAGTATCATTTGTATTTTGGGTTCATTGTTATAGTCTTCTCGAAAATCCCCATTAGAAGCTCTAGAAGATCTGGTCTGAAAGCAAATAAATGCAACAGCTAAAAACATTATATAGAGAAACACTTATATACTTTATGTCTGTAAAATGAATTCTGTGATAGTAAGCTTGTATATACGTATTTTGTATTGCCGGAGCAATTGCTAATTCCTGTAAATAAAACAATGTGTTTTTTTAAAATAACCTTTATCAATATATTGTAAAATACATAAATTCTTTGTAACAGAACTTATAGATCTATGATTATGAATCTGAAATGAAAGTGTCCTGAAACTCAGAGTTGGAGTCTTGTGGATCTTATATTTTGGTAGACCAGATAAACATGGATCTGGATTTATTTATATTATTTATATTATATATTATCATTATTTTCCAGTGTACTAAAGGTGATTATTAACTTATTCATAATTAATTAACATTAATCGGTATAGTATCTTTTCATGACCCCACTTTTTTCACCTCTTACATTGTTTTTTTATAATAAATAAAACAATTGTAATAATTGAATTTTTAATCATACACACACACACACACACACACACACATATATATATATATATATATATATATATATATATATATATATATATATATATATATATATATATATAATGTATTTTATATTTATTTATTTGAATGTAAATTGGTAGACGAATTATAATAATAACAATGTGGAGTAATTTTAATAATAATTTATTATTTACATATATTTATTTTAAATTTGAATGTAAACCTGTAGAAGTAGTAATAATAATAATAATAATAATAATAATAATAATAATAACAATAATAATGTAGAGTTTCTGTTTTGAAAAGCAGGCTTCAACTTTCTGATTATTATTATTTTTATTTTTTCTTATTTTTATTATTATTATGGGGCTTCAGTTGTATGTGTTGAACACTAGAGGGAGACATCCTGCACATTTATATTATATGTGAAGTCCTCATAAACTATGCACTCCACGTGCAGTCCAATCAAAAGATGCATGTAATGAGTTTATGAAAATTATTCCTCAGGTTTGTAAATTATTATTGGTGACTGATTATTGGTGGTTATTCAAAGAGTAGTTTGAATCTTAGTATTATTATTCTTTAGCGTCCTTTGTTTTGTGTAGAGGTCTGAATTCATTAAACAAGACAAAGAGCCCCAAATCCTTACTCTGTCCCGGGATAGAGGCGGGGAAACGAACAGCAGCTGGTGCATTTATAATTGTCCTCTTCATTTGAGGAATAATAAATTATATCTGGTGCTGTATGTGAATACATGAGGTATCTTTTCGGTCGGTGGGAGGTACATAAAGCATTTATCATTCATATGTAGCGAGACAAACAAAAGCCAGGCGAGCGACAAAGCCAGGAAGAGGAGGAGGACGGGGGGAGCGTCCGGTAAAACGGGTCCCGGTGTGACGTCGAGAGGGTTCCTCCTCCGTCCCACTGGCAGCGGCTGAATGGCTGCGGCTGGAGACGAAATAACGAAGCCTACTATTGCGAAGGTCCAGCTCATTGATATTAATGAGCTCAGGCTTACGTTGCTCGCCACCTCCCAATGGCAAAGCTCACCTTATGAATATTAATGACCTCAGGCAGACGTTGTTTGGGAAGTTTCAATGGCATTGTTTTTAAATATTAATAACTCTAACAGTGATGCCCCTTGTGCTCTTTACACTGATCTATAATATGGAATATTATTATATTGTTTTATTAGATTGTGTAGTATTTTTATTATATATTTGTCTTATATTGTATACTTTTTTATTGCAATATTATTCATATTAATATGTTTCTCATGTAGTAAATAAACAATTCTCTTGGTATTGTTTACGCTAAAAATGCATACAACTGTAATAATAAAAAGGCATGTATTCTGGATGTTATTCAGCTCCCGCTGGCGTCGGTTGGTAATCTTCCAGTGCTGAAGGTTTATCTTATGAATATGAATGAGCTGCCGATGACGTTGCCTGCTGCTCTTCCAATGCCGACGCTCACCTCATGAATATTAAGCAGCAGACCTTCGACGTAGTGGGATTCGGGCAAACTCAAGTGCTGGAGACGGGGTGCGCCGTCACCGCGCTTTCTGCATCGGGTTACGCCATTCATCCAGGGTCATTCGGTTCACCGGGGTAACGAAAATGATGGCCACATCACGGGCGCGCGTGCCTCCGTGTTCCTCATGACCGACCGGCGGCAGCAGCAGCATCTGTGTGCGGGTTTGGGTTTGTCTCTTTCCGGGCTGGCGTGGAACCGATCCCACCGACCGTCTGGCGGAGCGTCTGCCAGGTACTGCGTGCTCCGTGTTGTTTATCTTTCCACCATCAGCGAGCAGCATCACGGACGAGGCCGAGCATCCGCGCTGGAGCATCACTGTCCGCCGCCGGGAGCGGATGATGCTCCTCGGCCTTCTCCGTGATGCTGCTGGCCGCATCAAGCGCTTCTTTACACATCTATGGTTATTTTGATATAAATCACGGTAATATTCCGTTACAAACACATTTGAGCCACATCCTGCGTGATATTATTGATGCGCATCCACCATTTTACGCATTTCGGGCAAACAGAAATCAAGAGCGCGCGCACTTCACACCCTCCAGCCTTAATGCATGTGTGTTTGTATTGTTATCACACAGCCGTGTTATCACACAAACACCCGTTCATGTTCAAAAGCTCGTGTGTTCTTGTTCGTGCGAGCTGTCAGTCCGCTCGGTGTATTTATGATGATGGCGATGGATTATATAACAGGAGCTCAATATGACATAAAGCCGCTGCTTCATTGTGGTATTGTGATTTGTCGTGTTAATTGCTATCACCGTGTGTGTGTGTGTGTGTGTGTGTGATGCCCAACCGTGTCCGCCATTGTATTTGTTGACATTGGTTTGGGAGGCTTCTGTTGTTTAGGAATCTCTGTTTTCCTGACAACGGGAATTATGCATCAGTTTTATTAGATATGCTCCTGTATAAAGATTGTGTTTACATTTTCTGAATTTAAAGTCATTTTGATGTTTGTTTTATTTTTTTGACTTAAAATAAAAATGGGGAGACATAAAGAAATGTTTTTCTTTGTGGTGAAATTGGAGGGTAAGCCTTAAAAAAAACATTTTTTTCTATAATTTCTTGAAAAAATAGGAATATTTATTTAAAAATAGTGTTCATATTTAATACAAAATCAAAAACATTTTTGGTGTAATCAATGTGCAGGAAGCCATTTTGATGTCATGTGACAAGAAAAACAAAAAGAAGCGAGCTGCTTTAGACCTTCATCACTGTCTGTGCCTTTAAACATATCACTTGTGTCCTTTTTATGAAAGGGCATGTTTGGTTTAGGAGAAGCAATAAGAAAGCATCTTGATAGTTTGACTCAAAAATATTTCTGTTTGTAAACAATATTTATTACCTTGAAATTGAATTTGTATTACTTCTTTTGAAAACACTGATCAAGTTATACATTCTCACAGATATTGTAGGTGCATGGAAACTATACAGAACTCGCTTGTTTTTTTCTTGCAGTGTGATGTCATGTATTGTTAATTTAAGAAAGGGAAGTTGTGGGTTATGGAGGACTCATATACGACAGCAGTCAGATATGTTTAAATATAAAAAGAGTGTGAAATGTCTGTGTTCTCATATGCACCAGCAGCTTTATTATAGATAAACTGAGCTATAGATCAGAACAGACAGAACTGTGAGGACTGGTTCTAATGTTCTAAGATTCCAGTTCTGAGGTCCATGTTGGTTCCTGTGAAGTCAATTCTGAAAATTCCAAGGTTGATATTAAGGTTCCATGTTTGATTCTAAGATGACAGTGACTAATAAGTGATAAATTCAATATTTGAAGTCTGATTTTATTGCATGATTTCTTTGGAAGTTCTAAGGTTGTGCAGTGAGATGTTTGATTCTAAGATTATTCTTGACTTAAAGTAAGTGCTAAGTATTGTAAAATAATTCTAATTGCATTAGAATATCCTATGGTTTCTGTATTTAATTCTAATTTCATCAGTCTAAGGTTCAGCAGTTTATTCTGAGATGATTCTAAGATTATGTCTTCGGTCGATTAGAATGTCCTAATGTTCGTTATAGGGCTCTAAGATTGCTTGTTCAATTATAATTTAGATTTTAAGATTCTGAGGTCCCTATGTTGATTTTTAAGGGTCTGAGATTAATTGTAGAAAGCCAAGGTTTATTCGGAGGCTGATTCTGAGATTGATTCTGGGGTTCTACGTGGGATTTAAGGTGATTTTGAAAGGTTCTATGTTCAATTAAAAAATTATGCTAAATAAAAGTTCTACGTTTTATTTTAAGATGTTTGTCAGGTTGATTTCCCATGTGTAAAATAGCATGGTTTGTTCTAAAGTAGTAAGTTTCTCAAGTTGAATCTAAGGTCATTTTAATATGAATTCTATTTAAATGTGATTTCTATTTATTGCAAATAATATATGTATAATTTTGAATAGGATTCTAGTACTGTATGGCTTTCATTTTTATTGATCAGTTGTTTCTGAGGTGTTTTTAAAATGCATTCTGAGGTTGTGACGCTAATTCATTCTACAGTGTGTGTTCTGTAGAGTTCTACATTGCAAAACTGATTCTGATTCTGTTGATTGGAACATCATTATTGGGTTTTTTGATTGGCTGTAAGATTTCAAGGTCTATCCTGAGATTCATCATTTGATGATGTGCTTCTCAGATGAATTCTAAGGTGCTAAAGCCTCATAATGCTGAAGAAGCAGACAGAAACAAGGCTGTGTTTAGAGTCGAGCGTAGCTTCAGCATGCAGCGTGAGAGAGGAAGAGAAGGCCACGGGAAGGGGCGGGAAATGTTTCCCTGCTCCTAACAATGACTTTATTTCTCATGGAAGTGTGTGTGTGTGGGAGAGGGGGAGAAGCGGAAGAGAATGACCCGTGTGTGTGTGTGTGTTTTCTCTCCTTTGTTGTTTTCTTGCAGGCTGAGTCACCACTGGAGTGTTTGAAGGGTCGTGAGAGAGAGAGAGAGAGAGAGAGAGAGAGTGAAAGTGAAGGAGGAGGCTGAGACGTTACATCACAACGTGGAATAGAAAGTGAGAGGAAGAGTGTGAGAGAACTGAGAGCAGAGCGAGGGAACAGGAC
The DNA here is from genome assembly GCF_003368295.1 of Carassius auratus. Lineage (NCBI taxonomy): Eukaryota > Metazoa > Chordata > Actinopteri > Cypriniformes > Cyprinidae > Carassius > Carassius auratus. Next base: position 9,086,902 of record NC_039243.1, read on the forward strand.
AGAACCGCCAGCAGGAAGTCGCTCACTGGACTGACCCTTGAACTCTGACCTCGGTGCCAACATGAACGACCAGAACGTAGTGAAAGAGGGATGGGTGCAGAAAAGAGGTGAGAAACAACCGCATTGAAATCCTGATGTATTTATGAGTGTGTTTTCATTTCTTGATTGTGAATGTTGCATGTTTCAGTGTTTTTCTGTGTGCTTGATCGTGTGGGGGTTATTGGTCTCGCAGGTGAATACATTAAGAACTGGAGGCCGCGGTACTTCCTGTTAAAGACAGATGGGTCGTTTATTGGATATAAGGAGAAGCCACAAGATGCCGATCTGGCGTATCCACTCAACAACTTCTCTGTGGCCAGTGAGTGTCTCTCATTATCAAATGCATCAGACACATGAAATCAAAACGGTGGAGTTTTATGGCTTTTACACAGGTTTTCAAACCTTTAGGTAACACGGACCCCAAAAACTGAGGATCTGCTTGTGGGGGACAGCTATCTGTAAAAAAGAAATGTATATAAACTTTATAACAGAGATATTATTGTTAACTATAACCATTATCAAAACATTTTTGTTGCCTAATATAAAATTAATGTTAACTGAAAAGAAAGCAAAAGCTATAAAACGTATTTATTTCTCATATTTGTCATGGAAACACTCTCGTTTTCATTTAATTGAGCTGAAAAAAATTAATTATATATTTATTTATTTATACACCAACACAAAAAAATACTCAAAATAACTCCAATTCATTTATTATATTATTAAAAACAAAACAATATTTTACAATAAAAATCAACCTTATATTAAAAAAACTATAACAGTGTCTCAATGTTACTATTATAACACTGCTTTATAATGACCCATTAATAATTTAAATAAAAATATTATCAAGGTGTATAAAATATCATCTGGAAAATATATAAATTTATTAAAGTGTGATATATTTCTTGACTTCCAACCAGTGTTAAGAGATGATGATAAAATCGACTGATGTTGATTTGCCCTGCACTTTTATTTGTTTTTAATGTATGATCTCAGTGTGTCATGTTTCTGGTAAACCTCAGATCCATCTGCTGTTCTCCAGATCCATGACTCACTTCATTCAAAGCAAACCGATTCGATTAGAGCGTCACCTGCTGATGTCATCAACATGAGTCTGACTCTGTAATGTGTGATGACGACATCATTATTCCACATAAACCTCTTCTCATTCGTCAGAGTGTCAGCTGATGAAGACGGAGCGACCCAAGCCCAACACCTTCATCATCAGGTGTCTGCAGTGGACCACTGTGATCGAGCGCACCTTTCACGTGGACACCCCTGACGAGAGGTCCGACACGTCCAGATCGCGTTTCAAATCACCTTTAACTCACACTAGTGTTTCAATTTGCATGCTTTTGCAAAGAACTATCTCAGTCTATGTATGTCTCTATCACAACTGATCACACTTTGTTTCAGGGATGAGTGGGTCGAGGCCATTCAGATGGTGGCAGACAAGCTGGCCAAACAGGAAGAGGAAGGAATCCTGTGTAGCCCCATCTCTCAGATCGAAAACGTCAACGAGGAAGAAATGGACACGTCGACCAGTCATCACAAACGAAAGGTTAGAGCATGAGCCAGAGAGGGATGGATCGACTTGGTTTAATGTGAAGTGGCTCATTCTGACCTCTCTGTTTTCTTTGATAGACAATGAATGACTTTGACTATCTGAAGCTGCTGGGTAAAGGCACATTTGGGAAGGTGATTCTGGTGCGGGAGAAAGCCAGCGGCACATATTATGCAATGAAGATCCTGAAAAAGGAGGTTATTGTTGCTAAGGTAAGAGAAGTGATTCTCTGAGAACGGAGTGAACTGAGAAACAATGGGCTTCAGCTGTGATGAACTTCTCTGTTTCAGGATGAGGTTGCTCACACGCTCACCGAGAGCAGAGTTCTGAAGAACACTAGGCATCCCTTTCTAACTGTGAGTGAACACATAACGGGATGCTTTTATCCACTCCGCAAACAGCTCAAAGAAACGTCATTCTTGTGTTTTTTTTCCCCCCTCAAGATTAAAGATTTTGAATTGTTTGTTCTCTTTTCTGCAGTCACTGAAGTACTCGTTTCAGACGAAAGATCGTTTATGTTTTGTTATGGAGTACGTGAATGGAGGAGAGGTAAATTTTGTTTATTTAAAATTTTAAAACTTTCTTTTGAAGTTGTTTTGACTTTAAACCTTTGAAGCTTCTTTCAAACATTGTACAACTTACAAAATTTCTTTCTAGCTTTATACGTAATTTATTTTTATTTTTTTTTCAAATTTTAGGTGTTTCTTTCAAACTATTCATTCCTCATACTGAACATATTTCTGAACCTTTTCAAACTTACAAACTCTTTAAAATTTAGAATTGTCTTTCTTTCTTCAGAACATTTTCAAATTCATAAAAATTCACTCCAATATTTTAACTTTCTTTTAAAATTACTTATTAAAATTTTCTCTTTTGAACTTTCAAAAATTTCTTCAAAACATTTCCAAACATACAAAATTTCTTTCAAGCATTAAAATTCTTTCAGACTACTCTTTCCAAATTTTAAATTTCTTTCTGGACATTTTCAAATACAAACTCTTCAGATTTAGAATTTTCTTTCTTTCTTCAGAACATTCTCAAACTCATGAAATTTTGTTCCAGTATTCTAACTTTCTTTATAAAATTACTGTTCTCTTTTGAAATTTCTTACATAAACATTTCCAACCTTAGAAAATTTATTTCCAGTAGGGCTGCACGTTCTCAAGTTTTTCATTAACCGTTAACCGAGGCCCTTAGCGGTTAATACTCGGTTAACCATAGTGTGCCATAGTAACCATAACCATAGTAATTTCCGGACATTGGCCGAAAAAAAAAGGAATGTCCGACAAAATTTAATCTCTCCGGTCAAATTGTCCTATTAAAACTGCCTAATAATGCCGCCCATTAACACAATCTGAATTTGAGAATAAGCCTAAAATGTATAAGGCAAAAGGTAACAAGCAGAGTCCGCTGCCGCCTCGCTAATGCTATGACTATGACTATGTTTGACACGTACAATATTTGAAAAGCGATAATTATTTATTTATTTATTTAAATTACATTTATATCTGAATTTATGTCAACCTATAGACTTTCAAATATCAAAATGTCATGAATTAATATGTATTTTTGTACAAAATGACATATAAACATATTTTCCTATTATACTTTGCCTGGAAACGCTTCCAACAAGGCGTCGGTTCTATTTCTAGCATGCGCGCGTCTCACGCAGGCAGTCGGCAAGCTCTAACCTGTTAACATGAGAGCCGAATTAAAAACAGACACGCCACGCAGCTGAGATGCTTTCGCCACGCATCCAGTGTGTCCTGACCGGCCTAATGATGCCCGGGTGTTGGCTGTTGAGATTACAACAACGAGGTTGTACTTGAAGTATATCTAAGCACTGTATTGCAATACTTGCATTTTGCCCCGTCACTCGTATTAGCCCGCTTCATATTAGAAAAATGACTTCTTCTTGTGGACATTACAAATGTCTGGGAGCGCTCTGGCGGTCTCTGGTGGTGCAAAAATGTATTACAACTAAATTCAATGCACGCCATTGACGTCACTTAACCGAGCAAAATGTTTCACTCGGTTACACAATTTTTAACGGTTAATCGGTTAACCGGTTAACCATGGACACCCCTAATTTCCAGCTTTCAAAATTCAACTTTTGATCTTAAAGACATTCTGAAATTTGTGAAATGTCCTTTTGACCTTCTAACCCTTTGAACTTTCTTTTGAAATTTCTCTCTAAACTTTGAACTTTTTCAAATTTCAAATTCCTTTCCAGCTTTCCTTTCCTTTCCCCCAAACTGTTAATCTTTTCTTTTTTTCAAACCTTTTTCTTTACAACTTAAGATTTTCCTTTCAAACACTTCCAAACTGTTGAAATTTCCTTGCTTTATTTCAGTGTTTCTTTCTCAGTGTGTGTGGATGTGCCGCACGGTTTGGATTTCTGAGTTCCGAATATTCCTTACACTTAACATTTTTATTGCAGCTGTTTTTTCATTTGTCGAGAGAGCGTGTATTTTCGGAGGATAGAACCCGCTTCTACGGCGCTGAGATCGTTTCTGCGTTGGATTACTTGCACTCTGCGAAGATTGTTTACCGTGACCTGAAGGTGAACAGAACCCTAATATCAACGTTTTCACCCTAGAAACCTCAGTTTTAACATAATCAGCGGACCGTAAGATATGTGTGTGTGATTCGTTCGTGTGTGTTTGTCCAGCTGGAAAACCTGATGTTGGATAAGGACGGTCACATAAAGATCACTGATTTCGGCCTGTGTAAGGAGGGCATCACAGACACGGCCACCATGAAAACATTCTGCGGGACCCCGGAGTATCTGGCCCCTGAGGTACTGGATCTCTTTAAACGCAGCACAGGAAACACACACACTGGGTTAAATTTAATAAAGATGACTGTTTAATCTCCGTCTGTCGCGGCTGGAACAGGTTAGCAGGAACAGGCTCACACTTATCTGTGCTTTCTAGCATCCATACAGAAATAGACATAAACAGCAGGCTGTAGACAAGACTGAGCAGCTCCTGGGTAAAAATAGAGCGATCAGACAGTGACCCGCTGGCTGTTTTCAGTGCTATTTAACTCCATTTTAATATTCAGATTAGCATACAGAATGTATAATAAACCATGGTGTTGCATATGAATGCTGATGGCATGATCATAAAAGTCATGCAGGCAACTTTAAATCAGGCATTTGAGAATGACATGACTGGTTATGGATGAGCATAATGTGTTGTTTCTGTATGATTGATCTGAGTGTGCTGTGATTTCATCGATCAGGTTTTGGAGGACAATGATTACGGGAGAGCGGTGGACTGGTGGGGTCTGGGAGTTGTTATGTATGAGATGATGTGTGGACGCTTGCCCTTTTATAATCAGGTATGACTCACTCCAACACTAGCCACACACAATAATAAACAACATTTCACTGAAGATTATTAAATGTTTCTAAAAGCCACTTTTGCTCACTAAAGCTGCATTTGTTTGATCAAAAATACAGTAGAAACTGTGATATAATGAAATATTAGTACAATTTAAAATGACTGTTTTCTACTTGTGTATATATTTTAAAATGTAATTTATTCCTGTGCTCAAATTTCAGCATCATTGCTCCAGTTTTCAGTGTCGCATGATGCTTCAGAATTAATTCTGATGTGATGCTCAAGAAAAATTTCTCAGTGTTGTGATGCTTCATATTTTTTTGGAAACCATGATACATTTTTTTTAGGGTTCACTGATGCAAGTGAAAATGTATTTGAAATAGAAATGTATTTTCCGTCTTCAGGACCATGAGAAGCTGTTTGAACTGATTCTGATGGAGGAGATCAAGTTTCCCAGAACCCTCTCTGCAGACGCCAAGTCTTTACTGTCTGGATTACTCATCAAAGACCCCAATAAGAGGTCAGTGTGTGAATGTGCTGCTCATTTTAGCAGGAGAACACCAGGTTAAATCTGTCTGTGTATCATGAGAGACACGAATGAATATTACTCTGCGCTTTATCCCCTGAAGGCTCGGAGGAGGTCCGGATGATGCGAAGGAAATCATGAGACACAGTTTCTTCACTGCGGTGGACTGGCAGGACGTCTATGACAAAAAGGTACGAGTGCACTTGCAATGGAAATCTAAGAGGCGAGACATTTAAGAGGGTTCAAAAGCAGAAACATAACACTGTTGTACAGATGTTTGGTGGTACTTAAAACCTGGCCTTTACAAGTCCATCAGAAAAACATTCTGGTAGTGCTTACCAATAAGAAGCCCTTCAGAAGTAGTTAGAAATAGAAAATGCATTTATCAGAACTCAAGGGATCTTATCAAAAATAATCCTAAATGCAAACTAAATCTTACCCTGGATATTTTATATAACTTTGAAAACATTGTGATAACCCGCAACCTCATGCCCAAAAGTGTTATGCATTGGTCATTTAGATTATCATATAATGTTTACCATAGTGTCTTCACTTACTGCTCAACAAGGGTTGATTGCCCAGTATCCGCATCATATTACTGGTTTAAATCACTAAAAATTCAGCATTGCATCATAGGAATAAATGACATTTTACAACATATTCACGTAGAAAACAGCTATTTTGAATTGTTTTTACAATATTACTGTATTTTTGAGCACATAAATGCAACCTTAGTGAGCAGTGTTTTTGTTCATGCATTCGCACTTGATTTTGTATAATAAGCTGCTTTCTTTCTGGTCCTCTCATCATGTCTCTGGTCCAGCTGGTCCCGCCGTTCATGCCGCAGGTCTCGTCTGAGACGGACACCAGGTATTTCGACGAGGAGTTCACGGCGCAGACCATCACCATCACCCCTCCGGAGAAGTGTGAGTGCGCCGTTTCCCTCCCTCCCTCTCTCTTCCTGTAGACTGGCTGCTCGTGCCACAGGAAGTGGAAGTACACAATGAAAAAAGGCATTGAGCGTATCAGTGTGCAATCTGTGTTTCCCTCTCTCTTCCTCCCCTGCAGACGATGAGGACGGGATGGACTCGGCTGATAGCGAACGGAGACCACATTTCCCACAATTCTCGTATTCGGCCAGCGGGCGGGAGTGATGTCATCAAACAACACCGTTTAAGGAGCCACCCTAGAAAGAGCCCCCTCTCTCTCTGTCTCCTCCGTTTAATTACCGATAGTCATAGCGAGTCGTTTTTGTTGCTTTCTGTTCGTTTTTTTTTTGTTGTTTTGTTTTGTGGGACTTTAAAGGGGGTTTGCACAGTTGGGTGAGACTTGAGCTGGTCGACCCACGTAAAAAAGTCTTGTACACTTTCAGCTGCTTGTTTACAGATCATGGACAGTGTTTTTGGGGGAATATGATCAGTATTGTTAAAGACCCGGAGCGTTTTTTTTCTTTTGTTTTGTTTGTTTTGTTTTGCACTCATTTAAAAGAGCCGTTGTGGGGAACAAACCAAAAATGTTGCCTTATGTGTGTGGAACTCATCCGACAGACATATAGTTAGACGCAGCAGCTGATCTGTTCCTGTGAGGCTGACTCGTTTCATTTTGTTCTTGCATTTTTGACACACACACACACATCCTCCGTCTGAGGTGTTGAAGAGTTTCATTCCTTGTTTGTGTTTTCGGTAAATAATGAAAACAAAGAAAATGGGGAAAAATGGACTCGAGTGTTGATATTTTCGTTTCTCTTTTAGTTTTATCCTCACGCTCTGATATGAAGGTTTCAGTTCAAATACACAACCATACAACAAACTGTCCTTACTGTAAAAGTCTCTCAGGCAATTCAGAGCACAAGTGTGAATCTCACGAAACCTCCCGAGTCATATTTCACTGCAAAACCAGAAATATTTAGAAATTTAGCATATTTTTAGGATCATTGAGATTTTTTGCATTGCAGCATTATCTTCATGAGTTTTCTCAGTTCTCTGACGCAACAAGTCTCTTTCTCTTTACAGAAAAAATTAAATGTCATTAGTAGTAGTAGTATTTTCACAAACCGTGTTTAATCATAATAATATATCAAATGTTATTTAAATTTATATAACATTCTAATGTGTTTACATTAATCTACTAAATTGGTTAACATGAATTAGCAAAGAAAAACAAATCAACAGCATTTATTAATCTTAGTTCATCTTAATTTTAACATGTACTATTACATTGTTAAAAGGAAAAGTAGTATTTGTTAACATTAGTCAATGCACTGTAACTAACATGAACAACTATTTTCATGAACACTGATAAAGAGTATAAAATGTTAGGTAAAAATAAATTGCTCACTGTCAGTTCATGTTAGTTTATACATTAACTGATGTTAATCTTCTTGTGAAATGTGCGGTATATGACTTGGATCATTCAAATAAATATTTAGTAGTATTATTATTTTATTAAATTAATGAACCAATCTGTAATGTCCAGATGATGCTCAAGTGCTGCTAAGTAAAACATTCAAATTGACTGATTAGTAATTAGGATTTTTCCCCCATCATGGAAAACGAAAATTGAATTACATAATTTTATTAAAAATAATGTCACACTGCAAAAATCTAAATGGTCCTATTTTTTAAATCTAAAATACAATGTATTATTTTTATCCAGCTGACTTTTGTCCTGAAGTATGACCTGCGTGTGTTTTTCATGAGATTCAATCACAAATCCAGTGGTGAAACCTGCCCGGATATGACTCGAACCGCTTCGTCCTGAACGAGACGGCCCGCTTTAAACCTCCTCCGCTCTCCGAACCCCAGAAGCGTTCAGGACAGACGTGTGGAGGCTCACGATGGGCGGCGTTTCACCTTCACTGTACAGAGCTACAGGTGTGTGTCTCCCTCAGCAGCACAGAGAGAGACCCCTCAACCACGGACCCTCACTTCTCACCACACAGAGACAAAACCTAACGTTGGACTGTTCCTGAAGATGTAAATACAAACCTCTCGCTCACCTTTTACCCGTATTGTTACATCACCATTATTATCTCTTATTTTTGGGCATAAAGAAGTTACGATCCTGTCTCCATAGCTGTGGAAATCTTATGGACGTGTGATGTCTGCGTTTGGAATCAATACCAAGTCAGATCACAGACTCATTATATGTGCAACTGAGCCATGCAATAGCAGTGTGAATGACCTTTGACCCTTGACCCGTCCTGTCCCGGCCCTCCTGTGTGTGATGTACATATGCAATGCCTTCTGTTTGTTACGCGTCACAGCCTTGAGACAAGTTATCGTGTGTGACTAAAGTGAAAAAAGAGACCGAATCATTGGAGGAACGTGTATCATGTGGGTGTTTCCATGAACTTGCTATGGTTTCAATCCCATCCTGTTTGTACCTGATCCAGTGAACGTTTGGGAAGCTGCCGGTTCTTCACAGCGAATGATATGAGTGTGTGAGACTGTTCGTTAAACTTTCGGTTGTTGTTTTCATGCTGTGATGCATTCGCTCGGCTGATGAGAAATCATCAGCAGGTTTTCTAATATTGTTCCGATGATTTCATTAATTATTATAATTTTTTTTTTTTAGTTTGTTTCAGCGTATTTTTGTACTATAGATGTAATTTAGTTGTATTTATTTTCGTATGTTGGGATGAAGGACGCTGTCGGCTGCGTTTATTAAGTGCTCTCTCTCCCTCATTATTTTTTATACCTTTCCTTTAGTCGTTTGCCTGTTTTGTTTTCATACCAAAACATTAGAGCAGGTGCCCTGTAGAGGACTTGCGTTGCCATTTGGTAGTATTTATTTTAAGTTATATTAAAATGTTCAAATTTCCCACTGGCTCCATGTGGTATTTATTTTTAATAATTTGAATCTCTATACTATATATCAATCTAAATATATTTATTATTATTATTATTAGTAGTAATTTAGCAGACGCTTTTATCCAAAGCGACTTACAAATGAGAACAATGGAAGCAATCAAAAACAACAATAAGAGCAACGTTATATAAGTGCTATAACAAGTCTCAGTTTAGGTTAGGTTAACACAGTACACTTATAAAGGGCTTTTTAATAATATAATAATTGAAAAGATAACAGATAGAATAGAAAAAGAGTAGAGCAAGTTAGTGTTAGAGGTCTTTTTTTTATATAATTTTATAATAAATGAAAAGAAAATAGAATACAAAAAGATAAGAAAGGTAGTTATATATATATATATATAGCTTAACTTTAATTATGTCCAATATAATTTATTAAAAGCTAATGGTTAATATTTTTAAGAAAAGCCAACATAAGTAACAATTAAAATAGTAATAACATTTATACATTTTATATAATGTGAATGCAACAAGTAAAATTTGTATAAATTTTTAAAAAATTAGTTTTGCCAACATTTGGAAGCTGCAAGGGTCTATAAACGTAGTTATTACTTTAATATGGGGTTGTTTAGATTTTGATATAACTATAAACTCATTACATAGGCTATGCATGATTCTACCTAAAACCTACAAACAATTTTAAAATGTATATCAAAATAAACTAGTTTCTAGAGGATCGTGACATTAACAAGAAAAACTAAATTAGGTGGTTTATTAAAGCACATGCATTCAGTGCATTTGGCTTTAGTTCATCCAAATAATCTATATAAATATATAGTCCTGACATATAGGAAAACTGTTCTCAAAATCCCGAAACGTCAATCCGGAATAGCAGGAGGCCAGACAATGTCTACAGACTGAAACACACAGACAGAAAGGAGAAATCTTTGAGATGACATTAACATTTCCATTATGCATCCAAACCCATGACATTCCATATGAACTAAAACACACCTCGACATCCAGCTCTAGAATATCAGCGCTGGTTTCATGAGGTCGCAGAGTTTCTCACTTCACCAGACATAAACTGATGGACTGGAGTGGTGTGGATTACTGATGTTTTCATCAGCTGTTTGGACTCTCATTCTGACGGCACCCATTCACTGGTGAGCAAAGTGATGGAATACTACATTTCTCCAAATCTGTTTCCACTAACAAACAAACTCAACTACATCTTGGATGGCATTAGGGCGAGCACATTATCTATTTCTGGGTGAACGTTTCTACCTCCTCTAGTTGTCGGTTTTCAGTTCTGTCGAATTTGGCTCGATGGGGTTTCAGCAGCTGAGACCTGAGAAACCACCCAGACAACACATACATTATGACAATGACATGACCACATAATCGCAAACACCAATACTGTAATATATAAAGGAACCGGACAGACGATCAAAAGACGAACAGTAAGGTGTTTCTTTTTTATATAGCATACAAACATGTCATAAAGGCATTTATAATGTTTCAACCAAATGCGGATCTTCTGAAATTTCTATTCATCAAGGAATCCCGAAATAATTCATTTCGTTTTTCACAAAAATACTAAGCAGCACAACTGTTTTTAACACTGATTATAATCAGAAATGTCTCTAATTTCTGAAGGATCATGTGAAGACTGGAGTAATGATGCTGAAAATTCAGATTTGATCACAGAAATATATTACATTTTTACAGCTTTTTTCAGTTGTAATGCTATTCCATTAGACATGTGGTGTCCAGTGTTGTACATCTAGTGTTAGTTTTCTTTGGTGGACATGGGTAATGCCTGCACACAATACACATATTGAAAGGGAATGATCAAAAACTGAGTCTCATGTGAGCAGATTAAAAAACTCTGACCTTCTGAACTCATCTTCAGAGATCTTCTCCAGAGCTTTAACTACTGCCATCCTGGTGAAAATGGACCAGAGAGACAAAGAGGAAAACGGGTAAATTACTTTTGATTTTACAGCTCAGGAACACGGCTTGAGGACTGGAAACAAAACATGGGAAAGCATACTGCTTTGTTTTGGGTGGGTTTTAGACATGCAACCAGCAGGGATGCTGTGGAAATGCACAGAGAAGCACATTTTCCATCATCAATTTTACATCTTGACAAAAGACCTAATATTGCAAAAAAGGCCTAATATTACCTTACTTTATTGTTTTTCACACAATAAAAAATATTTTTCAAAATATATATATCAGGATTAGACATAAAAATTTACAACATCAACAACATCAATTTGTTTTTTAAATAATGCATTCTGACAACTAAAATAAAAAAAATAGTTTTTTTTTTAAATCAATAAAATTTTATTTTGCATTCATTTACATATGTATTATTACAATTAAATATTTTTTAATCACAAACTTTTTAAATGAGAATCGTATTTTAAAATTGTGCTGTTCTGTGACAAACATTAATTGCATAACTTATACATACTATTAAATGTTCTAAAATAACATATAACATACATTATGCCCATAAATTTTTTTTTTTTCATTATTTATTTTGCAAAGCATTTTAAATGCAATCCAAAAATATAAACAATGCAAAAGGAAGTTCTTGAAATCACTCACTGCTGTTGACTGATTCGCCTTAGTAGCCCTAAAGAGAATTAATCTAAATTTGATTTTTATAAATATGTCTGCTTGAAAGAATGAAGGATGTTGCAAGTTGTTTTAAAGAATGCACGTGTTTCTTTATGAGAAGAGAAGACAATATGACTAATATACATGAACCCAGCAGCATTTTACATTGTTATTAATAGTAGAATTCGTAGTAGTTTTATTATTATTATCTTATCATTATTGTTTATTTTTTTATTTTACATAAACACTGAACAACCAACAACCTCTTAAGCACCACCACCAGTCCTGAATTCAGTTAAAATTACAAATATGCATTCATACATGGTTACCAAGTTTTCATCCTAATTACAAAAGTTAATTAAATAATGCTTGATTTCAAATTGACAATGAGTGACAAAGTCTAGCTATCTAACACTTTGCTCAACTTCTTGTGTTATTATTATTATTATTACAGGCAAAATCTTAGCTAGTGTTTACATGATTTCAAATTTATGATGCTTTGATTAAAATGTGCATATCTGATAAATACTAAAGAGGAAGATGTGAAAGCACAGAGATGGGGACAGCTTTATATTTAACTCATGTATCCTAAAGCACAGAAACTGTGGAAATTATATATAATGAATCATTTAGCACAACTAAATACAACTAGATATAGATATAGATATAGATATAGATATAAAGAGGGCGTCACTAATAACATTTCCTTACGCACCGCGGCTGCAGCTACATCGGGCATGTTTTAAGACACCACTGACGTCATCCTCACGCGCCGCACTGTCACGCGGGTCCTTTCATCTGTTACCGTCGCAACCGGAGGATCTGGAAGGTTCTGTTTGGAAGTTTCCGAGCCGAACGTTATCTGAGTCCATCCGAACCACCCCGAGGATCCAGAGAGACTGAGCAACGTCCATCTTCATCTGTGACTTCTGAGGAACGATTTAACTTCAATATTAGCCTTCATGCCTGAAGGCGTCGGGGCTGCGTACATGTCTAAATTCAAAGGAAGTGCGTATGTGGACCGGGACAAACCCGCTCAAATCCGCTTCAGCAACATCAACGCCGGGAAAGGTGAGAGATCTGTGTGTGTGTTCTTATTAAAATAGTGAAAAACACAGACGGGGCTCTTTTTTGGATTGTTGCAGCCTGTGACGTATAGTGGAAGCACGAGTCAATAAAAGTGCGATTCCGTTATAAACATGACCGTATTTGTTTAATTTCTGCAAATATGGACGTGTTTAAAAGCATGAGATGAAAAAATGAAGCCATGACGTGTTATGTTCCTCATAATCAAAATGCACACTCACTTGCGTACTTACAAGGTGTGGCCATCTTTATGAGAAATAACTTTAAATATATCTATATTTATAAGATGCAATAAAGCGCATCACACGTTCCTTTATGTAAGTAAAGAAAGTCTTTACTTTTTCTGGAAATTTAATTAAAAGAAACATTTTCAGGCACCGCATGTGTAAACACATCATCTATAGTTAACCCTAATTTCTGTAAATTATCTAGGTTTTAGTTATAATGAGTCACATACATGTATATATGTCCCAAATGTTAGAAAATGTGATATTACTTGTTGAAAAAATTACTTGCTCAAAATTAATTATGCTCATTGTTCAATATATATGTATATAAACACACACAGGTGCTGGTCATATAATTGGAATATCATCAAAAGGTTGCTTTAAATAATTTCATTCAAAAAGTGAAACTTGTATATTATATTCAATCATTACACAGAGACTGATATATGTGTTTATTTCTTTAAATTTTGATGATTATAACTGACAACTAAGGAAAATCCTCTAATCAGCGAATTAACTCAACACACCTGCAAAAGGCTTTAAATGGTCTCTCAGTCTAGTTCTGTAGGCTACACAATCATGGGGAAGACTGCTGACTTGATAGTTGTCCAAAAGACGACCATTGACACCTTGCACAAGGAGGGCAAGAGACAAAAGTCATAGTAAAAGAGGATGGACGTTCACAGAGCTCTGTGTCCAAGCACATTGATCAAGAGGTGAAGGGAAGGAAAAGATGTGGTAGAAAAATAAAGTGTACAAGCAATAGGGATAACTGCACCCTGGAGAGGATTGTGAAACAAAAGCCATTCAAAAATGTGGGGGAGATTCACAAAGAGTGGACTGCAGCTGGAGTCAGTGCTTCAAGAACCACTACACACAGACGTATGCAAGACATGGGTTTCAGCTTCGCATTCCTTGTGTCAAGCCACTCTTGAACAAAAGACCGCGTCAGAAGGGTCTCACTTCAAAAAGGACTGGACTGCTGCTGAGTGGTCCACAGTTATGTTCTCTGATGAAAGTACATTTTGCATTTCCTTTGGAAATCAGGGTTGCAGAGTCTGGAGGAAGAGAGGAGAGGCACATAATCCACGTTGCTTGAGGTCCAGTGTAAAGTTTCCACAGTCAGTGATGGTTTGGGGTGCCATGTCATCTGCTGGTGTTGGTCCACTGTGTTCAACACAGCCGTATACCAGGAATTTTTAGAGCACTTCATGCTTCCTGCTGCTGACCAACTTTATGGAGATGCAGAATTAATTTTCCAACAGGACTTGGCACCTGCACACAGTGCCAAAGCTACCAGTACCTGGCAAATTTACCTAACCTTAAGCCCATAGAAAATCTATGGGGTATTGTGAAGAGCAAGATGCGATATGCCAGACCCAAGAATGCAGAAGAGTTGAAGGCCCCTCTCATAACACCTGAGCAGTGCCACAGACTGATCGACTCCATGCCACGCAGCATTGCTGCAGTAATTCAGTGCTGAACATCCTCATACTTTTCAGCTGGCCAAGATTTCTAAAAATCCTTTCTTTGTATTGGTCTTAAGTTATATTCAAATTTTCTGAGATACTGAATTTGGGATTTTTCTTAGTTGTCAGTTATAATCATCAAAATTAAAAGAAATAAACATTTGAAATATATTTTAGTCTGTGTGTAATGAATATAATCTACAAGTTTCACTTTTTGAATGGAATTAGTGAAATTAACTTTCTAATGATATTCTAATTATATGACCAACACCTATATGTATGTGTATATAATGTGTGTGTAATTATATATATATATATTAGATGTATAGATGATTGATCCTTTCTTTTGATTGACAGCTGTCGCAGATGCAGTCAGAACAAGTCTGGGCCCCAAGGGCATGGATAAAATGGTTAGTTTTTATGATTCCCCGATATAAATCTTATCATATATGAACAATTTATGCTTAACCTGGCTTGGTTGTATATCAGTAAATGTATGTTTTTGGTTCACCGAGTGAATGTATTTGTATCTGCAGATTCAGGATGGAAAGGGCGATGTCACAATCACTAATGATGGAGCCACAATCCTCAAACAGATGCAGGTGCTGCATCCTGCAGCCAGAATGGTAAATCGCTGATTCAGGAACATTTTTCTTCATTTGCATGACCTGAATGTGCTGAATGAATGTTTGTTTTAGTTTGTTATTGTTCAGGTTACCTGAATTTGAACTTGGTTTCATTGCATATGCATTGTGGTGCTATCATCTACCCATTTGAACTGATTCACAAATTTCAAAATTAAAGTTTATTTGATAAGTTATATTATTAATACATGTGTGTAGCAGTACATTGAGAATCAATTTCGAATTGGATTACTCATGTTTGGAGTATTATGGGATGTTTTGTGTGTTTCAGATGGTGGAGCTGTCTAAAGCTCAGGATATTGAGGCTGGTGATGGCACTACATCAGTGGTGGTGATTGCTGGAGCTCTTCTTGATGCCTGCGCTAAACTGCTACAGAAAGGTCGGCTTTAGGAACATCAAACCTTTATTCAACACGCAACATGTCGTCATGTACTTAACCTCCACTTGTTTCAGACCTCTAAGAGTTAGTTTCTTCTGTTGAACACGGAAGTACACCTTTCGAAGTATGTTGGTAATCAAACCGTTGACGGTAGCCATTGACTTCCATAGTGTTTTTTTCCCCCACGCTATTGAAGGTAATGGCTACATCAACTTTGTGGTTACTCGCGTTCTTGAAATAATTTTTTGTGTTCACCAGAGTAAAGAAACTCATACAGACTCGAACCTTGAGCTTGAGTAAATGATGACAGAATTATGGGTGAACTATCCCTTTAAATTGTAATAGATTTAATTATGTCAGTACTGACTTGCCGTGCATTGGTTAAGCATATTCTGTAATTTGATACTGTATTGTCAACAGGTCTTTCACATTCATTTTCAATCCTTTAGGGTGTCCTTTGACACTTTCACATAGTTCTTCATATGGTATGATGGTGATTTATTTATGACATCAAATTCAACATGATCTTTCATGTCTGTTTTTCCTGCCAGGAATCCACCCGACCATTATTTCCGAGTCTTTCCAGAAGGCTGTAGATAAAGGTGTGGAGATCCTGACGGCCATGAGTCAGCCGGTGCAGCTCAGTGACCGAGAGACCCTTCTGAACAGCGCCACCACCTCGCTCTGCTCTAAGGTGGTGTCCCAGTACTCCAGCCTGCTCGCACCCATGAGCGTCGACGCCGTCATGAAGGTCATCGATCCCGCCACCGCCACCAGCGTTGATCTCCGTAATATCCGCATCATCAAGAAACTCGGGTGAGATGCAGGATAGAATTTAAATATTACTCACTCAGTTATTAGGCTGCAGATAGTTGTAGTTTCTCTTTGCAAAAGGAAGTTTATTGATGTGTCTGTGTTTGCAGAGGGACCATTGATGACTGTGAGCTGGTGGAGGGTCTGGTGTTGACGCAGAGGGTGGTGAACACGGGAGTGTCCCGTGTGGAGAAAGCCAAAATCGGCCTCATCCAGTTCTGCCTGTCCCCTCCCAAAACTGATGTATGTGACCATGCTTAAGAATGAAATAAAATATCAGACATCGTGTCAAGATCATAGTCACTGAATGGGTCTGTGTGATGCTCTTGTTGGGACAGATGGACAATCAGATTGTGGTGTCGGACTATGCTCAGATGGACCGTGTGCTCCGTGAGGAGAGAGCTTACATCCTCAACCTGATCAAACAGATTAAAAAGGCCGGCTGCACTGTGTTGCTCATCCAGAAATCCATCTTGAGGTACGAAATCACCACAGAATGTCAAGACACGGTCACTTGCTAAATTGTTAAAAATGTTGATTGGGACGTAACGCACACAGAAGGCCAAAGGGACGACCCTATCAGCCATTGCAAGAGAAGCTAGTCATTCCAAATCTCTGATTTATCAATATTTTTCAGCTTTACAACAACAATTATTTCCTTCGAGTCCTGCAAAAAAACTGGTCATCCATATAAGACAAATGCTTGATAGCACATGATAATGTGGAGAATCTCGATGGAGAATAGGTGAACAGGGTATGGATCGGTCTCGGCAAGTTTAGAAGTCGACCTGAAAGCACACACTGCAGTGACCAATCCTCATATCAGCAGAAATAATCAAGAGGCTAGACTCACTTTTGCTGAGGAGCATGTTGTGTGGACCGAGGAGAACTGCTTCCAAGTTCATTTTAGTGATGGGAGAAATTTAATTTGTATAGTTTCCATTTTATTTATTAAATGGATATAAAATGTATCCGTGTCAGCTGTTCTCATGGTATTTGTGGTTGTTTGTGTCTTTCAGAGATGCACTGAGTGATCTGGCTGTTCACTTCCTGAATAAGATGAAGATCATGGTGGTCAAAGACATCGAGAGGGAGGACATTGAATTCATCTGCATGGTATGACCAGCAGATCCAGCAATGTCATGGGACAATTTTTGAGGATGCATATGTGTGTAAAGTTTGTGACTTCTGTCTAATGCACATTTCTGCATTGCCTGTCCCAATTATCAAGTATTTTTCTTCTGTCCCATCAGACTCTTGGCACCAGACCCATTGCTCATATTGACCAGTTCACTCCAGAGATGCTGGGAACAGCAGAGCTAGCTGAAGAGGTTAGCCTGGACGGATCTGGCAAACTAGTGAAGGTAACCTACCTGTAATAACCTAGATGCATCTACACAGCTCCAAATGACCATGTTTTGTTTTTCTCATGCAAACTGGGCGAGAAACATTATTTGAAAAAAAATTTCTTTACTTGAACATTTACTTGTAGACAGATTCTCCTGACGCAGTGATGCATATGTTTTTATTCTGTCCGGGCTTGATAATGAGAGCAGTGATTGATTTGTTTGTAGATCACAGGATGTGTAAATCCAGGAAAGACGGTCAGTATTGTCGTTCGTGGTTCCAACAAACTGGTGATTGAGGAGGCCGAACGATCCATCCACGATGCCCTCTGCGTCATCCGCTGTCTGGTCAAGAAGAGGTAACCAAGAGTACAAGAGACTCTAGTGATTATATGGATTTCTCACTGGATAACAATCTTTATTAATCATAAGCTGAAAGAATTTGGTGATATTTGACTATGTCCAGCATTGGCACGATTTACTATATTGCATTAAAGGGATAGTTCCCCCAAAAATGAACATTTTCTGAAAATGTACTCCCACTCAAGCCATGAGTGTCTTTTTTTCCTTCATGGGATTTGGAGAAATGTAGCATTACATCAGTTACTTGCCGTTGGATCCTCTGCAGTGAATGGGTGCCGTCAGAATGAGTCCAAACAGCTGATAAAAAAAGTCACAGTAAATCACATGACTCCAGCCATGTAATGCTACATTTCTCCAAATCTGTTCCCATTACATCTTGGATGGCCTGAGGGTGAATATATCTTCAGCAAATTTTAGTTTGAACTATTCCTTTAATAGCTGTTGGAGTGAGTAGAAGCTGTTTGCTAGCTCATCCTCTTGCTGTGCGTCTGCAGGTTTCTGATCGCCGGCGGTGGAGCACCAGAGATTGAGCTGGCGCTGAGGTTGGCAGAATATTCCCGCACCCTGGCCGGCATGGAGGCGTACTGTGTGCGTGCATACGCCGATGCCCTGGAGGTCATTCCCTCGACTCTGGCTGAGAACGCTGGTCTGAATCCCATCTCTACAGTCACAGAGCTGCGCAACAGACACGCACAGGGAGAGAAGACGGCCGGGATTAATGTCCGCAAGGTGTGACTTTAGAAAAAAATAGTTCTCAATAGTGCTGCCTACTGACAAAACCTCTTTAAAAAAAAAAAAAAAAAGAGCATGTCTTTTAACATGTCTTCTGGTGTCTCAGGGTGGGATCTCTAACATCCTGGAGGAGCTGGTAGTTCAGCCTCTCCTGGTCTCCATCAGTGCACTCACCTTCGCCACGGAAACGGTTCGCAGCATCCTCAAGATCGATGATCTTGTGAGTGATTTGCTATGTAGAACAAGTCCTTAAGTATTTAAAGGACCCTGAAATTAAATTAGCACTGATGTTGTCTGTGAATGCACAAGCATTAATGGCTCATTTCCTCTGCAGGTGAACACGCGATAAAGTGAATGTGATCCGTGAAGGAAGATCCAACCCCATGCTAGCACCCCAATAAGACCAACTGATCTGTAGCTGTCTGTTGTTGTTACCTGGAGTAATTTAATAAAGCTTTTTTTTTTTTGAACACTGGAACTCTTGTCTGTTGTTTTTTGTCTTTTTTTTTTATACAGGTGCATCTCAATAAATTAGGATGTCATAAAAAGTTCATTTTTTTCATTAATTCAACTCAAATGGTGAAACTTGTGTATTAAATTCAATGCACACATACTGGAGTAGTTTAAGTCTTTGGTTCTTTTAATTGTGGTTATTTTGGCTCCCATTTAACATAAATCCACCAATCTCAACAAATTAGAATATGGTGACGTGCTAATCAACTCAAAACACCTAAAACTACACGATGACTTCCAGACTTTGACGGCAGCTACAGGAAGATTCAGAAGCAGCTGGCGAAGCACAGAGAAGCACGGCCTGTGACGGTTTGTGAACCCTTCCAGCTGTGCGTGGCTAATATCTCCTCACACAAAGAATGCATCATGGCAGATATCGAGGCGGAGATGAGCCCAAGACCATCCCGCTGGCCGTTCGTGACCCCACTTGCCCTCGTCATCCCTTTGCTCCTCTCTGTCTGGAAGCCAGTAATCTCACAGATGCAGCCAAGAAACGGCAAGAAGCCGTGAGGTAACTGTGACGCCCCCAACTCTACTTTAAACAATCACCCCACTTGAACTTTCCAAGTGAATCCTGTGTCTCCGGCTTTTTGGAATTCTAAAGCTAGAATGGGATTTCCCTGCCTCTGTGTCTCCTGTTAATAACCCCATCAACAGTAAAAGACTTTACTGGGTATGTAATCAATGCCCATGAATCTTCTTGCTGTCTTCAAGTCATAGTGGGAAGTTCATGAGTACAGCAATGAATTCAACATATTTCAGTCAAAATTAAATGGAATTGTTAAGTTAATTCATTTCTCTTTACCCCTTCCTAACAAAATGTTTTTTTTTTTAACTCTAGTACAAAGGCCGAATTAAAAATAGTATATTGCACTCTTATAAAGTTTCCAAAAGGTTTTTTTTTTTTTTTTTTTACAGTGTTGCCATAGAAGAACCATTTTTAGATTCCCAAATAACTTTTCAGTGAACAGTCCTTTAAATAACTTTTTGTGTGATGGAAAGGTTCAGTGGATTCTTAATGGAAACATCGATGCCAATAAAGAATCTTAATTTTTAAGAGTGTATCTTAAAACTCTTACTAAAGTATTTGACAATGGGTTCCAGAAAAAAACTAATATTGCAAGAGTGTCTAGTCCTGGTCCTTGAGGGCCTGTGTCCTGCAGAGCTTAGCTCCAACTCGGCCCAACAAAATAACAAATTGTTAAGAGTAGTAGTATGCTATTCTGAGTTCAGCCAAAAGATGAAGAGCAAATTATATGATGTAAATTATAAAGGGAGTGACAGAACATGTAGTTTTGTCATGCAAGCTTGTCACTTCATAATCCATATAAATGCATAGTATTTCCTAGCAAGCTGTAGTGCTGTTCATCAAAAGTCCACAAAATGTGAACGATCTAAACTGTAATATCAACAATTGCAACAAAAAACATAATCTGCAAAACTTTAACTGACACCCCAAGTAAAAAATGTGGCACTAAGAAATAAAATCACTAGAAAATATAACATTATGGTGTCACTAATGTGTATTCATATTGAAAAATGCATCATCCCATTAGAGGAGTCCCTCCTTCATAAGTTCAGTTCTGACAGCTCTTTACCTATGAGTAGAAATGTTCTTGAGCAGAGAAAGCCGGGAGAAGAAGAGGAGAAATGGAAGGAGAAGCAAAAACAGAGAGAGAATGGACTACAAAAAATGATCACAAAGCGAGCCCAGGCGAATGACCCCCATGTGGCCCTGGTCTGGGCATGCCAGTCCAAACTAAAAGATTTCAGGTAAAGCAACTGAGCCTCTGCTCTTGAATTTCTCAAAATACACTCTTTAATAGACCTGATGGTTCAAGGAAACTTTCTGTTTCACAAAAGGTTCTTAGATTATTAACATATTCTTTATGCTAAGAATTGCTTTTATTTTAATAAAAATATTTCCAGGAAGATCGAGGTCAAGCAGAGGTCTACTAGAAATGTTCATTGTGATGACAATGCAAAGCTATCTCTTTCTGAGAGAGCAGCAGAAAAACTATACTCTGCCACTTTGAATAGATGTGGTCTAGGTGAATCCTTTATCAACAGTAAAGCTCATAAAGGCTTCAAACACAGACAGACTCCAAGCCCCGCCCACTCCGACAGCCAGACTCCACCCACATCAGGTATGAGAGTGTCAGTTCTGATATATTTTAAAGATATTGAAGAAGTGTAATTAAAGAAACAGTTCATCCAAAAAATAAAATACTGTTAATTTTGCACATTTAAAACCATATTTATTTTCTCAGCATCTTTTTTTTAATATATATATATAGTAAAAAGCAGAAATGAAGATAATGAGGAGTTTCCAGACTTACAGGATTCTGTTCTCGGTGATTAAGCAGATGATTACGAGGAGTATGACCATGACATGGAGACAGGACACATGGATGGAGATGAGGATGACAGACACAATGACTGAATCAGTCATGACACTGATAGGAAAAAAGGCCAATGATAAAGGACACTCACATCATGACGAACTGAATTTTGATGATGATGTAGAGGATGACCATTATAAAGATGATGACATCAGCAGTATTCACAGCCAGAGCAGCAGGGGCAGTCAAAGTAACAACAGTCACCATAGCGATAGGGTAGTGTTAATTAATTAGTTAATCACTGGTCACTGCTTAGTCCTATAAGGGCAGTTTTTTAAGCACATGTCATAAATTAATTGTATTGTGAAGCTCAGTATAAAAACTTAAATGAGGCATTTGAAAAAGAATAAGATAAAAATTTGAGAACACTTAAAGATACCTCCAAAATATTGGTTTTAATCTGCCAATTTCCTTAATTATATGACAAACCCTATTACAGGAAGTGATCCAGATGAAGGCCAAACTGACAACCCTTTAATATATTATTGTGTATTTTTTATCTGTAATGTATAACATTAGCTTGTGCTTATTTAATTTATGTTGTAAATTGTTAAATACATCTGTACATTGCATGTGTGGGATTATTAATAATAGGAAAAAAATAACTTAACATGCGAAAATTAACTTTACTATTATAATTATATTGTTTCTTGGTAATTTTCATGCTTCGTCAAAATAAATACAAGCATATAAAACATTTAAAACATTGAGCCACAGCCTAAAAATACACAACAGGGTCAGTTACTGTTCGTGCATCAGAAGCAACATCTCAGTAATTTTCCATGCTCCACGCGGTCCAGCCCAACGCGCGCTCACGCTGTGCTGCAGAACCCGCCTCATACATGAGACCAAGGGCAAAAGACGCGCAAGGAGGGGTCGATCCTGATTGACAGCTCTGCTACCCAATCGCATTCATGCTAGACTTCCGTGTCGCTCTCTCCAACCAATCAGCTGCAGCGGAGGGCGTGCCCACAGTCTGAATTTTACGCGGCTCTACGGCGTGAAAACTAAACCGAGATGGAATATGCCAGTCTGAACCGGTTTCAACCGGTCTTGCGTGTGATGCATGAGACTAGAAAGGAGCTGGGTCACAGTCTCTCGCAGATATCTGCGTTCAAAACAACGGTTTTTCTGCAATAGGCAAAAGAATAAAATAACGATTGGTTTGATGCTGTTGTTATAAAACGGAATGAGTAACGATAACGTTAGTTAAAGCGAGTTGTAAACCGCCATAGATAGAGACAGATGAACTGACACGAGCTGCTGACTGAAAGAGGAATCGGACTCAATCACTGAAGACAATAGTTAAAAATAACACCGATATTGTGTGTTTCGGGGGGTTTCATGTTATCGTTTGCGTTGCACTATAGTGTGATCGGCTAACTAACGTTATACAAGACACTTAGGAATTGAAGTGAAATTGCTAGATTTTTTTAATTGTTTACATACGCTTTCGTGTAAAATGAGACAATTCAAATAGATTTATTTTTACATATCAACTTGATATTGTTTTGACGCGACGCACGTTGCCACGACACTTAACCTTGTTGCTGAGTCCTAAACCACGTTAGCATTGTTTTTTCCCTCGAGGACGAGTTTTGATTAAAACAGGTAAGTTAAAGGTTGTTGTAGAGGTGTTTGGGGAAATACTTATCCGTTACAATTATTATCTACTACGAAATGTGAGTTGAATGAAGTGCTAGTTTGCTGACACAGTGCTGATATTGACCAGGAACGAAAACGCGTTTTGATCCTCACCGCGGCCCGTAACTGCGCTCAACTAGAATTCATGTGGGCTGCTTTCCAACCAAAAGTTTGATCAGTATAAGTTACATTAAGTTGACTCAAATAATTGTGTTTTTCTAGCCGTGAAAGGAACACACGTTTAATGTATTAAACGGCAATATTGGCACTTTTCAGAAGCTCGTAACTCATAATACTAGCTGTTGTAATGATGATCTCAGCAAAATAGCACTCCGAGTCATAAGTTGTACTTCAGTGCAACTGCATGCTTAAGTATTGTGTTTTGTGGACTAAAGTGCACCCACGTGGTTTGAGCCATTGTTTTGGTGTCTGACTTTTAACACCAGAGATCATTCTGGATAAACAACTAGTACAGTGTTAGGATGAATGGTGATAGAAGGGTCACTATTGATTTTTGATAACTAAAAGATGTCTGTTTTGTTTTGCAGCTCTATGCCGGCAGACATGACCATGTTGGCGGATCACACAGCACGACAGTTGCTGGATTTCAGTCAAAAGCTAGACATCAACCTGTTGGACAATGTTGTCAACTCCATGTACTATGATGTGGGATCTCAGGTATGTACAATTCTGGCACTTTGATTGCATTCAAATCATAGTTTATAGTTTATCAGACATGTACAGTGCATCATAAGTGGTTTATGTTGCGATTACTTTAGCAAAGACTGGCACAAGAAGTTCTCACCAGTCTGAAGGACCACCCAGATGCCTGGACCCGAGTGGACACCATACTGGAGTTCTCGCAGAACATGAAGACAAAAGTATGTCAACATTAACATTAGGGCTGTGTCAAACTATTATTTTGATAATCGAGTAATCAGAGAACTATTCTGTTGATTAAGTGAGTAATCTGATTCATTTTTTGTGGTACTACAAATAGGCCTAGACAAACAATAGACTTCAAAATCACTTTAAATGCATATAAAATAGCAATGAGGCAATAATTACTGGTTCAAAATAGAATATCAAAAGCAAGTAATCATATGGTTGTATTTAAATAAATGTTATAAATACATAATGTAATAACAATATAGGCACAACTTATGTACATTATGATGTCAAATGCCCGGCTTGACCATTGTTTTTACACTTAAAAAGTGTTCTGTAAATGATAACTGTTTGTGCGATGCAGGATTTACTGTGAACGGAGCTGCTCTGAGATGCACGTAACCTAAATGCAAATAAAGTGCATATATTTTAGTTGAATCACAGCCTTTGTGAGTTCACAATAGCACTGTGCTTTGTGATTTTTAAATGGTTTTAATATTTCATAAAGGCTTAGAAAACTGTCTAATAATGCTTTTCATGGATTCTCCCGGTTTATTGACATGGACAAATTCCAATCAATGATTTTTTTTTTAAGTAGAGTACTGATTTAATCAAGGAATTATTTATTAACATGTTTCTAAATTTAGCCAGTTTATCAAGTCCTACTTATTAAATGCCAACCATGACAATTTATTCTGCCACATTAAACTGTTGTTTACTCCTTTTGCTGTTTGTATTGTAGTACTACGCTCTTCAGATACTGGAGACCGTGATCAAAACACGCTGGAAGATTCTTCCACGGAACCAGTGTGAAGGTAATTTACACACTGACCTTAATCTCTATGAAAAATCTGTTACTCACCTCCACATTATAACCTAATTGTCTATTTTAAGAAATGCACAAATAACTGACATCTCCGTCTATCCACAGGAATTAAAAAGTATGTTGTTGGGCTGATCATCAAGACTTCCTCTGATTCTAACAGCGTAGAGGTAATTAATACTAGAAATTGTACCATTTAAGTTACTTAGAATTAGTTTTTATTATCTTATTTTTAAGTAGGTATGCATTAGAGATGGGGAATTCAAGAAAAAATATTAAATTATCGCAGGGAATTATTTAATTATTATTTGAAAAATTGCTCCCCTCCACAGAATACTTTCTTTATTGCTTTAACATGTATGAGTAAAAAATAAATATAGTTTTATACATAACATTAAAAAATTGACACCATATAGATGAGTTGGGGCTCTTGTGGTAATTTCTAGATTTTCCAGCTCATTTTCCGCTAGAAAACTTACAAATGCAGTCATGCACACCATGGATTTTTAAACCACTAACACACACAACATTTTAGCTTAACATTATGATTTCCATGCTATTAGTACATGCAAATGTTCAAGTTGGTTGAGTAGCCTTTGTTAAAGCAAGATCCTTCACACTGTGCAACTGTTATTTACTTTATCCTTTTTTGAAGACAAAATAACTTTGACATTTCTAGACATGGAAATGATTTTCCCAGCAGGAAGCATTGTAATTAATTTACTGTAGCAGTGTCTCATTTGAGGAGAATAATTGTAGATGGATGTTATTTGTGCACGCACCAGTATGTGGCTCACTTGAGACAACGTGTCAACAGAACCAGGAACTATGCAGCACTAAAAATATAGTGTTATGACAAAATACTCCTTTAATTTTAAATGGAAAAAAAATTAATCAATTTATCTATTAATGTTATTTACTACACATAGCCTAAAGATAAAGAGCTGTAAAAATTATAAATTTTTTTTAGAGCTCCTTGTATTTAAAATTTGTATAATCCATTTGAAAAAGTACATATTAATAAATAAATCTCTGTACATTAAGTAACTTTATTTACATGCATCGTGCATGTAATTTTTAGTCATGTAAGCTATAGCTTCTGACATAAAAAAAACACACCCTAGTGATTTTATGATATACATACTGCTTTATTTATTCAGAAACACAAGTATCTTAATGATATTTGTGTATTTTACTTTCATTTTATTACAAGTAGGCCCACAGCGCCCCCTAAGTAAATAAAACGCCTTATCGGACGGGCTTTAGGACCCGGGGGAGGCTGCTGCTGCTGCTACTGCACAGGCTAGTAACTGTTGACTCTTATCTCACACCGGACATATGTGACCCTGGACCACAAAACCAGTCTTAAGTGGAAATTTATTCGTCTGAGAGCTAATAAATAAGCTTTCCATTGATGTATGGTTTATTAGGATCGGACCGTGTTTGTCTGAGATACAACTATTTGAAAAAAAATCTAAATACTAAGAGAATCGCCTTTGAAGTTGTCCAGATGAATTCTTAGCAATGGATATTACTCATCAAAAATTTAGTTTTGATATATTTAGGTAGGAAATATAAAAAATATTTTCATAGAACATTATCTTTGCTTAATATCCTAATGATTTTTGGCATAAAAGAAAAATCGATAATTTTGACCCAAACAATGTATTTTTCGCTATTGCTAAAAATATACCCCAGCGACTTAAGACTGGTTTCGTGGTCAAGGGTCACATATAATTCTGTATTTGCATTCTCAACTTAAATGCAGCGAAACAGGGAATCTAATCTCCATTCATGCATAAGTTCACTTCAAGAATGAGCACACTGCTAACTTGACGCACCCTGAGCACATGTGATTTATTCGTCTTATTGGCAAGGCATATCGGCATCAGTTTTTTAAAATGGCCGATGCTGAATTTAACATTTTAATCCTTTATCGGCCATTTCCGATTACGTCCAGTCCTATTTTACATTTTAATTTT
Organism: Carassius auratus; assembly: GCF_003368295.1. NCBI lineage: Eukaryota > Metazoa > Chordata > Actinopteri > Cypriniformes > Cyprinidae > Carassius > Carassius auratus. Next base: position 9,114,133 of record NC_039243.1, read on the forward strand.
AGGTAGATTTTTAGTAATTTAGTTGTTTTTGTCAATTTTATTATTAATTTATTTACTTATTTTATATACAGTTTTTGTTAACATTTAGTTATTGTAGTGCGTAAACTTCAAATGAAAGCGAGAGATGTTGCCCTAGCAAAACTGAAAATATATATTTTAAATGTTTTCTCTTACTGATTTTTGTTTTATTCAAATTAGTACATTTCAGTTACAACTTAAACTATAACAATAATTAATTTAAATTTTTAGAACTGAAATTTAAACAAAATTTAAACTTATTTTCATTTAGCATCAATTAGTTGAACCATTATAACCCTGATTTGTACTAGTCATGTCTCTGAATGCATCCATGCTGACTTGTATTTGTGCTCTTACAGAAGGAAGGGGTTTACATAGCAAAGCTCAACATGATCCTGGTGCAGGTGAGTGTCCTTTCAGGAATATCTATAGTCATGATATTGTGAGTGCGAATGGCTCATGGCTTTATTGCTTATGTTGTCTTCCTGTTTGTGTGTAGATTCTGAAGCAGGAGTGGCCGAAGCACTGGCCCACATTCATCAGTGATATTGTGGGAGCGAGTCGCACCAGCGAGAGCTTGTGTCAGAACAACATGATCATCCTGAAGCTCCTCAGTGAGGAAGTGTTTGACTTCTCCAGCGGGCAGATGACTCAGGTCAAAGCCAAGCATCTGAAGGACAGGTATGCTTGACCTGTAACACGTGACAGTTACAGATTCTGCAGGGTGTGGTCGGTAAAATAAATTGTAGTGATATTTACTTTCTCTTTCTTTTCTTCTTGCAGTATGTGCAATGAATTTTCCCAAATATTCCAGCTGTGCCAGTTTGTCATGGTATGTTACCTGCATATTATTACAGAATTAGCATTTTTTTCTTTTTATAATTAAAGGAATAGTTCACCCCAAAATTTAAATTTGCTGAAATTGTGCTCACTCTCAGGCCATCAAAGATGAGTTTGTCTGTTAATGGCAACATATTTTAGAGAAATTCACCAGTGGATCCTCTTCAGTGAATGGGTGCCGCCGGAATGAGAATCCAAACCGCTAATAAAAACATCACAATTACACCACACATTTCTAGATCATCAGTTAATGTCTGAATGAGGAGAGAAATATGCACAAATCAAGACCAAAATAGTTCTAAACAAAAACTTTAATATTTAAAGTTAAATACATCAGGATTTATTTATTTAAAAACATGCTTTTTGCTTCATAAGATTTTATTCGATGGACTGGAGTAGTGTGGATTATTGTGCCATTTTTATCAGCTGTTTGGACTCTCATTCTGTCTCTCATTCATAATTTTTGGTTAACTATTACTATATATACACCTCTCATTTTTAAACCTCACTTGATGCTGTGTACATCAGGAAAATTCCCAGAATGCCCCTCTAGTCCACGCCACATTGGAGACCCTCCTTCGTTTCCTTAACTGGATTCCACTGGGCTACATATTTGAGACCAAACTCATCAGCACACTTGTGTACAAGGTAACACATCTCGAGGTCTCTAATTTAACTCATCTGAATTAATGAAATGCTGTGGTAGCAGACTGCTGTTACTCCTCTCACAAAGGCGCACTGTCATTGGCTCAGCTTGCCAGTGCGTAAGAAAGAGAGGGAAATCATTGGAGCACTGGCTGTTCTCATTGGCTCTCTGCTCAAAGCTTTGTGCCTGAGCCGGTGCTCAAACATTTATAGCCTTTCACTTTGTGGAAATCATTGAGTGTTCCAGAAAGTTTATCATCTGTGTTTTCTGCTCAATTCCACAGTTCCTGAATGTTCCCATGTTCCGGAATGTCACTCTGAAGTGTCTGACAGAGATCGCAGGTGTCAGTGTCAGTCAGTATGAGGAGCAGTTTGTCAACCTTTTCTCGCTCACCATGATACAGCTTAAACAGGTACATGCACATTTACACACACACACAACACTCGTTTTACCTTGTCAGAAACAGCTCTGTTCACAGCGACCAGTTTTGGTGCATGTATCTTTAAATGCTAATGAGCTTTGCTCACCCTGCCCCTCTCTTCCGTAGTTGAGGAAAGGCGATTTGCAATCATAAAAAATATAAAGTGTGAGACTTACTACTTCTGGAGGTGCAGCTGGATCACGAACATTGGGTACTGATCCATCTTTGAGTTTGAACTTCTTAGCAGAACCCGCCTTGAATTTTCTCTCGTTTAGAAAACAGTCAGGAGTAAAATGATTTTCGCAGACATAAAATGTTAGATGTATTTTAGGGCTGCACGATTAATCAAGTATGATTGTCATGCACATCTTGTCCATAAAGCCGGTTCTGTAATCAGTAGTAAATCTCCATCAGATGCTTTCACATGGAGCCGTAGTTAAGAAGACTCTGTGTAGTAAATGCTGCTCCATCTGAAAGCATGTGAAAATATATTTAATTACATTTTTACATTTAAATGTCAGTCAAGTGTTTGATTTTAATCCTTTAGAGAGATGATATGGCTTATTACACAGAAAAAGCACGCTACATATTTCATAGTATTCTAAGCAGTGATAAATGTTATGTTGATTAGCATTGCATTATATACTTTATAATAAATATATAATAAAAATTATAAGACGAACTCCGATAAACCATATATTGTCATAGTGGTGTGTTTATTAGACACGTTGAATTAATGAAAGCAGTAAAATCTTCTGTTTATTCAGCAACTGCTATAAGGATTTCCTGGATTTCTTTTGCGTGGTGTTTTGGAGGTTCAGCGCGAGGGCGCCCTCTGTCCTTCAGGAAGGAGGTTTACTGCTGATCAAAGAACCATGCTTCACTGAAAGATACGCACGATAATTGCGATTTATTGCCTTTGCGATTTTAATTTCGATTAATCCTGCAGCCCCTTTTTTATTTGGAGGTGCATTACCATCAAAAACATAACTAATCCACTATGTCTTCAGTGGCTTAGATGTCGGGAGAAAATATAGACTCATATGTTCACTTTTACATTCAACTATAAAACACCTACATTGAATATAAGACATTGGCTGCATCTCATTTCGGAGGCGAAAACCTACAAGTTTTCATTTCTAAACAACACACCAGATTAACGAGTTTTCAAAATTATAATAACCTTCATTTACTCATCAACAGATGCTGCCTCTGAACACAAATATCCGTCTGGCATATGCAAACGGGAGAGACGACGAGCAGAACTTCATCCAGAACCTCAGTCTGTTTCTCTGCACCTTCCTCAAAGAGCACGGACAACTGATAGAGAAGAGACTGAACCTCAGAGAGACGCTCATGGAGGTACACACACAGTCAAATGCAGTGAAATAGACGGAAAAGTGACACAAACTCCTAATCGGTTGACTCTCATGTGCTCAGGCTCTGCATTACATGCTGCTGGTGTCTGAGGTGGAGGAGACGGAGATCTTTAAGATCTGTCTGGAGTACTGGAACCATCTGGCCGCTGAGCTCTACAGAGAGAGTCCCTTCTCTACCTCCACCTCCCCACTGCTCTCAACCAGCCAACACTTTGACGTGCCGCCCCGCAGACACCTCTACCTGCCTGTGCTCTCCAAGGTCAGTTAGCCACAGCGTACAGCAGCTTCACTTTAAAATATTGGCTGCTGGAGAAAATCTGACTGTGTTCTTAACCCGTCTCAGGTGCGTCTGCTGATGGTGAGTCGCATGGCCAAACCGGAGGAGGTTCTGGTGGTGGAGAACGATCAGGGCGAGGTGGTTAGAGAGTTCATGAAGGACACCGACTCCATCAACCTCTACAAAAACATGAGAGAGACTCTGGGTAATTATAATGGGCTGTTCTCTAACTAAGCAGATAAAGGTAGATGTAGAAAGCTTCATAATGATCTCTTTCTCCTGTCCAGTCTACTTGACACATCTGGACTATGCCGATACTGAGCGGATCATGACGGAGAAGCTTCATAATCAGGTGAACGGTACCGAGTGGTCCTGGAGGAACCTGAACACGCTGTGCTGGGCCATCGGCTCCATCAGTGGCGCCATGCATGAAGAGGATGAGAAGAGGTTCCTCGTCACTGTCATTAAGGTGTTTATTCATGCATGTGTTGTTGCCAGGAAGTTGAAAGTCCAGCTTTACATCACAGTACCGTATATTTCGGACTATAAGTCACACCTGAGTATAAGTCGCATCAGTCCAAAAATATGTCATGATGAGGAAAAAACATATATAAGTCGCACTGGACTATAAGTCGCATTCATTTAGAACCAAGAGAAAACTTGATTGTCTACAGCCACAGCCCTCTCGCGACTGTAGACGGTAATGTTTTCTCTTGGTTAATTTCACTTGGTTCATATCAAATTAACTTTGATAAATAAGTCGAACCTGACTATAAGTCGCAGCACCAGCCAAACTATGAAAAAAAGTGTGACTTAAAGTCCGGAAAATATGGTAATAAAATACATTTTAAAATGCATTCACATAGAAAACATATTTCTATGTATTGTACAATATTTTAAATTGTAATAATATTAAAAAGTTTTAACACCAAATTCCTGTTCCTGTCTCAGGATCTGCTGGGTCTGTGTGAACAGAAAAGAGGGAAAGACAACAAGGCCATCATCGCCTCCAACATCATGTACATCGTCGGTCAGTACCCACGATTCCTCAGGGCCCACTGGAAGTTCCTCAAGACTGTCGTCAACAAACTCTTTGAGTTCATGCATGGTGAGGAACCGATTGTGTTTGAGAATTTTGTCTGGTCATGCATGATTTTTTATATTTTTTTACTTCAGTGCAGATCCTTTCATAAGGGTTAAGTGTTTCTCTTTCTCTTTCAGAGACCCATGACGGCGTGCAGGACATGGCTTGTGACACCTTCATCAAGATCGCTCAGAAGTGCAGGAGGCATTTCGTGCAGGTTCAGGTGGGGGAGGTGATGCCCTTCATCGACGAGATCCTCAACAACATCAACACCATCATCTGTGACCTGCAGCCGCAGCAGGTGCACACGTTCTACGAGGCTGTGGGCTACATGATCGGAGCACAGACAGACCAGACGGTCCAGGAGCGACTGATCGAGAAATACATGCTCCTCCCCAACCAGGTGTGGGACAGCATCATCCAGCAGGCCACCAAGGTGAGAACAAGAGTCATTTTACATTTACATTTAATAATTTAGCAGACACTTTTATCCAAAGCAACTTACAAATGAGAACAATAGAAGCAATCAGACCAACAAGAGAACAACAACAGTATACAAGTGCCATGACAAGTCTGTCTAGTACAGAACACATAGCCAGGTTGTTTATATTTAATTTATTTTTTCTTAAGAATATGATAGATTTTAGTTTTATTAAGAATGGTTTTGTTAAATTGTTATTAATTTTGTTGTCCTTTTTCACTTTTTTTTAATAAGCTTTATCCTTTTTTAAGATATCAGGTTCAATAAAAATGAGATATGTTTCCTTGGCAAGATAATTTATAAAAAATTTTCATTTTATTTAACATTTTAATTTTGTTTCAGTTTATTATTCATGATCATTTCAATTAAGGAACTTTATGATTTTAGTTAACCATAACCGCTTATATCTAATGTTTTAGTTTTTTTGTTTTAGTACATAGTTAAACAAAAAAAAATGTTAAATCTTTTTAAATCAAAACAATTATGGTTTTAATTAACTAATAACCTTGGTGATATGTAATTAATCAAGCTTATCTTTGTGTAACAAATGTAATTTTAATACTCAGAACTTTCCAAATGAAAACAAGGGTTGTTTAATAGAAAACAGATTTTTAAAGGGTTTAAACTCTCATGTGAAGTTCTAAAGATTGAAATGGTAACACTTGAACTCAAAGCATGTGATGTCTCTGTTCAATCAGAACGTGGACATCCTGAAGGACCCAGAGACGGTGCGTCAGCTAGGCAGCATCCTGAAGACCAACGTGAGGGCTTGTAAAGCAGTAGGTCACCCTTTTGTCCTGCAGCTGGGACGCATTTACCTGGACATGCTCAACGTCTACAAGTGCCTGAGTGAGAACATCTCTTCTGCAATCCAGAGCAACGGTGAGTCACGCACACCAATATAGAGCACATGACCCAACAACTGGCACATAATAACAGCTCACGATTGACTCTTTGGTTTCTCTCTGCAGGTGAGATGGTGACCAAGCAGCCTCTGATACGGAGCATGCGGACGGTGAAGAGAGAGACACTAAAGCTCATCTCTGGATGGGTCAGCCGCTCCAACGACCCGCAGATGGTCAGTTCTGACATTCCTGGATCAGTCTGCGCTCGTGCCAAAACAAGAAGTTGAGTTTGACAGCATCACAAAGGGTTGTTGTTGTCTTTTCAGGTTGGAGAGAACTTTGTCCCACCTTTGCTGGAGGCGGTTCTCATCGACTACCAAAGGAACGTTCCAGCAGCTCGAGAACCAGAGGTGCTCAGCACTATGGCAACCATCATCAACAAGCTCGCCGCACATATAACCGGAGAGATCCCCAAGATATTCGATGCGGTGTTCGAGTGCACCCTTGACATGATCAACAAGGTTAGTTCATCCTGTCTGACAGCTTTCATTTTATATCTTGAGTTGTTTTTTCTGAATCAAACCAGTTTACGTCTGAAAGCGAGTATACACTACTTTTCACAATGTACGGCTGTGTTATTAATCGTGATATGGCTTAATGTGCTTATCAAATCACCAAGGCTGTGATATAGAAAATTACTCCACCCCAAAAGGTAAATTTAGCCGGGAGGCCTGTGACTATCCCATAGACTGCCAAGTAAATTACACTTTCAAGATCCAGAAGAGTATGAAAAGCATAATCCTAATAGACCATTTGTCATCAATGATACGTTTTCTGTCCGTATTTATGCTTTGATTTGAAAGAAAACGGTGCATCTGTGTATCGCGGCTGACACACAAGAGCTTGTGTTCAGCTCATATTCTCCAAAATGGCACTACGAGAATGCGGAGAGACACAGAGGAGACGAATTGTTGAATAAAGTCATTATTTTAGTTTTTTTCCATGTACAAAATGTGTTCTCGTCGCTTCATAACATTACGGTTGATCCACTGATGGCAGGTGGACTGTTTTGACAATGTCTTTCATACTTTTCTGGACGTTACATTTAGTCATTTAGCGGATGCATTTATCCAAAGCGACTTACAAATGAGGACAGTGGAAGCAATAAAGATCAACAAAAGAGCAATGATATACTAGTGCTATAACAAGTCTCAGTTAGCTTAAACGCAGGACACGTAACAAGAGATTTTAATAAAAGAATAGAGCAAGCTAGTGTTAGAGATCTTTTTTTTTTTTTTTTTTTTTTTTTTTTTTACCTTGAAAGTGTAATTTACTTGGCAGTCTATGGAACAGTCACAAGCCTCACAGTTTTAATCCAAAATATTTTAAATTGTTTTCCGAAGATGAAAAATATATTATGGGTTTGGACGACATTGGGCAAGCGACAAATGATTAATGACAATTTTCATTTTGTGGTGGAGTAACTCATTAATATTACCATATGTGCTGTGTGTTGCTCTACAATTTTTTTTTTCATGTGAGCAGCTCATAAATGGGTGTTTTCAGTGTCTCAGAGCGGCTCGGTTCACAATAACTGATTTGCATGAACTCATAAGTTGCTTATGAGCTGCTTATAATGTGCATTTAGGAGCGCAAAGTGCATAATAAAAATATAATATTATTAATTACATAATATTGTTTCTATTTTTTTTAAATGCTTTTATTTTTCAGAGAAATTGTATTATTACGAAAGTAACATTTCTTATTTTTATCTAGTAGTAAACCTAGTAATAAATATCTATAGTAGAAGTATTTTTCTTAAAGGGATATTTCACCCAAAAATAAAAATGATTACTCCCCCTTATATCGTTGCAAAACCGTAAGATCTTTGTTCATCTTCAGAACACAAATTAAGATATTTCCGATGAAATCCGAGAGCTTTCTGAGCCTCCATAGACAACAACACAACTACCACATACAAGGCCCGGAAAAGTACCGTATTATCCGGACTATAAGTCACACTTTTTTCAAAGTTTGGCTGATCCTGCGACTTATAGTCAGGTGCGACTTATTTATCAAAATTAATTTGACATGAACCGAGAGAAATAAACCAAGTTAAAACATCACCGTCTCCAGCTGCGTGAGGGCGCTCTATGCTGTTCAGTGCTCCTGTAGTCTACACTGAACACATATAGCGCCCTCTTGCGGCTGTAGACGGTAATGTTTTCTCTTGTTGCTTGGTTCTAAATAAATGTGACTTATAGTCCAGTGCGACTTATGTACGTTTTTCCTCGTCATGACATATTTTTGGACTGATGCGAATTATGCTTAGATGGGACTTAGTTCAAAAAATACGGTAGTAAGGACATTGTTAAAATGGTCTATGTGACATCAGTGGTTCAACCGCAGTGTTATGAAGCTACAATATTACTTCTTGTGTGCAAAGAAAATAAAAATAATGACTTCATTAAAAAATATATATTCCTGTTTTTGTTCATCTCTGGCACCATTCAAGACCATACCATGATGAGTGTGTGCATTCCTCTGCTTGTAAACAAGGCGCTGCTCGTCAGGGTTCAACATCAGCACTCCTGCATTAGCAACTTCGCAGGAATACGTCATGCTACTCATGTGAATGGTGGCAGAGCCTGACATGGAAGAGAATAAATTGCTGAATAAAGTCGTTATTTATTTGTTTTCATTCTGACTCTACTTTAATGCTCTTCGTTTTGCCTTTGTCAGAACTTTGAGGAGTTCCCCGAGCACAGGACGCATTTCTTCTACCTGCTGCAAGCCGTCAACTCCCAATGTTTCCCAGCATTCCTGTCCATCCCACCAGCACAGTTCAAACTGGTTCTGGACTCCATCATCTGGGCCTTCAAGCACACCATGAGAAATGTGGCCGACACCGGTGAGAGGAGAGACCTGTGGTTAAACAATACTCTACTGTGTGAATGCAAAGAGCTTCTGGTTACATTCAATTTAACAAATTGTGGTGTTCAGAAATGTAATTCTTAAAGGTGCTGTATGTAAGGTTTTGACTTCACTAAAGCATAAAAATACCATGATATGTTTGCAGATATTTAAGAAACATGCTAAGTTAACATAATTGAAAAACAATGCTATAGTCAGTTACTCTCCTTTGAAAATATGCATTCAATCCTACATGCAGCACCGTAAACGGCTAAGCATTCTTGACCCGAGTTTGTTTTTGCACAGTGTGTTTTTGATATGAATTGCCCGGAGTCACATTAAAATGCTGACTGTGTGTCTGTGCATCTCCAGGGCTTCAGATCCTGTTCACCATGCTGCAGAACATCGCACAAGAAGAGACGGCAGCTCAGAGCTTCTATCAGACATACTTCTGTGACATCCTGCAGCACATCTTCTCTGTTGTCACAGATACGTCTCATACTGCTGGTCAGTTGCTAGGCAGAGAGAGAGTGACATGGTTTCAGTGTAACTAATGGAGCTGTAATTCTCAACAAAACGGCTTCACATCAGTCACACAGTGAACCTCACAGACACTGTTGTTCAGGTCACTTTTCACCTGAAATAAAAAGGGGTTGAAAAACAAGAGTTTAGGCGAGCTTATACATACATTTTTATAGTTATTATTATTTGCATACATTATTATTCTCATACTGATTCAAGTACATAACATATAAATTATGAAATGTTTTACTGTGTTAATTTATTGTGAATTAAACACTATCAGAAGTTAATTCAGTGTGTGTGCGTATTTGATGGATGCTCTGGTTTGTGCCGGGCAGGTCTGACGATGCACGCCTCCATCCTCGCCTACATGTTTAACCTGGTGGAGGAGGGTAAAATCAAAGTGACTTTGAACGCAGGCAGCACGGCCAGCAATCAGTGCTACGTGCAGGAGTACGTGGCCAATCTGCTGAAGACCGCCTTCCCACATCTGCAGGAGTAAGAGCAGCCTAGAACATGAGGATTGTGTTTTCAGTGTGGTGTTGTTTTCATGTGTTCATGTTAATGATATATATATTTTTTTTCTTTCAGTGCCCAGGTGAAGGTTTTTGTCACGGGTCTGTTCAGCTTGAATCATGACATTCCTGCCTTTAAAGAGCACCTCAGGGACTTCCTGGTCCAGATCAAGGTACGTCACTTCCTTCCGCCTAGATTTTGACTTCCCTTTTCTCTAGTCATCGACCAGAGCATAGCCAGCCAAAAGTTCACAATATAAATGTGGGTACACGTATATGAGGAGGGTTGAAAATGAACTTTTACCCCAGCAGCCACAGTGTTTATTAAATACCCATTTCCATTTATAGTAGTAGTAATAATAATCACAATGAATAATGATAAATTGTATTATTTATTTTAATTAATCATTACATAGTAATAATACTAATTACAGTTTTCTTTTGCATAATAAAAATATGCAAAACAATTGTTTTGTTACTATTAACTATTAATTTTTAATAATTAAAGTACTTTATTATTTCTAAAATGTTATTGTCCATGTTATATTTTAATAAATATTAATGATAATTAAATATTCATGTAATGCCATTTAATAGTTATAAAATGTTTATATTTATTCATGAAATGGTAACCATTAATAGTTATAAAATGCTCTGTTATTAAATATAATAATACATAATACTACTAATACATTATTGTGCATTAGAGCGTTTTAATTTACAATATAATTAGTTTTTAATTATTATAATTATTAAACAATCTTTTGGCGTTCACACAGTTTCTGGCCTTTAAAATAGATATGGATCTGTTTTTTGATTCTGAATAACAATCCCAAATCTAGTTAATACTGATTATAAATGGAGGCAATGTTTAAATCTATAATAAAAAAAAAAATGCATTTCTGTAAAGGGTCTTTCCAAAAAAGAAAAAAAGAAAATGTAAAATGGAACCTACTATATAAACAAGTGTGATTTGGCTTGATGCAATATTGGTGTTGTTTCAGTTAGGCAGTACATAATAACTCCTATTGTGTGTTTCAGGAGTTTGCAGGTGAAGACTCCACAGATCTGTTCCTGGAGGAGAGGGAAGCGTCTCTGCGTCAGGCTCAGGAGGAGAAACACAAGCTCCAGATGTCTGTCCCAGGAATCCTCAATCCTCACGAGCTCCCGGAGGAAATGTGTGAATGAGCACCTGGACAGTTTCACATTCATGAAGGAAGCGTTTGGAGCACTTTAATGTTTGTGTGCGTGTGTATAGACAAGTGAAAATTAATCCAGATCCATGCCAATTTGTAAATTAAAAGATATGTAATTATTAACCTGACTCCTCCCAAACCTTTGGTTTTATATAACTGAAACGATCTCTCTCATATATCAATTTACTGTATATCCTTCAGTGTTTCTGTTCGGTATGTTTGCTTTCCTGTTTCAAAGCACATTACTACTCATTTTAATGTTATCTCAGCCTCATCTATTTGTGAATATGTAATATACAGTATGGCAGGCCAATGAAGACGGACAGTTACTGCGCTAGAAGAGGGATTTGTGTTGAGCTGTGTGGCTCGTGAACCACAGCAAGTGAATGTGACTGTTTAGGATCAGTCCTGATGCTGTTCCTGTCTTCTTTATTGGGAGTTTGTGTGTGTGTTTATATATATATTATTTTGGTCAATTGCAGTAAATGTGGAAGACTGAAGTCTTTTTCATGCTACAGACCCACTGAGTGTTTTTTTTTTTTTTTTTTTTGGCATAGGGATGTCATTAAAATGAAAGGGTTTGTTCATATCCTATTTGTAAAGCTGTGTATTAGTACCATGGAGACATAAAGTTGGGTATTTTTACAAAGTGTTGTGTGTGTTTTTCATTTAGCTTGTAGGACTTGTTTATTTAGAATTAAAAACATTTAAAATACAATATTTCTTTAAGTATTCTAGCAAACTTTATTATTTTAGTCTAAATTTGCTACTGTAATACTTTTAGTGTCTAATTAATCTTGAAAGAGCGATACATTTGTTAAATAAGCATATTAGAAACAGAATAAACCTTTTGAATCAGTGCTGCCTAATAGTTCGTTTTTCAGGATACTTTGATGAATAAAGAGTTTAAAATAATTATTAGAAATATAAATCTATGTAATATCACACGACTTTAGTGTTAGTTTTCTTTTCATGACACCAAACTCTTGAGCGGCAGTGCGTATTTTACATTGCATTGCAAAGGAGTTCAGATATATAGTAATTAATTACACATCAAACGGGAGTTCGGTAATAAAGTACAGAAATCAAAATTAAAACCGTGAACGTACACGTGCTAGACTGCGAGAAATCGCGAGATTTCCGAAGAATGGCCGAAAAGGCCGGAAGCAGACGTTACGAAAACAGCCGATGTGTAACACACGGTGGCCCCTCCCTCTCACTTTGCTATTTTTCCGGAAAAAGCCGAACGGCCTGCCAAGACGACTCGGCGGAAACAGCCGACGTCTCGCACAACGTTACCCGCTTGCCTCCGAGCGACCGGGAAAACCCGAACATCTCCGAAGTCTCCCGACGGAAACCGAAGTGTAACTCCCGTCCCTGTATCATCATGGCTGCCGTATGTGCTAGTCTGCACAGTAACGCTCTGCTCGGAGACTGACTCTCCGCTCCTTTAGTGCCTCACATTTACTGTCTCCAGCCTCGACATCTCGGCAAATAGTCCCGCTTGCATGAGCCCAATCCTCCCTGGTTGTGTTGTCTCATAATATCGAGCCTTCATCAAGCATTTCGTCGGGCCTTAAACACCCCCTTAAAAGACAACATTTTATTTCCCCAATGGTCTGAATACACTTTCCGCCTTTATGAACCATGTGTGAAAACTGCGCCGAGCTGCTGGAGGTGCTCAATGAGAGTAAGTCAACAGCATTTGATTGTTACTCGTGTGTTTTTTGTAGTTGTTTGCAGCAAGTTGTTAGCATGATTGTCCGAGCATGCGGCTCACTCCCTCGATTCAGCGCAGATCTTTACGTTTAATATTTAAGCATTCACACTTTTTGTCAACGTGTACATTTAAAATGGCGTTCAAACACATTTTGGCTGTTTTATTTTTTTGGTTTTGACATCTGTTTTTATTAACGCAATGCTAGCTGAACGTGTTAGCCACTCGTCATTTCAGAATTAAATCGTCAAACAAGATCAGCCACAAAATCTGCTGTTTATTTCCAACGGAAGCAGCAGAAGACGTCTTTTTCAAACATGTTTTCATATCTTTGGAGGCTGATGGGAAGTTGAACTGGCATCAGAATTAGCATTAGCCTAAGCAGAACTGTTTTTGACATTGTCATCCTTCTAAATGCACACAAATCAACATCTGATCGCCAAACACGATTAATGCTGATGTGTTATTATGAGGGTCAATGTGATCGGACAGTCGTGATGAGAGTTTTTAGCAAGGCTTTGGCCCGCTGCTGGACAGGAATCAGACCGTGTTTGTGTTTGTGTGCTTTGTTGGATGGAGAGAGAGTGTGTGTTTGGGATTAATGCTCTTTCTTTGCTTCAGTACTGATGTCTTGGCAAGGCAAGGCTTTTGTATGATACTTTAAAGACTTACTATGATTTATGTCCAAAAAACATGGTACTCTGCTGCTATAGTCATGATGATAAATATATATACTATTGTTTTGAACATTACCGTGGTATTTCCATGATATTTTAAAGAAATACTATGAGAAATGTAAAAATATCCTGGTAAAAAAAACATGACACTATGCTTGTACACGTTTTATGATGTCAGATGGTACTTTTGGTTTATTGCATTGAAGGATTGCCGTGGTGTTTGCGTAATATTTTAAAGAATACAGTTGAGTTACTATTATACATGTCAAAAAAGTCCAACAAAGTGGACAGATAACGGTATTAATGTATTACCGTGATATAAAAACACAAAACCATCATTGTACATTTTCCTCCCCAAAAAAGAACAACAACACGGTTTTACAAAAGTGTCATAACTAAAATGCAAAATGCATGGTGTTACTATAATAACGTCGAAAAACATTAAAGCATAAAACTATTTTTTTCCCTGGTAACTTTTAAGTGAGATAAAAAAAAAAAAGATATTAAATTAAATCTTGCACGTTGTTGCGCTGTCATTGCTCGTTATTAAAGTGTTAGATCACCATAGCTTTTTTTTTATTTCCATGTGTTTTTGTGCAAATATGTGATGCATTTGCATTTGAAATGTATTGTCGAATTGTGTTTGTCAGCACTAACCCCATATGACAAGAACCATGGGTGCCAACAGTTTGGGGTTATTTAGTAGCAACTAATAAAGCTGGTTGATAAATGCACCAAATATATTAGTTAAAAGTACCGTATCGTGTATATTTTTAATATATCATTTAATCTTATAGAGGGTGTGAAGCCATGTTTTCCAAATCGTTTTTTATTAAATGAACACAAGAATGATATTTAATAATTGTGTTTAATATGCACAGATTTAATATTAAACGTCAGTGTTATTTGGTAGTGTGCATTAGCATGTGTGTTTTTGGCCTTCAGGCGTGTCTGGTGTCCTTGAGTGGCAGCCGCATATGTGCATGTGCAGCTTAACATCTCAGCCCTCAAACACTGTGCTGTGTGGAGATAGACTTCAGACCCACCCTTTGATTGTGTGGGCCAGTTTGACAGTGTTAATCTGACCCGGCGTGCTGTGCGTTTGTGTTCAGGAGAGAGCTTAAATGCAGTCTCAAGTGTTTGTGTGTGTACTCTTTTTGTCAGCACTAGTCTGTTTATGCATACTCTGTAATTTCACATTTTCTTTAAGGTCAAAAACAGCCAGACAGTCACTGAACCAGATGTGCCAGACGTCATAAAAAGATATGAATCACAGGGAATTTTGACTAGATTTGGAAAGTGCCTGTATAAAAGTGATCTTTGTCATCATTTACTCATCCTCATGATGCTCCAAACCCTTTCTTTCTTGGGTGAATTACAAAAGGAGATATTTTGGAGAATGTTAATGCAGCTCTTTTCAACACAGCAAATCTTTCAAATGGATGCACTGTAATTAATTTGTTTGCCATATTTCAAGTCCTCAGGAGTCAGATGATTGCTTTGTGTAAATTCAAGTTTTAATTAGCTCAAATCTTCTCTATCCGAGCTCTTGTGTGGTGTCAGGGCTTTTATGTTGTGCATGTTGTAGCTCCTCCGCTTGAGCACAATCTCTGAATTGTGAATAACAAAAATGCATCATAGACAAATGGCCGAATATTATTGCATATAAAAACAGATGGCGATTCAATGCAAGACAGAAAAGAACAGACTTAGTAAAAATAAGTTGAGTCTGTTCTTCTCAGAACATGTTGTAAATAACTTGTATATTGTTACTGTAAATAAGTTATTTTTTTGGTGCTGTTTGTCATTTTCAGAGTACAACTATATTGAAAAAGAACAACGTGAACGTTCTTCAAAATATCTTCTTTTCTGTTCAGCAGGAGAAATAAAGTCATATGTGTTCTGGAGCGACACGAGGGCATGTAAATGATGACATTTATGAATGTCCGTTTTGGTTGAGTTAGTCCTAGAAGTCATTAAAGTTCAGTTTCTGTTAAAGTTTTTGTCTTGGAAGGAACCAAGTACTGTAATTCAGTGTGTCTCTGTGTAAAGTTTTAGAGACTTTGAGGGATTTTTGGTGCTTTTGTGGTTTCAAGTTTTCAGCTTTGATAACAGATCCTCATATAACCGCGCCGTCAAACTGTTTCTCAGTCCTAGAACACAATGCCCTGGATTGTTACTGTAGAGCTGTGGGGAAACGGCAGAGGAAAAAGAAAAACGACAGGAAAGCCTTTTTTCAGAAAGAACGAACAAAAATCTCATGTAGGTCAAGGCTAACCAGCTGCTCGCGTGAACTTTACAACCCCAAGGTAGCATTCCCGAGTCCAGCAACTCCCTCGTCACTGTGGAAATCATTAATTGTGTGTGTGTGTGTGTGTGTGTGTTTACTTGGTTGGGATTGGGCACATAAATTGATAGTAAAGTCATGCAAATGCAGAATTTCATCTGATCATCTGTAATGATTTCCCATATCTAGTGTTACAGTGAAAAATACAATCACAACATTTCACATTTTACGGATGGAACTCAAATTTACAGTAAAATTTTTTTCATTACCTGAAATTATAATAAAGCAAATGATTAAAATCTGTTTTTACTTTTATAGCATACTGGCAATCCCCTTAAAAACACCGGTGTCACATGTTGAATCAAAGTTCATCACACAAGTAGCTCTTCCTCGAGCTGAAGTAAATACTAATATTTAGAAGGTGCACAGTGTCACAAACACAAAACACAATCATGTTAAAAAATGACACTAAAATAATGCAATAATTATTTATTTAACAGCATAAGATGAAACACAAAACCCTGATGTATGTCTCACTGATATAATATAATTATTTCAATGAAAAACCATCAGATGTGTCACACAGGGAATTCTGGGAATGTCAGCTGTACATTTAAGCAGCATTGTACTGTAAAATGACATGAAGTGTCTCATTAGTAATTATAGTTTTTCAGTGTATAACGTTAAACAGTTAACAGGTTTTCACGGTTGTCATTTGTCATTAAAAGTACATACATTCTTGACAGTTTGATGTACCTTGAGTTTGGGTTGTTTTACAGATTTGTTTTTGTGCTGTGCCACTATTGCTCTTTACTAATTTGAAGGAAAAAAACGTACATAAACCGTATTAAACCTTTGCGTGCAAGTCATCTTTCAGCATTTGTGTTTGCTGTGTGTCTTTAAGTGTTCTGATCCCAGACAGCTCCAGAAGCCTGTAGTCACTTCATTAACGGCTTTGTTTCTCTGTCTCTGTGTGTTTGTGTATTTCAGTCTCGGATGCAGACAGCTCAGACGGCCTGCAGCTGAAGAAGGAGCATGCCTTAAGAGTCTTCACTTACATCAGCACATGGACACAGAGGTCAGCACTCAGTCATTCACATATATACTTCATTAACTCTCTCAAACATTCAGTTACTCATTCATTACCTAATTGGCTGGTTTGGCTTCTCAATAGCTCATTTATTCAGTTCATTCACTCATGCATTACCTCCTTGACTTCCCACTCAATAGCATTTTTATTCCTAACCTATAACTCTGTTATTTGATCATTCACTCACTGCAATCTTTCATACATACACTCATTCATCGCTTGAAGATTCATTCAATTCACCCACTGTCTTTATTTAATAATATATTCTCATTCACTCACTGAATCGCTCATTCATTCTCATTCACTTACTGATTCACTCACTCATTCCTTGCTCTCTGTCTTGCTCATTTTTTCTACTGATTCTATCACTGATTTTGACACTGATTCACTCATTCATTCTCATTCACTCACTGATTCATTCACTCATTCATTCTCTCATTCACTCATTCATTCTCATTCACTGACTGATTCATTCACTCATTCATTCTCATTCACTCACTCATTCATTCTCATTCACTCACTCATTCATTCTCATTCACTCACTCATTCATTCTCATTCACTCACTCATTCATTCACTCATTCATTCTCATTTACTCACTCATTCACTCATTCATTCTCATTCACTGACTGATTCATTCACTCATTCATTCTCATTCACTCACTCATTCATTCTCATTCACTCACTCATTCATTCTCATTCACTCACTCATTCATTCACTCATTCACTCATTCATTCACTCATTCACTCACTAATTCACTCACTCATTCATTCTCATTCACTCACTCATTCATTCTCATTCACTCACTCATTCATTCTCATTCACTCACTGATTCATTCACTCAATCATTCTCATTTACTCACTCATTCACTCATTCATTCTCATTTACTCACTCATTCATTCTCATTCACTCCCTCATACACTCACTCGTTCATTCACTCATTAATTCTCATTCACTCACTGATTTGCTTGCTTGCTCACAGATTCACTCATTAATTCGCTCGTTTATTCACACACGATATTCACATTCCCTCACTGACTCATTTATTCACTCACTGAATGGCTCATTCATTCTCATTCACTTACTGATTCACTCATTCATTGCTCACTGTCTTGCTCATTCACTCACTGATTCTATCACTGATTTTGTCACTGATTCACTCATTTATTCTCATTCACTTACTGATTCTATCACTGATTCATTTGCTCGTTTATTCACTCACTGACTCATTCATTCACTCACTGATTTGCTCACTGACTCACTCATTTAGCTGATTCATTCATTCATGTTTTGTACTCCATCCTGCGTCATGTTGTTGTTTTCTTTGTCATCATGGCTGTTTTGTCATGGATTCATTTTCGTTTGACCTGTCGTTTGGGATGGATTGAAATACTGTTAAATTTGTTAAACTGAACTGAAAGTACTACAGTCTCCTTGGTGGCTGAAAGCTTGATTAAATTAGCCAAGACATTTAATAAACAAACACATTAGAAGCTAGGACTTTGCGAATGATTTGCTGATGAATCCGATTCTCTCTGTGTTCATCTGCAGGCAGTGTCTGTGCTGTTTCAAAGAATACAAACACCTCGAGGTGTTCAGCCAGCTGGTTTATGCCCTCATTAACTTGGTCATTGTCCAAGTAACCAACCTTAGGGACCGTCTGCACAGTGGCCATGGCAACACTAGGACAGAGGGGGCGGAGTCAGAATGGGGCTCCGCCCAGCCCCAGCCATCACCTAGTGAGGATGAGCCACTGAATGTGGAGCGGGACTCTGCTGAAGAGGACGGTGGAGAAGAGGACGGAGATCAGCACAAGAACCAGAATCAGGGGGTCAAACCGGATCCCCAGCCCAAGCTCAGTGAACCCATGGAGGGTGAGAGCGGGACAGACGGCGGCCTGGACCCGTTTGCATCCTGGAGCACAGAAGACCAGGAGAAACTGCTGCTGTGTGCTGCCAAGATCTTTCAGATCCAGTTCCCCCTGTACACGGCCTACAAACACAACACACACCCCACTATAGAGGTAATACATGCTCGTATAGGCAACAGGGTTTCTAAAGTCTGGCTTCCAAGGTGTTGTTGTTTTTTTTTTTGGAGATGTGGGTGTTGCACTCAAGCTTGCACTCAGGTGTGGAGGGTTGAAGCGGATTAAATGATTGGTGAAGTCACCATATGTCACCTAAATGTGTCCTTTACTAGTCCTTTAATGAATTAATAGTTCAAAATAAGATCTAGTACATGCATATACGAAATAGAGTAAATTTTCATTTCATGCATATGCATTTTAAGCCTTATCCAAAATAACACATTTGAATCTCATCAAGGTTGCTTCACTTTAGGTATCACCAAAAATGATGCCTTAACCAGTCCCAACATTAGTAATTGTTCCTTTTCTGATGCTCTTTCTGTAGATTTGCCAAGTACGCTTACATGTGCAGTTATAATCCGGTTAATGCATTTTCAGACTGATCAGTAAAGACTCGAATATTTGAGACTAAATACTTATAATACATTTTGTCTTTCAGAGCAAGCTCACAACATCAAGGCCAATTGTAATACAATTACACGTATATGTGCCAAACAAAGCTGAGCTACAGTCATATTTACACAACATTTTAAAAAGACAAATCATCTAAATCAAACTTTTCAAGTTCATGTAAAAGCCATTAGAGTGTTTTCCTGGTCAGGCATCATCAGTACTTGTGTGCATTTCTAGTTGATCTGTAAACATTTCACTGGAGATATTGAAGTCATTTTTACTTTGACAATATATCTTTTGGACAACAGAAGCATTATGTACTCCAAGTTACTGCTTTATTACTGCTAAATTTTTTTGATGAGCTGAATAACCAGAGCAAATTCTCAAGACAAAAAAAGAAGCTGTTTTCTGTTGAAAAGTTGAGTGTGGTTTTATTTGGGTCGCTTTTTAATATCCGTTTGTTATTTTTATCCTCAGGATATCTCCGCACAAGAGAGCAATATCCTCGGCTCTTTCTGTGATATGAATGTAAGTCTCTCTCTCTCTCACACACACACACACACACACACACACACACTCATTATGATGGGCTTGATTACACCGTTTAGAGAGAGGTCATAACCACAATAGATGCTGAGTGGCTGGAGCAGGACTAGATTTAACTGTCTCTGTGTGTCCTGTGTATGAAAGTATGAGATGTTCTCCGTTTAGACATTGGCTAGTGTGATTCATCCGCACACATGAATCTTCACAGGTTTTATTAATTAAATGCAAACTATTCATACTCCGACTCTATGTACGGATGTTTTCTGAAGCTCGTTTGATCTCATATAAATGAGACCCATATCTTGGGATGTTTTTGTAGCCTGTAATCAGTCCTGCCTGCAACAATTTTGATTCATCTGTTGATGATCTCACACCATATGTCTGCACTCTCATTGTGTGTAAATGAATAAATAACATTTCATACTCAATAAATGCATATTTTTGCACACAACATAGCGTACATGACAGATTATATTATTGTAATGATTATTATATTAATACAACAGTATAAGGCTATTTCTCTGGTAATTATATGACAAAATCTGTTTATATTTTATTATCAGTCTTTATGATTTTAATGAGTATTAGGTCATGCTTACTATATATAATGTTTTATAGACACATAATGTTAGTTTTGTAGTGTCATCTTATATTCTTATTATATTGTTGTGATGATTATATACAACAATGCAAGCATGTTTTATAAGTATATTATTATGATTATTATATTATTATTATTATTAATTAAATAGGCTTTGGACTGATTTGCCGGGGAGAGATCTTCTAAAGTTTATTTAGATTCAACTCATTTTAAGTTTGTTTCTGTCCTGTAAAAGCATCCAGAACGGAGTCAGGTGACCACACAATAATGCTGTTGAGATAAAGGCAGTGTTTTCTTTGGGCATAATTTAGGAAAATGATCTGGGTGTGTTTGGAATGATTGTATTGCATGCTGACGTGTGTGTGTTCAGGATGTGGAGGTCCCTCTGCACCTGCTTCGGTATGTGTGTATGTTCTGCGGGAAGCACGGCCTCTCTCTGATGAAGGACTGCTTTGAGTTCGGCGCTCCTGACACTCTCCCCTTCCCCATCGCACATGCCTTCATCACCATCGTCTCTAACGTGAGTCCACGCAGTCAAACAAACCTCAGTCAAACCAGAGTCTGACTTGTTAGATCTGTAACCAATCAGAGGTGTGCTTTTACAGATCAGAATATGGTTGCACATTCCCGCTGTGATGCAGCACATCATCCCTTTTCGCACTTATGTTATCAGGTAAGATCTCCTTTCTTTAAACTAGACCTAAACTAGAAGCTTCAAAATCATTAATTGGCAAGTGTGCAGGAAAATCTGTTTTCATCTACTTGATCCGAGCTGATTGACTGAGAGATATAAACGAGATGCAGGCTACTCTTAGAAAGAGCTCTGCAGAGGGAATCAGCTCTCTGCCGAGTTGCTAGGAAGAGCATCCCTCACCATAGCAACAGTCGCCAGGGCTCTCCTCACATGACCTTGGGGGAAGTCAGACGGCTGGCAGGGGAGCGGAGCGAGTGCTGGTCATGTGACCCGAGCCAGACAGGATTAGAGCCGCACACAGGGAGAGACTCACAGAGAGAGAGTGTCTATTTGTTTATTCCCTCAGAGATTTTCTTTTGTGTTATATTTTATAATATTGTAAATTTGCATCCCACCTCAAATCGACAATTATATTAAAATACTATATTATATATAAATCTGCGGCACATATAAATATGTATCCACGTGAAAATATAATACAACTTCAAAATGACTATTGTTATATTGTATTATGTCGTTTAATATTATTATATTATATACAAATCCACATATCATATAAATGTAAATCCACTTCATAAGTACTTATTATAATATCATGTAATATGCAAATCTGAATATGCATACATAATTGTTATATTATTATAATAAAGATTTTTTTTTATTAAATATTATCTTACAAAAAGGAAAATTTGCAACAAAATTGGAAATCATGCTACTGTTATGTAACACATTGCAATATACAGCTTAAATGTAACCCTGCGAATTCAAACACACTTTGGGTGGGAAATGATGACATGTTAATTATTAAGCCTCTGAAACGCTCTGTCACACTTTTGTATGTTAACTGCTTTTCATGGGGCCAGATATATCCTTTATAAATGCAAAATGAGTTTTTGATAAAGATCCTTAAATGAATGTTTCAGGTTTAATACAAGTTAAGCTTGCTGCTGATTAGAAAATATTTTCAACTAGTCCCTCTGTTTTTCTAGGCAGATGAATATTTGTGCTCAGTTGCTTTTATGTGACTCGTCTGGTTTAATATGATTCTCCGTCTGTCTCTAGGTATCTGTGTAAGTTGTCGGATCAGGAGCTGCGTCAGAGCGCGGCGCGAAACATGGCCGATCTGATGTGGAGCACGGTAAAGGAGCCGTTGGACAGCGCGCTATGTTTTGACAGAGAGAGTCTGGATCTGGCCTTCAAATACTTCATGAGTCCGACGCTCACCATGAGACTGGCCGGCCTGAGCCAGATCACGGTACGAGAGAGACACACAAACACAAGAACTCTCTGCCATCGTCTCCAGCCCGTGTTGAATGATCTGTGCTTGTGTTTCTGTAGAATCAGCTGCACACCTTCAATGACGTCTGTAATAATGAGTCCCTGGTGTCTGACACTGAGACGTGAGTGTTACGAGTCCACTGCTGTTAGTAGTTCAGTCCAGCTAGATGTGTATCGACATCTTTCTTTCCTCTCTCAGGTCCATAGCAAAGGAACTCGCCGACTGGCTCATTAACAACAATGTTGTGGAGCATATATTTGGACCAAATTTGCACATTGAGGTGAGTCCAGTAAACTTTCATAGATACGGGTTTCGTTTTGTACAAGCTCTGACTAAAGGTGTGTTATTTCTGATTGTGTTTCTGCTGTAGATCATTAAACAGTGCCAAGTGATCCTGAACTTCCTGGCAGCCGAGGGCAGGTTGAGCACTCAACATGTGGACTGCATATGGGTCGCTGCACAGGTACACACACACGCGTTTTAGACTACACAATTTTATATATTATGCACATTATAGTTTTAGTTAACAATAACACCTGCATTGCATGTAACTGAAATAAAAATGTTTATTTAGCTTTTTATACAATGTAGTGTTTTGGAAGTATATATATATATATATATATATATATATATATATATATATATATATATATATATATATATATATATACACACATACACACACACAATATTGACTCCTAAAAGCACTTATTAAAAAGCAAAAATGCAACAACAGAAAATAATTTCTGATATAATAACTAAATCTATATAATAGATTATATTTATAGAAACATCAAAATCTTTCTCATTGCATCCAATGTAACAGTGTTGTTGTTGTTAACGAAACAATTACAAATATTTTTTGTTAATTGGAAGTAAAGCTGAAATAAAATGTAAAATAGAACAATATATTACTATGAAAATATAACTATTAAAAGATATACATAAGTTAAACAACTTACTGAAAAAAAAAATAACTGAATATAAAACAGAAATAAAATAAATGAAAGCTGCATAGAAATATATATAAAAAAAAAAAAAAACAATTCAAATGACAAAACACACATCATCACAAACTTAAACTCAAATATCATGAAAACCAAAAATATAAACATAAAAGCTCATCTAAAATATGAATAAATACTACAATGGTATTATATAATTAAAAGTAAAACAACGCTGCATCCTACTGTATGTACTGCATCAGAAACAAATTTTTAAATGTAGTAAATTTCTTTCCTCTCTATCTTTAGCTGAAACACTGCAGTCGCTACATCCATGACCTCTTCCCCTCGCTCATAAAGAACCTGGACCCTGTTCCTCTGCGGCACGTGCTCAGTCTGGTGTCAGGGTTACACCCCAGCGCACACACCGAACAGGTACCGCTCGCTCTCAGAGCACATCCACACATGTTAGAATTACACACAGTCTGTTTAATCATACACAAAACTAGATGCCTGCTCTCACTAACATACTTCCAAACAGACTAAAACCTAGCTATCCAGTATGTGTTTGTTGAGTTGTTTCTCTGCTTGTGTAGACGCTGTATTTGGCGTCCATGCTGATCAAGGCCTTGTGGAATAACGCTCTGGCAGCCAAAACTCAGCTGTCCAAACAGAGCTCCTTCGCCTCCCTGCTCAACTCAAACATTCCCATGGGCAACAAGAAAGGTGTGTTGTGTTTGACATCTGCTTTTGGATGTGCATGCCAAAGATTTAGACTCGAGACTTCTCCGTTAGAAGCTGGTGTAGATATATGCTTTGTTTTGTGTATTCTGAATTAGAGATTTAGAATTATTGTATTCAATTTAGGTCAGAAAGGGCAATTAAAGTCAATATGAAAGTGCTGAAATTATATTACAACTAAAATGTGTAGGAGTTTCTGTTGAAGGATTTTATTTATTTACTCAGGATCTCAGTGTAGCTTGTTTATGGTTAAAATGTCATCTATGTTTTATTTTTCCCCCAGGTTCTCCTGCAGGAAGCCCAGAGAGCAGTGACAACAGCGACACGCATCACAGTGGAGGAAGTGACATGGAGATGGACGAGCCGATCATGAGCAGTGGAAAACGAGGGCAGCAGAGGCTGTCGGACACAGAGGTGACACATTGTCCAAAAGATGATTTGAAACCTTGTCAATCAGCTTCAGCTTATTAGGTGTTTTTTGCCGTTCCACAGGAGTCTCTGCAGGGCAGCTCTGATGAGACGGCCAACAGCGGCGAGGAGGGCAGCAGCAGCGGCCGCAGCGAGGCATCCAGCAATGAGGCTGGATCCAGCCGAGCCAGCCAATCAGCAGGCAGCCCGGGCAGCGAGCTGCACTCCGACGACATGGCTGACAGCGAGGCCTTGAAGGAGGAGGAAGAAGAGGAGGAAGAAGAGGAGGACGATGACGATGATGATGAAGACGATGACGAGGACGATGAAGACGACAGGCCCGCTGTCGCCTCCGAGGGCAGCCCGCAGAAAGACACTAGAGAGTCGTCCACGTCAGAGCTGCGAAAACGCAAAGCTGGTGAAGCACTCGGAGAGGTCCAAGGCCCTCCGGAGCGACCCGGAATTCCCCCTGGCGTTCCTGGCTCCATCGCCTCTGTTCCCGGACTTTCCAAAACCAAATCCATTCCCTTCACCCCAGAGGCAGCCGCGGCCATGGTAGCCTCGTCTTCCCTTAGGATCCTCGAGCCTTGCACGTCCTCTTCTGCGTGCCTGGAGGGAACATCGGGAGAGCAGGCTGATTCCCAATCCCAGAACCCCCAGCAACCACAGCAGGGTGACACAGAGATGGGCTCCTCACACGGAGCGTCTGTTTCCCAGGAGCCGCCATGCATGACTCGACCGGCGGACTTCCTGACGGAGGCCATGGGCAACGAGCTCTTCAACTGCAGGCGTTTCATCAGCCCTCAGCATCACCACCATCATCACCACCATCCTCATCATCACCACCATCACGATGGGTGAGTCTCTTTTCAAAAACCTAGTGAGCTCCCAACTGTCTACATAGGCAGCATCCTAACTGGAGTGGAACCTCATAAGTTCACTTCGGGTTTGCCTTTTTCCAAGAAGGTGTCTTAAAAGGTTGCTTTGATGCCTTAAAGTGTTGTCTAGGTAGACATCTCACTAGGTTTTAATCCAGAGCCATTGTGTCTTCTGATAACAGACTTTCAACACAGACTTTAATTCTCCACAGTCACATGGTAGAGGACATGCTGAGCGCCGATGACGTGAGCTGCAGCAGTTCCCAAGTCAGCGCCAAGTCCGAGAAGAACATGGCGGATTTTGATGGAGAGGAGTCTGGCTGTGAGGAGGAGCTGGTCCAGATCAACTCGCACGCAGAGCTCAGCTCGCACCTGCAGCAGCACCTACCCAACCTGGCCTCCATATATCACGAGCATTTGGTGCAAGGTACGTACACAGTGCTAGGAATTTTCTGGGTGTGTTTGCACTTCTGGGTGCATTGCTCAGTTGCAATTATGGTATTCTGTGTGAATTCTAGTAGAGCCCATCCGATATATCATTTTGCCGATATTATTGGCCGATATGAGCCTGTCGAGATATAACGATATTGGTGAATATGTCGCTGATATTATTTTTTTACACAACACATAATGCAGATAAAATGCTTGAAATGGTGTAATTACTTAGTTTGTCCAGCAGAGCATTCTTCATTGTTTGCTACTGGTGACCTGGAAATTCCGCCTTGATTCCAGTTCCAAGGGAACATACATGTTACATTTAAAGAGCATTAAAGTGCGCAAATTTATATTGTATTCATTTATAGAGGTATACATGTCACACTTCACACTTCTCTAGTAACTTTCATCTGTGTGTGAAGACAAGCGAGCGCAAATCCGTGAATGAATATCCAAAATTGACAAACGTCAATGAAATAGTTGAATGGAATTGAATTGACTTGAAGTTGAATAAACCG
This sequence comes from Carassius auratus, assembly GCF_003368295.1. Lineage (NCBI taxonomy): Eukaryota > Metazoa > Chordata > Actinopteri > Cypriniformes > Cyprinidae > Carassius > Carassius auratus. The sequence continues at coordinate 9,140,565 of NC_039243.1, forward strand.
CAACATTATTGTTCAGCCACTGATGTCAGACTCATTTTGGTTAATAAAGTTAATTGTTAATTTGTTAAATGCCCTGTCATCTTATTATAAGTGTTTGATCACATTTGAATGATCGTTGCAAAAACTGTGTTAATGTGTATATATTCTGTTTATGTATATACTGTATTCTATAGTACCAGTCAAATAGTCTAGACACACGAATGGGAAAGTGTCCAAACTTTTAACTGGCACTGTACTATGATATACGGAAAGAATATTACTCCCTAATATCGGTATCGGTATCGGGCCCCAAAAACCCATATCGGTCGGGCTCTAGTTTCAAGGGCATTGCTAGTTTTTTAGTGGTTGCTAGGAATAGCTCAGCTCTATGGTAATGAGGGTATCCTTGTGGTTTCTTGTTTGTCTCGGCTCAGTTTATAAGGTGTTTAAATGTTTGTTTGGGTGTTGCTCTGTGGCATTTAAGGGTGTACTGGGTGGTTTCAAGAATGTTGCTAGGTTTCTACATTGTTCTAAGTTGTTGCTAGTGTTTTTCTGTGGCAATTAAAGGCGTTGCTTGGTTTTTCACGCGTTTTCTAAGTGGTTGCTATAAGATTTGCAACCAAAAATCTTAATCTGCGAGTTTCGTTTTTGCTGAGATCGCCACTGACGACTATATAAATGTACGTGTCATGATTTGAAAACTTGCATGTAATACCTTTTTTCCTGCTTGTTTTGCAATCACATCATTTGTTATGTTGACGTAATAAACTGAGACGATGCACATCAAAGTTTTAGAGGAAAAACAGTCCTCATCTCTGCTGAACACCAGCGCTGACGGCACACCTGCTGAAAGCAGCTCCAGTTGTGGCAGCATTAGAGAGATCGAAAATGACGGAGATGTGCGAAGTAAAACTGCAGAAAGGCAGGGTCTGTTTCATGCACTACTTGAACAAACTACAACAGGTAAAGCTGTCAGCTGTGTGGATATTAGCAATATCGTTAACGATTCTCATTTATAATCATCTTGTAATCAAGATCTTAAGTCTTGCTTATTTGCTGTGTTCTGTTAATGCGTGAACTTTATATTATTTGTATCGACGTCCAAGAATCGCAAAAAGCTTTGTGCTCTGTTGTGTTGTAATAAACAAAGTCTCAGCTTTAAAATTCTGCCAAATTCATAATGAAATTGAAACCAATCATTCATTATGCAGCATGAGCGATCGCTTTAGCGTCCTCAGTTCAAGCGGCACGTGAACCCATCATATCTTTCTCTTTACTGTTAAAGTATGAAATAAACATGAATGAACATCAGTAGGTTATAGTGTTGCTCTGTGGTAAATGTGTTTTAGAGAGTCGCTGGATTTCTGAGCTGTTCCCCTTTGGGTGTTTTGATGGTTTCAAGGGTCTTCTGAGTGGCTGTGATGATGTTGTACTGTGCTGTTCTTGATTCTACAGTTCATTTTATCTAAACTTACTCTAATCTGATTTCAAACAAGAGTCACAGGATAGTTTCAGTCTGATGTGTTTCTCAACGTCTGCTCCAGGTCCAGCGGTGCACAAACATCAGTACTCTACGCATGCGGCGACAGACATCAACCTGGACAACGTCTGCAAGAACGGCAGCACCCTTCTGTGGGACCTGGTCCAGGACGACAATGCGGTATGTTTACCTCACAGCAGACTATTCAAAGTGTTTAACCCTTTAGAGTCAGTGACGTGACTCTCCGGTTGTCTCGGTCGCTAGATCCACCTATCAGAAGGCTTGATCAATGAGGCCGAGAAGCTGTTGTGCTCGCTGGTCTGCTGGTTCACTGACCGTCAGATCCGCATGCGTTTCATCGAGGGCTGTCTGGAGAACCTCGCCAACCACCGGTGAGACCATCAAAGATATATGAAGTGCTGGATCAAATTGAGGTCCAGTAGGAGATATTTGATGGTCTTGTTTCTGCTTGTGTTCCTCAGGTCAGTGGTGGTGTCCTTGCGTTTGCTGCCGAAGCTCTTCGGGACCTTCCAGCAGTTCGGCTCCAGCTACGACACTCATTGGATAACCATGTAAGAAAAACACTGCTCTCTGTGTTGTCCTTACTTGAAATGTAGAGCACTTTACAGGGGATTTTGAGAGTTCTTCCTCTGCTACAGGTGGGCGGAAAAGGAGCTGCACATGATGAAGCTCTTTTTTGATGATCTGTTACACTATATCCAGGAAGTGAGAGAGCAGCGCCACAAATTCGCTCTGTAAGTGTGCTGTCTCTATTTCTATATTTTCTCCTCAAATGTTTGGGGTCGGTAGGATTTTTTTTTTCAATGTTTTTGAAACATTATGTGAAAACACAGTAAAAATTTAAATATTGTGAAATAATATTACAGTTTAAAATAACCGTTTTCTGTTTGAATATGTTTATTTATTGCTGTAATCAATTACCCCAGTCTTCAGTGTCACATGATCCTTCAGAAATCATTATAATATGCCGATTTGCTGCTCAAGAACATTTCTTCTTATAATTGTTATCAGTATTGAAATCAGTTGGGCTTTTTCATTTTTTTTTTCAGGATTCTTTGATGAATATAAGATGAAAAACCTGCCAAAAATGTCTTCTGTCTCTTTTGATCAATTCAGTGCATCCTTGCTGAATAAATGTATTGGTTTGTTTTTTATGAAGTGCAGTGTTAACACCCTGTGTGTCTCAGGTACAGTCACAGTGCAGAGGTGCAGGTGCGTCTGCAGTTCCTCACCTGTGTGTTCTCAACACTCGGATCACCTGACCACTTCAGTGAGCGTCTCTCTTTATCTCTCTCACACCGCTGCATGTCACTATCACTCTGTATGTAACTATATGAACATCACCTGTGTGTGTGTGTGTGTGTGTCAGGGTTGAGTCTGGAGCAGGTGGACATCCTGTGGCACTGTTTAGTGGAGGACTCGGAGTGTTACGACGATGCTCTGCACTGGTTCCTGAACCAGGTCCGCAGTAAAGACCAGCACGCCATGGGCATGGAGACATACAAACACCTCTTCCTGGAGAAGGTCTGGACATCCGTATCGTTAAAGCACATCTTTCATACGATACGTGTCATGAGAGTGAATCCTTCATCAGGTGATTCTCTCTCTCTCTTTCTCTCAGATGCCGCAGCTGAAGCCGGAGACGATCAGCATGACGGGACTCAATTTGTTTCAGCATCTGTGTAATCTGGCTCGTCTGGCCACCAGCGCCTACGACAGCAGCTCCAACTGCGAGGTTCACAGCAGCGGATCTCAAAATCTCTGTGTGTTCTCTCGTTGTGCTCTCCCTGACCGTTCTCTCTCTCTCTCTTTCTGTAGTTGTGTGGTATGGATCAGCTGTGGGGAATCGCGCTGAGGGCTCAGTCTGCAGACATCAGCCGCGCTGCCATCCAGTACATCAACTCCTATTACATCGGCGGTCAGTAAACACAGAACACGGACATATTTTGTATCATTACTGTAGAAAATGTACATTTTGATAACCCCTCAGTACGTGAGTGTGTAATGCGATGTATTTATTATTATATGTCTGTGTGAGCGCAGGTAAAACGGGTCTGGAGAAGGAGCAGGAGTTCATCAGTAAGTGTATGGAGAGCTTGATGATGGCGTCTGCTAACCTGGAGAAAGACGCCCACTCCAGCCTGACCATCATCGAGAGAGGACTGCTGCTGCTCAAAACACACCTGGAGGCCTTCAGGCGCAGGTACACACTGTTTACACCAGAAGTGGCATTTCTCCTTTTTAATATTAGAATTCAAACGGCCGCTGAATTGAATGTGTGTGTGTGTGTGTTCAGGTTTGCGTATCACCTGCGGCAGTGGCAGATCGAGGGCACGGGCATCAGCAGTCATCTGAAAGCTCTCAGTGATAAACAGTCTCTCCCGCTCAGGATCGTGTGTCAGCCAGCAGGACTTCCTGACAAGGTGCGCCTTCTTCATCTTCATCTTCTTCCTCATCGTTAGTCGTCACGCTGAGTCTAATAAAGCCCTCTGTGTCTGTGCAGATGACCATCGAGATGTACCCCAGCGATCAGGTGGCTGATCTGAGGGCAGAGGTCACGCACTGGTATGAGAATCTGCAGAAGGATCAGCTCAGCCAGCAGGCACAGCTGCAGGAGTTCGGTCAGACCAGCCGCCAGCAGGACTTCCCAGGTACACGCACACAGAAAACAGACGTCTGTGACTCTGAACCTCCAATAGACGTCCACAGACTCTGACTGTCTGATGTATATAGCACACACATGCCCAAAAGCAAAGAACAAACAGCCCCGGAAGAAATACAATCTATATTATAATATAAATGTCATTTATGTGTACAATATCATTCATATGGAAATCTTTTTTTTTTTTTGAGGGAGTTATTTTATATATTTAACTACTATATATAACTATATATATTTAACTTTTTAAAAAAATTGTATATAACAATATAATATTTCCATTTTCTTTTTTGTTGATTTAATATTTTGCATATTTTAAATATTGTATGTAATATAAATCTTTCGTTCTGTCTATCTTTCTATCATTACATCTTTATATATCCACATATTATAATTTAAATATATTAAAATGAATTACATTAAATGTTTTTTGTTTATGTATGAATATTAATTTATATGCATGATATTCTTTTTCTGTGATTTTTATATTTTGGATGTATATAATTGAAATAATATATATAATTTACATGTAGAATATTTCTGAATCTATAAATTGTTCTTTTTTTAAAAACTTTGTTAAACAAAATTATATTTCTTATAATATTTTTTTTTGTTGTCTTTTTTATTGGCGTCTGTGAATTCGTAAATTTTTTTAAAACGTATCAGTCAAAAGTGCAAATAAATGCTCGTATAGCAAGATGTTGTAGTTGGATTTACGTTGTAAAGCATTTGTGTGTGTGTGTGTGTGTGTGCAGGTGGTCTGATGGGTCCGGTGCGCATGATCTCATCTGGACACGAGCTGACCACTGACTATGATGAGAAGACCCTTCACGAGCTCGGGTTCAAGGACATGCAGGTGACCAAACAAATCCACATACACCTGTGAACCTGACACACACGAAATAAAGCATTAAGAGACGCTTGTGTGTGCGGTCAGATGGTGTTCGTGTCTCTGGGCGCTCCGCGGAGGGAGAGGAAGGGCGAGGGAGTCCAGCTGCCGGCGTCGTGTCTGCCGCCCCCTCAGAAGGAGCACATCCCCATGCTACTGCTCCTGCAGGAGCCCCACCTCACCACCCTCTTCGACCTGCTGGAGATGCTGGCCTGCTTCAAACCGCCCAGCCCCGACAGACCCCAGCACAGCACTGAGGTAACGTCCAGCCCCACGCCTCAGACCCGGTCCAGACGGGGTTAAACCAGCATCCAATCCAGTGTGTTTCCTCCTGCAGAGTGTCCGCTGTGAGGAGCTGCACCTCCACGCAGAGAATCTGTCCCGTCGTGTGTGGGAGCTGCTCATGCTGCTGCCCACGTGTCCCAGCATGCTCCAGGCCTTCCAGAACATCTCCGATGACACGGTCAGTCACATGACCCATGTTGCCCATTCATTTAAGAGATTTCTAGCATCTGTTTGCCTGATTGTGTAAACAGCAAAAAAGATTCAAAGTAAATAAAACTAAGATTATTTAAGTATGTTTTACAATATATCAATGTCTTTCTACAAATTGTGTTGAAATTTATTAGCAGTTTCACATTAGGTTAAATTATACACATTAGGGGCAAAAAACCTGAATTCATTATAATAAGTATTTTGTTTTTCATTTACTATGTATTTTTATACTTCAAAATTTCAAATTCAAAATCTTTCTAATTCAAAATTTCACGTTTAATTCAATGCGTTACAATTTACTAGGAATTTCTGAGTGATAATTTGCATTAGGTTAAATTTGCATTAAACAAGTAGTTTTTGGGGGCCAAAACTGGATACATTTATGATTAAAAAGAAAATGTATATATTTATTATATGAAGTTTTATCATTCTTATACTCAAAATTTTCAGAGTCTTGCTATTTTATTTTATTTTTAGTTTTTTATTTATCGGTGCTAGCAATTTCGAAGTGAAATTCTTTTCTGCATATGTATCTGCATAAACAAATAGTTATTTGTTTTCTGGGGTCAAAAAACCCTTATACATATATATATTAGGGGAGCACCGAAATGAAATTCTGGACCGAAACCGAAAATTCCAGATGCACTTGGCTGAAAAACGAAACTGAAAATGTTTTGTAAATTCTTTTTATTATTTTATTAAATTATGAAGTAATATTCAACACTTTTTAAAATTTTACTAAATAAAATAAATTTAAATTTAAACTGAAAAAAAAAACATCAAAAGCTTGATAATGGCAATGAGTGGTGCCCCTGTTTTTGAAGCCAAAAAAAGTTCATCCATCCATCATAAAACTACTAAAAAGCACATTCATATGCATTGCATGAAACTTGTGTTCATTGTGACTTTAGGGATCTGACGGTTTGTGCTGGAAGGATCTGTTGAAGATCAAGAGCCCTCATAAGCTGCTGTACGCTTTAGAAATCATAGAGGCCCTCGGCAAACCCAACCGCAGGATTCACCGCGAGTCTACGGTACACGTCCAGAATCACACTCAGATGATCTTCTTCACGCATGCATGTGCTCTTTCTCTTGAAACCTGTGTGTGTTTGTGTTTCAGGGCAGTTACAGTGATCTGTATCCAGACTCTGACGACTCCAGTGAGGAACAGATCGAGAACAGCAAGAACACCTGGAGCTGTAAGGTACAAACGCTTCCTCTCACGCTTCCATCTGGTGCGGTTGTTCACTAACTTTTGGACTAGGTAACACCAAATCTATGGGTTTTAGTCAAATTATTATGTGATTTGTAGTTGTTCCAGTCCATGCGCTCTGTGTAGTGTGCATTTGAGCTGAATGACAGCCTGCACCTGTGTCTCTCCTGTAGTTTGTGTCGTCTGGAGGTCTTCAGCTCCTGTTGGACATTTTTAACTCCGCTATTTTAGAGCCGAAAGAGCAAGAATCCTGGACTGTGGTGAGTGTTTGACTTTGAAGTGAAACAAGTCGAGGGCATCTTCTGTCCCGCAGCTGTGTCTATCATGTTTCTTCTCTTCTCTCTGTCTAGTGGCTGCTGGACTGTCTCGCGTGTCTGCTCAAGCTCGTTTGTCAGTTTGCGGTGGATCCGGCCGACCTGGACTTGGCCTATCACGATGTTTTCGCCTGGTCTGGTCTCACGGAGTCGCAGAGGAAGAGGGCGTGGCCGGGGAAGTCCCGCAAAGCCGCCGGGGATCATGGGAAGGGCCTGCACATACCTCGTCTCACAGAGGTGTGAAACTGCTTCTAAATAGATTTTTCTCTGTGTATTCCTGCTTTTTTTCATTTTTGCCATTGTCTTCTCTGTCAGGTTTTCCTAAGTCTTGTTCAAGGCACCAACCTCATCCAGCGGCTCATCAACGTGGCCTACACATACGACAATCTGGCACACAGGTGAATAACATGCGCGTACACAAGATCCTTACCCGTGAGGACTCCTTTTCATAACTTTTTTTTATTTACTTACTGTTTTTTGTGATTATCCTGCAGGGTTTTAAAGGCTCAATCTGATCACAGATCCAGACACGAGGGTAAGCACATCATTGGTTTTATATTTATATATATATATATATATATATATATATATATATATATATATATATATATATATATATATATGAGGGTTTTGGCTTTTCTCTCATTATTGGAAATGTTTAGTTCATATTTATTAATAATGTTCCCGCAGTGACTCATTACTCCATGTGGCTGCTGGTGAGCTGGGCTCACTGCTGTTCTCTGGTGAAGTCCAGTCTGGCTGATAGTGAACATCTGCACGACTGGCTGAAGAAGCTCACGCTGCTCATCCCTGAGGTACACGAAAGAATGCCATGCTTTTATAAATCTCTGAAATTAATTCTACTGATCAAACTGAGGTTGGCAGAGCAGGAAATGATTACATCAACCAATCAAGCCATAGCTATTCAAACCAATAATAATAAAAAAACGAGCTCCAACCTACATTGAACTAAATATTTAAGTAAAAATGTTGAATATTCTGGGGAATGCATGTTAATGACATTTATTTATTATTCAAAAATT